>NC_088703.1:6420032-7020032 GCF_028017835.1 Emys orbicularis | reverse complement strand
AGAAATTAGACCTGTTTGGCAGGAAGGTCTATTCGACGGGGGGGTTGCAGCTCCGCATTTCAAGTCAACAGGCCATCGTCAGTAGATACAGCTACAACACCTGCAGAGCAATGGCCAAATTTGAGGAGCTGCTGCCACAGGACTTCCGCGCAGAGTTTTCTGCGCTGGTTGAGGAGGGCAAGCTCATTGCCTCAGCCACCCGCACCATGGCAACGGGGGTAGCCATGATGAGGAGCTCCTGGCTGCAAGTCTCTGGCCTCCCCTATGAGGTCTAGCAGACTATCCAGGACCTCCCCTTTGAAGGCTCGGCCCTCTTTTCAGAAAAGACAGACGCAAGGCTCCGTAGCCTGAAGGACTCGAGGGCCACACTCCAGTCCCTTGGCCTGCATACCCCCACTACACAGCAGAAACATTTCATGCCGCAACCTCCGCCGCAGTTCTGCCAGCCACAGAACAGACAGGATGGCTCTTGGTGGAGGAATAGGAATGGCAGGAAGAGGCCCCACCCTTCCTCACACCAGGGCTATGGCCAGTCGAAGCCTTCAGGCCAGAAGCAGACCTTTTGAAGGTGCGCTCGAAGGCGGCGCACCAGCACAGACACTGGATCCACCCCACCTTACCTCCTTGAACAGATTGTCCCCTTTCTACCCTGCGTGGACCCGTATTACATCGGACCGCTGGGGCTCCGCATGATAGAAAGGGGATATTCCCTCCAATTCTTGGCCCTTCCACTCCCCTTCCCTGTCCCTCTTCAGGGACCCTTCTCACAAGCAACTCCTCATACAGGAGGTGCATTCGCTCCTATCGCTGGGGGCAGTGGAAGAGGTTCATCAGGAGCTGAAGGGCAAGGGCTTCTATTCCTGGCATTTCCTAATACCAAAAGCCAAAGGTGGCCTCAGGACCACCCTAGACCTGCGAGAGCTCAACAGATTCATGGAAAAAACTGAAGTTTCGCATGGTCTCCATTATCCCTTCATTGGATCCAGGGGACTGGTATGCCACCCTCAACTTGAAGGATGCCTACTTTCACATCGTGTAATCACCGTCCCACAGAAGGTACCCCAGGTTTGTGGTGAACCACAATCACTACCAGTTCACAGTCCTCCAGTTCGGCCTCTCAGCAGTTCCTTGAGTGTTTACTAAGTGCATGGCAGTCGTGGCCACGTTCCTGCACAGGCGACAGGTACAGGTGTTTCCGTACCTCAACGACTGTCTGATCAAGGGCTGCTCCAGAGAGCAAGTGGAGGTGCAAGTCGGGTTCATAACAGCAACTTTCGATGAATTGGGCCTTCTCCTGAATGTGCAAAAGTCAACTCTGTCCCCGGTCCAGCGGATAGAGTTCATAGGGGTGGTATTGGACTCCGTGCAGGCCAGGGCATACTCCCGGAATTGCAGTTCCAGGCCCTGGGCAGCAACATTTGAAATCTCAGGCAGTTCCCTACCACAACTGCAAGGAATTGCCTGAAGCTTCTGGGACACGTGGCTGCTTGTACCTATGTGGTACAGCACGCCAGGCTCAGACTCCGGCCGCTCCAATCGTGGCTGGCCTCAGGATATCAGCCAGTTCGGGACAATCTGGACAAGGTCGTCACCCTGTCTCATCAGGCCCTTGACTCCCTCCTGTGGTGGTTTGACCCACAGGGAAGGGAACTCCCACACAGGTGGTATGTGTGGGACTTCCCTTCACCAGACCTCAGCCATCCCTCTTGTTGGTGACAGATGCGTCAGCTTTGGGGTGGGGTGCACATCTGGGAGAGCTCAGGACACACTCTGGTCTCAGGCGGAGCTTGCTCTCCACATTGTCGGAGAGCTGAGAGCGGTCTGCCTAGCATGCCAGACATTCCAAGTTTATCTGGAAGGGAAATGTGTATCGATTATGATGGACAGCACCACAGCGATGTTTTTTATAAACAAACGGGTGCACGCTCCTTTGCCAGGAAGCCCTCAAGCTGTGGGACTTCTGCGTAGCTCATTCGATACAGCTGGAAGCATTGTATCGCCCCGGAGTACAGAACGAGTCAGCGGACTATTTCAGCAGGTCATTCCACAGCCACAAGTGATCCTTGCGCCTGGATGTTCCGAACTCCATCTTTCAACAGCGGGGATTTCCCCAGATAGACCTGTTCGCCACATGATGCAACAAGAAATGTCAGCAGTTTTTGCTCCTTCCTGAACCACAGCCCGGGCTCCATTGTGGACACGTTCCTCCTTTCCTGGGATGGCCACCTCTTGTACGCGTTCCCTCCCATCCCTCTCGTTCACAAGATGCTCTTCAAAGTTCGGAGGAACGAGGCCTCAGCGATATTGATAGCTCCAGCCTGGCCCCATCAACACTGATACACATCTCTCCTGGAAATGTCCGTGGAAGCCCCAATCACCTTGCCGCTCTTCCCGGATTTGATAATTCAGGATCCAGGTCGTCTCTAGCACCTGAACCTTGAATCGCTGCATCTCACGGTGTGGAACCTCCATGGCTGAATCCAATGGAGCTTGCTTGTTCGGACCTGGTCAGACAAGTCCTCCTTGGCAGTAGAAAACCTTCCACGAGGGCTACCTACCTGGCCAAGTGGAAGAAATTTTCAATCTGGTTGGCGCAACCCTGTCCGTCTCCAACACTTGTGTCCATCCCCCTCATACTGGACTATCTGCTCCACCTCAAACAACAGGGGCTGTCCATGTCGTCAGTAAAGGTTCACTTGGCTGCCATTTTTGCCTTCCATCCAGGTGCAGAGGGCCGGTCTGTCTTTGCCAACCCCATGGTCAGTTGTTTCCTGAAAGGTCTCAACAGGCTATATCTGCACATCTGGCAGCTGGTCCCGGCCTGGGCCTCAGTCTGGTCCTTTCCAGACTAATGGGGCCACCTTTTGAATTGCGGGCGACATGTTCTCTGCTGTACCTCTCATACAAGGTGGTGTTTAAGGTAGCAATAACATCAGCCAGGAGGGTGTCTGAACTTAAGGCCTTAACATCAGAGCCTCCTGTGTTCTATAGGGACAAGGTTCAGCTCAGGCCGCATCCGGGTTTCCTTCCCAAGGTTGTCTCCCAGTGTCACGTCAACCAGGACATCTTTCTCCCAGTTTTCTATCCTAAGCCACACTCAAGCAGCAGGAAGCAGAAACTTCACTTGCTGGACGTTTGCCGGACATTGGCATTTTACATTGAGCGAATGAAACCATTCCAGAAGTCCATTCAGTTATTTGTCGTCATAGCGGACAGAATGAATGGGCTTCCAGTGTTGTCCCAGAGGATCTTGTCATGGATCACGTCCATGCATCCGGGAGTGCTATGGCCTGGCGAAGGTACCTGCCCCTCTGCTTACAGCACACTCCACCAGGGCACAGGCCTCGTCAGCAGCGTTCCTGACACATGTTCCAGCCCAGGAAATATGCAGAGCAGTGATGTGGTCATCAGTACACACTTTCACCTCGCATTATGCAATTACCCAGCAGGCCAGAGACAATGCAGCCTTTGGTAGATCGGTGCTTCAGTCAGCGAAACTTTGAGCTCCAACCCCCCCTCCAAAACTTAGGCTTGGGATTCACCTAATTGGAATTGACATGAGCAATCACTCAAAGAAGAAAAAACGGTTACTAACCTTCTCGTAACTATTGTTCTTCAAGAGGTGTTGCTCATGTTCATTCCAATACCCACCCTCCTACCCCACTGTCGGAGTAGCCGGCAAGAAGGAACTGAGGGGGTGGCGGGTCGGCATGGCCCTATATTGAGCGCCATGAAGGCACGACCCCAGGGGGCACCCAGGCCGACCCGACGGATACTGCTGGGGAAAAATCTTCTGGCGGCCGTGCCCGCAGCACGCGCACACCTAATTGGAATGGACATGAGCAACACATCTCAAAGAACAGTTATGAGAAGTTAGGGTTAGGGTTTTTTAGTAACAGTTTTTTCCCAGTCCTTAAGCTATGTAGCCAGCCAGTGCGTGAGGCTTTGGTGTTCACACAGAACCAGTTGTGGTGTTGAGTGACAGACCTTTACGCTGCTAAGAAGTGTTTAATGAAACTGCTGCCGTAGCTCGCAGTGCTGCAGATACTTACATGCCTGTTCACCTGGGAGCTCACCAGTGATCGCATAGGTATCAGTGGAACTGAGAGTCAGGTTACCCTCCCCTCTTGCAGGGTCAGATCTGTACTGTTCAGTACGTCCTTTTCCCAGAGCAGTGGGCTGAATCCCCTGCATTTCTCACTTAGTTCACTATAACTCATCACAAGTTTGGAGAGACGCCTCCCCCAGGCTAAAGCTGCTGGAAAGGGCTGTCCCACTCTCCAGAGCAGCCAGGTTACCCTTCTCCTGACCACCGAGCTCTTGTGCCCACAGGGCAGCTGCATCTCCTAAGCCCGTGCCCCCAGTACAGAGGCGTCCTCTCCACCTTGTAACCCTTGCTCTTTGCTTTGCAGGTCGGGAATATGGTTCCTCCAGGAGGTAGGTTCAGTCTCCCCTCGCCTGGGATGGGGTAACCAGCCGCCTGCAGCTCCCAGCCCTGCCCACGGGGGAGCTGGGAGGGCAGCCAGTCCTGAGACTTGGGGCGGGTAGGCACAGGGAACACATGTCACTCAGTACCCCGTCCCCACATCCTCATAGACCTGGCGTGCCCTGCTGGTCCCACTCGCGCCCCTCGCCTGGCTCCTGGCACTCCGTGGGCTCCTCCAGTCGTTGCCTCACATGCTGCTGGCCCCGCTCGCACCCCTCTCCTGGCACTCTGCGGGCTCCTCCAGTCGCCGCTGGCCCTGCTCACACCCTTGGCTGTTCACCTGCATGCTGAGGCAGGGGGTGTCCTGGCCCTGCAGCAGGGGAGGGCAGGGCTGGAGCTGTGCTGAGGGCAGGCTCAGTCGTGCCTGGGCGGGAGAAGCGAGGGGAGCTGAGCCCAGGAGGGAGCTGTCACTCTCTGTGGTGCTGCTTGATTGAGGCAGGCAGCGGTTTCAGAGTGGCCCAGTCCCTGGGTCACCTCTGGGTTCAGCGGGAGGGAGTCAAACAGTGAGGCCCATGTCAGGTTTTTCATGGATCAGAGAGATTGATGTCGCTCTGCTGCCACCTATAGGAGGGGGGGAGTGCTGTGTGGCTGCTAGTGAGCAGCTGGGGGCCCTCCTTGCCCCAGCCTGGCCCTAATCAGGGCCAGGGCTGCCCCGGCTGCACGTTCCCCTCCTTGCTTTAACCAGCCTGTCTTCTCCCTTTGCAGGCGTTCACGCTCCCGGTCCAGAAGCCCTCACTACCGCCATTAGCGCGTGGGTCCCGGCGCAGCACTGGTCTCTGCCCCCTTGTGGTGCGATCGGCTCAGCAGGCCCCGCCAGCCCTGCTGTGTAGCAAAGCTGTACATTGCTGTTCTGTTTTTAAGATGCCAGTATCGGATAATAATAAAAAATCCTCCTTAGCCCTTGCAGGAGCCTTAAACTGGGCATCTGGGATGAGGCCTCAACTCGGTCTCCCCTTTGTCTCCAGGGTCGGTGCAAGGAAGTTTCGCGCCCTCGGCGAAACTTCCACCTTGCGCTCCCCGCCCCCCCCTGCCCTGAGGCACCCCCACCTGCGGCAGCTCCCCCCTCCCCCTTGGGGAGCTGTGCGGCAGCTCCCCACCCCAGCTCACCTCTGCTCCGCCTCCTCCCTGAGCACGCCGCCCCCGCTCTAATTCTCCTCCCCTCCCAGGCTTGTGGCGCTAAACAGCTGATTGGCGCCGCAAACCTGGGAGACGGGAGAAGTGGAGCAGCGACGGCGTGCTCGGGGAGGGGGACGGAGCAGAGGTGAGCTGGGGTGGGAAGCCCTGCGGCAGCTCCCCCCCCCCCCGAGGCACCCCCGCAGCAGCTCCCCACCCCCCTGACCCAGGGAGCTGCACACCACCTCCCCAGCTCACCTCTGCTCCTCCTCCTCCCCGAGCACACTGCCCCTGCTCTAATTCTCCTCCCAGGCTTGCGGCGCCGAACAGCTGATTGACGCTGCAAGCCTGGGAGGCGGGAGAAGTGGAGCGGCGACCGCGCGCTTGGGGAGGAACGCTGAAAAAAAAAAAAAAATTGGGGGCACTGCTTTTTGGCGCCCCCAAATCTTGGCGCTCTAGGCAACCGCCTAGTTCACCTTAATGATAGCACTGGCCCTGTTTGTCTCCGCAAGGACCTTCTCCCAGGGTAACTGCAGAGCTTTCCTGTGACACGGGGCGGGGGAGGGGTGGAGCTGAGCAGTTTGACTTTGGGAGGAGGGGAGTGGGTCTGCAGTGTAAGGGAATGGGGGCTAGGGGGCAGTAGTTGTAAGCTGTGTCCATCCCCTTGGAATGGTTGTGGCCTGCCCCTGCAGACAGCAGGAAAGTGGGAGGAATAAGGCTTGGAGAACACAGGGTGGCTTAGACTGTGGCTTTCCTAAGGAAATGTCAGCTCCCTCCACCCCTGGGCCCTCTCTGCTCGATGGGCTAGTGCGTGCTCTTAGGGTATGCAGGCCCGGAGTGCTGAGAGGGGAGGCTCCTTCCGGGGTGTTAGAGGGCTTATTCCGTCTCCCTCCTACTTCCCTGGTCCTTCTCGCGTGAACAGAGAGCAACACTACCCGAAGTCCGAAGGTGCAAACAATTCAATGTTTATTGGGGTGAACTTCCAGCAAGCTTAAATCGAAGTTCCTTTTTCCTAATTTTCATATCCCAACTTAGTTCCTGTTTGCCCCTAATTTAGATAGTAATATTTTTAGCTACACCTTAACCAATCATTTTACTGAAATTTACCTAACAAATCCTAACATTGTAACATGATTAGCTAACCTAGGGGTGGCCAACCTGAGCCTGAGAAGGAGCCATAATTTACCAATGTACATTGCCAAAGAGCCCCACTAATACATCAGCAGCCCCCCATCCGCTCCCCAGCACCTACTCCCCCCACCCACTGCAATCAGCTGTTTCACGTGCACAGGAGACTACGGAGGGGAGGCGCGAGGGCATGGCAGGCTCAGGGGAAGGGGCAGGGGCCTTGGGGGAAGGGGTGGGGTGGGGGGCAGAGCAGGGGGTTTTGCAGTGAGCACCCCCCAGCACATTGGAAAGTCAGCATCTATCGCTCCGCCCCTGGAATCAGTGCCTAGGAAAGGAGCCACATAATAACCTCTGAAGAGCTGCATGTGGCGCCGGAGCCACAGGTTGGCCACCCCTGCGCTAACCAGTTATATCCCACCACCTTAATTAGTTCACACCCAGCAAAATTAATTATACAGCAGACAGAAACAATCACAGAACCAGCCAGAGACCATGCAAATAAACAATAGCAAAGTGGGAACTATAGTGACAAAACAATACAGAAGTGAGGATTTCACAACTACATCTATAAAGACATACGGGTTTCCTAACCCTGTCTATTGATCAGTGAGTTCTTACCAAACAGGAAACTATCAAACTAAATTTCTTTTTACATCTTCTAGGCTCTTCCCTTTCTCTGGAGGTGATAGATCGGATCACCTTCCTAACAGCCCCCGATTGCCTTATTTCAATGTGACTGGTTTGAAATGTGTGCGGATGTGACCGTTCGCTTCCCAGCTTACGGCTGCTCCCGCTGCTTAGCCAAAGGCCTTAGCTTAAGAACAGGGCCTCAGACTGTCACAGTGAGAAAAGGTCCTCACAGGCAGACAGTGATTTTGAATCTTTCTTTTATACCTCTATAACTAGCTACATGATAAACATATACCTACATTCTTAAAGTATAGGCCTTTACAGACAGGCCTGAATCTATATCCTAACACAGGGCTGTGAGGTCTCCCTGCACTAGCCTGGGCCTTTTCTCTGGACGGTTCTGTTCCAGTTGGGTATGGACCTGTGGCTACTAAACCTGTACATGGTAGGTGCAAGCTCACCTGCTCTGAGTAGGGTTTAAACTGATGGAAGTGTTAAACCAGAACAACTTATGTGTGTGTACGGGTCAGAATCCAAACCAAGTGCCTGTTCTGGTACCTGCAGCGTGCCATTACCTAGCTCTTTAAATGCCACTACACCACTGCGAGGAGGCTGGGTAACAAAACAAGAATTGTAATTCATAGAATTGTGGGACTGGAAGGGACTTCGAGAGGTCATCTAGTCCAGTCCCCTAAGTATTATCTAGACCAACCCTGACAGGTGTTTGTCTAACCTGTTCTTAAACACCTCCAATGATGGAGATTCCACAACCTGCTTTGGTAATTTATTCCAGTGCTTAACTGCCCTAACAGGAAGCTTTCCCTAATGTCCAACCTAAACTGCCCTTGCTTCAATTTAAAGACATGGCTGCTTCTCCTATCCTCAGAGGTTAACAAGAACAATTTTTCTCCCTCCTCTTTGTAACAACCTTTTATATATTTGAAATCGGTTATGTTCCCTCTTTCTTCTCCAGACTAAACAAACCCAATTTTTTCAATCTTCCCACATAGGTCATGTTTTCTAGACCAGTGGCTCCGAACCTTTCTAGACTACTGTATCCCTTTCAGGTGTCTGATTTGTCTTGTGTACCCCCAAGTTTCACCTCATTTAAAAACTACTTGCTTACAAAATCAGACACAGAAATACAGAAGTGTCCCAGCCCACTATTACTGAAAAATGGCTTCCTTTCTCATTTTTACCATATAATTATAAAATATATCTATTGGAATATAAATATTGTACATTTCAGTGTATAGTACATAGAGAGTATAAAGTCATTGGCTGTGTGAAATTTTAGTGTGCTGATTTTGCTAGTGCTTTTTACGTAGCCTGTTAAACTAAGCAAATAGCTAGATGAGTTGCTGTACCCCCTGGAAAACCTGTGAGTACCCCAGGAGTACAGGTACCCCTGGTTGAGAACCACTGTTCTAGACCTTTGATCAGTTTGTTGCTCTTCTCTATGCTTTCTCCAATTTGTCCACATCTTTCCTGAAATGTGGCACCCAGAACTGGACACAATATTTCAGCAGAGTAGAGCAGAATTACTTCTCGTGTGTTGCTTACAACACTCCTGCTAATTAGAGCTGGTTGATATTAATGAAACCTGGGGGAATGATTTGCATGCTTAGGATATTAAAGATCAATGGTTGTAACCTATTTAGTAAGAGGAATAAAATGGGCAAAATGGGAGGGGAGCTTGATGTCAAAAAGGCCATTACCTGTTTGAGACATTGATAACAGAAGAAAGTGCTGGTGAATGCTTATGGATCAATGTCTAACAGATAAAGCACAAGATGGGGTATTAGTTGGTGTCTGCAACAGCCCACCATACACTAGGGAACAGGCTGACTGGCTCCTTACACACCTATCTATAAAATGTAGGGAAAAACCTGATCCTGGGAGACTTCAAGTAGAGTGACACGTGCTGCCTGTATTAAAACATCCTTGTGTTTCGGGGGGGGGGCAGGGCTTGCTGCTTGGCCCCTCTCGCTATTTAACATTTTTATTAATGACCTGAAACAAAACAAAATCATCACCGAGAAAGTTTGCAGATGATATCAAAACTGGGGGAGTAGTAAATGAAGAGGACAAGTCACTGGTTCAGAGCAAGCTGGATTGCTTGATAAACTGGGTGCAAGGAAACAGCGTGTGTTTTAATACAGCTAAATGTAAATCTAGGAACAAAGAATGCTATACTGACAGGATGGGGGACTATCCTGGGAAGCAATAACTCTGAAAGTGGTTTTTTTGGGGGGAGAGAGGGAATGCTGGATAATCAGCTGAACTGAACTCCCAGACTGATGCTGTGGCCAAAAGAACTAATGTGACTCTGGGATGCATAAGTAGGGGACTCTCTAGCAGGAGTAGAGTGGTTCTTTTACCTCTGTATTTGGCACTGGTGCCAATGCTGCCAGAACCCTGGGTCCAGTTTGCATGTCTGCAACGCCCAATAAAACTAGGCTAGATCCAGAAAGTGATTAGAGAGGTCTGGGAAACTTGCCTTACATTGAGACTTGAAGGAGCACAATATCTGTATTTTAAAGAGACCATTAAATGGTGGCTGGATCATGATCTAGAAGTATCCACATAAGCAGAAGTTATCAGATACTAGAGGGCTCTTTAATGTCACAGATACAGGCAGACCAAGACCCAATGGCTAGGAGTGGAAACTGGATAAATTCAGACCAGTGGATTGGAACAGGATATATTAACAGAAATATCTGATCTCCTAGAACTGGAAGGAACCTTGAAAGGTCATCCAGTCCAGCCCCCTGCCTTCACTAGCAGGACCAAGTACTGATTTTGCCCTAGATCCCCAAGTGGCCTCCTCAAGGATTGAACTTGCAGCCCTGGGTTTAGCAGACCAATGCTCAAACCACTGAGCTATCCCTCCCCCCATTTAGATAATTCATTTACTAAAGGCTGTAGTGGATTCTCCAGCACTTGGAGTCTTTCACTCAAGACTGGATCTTTCTAAAAGACACACTCGAGCTCAGCCCCAAGTTTGGAATGCAGGAATCGCCGGGTAAGACTCCCTGCCGGTCAGACTAGATCACCATGATCCCATATGGTTTAAAAACATTAAAATCTATAAACGCCCACCTGTTTTAGCAGAAACATCCAGTGCATGTGCTTACCAAGCAATCCCAAGAGCCAGCTACAGCTACCAACAGCCCTCCATGCTAGGGTTGTGTTGTGAATAGGGAAGAACATCTATGGCTCACTATGCTGAAGCTGGGAGGACACCACAGAAGTGTCCAGCAAACAAAATGGAGGCAAGATGCCTGGCTTGTCTCATTTTCACAATTAACTCGAAGTAGAAATATGCCAAGCACCAACTCCAGCTGCTCAGTGCCTGCGGGGAACTTGTTCTAGGGGCCTGATTTTCAATCTAAGTTACCTTAAAGGGGCCTGATCTTCAGGGTCCTCGGCAGGTTCTGAAAATCAAGTCTATCTAAGACATCTCCCATTGGATTCCCAAGGAGTGCAAATTGAACCTTTAGTCACTACTGAAAACCTTGGCCACTTAGCTCATTTCCAGGTCAGAGGGGTGAGCCCCATACAGGTTCCAGAGGAGAGAGAGTGGAGCAGGGATTTCAGATGCCAATTCACAGAGTGCATTAGCTTGCCAAGTTTCATCTCAAACAGCTGGGCTCAACTGCTCTGTCCCACCAGGCCAATAATCCATGCAGCCACATTAACTTGCAGCCTCCCCCTGCAAGCCTGTGGGGTCCTCTTGTCCTTCTGAACTGGCCAAGAGGAACCAGGGAGATCAGATATTAACTACAATCAAAGAAATTTTAGCTAGAAAATCCTATTGCATCTAGTGGGCTGCCCCTCTGCCCATGCCCGATGGCGCTCTGCAGACTTCTACCAGCTTCCCCGGGAGACCAGTGCACAGCCTGAGACCTTGCTCCTGGCTCAGATTCATCCGAGATTATTGCGTGCTCCGCTTCATCTTATTACTTTTCAGCCTCACCTCAATCACAGTCCACAAGGGCAGACACGTCTTCTAACGCTACCTAGGCCATCACAGTGGCACAGGCCTCACCTCTGTACATCCCAGCTCTGTTCTGCACCCTGCCCCACACTATGTTCTACACGGGGGCTGGCAGTTCAAACCTTACAGCAGCAGAAACAGGGAGACTTTGGTTTTACTGCCGCAATATCCTTCCCTTCTCTGATATTCATGAATCCCACTTTGGGCTGGGTGTCTGGACAGAAGGGAGGGGAGGGGTGCAGCAGTGACAGACAAGGCTCCTCAGGTTTCTTCCCCAATTTGAATAGGTGCTCATAGTTACCCACAGCCAATAACAGGGATGCCAGGTGCTCACTGAGCCACTCAGACTCGTAACGTTCAGCGAGCAGATTTGGTGAGCAGGAGCTATTTGCCGAATTATCATTTGGGCCTCCGTACTCCAAAGTGGTGGAAACTTTTAGGGGTTCTATTCAGTGGGGCCAAGTGGATTATCCAAGGGAATGGGATATTATGTTTCTATAACCAGAAGATAAAAGAAACAGAGATGAGTTGTGCCAAATGGATGCCGCTCCATGCACCCCCAGCTCCCAAGCTCATTTCCACTCCAATTCAAGGCCATCTCCAGAGCAGCACAAATGGGTGGAGGGGAAGCATCACTTTCCAGCTATGACGCTGGGGCCTGCGAATTCACCTCCAGTCTGAAAGGTGAAGAAAGGATTCTGCAAGCTGTACCCGAGTGTGTTTTTATTAGAAAGCAGGACAGGTGGGGGGCAGAGTCACAGCTCGAAGGTGTAGGAGATGATGTCCGAGCAGCGGAGCAGCGCCTCCCTGTGCACACCCAGCGGGGTCTGCAGGTCGGACACCTGGAAGTTCAAGATGTCGATGTCGGAGGCGTCGAAGAAGGCCGAGACGTTGACTCTCTCGTACATTGTGAAATGGATGGTGTGGCCAACCATGGCAAACAGGCTGCGCAGGTACCGCTCCCGCAGAGCCACGCGGGCCTGCTGCTCCCGCTCCAGATCTGCCTCGTTCCCACAGCCCATAGTGGAGATGCTGATGGGGCTCAGAGCCTGGTACCGAGGGGAGTTGGGGTCAAAGCCACGGCTTGTGCCATCCGGCCCACGGGGCAGGCGGATCACGCTGACTGGCACCTTCATGGCAGGCTCCTGGGAGCAAAGGCAGCAACACGTGAGCTGGCAGCGCAAGTCCCTGTGCCAGAGCAATGCTTTCCACAGACTAGGGATTAAAAAATGTAACTGTGTAACCTATTACAATTTTGTCAGTTACATGGTTAAACATTTAACCGGAGAACTAGCAGTGTGGGGGGTGCTGCAGCACCCCCACATTTTACGCAGGGCCCTACCGCCCAGGAGTCCTGGCTGCCGCCCCTGGGACAGCAGCAGGGCGCTGGGCTCCGGCCGGCAGCAGAGCTTAACTATTAACCGAAACCAGTAAGACTGATGCTTATCGGTGAACTGGCTAAATAAATTTTTACATCACTACCACAAACCTGCCTGGGAAGGGCGGGCTAGAGATACCCTCCCCTCCCGTGATACCCCTATCACCAACCCCCCCGCATCTCCCAACTCCCCCCCACAAAAAAATACCCCCCACCTGCACCACACCTGGATACACCCAGCCCCTCCCCCCAACTCCTCCTGAGATGCCCCCCACGAGCAACCCACCCCAAATTCACCCATCCCCCAGCTGCCACCCCACCCCTACCCAGCCCCCTCCGGAGATACCCCATCATCACCCTATCGCCGATACACCCAGACCCCCAACTACCGCCCCCTAGTGCCACCCTATAGCAGCCTCCCCTCCCGGCTCCCCCGAGATCTCCCCGCCGGCCCCCACCCCCGCTACCCCCCCCCCGCTACCCCGAGAACCCCCCCCAGAGTCACCCCCCCGAGCTCTCCCCGCCGGCCCCCATCGCCCCAGGCGCCACCCCCCCGAGCTCCCTACGAGCTCTCCCCGCTCGCACCGCGGCCGGCCCGAGTCAGACCCGAAGGCTCCGGCCCGGCCTCACCCTGCGGCTCGCGGGCCCCTGGCGGCTTCCGGAGACCGATGGACTCGGTGCAGCAGCGAACAGAGCCCGGCTGGGAACAGGAACCGCCCGTCTGGTTCCGCCCCGCGCCGGGCCGCCCAGCTCCCCCCGACCCCGGCATGGCCCCGCCCCCCAGACACCAGCCCCCCCACCAGCCCCCCCGCGGCTCCACCCCGCCCCCCCGACGCCAGCCCCCCCGCGGCTCCGCCCCGCCTCTACTCCGCAGCACCACCTGCCCCCACGTGGCTCCACCCTGCCCCGCCCCACCTCCGCCCCGGCCCCCAGACACCAGCCCCCCCCACGCCTCCGCCCCACACCAGCCCCCCCGCGGCTCCGCCCCGCCCCCCCACAGCACCCCCCCCCCGCCTCTACTCCACAGCACCACCTGCCCCCCCCACGCCTCTGCCCAGACACCTGCCCCCCCGCGGCTCCACCCCGCCCCCCCTCGACTCTGCTCCGCCCCCCCACCAGCCCCCTACGCCTCCGCTCCGCAGCCCCACCTGCCCCCCCCCACGCCTCTGCCCAGACACCTGCCCCCCCGCGGCTCCGCACTACCCCCCACACCTCTTCCCCACGCCTCCGCTCCGCAGCCCCACCTCCCCCCCCCCCCCAAACTAGGGTTGCCAACTTTCTAATAAAAAGACCGAGGAGTCCTTGTGGCACCTTAGAGACTAAGAAATGTATTCGTTAGTCTCTAAGGTGCCACAAGGACCACTCCTTCTTTTTACTGATACAGACTAACACGGCTACCACTGAAACCTGTCAACTTTCTAATGCAGTGGTCCCCAACGTGGTGCCCGCGGGCGCCATGGCGTCCGCCGGGGCATCTACGTGCGCCCACCTACTGACAAGGGAGCATCCCGCTGCCAAGATGCCACCGAGAAGCGGCAACATCAAGAAGCGTTGCCACCGAAATGCCGCTGCTTCTCGGCGGCATTTCGGCGGCGACGCCTCTTGATGACGCTGCTTCTCGGCGGCATTTCGGCAGCTGCTTGTCCGGCGGCCGTGCTCTTCGGTGGCTAGTTGTCAGGTGCCCACCACACAGAAAAGGTTGGGGACCACTGTTCTAATGGCAGGAACCCGAACATCCCTGCCCCTGCCCCTTCTCTGAGGCCCCGCCCCCGCTTCATCGCTCCTCCCTCAGTGGCTCGCTCTCCCCCACCCTCACTCACTTTCACCAGCTGGAGCCTGGGGCAGGCAGCTGGGCTGCAGCAGGGGGGTGTGGGCTCTGGGGTGGGGCCGGGGATGCGGGGTCTGGGAGGGAGTTAGGGTGCGGGAGGGAGTTCCGACCTGGGACAGGGGGTTCAGGCTCCAGCTGGGCGACGCTTACCTCAGGCAGCTCCTGGTCAGTGGCGCAGCAGGGCTAAGGCAGGCTCCCTGCCTGTCCTGGCTCCGCGCTGCTCCCGGAAGCGGCCGGCAAGTCCCTACGGCCTCTAGGCGCAGGGGCGATTAGGGAAGCTCTGCGCACTGTCCCCACCTCAAGCGCTGACTCTGGACTCCCATTGGCCCCATGCCTCCGCTCCACCCCCCAACACTTGCCTCTCCACACCTTCCGCCCCACCCCGCCCCCCTGACACCTGCCCCCCAACCTTCCACCCCATGCCCCTGACACCTGCCTCCGCCCTCAGCCCCCCACACCTGCCCTCACCCCGCAGTACAGCACCCCTAGCGCCGCCCTGCTGCCAGCCTTGCCTGCCAGGGGAGAGCACTCCCTAGTGAGCCCACCACCCCGCTCCCTGCCCCACAGTGCTCCCTAGCACCGCCGTGGGGCCAGCCTTGCCTGCCAGGGGAGAGCAACTCTGCTGAGCTCCCCGCCCCGCTCCCTGTAGCACAACACCCTAGTGCCACCTGTCACGGACTCACCGGGCGATGCTCTGGAACTGCTCCCTATGAAGCCAGTCAGGACTCTGGGGGAGCCTCCTCTCTCTGAGCAGACTGTCTCCAGGGCAAGAAGCTTATACAGCTTCGACCTTCCTGGGTCTGACCTCGGAGCATTCAGCATCCCCTTCCACACCGTGCGCTTCCCGCAGCGAGCCCACACAGGCGGGGCTCCTGGGGAAGCCAGAGGGCCCTGCACCCCAACTCCGCAGTCAGATCTGACTCTCAGCCAGCCAGTAAAACAGAAGGTTTATTAGACAACAGGAACACAGTCTAAAACAGAGCTTGTAGGTACACACAACAGGAGTCCTCAGTCAGATCCATCTTGGGGGGTAGGGAGCCCAGCCTCCCTCATTTCCCCAGCCAGCTCTAAACTGAAACCCCCTCCAGCCCCTCCTCTGGCCTTTGTCTCTTTCCGGGGCCAGGAGGCGACCTGATCTCTTTGTTCTCCAACACCTTCAGTTGGCACCTTTGCAGGGGAGGGGCCCAGGCCATCAGTTGCCAGAAGACAGGGTGTCGGCCATTCTCTGTGCAGACACCATCACACCTGCCCCTCTAGGGCTCTGCAACAATCACACACCCTTATCCCACCACCTAGATACTTAAGAAATGCATAGGGGAAACTAATGCGCCTTGCTCCCTGCCATACAGTGCCCCCTAGCGCCGTCCTGGGCAGGGCCGGTGCAAGGATATTTTGGCCCTAGGCGTAACTTCCACCTTGCGCCCTCCCCTCCTCTCCCCCCGGAGCATCGCTTATTATAAACTTTCAAAAATGAATACTGCATAATGTGCCATTGTTCATTAGAATAAATACAAGGGGGTCAGAGGAGATGATCACAACGGTGCCTTCTGGCCCGGGAGAACCTATGAGCAAGGAGGAGGCTGAGAATGCCCCCAGCTCGCAGGGTCTCTAAACGTTCCAAGACTCTGAGTACTTTGCCCTCCGGGGGGGACCCAGGGGCAAGGAGGGCAGAGCCAGGCTCTCCCAGGGAGCAGGTGAGGATCTCCCTGGGTAGGGTTACCATATTTCAGCAAGCAAAAAAGAGGACGGGAGAAGCCCCGCCCTAGCCCCTCCCACTTCCCGCCCCCCTCAGAACCCCCAACCCTCCCCCCGTTCCTTGTCCCCTGACTGCCCCCTCCTGGGACCCCTGCCCCTAACTGCCCCCCAGGACTCCACCCCCTACCTAAGCCTTCCTGCCTCTTGTCCCCTGACTGCCCCCTCCTGAGACCCTCCCCCCATCCTAACTGGCCCCCTAGGACCCTACCCCCTACCTGTACCCTGATTGCCCCAACCCTTATCCACACCCCCACCCCCAGACAGACCCCTGGGACTCCCACACCCCATCCAACCACTCCCCACCCCCTGACAGCCCCCCCCAGAACTCCCGACCCATCTAAACCCCTCTGCTCCCTGTCCCCTGACTGCTCCGATCCCTCTCCCCACCCCTGCCCCCTGACAGCTCCGCCCCCAGAACTCCCAACCCGCCCCCCCCGCTCCTTGTCCCCTGACTGCCCCCTCCTGGGACCCCTGCTCCTAACTACCCTCCAGAACCCCACCCCCTACCTAAGCCTCCCTGTTCCTTGTCCCCTAACTGCCCCCTCCTAAGACCCTCCCCCACCCTAACTGCCCCCCAGGACCCTACCCCCTACCTGTACCCTGACTGCCCAAAACCTTCTCCACCCCCCCAAAAAGCCCCCCCCGAACTCCCGACCCCCCCCGTCTCTTGACTGCCCCCTCCAAAATCTCCCTGCCCCTTCTCCTGCCCCCTGGCCCCCTTACCCTGCCGCTCAGAACATGGTGTTGGGCTCTGTGCGGAGCCGGACACGTGGCTGCGCTCCCCAGCGCAACACACAACCCGGTCCCACCCCACCCAGTGCTGCCGGAGCGGGGCGCTGGGCAGCAGGGGAGGAGGAGCTGCCGAGGCCCGATGCGAACGGCCCGGCAGGCCGGCCGGCTCAGAATGCGGGGCAGGAGCTCTACAGCTGCTCCGGAGTCCAGCCCGGCAAGCTGCGGGGGAAGGGCTCTGCCTGCCAGAGCCCCATGCCAGCGGCTGACTTTCCTGCAGCCCTCCCAGCTGCGCCTCGCTCTGCATGGGGGGGAAATCCCGGACATTTTTAGTGATTTACAAATTCCCCCCCGGACGCTATTTTTAACACAAAAAGCAGGACATGTCTGGGTAAATCCAGACGAATGGTAACCCTATATTTGGGGCTTTTTCTTATATAGGCGCCTATTACCCCCCACCCTCTGTCCCGGTTTTTCACACTTGCTGTCTGGTCACCCTAGTCCCCGATCGGCCCTGTCCTTCTCAGGCTTCAGGCAGGTTCTCTCTCCTTCACTTTTCCAGGGCCTCCGGCTGCCTCTCCCTCTCCCTGGAGCTCCAGCGCTGCCCCCTGAAGTTTCCCTCCTTTTTTTTTTTTTTTTTACTCTCCCCTTCCCCCCTAGGAAAAAAATGTAAAGGGGCCATGCTCTCTAAACCCCAAAGGGGTTACATGTGTTTCTGGGTGACACCCCCAGACAGATTGGCATCAGCACTATCCAGTCTGTTGGATGGCCCGTGAAGGGTAATCCGCTATACCAGCGTTTCTCAAACTGGGGTCCGTGAGGGCACTCCAGGGGGTCCACAGGCCCCTCTGACCAAGTCCTCCACCTCCCTCCCAGTGCCTTCTGCATGCTGGGGAACAGCTGTTCAGGCATGCAGGAGGCTCTGGGTGGGAGGGGGAGGGGAGGGGATGGGGGCACTCAGGGGAGGGGGGGGAAAGAGGCAGGGAAGAGAAGGAGCAGGGGTGGAGCTGGGGCAAGAAGAGGTGGGGTGGGGCAGGGTCTTGGGGGAATGGATGGAAGGGGGTTGGGGCCTGGGGCTGAGCGGGTGCTTGAGGGTCTGTGAAAAATTTTAAATCAAAATGGGGATCCTGAGGTTGCTAAAGTTTGAGAACCGCTGAGCTCTACAATGAACCCATTGAGAGAAGCCAGGGGCTATGCCCATGCGTCAGCAGGACATGTAGGGACATGCCTATAGACAGGGGACTCTAAGTACCTTTCCATGCCCATGTGCTGTGAGCTTGAATTTGGGACAGAGGAAGTACAAGCCACATGGAAAAGGATAGAAAAAAGGCAGCTGCATCACCTCCATTTTGTCTTCAATCCTGCTTCTCACCGGCTCTGGAGTAACTTCTCTACAAACAGGAGCTTTGAACAAAGGTCTGATAGACCCAGCTAAGCTTTCGGTGTGTTCCAGAGGGACTTTACAAGCCAGCAAACTCACCAACGCTGCTAAGAACCAGATATATGGACCTTGAAGTCATATGTATCGGATTGCTTTGATCATTTAACAACTCTCTTCTCTTTCTTTTCTTTTAATTTATAATAAAACCCTTAGTTTTAGATACCTAAAGGATTGGCTGGCAGTGTGGTGTCTTGGATAAGATCCAAAGTAATATTGATCTGGCAATGTGGTTGTCCCTTTTGGGATCAGAAGAACATTTTGTTAAGTGAATAGAGTTGAATTCACGAAGGAGCAAAATTCACTGTTGCTGCCTTGCAGAACAATCAGAGGAAATGGGTTATTTCTGCAAGAATGGAAAGACCACCCCAAATTAAGGTCAATGGTTCCGCAGAGTGATCTTGCTTTTTCAGAGTGGCTGGCTGTCCCACTAGAATGCCTACAGATTAAGACATGTTAAGGCTAAGTGTGGTGAAGCCCACAGACACGCTGATATTTCAGAGTTTTGAAGCTTTCATCAATATTAATGAATTTCTCCTTCCCTTCCGCACACGGGTTTGTAAGGATTATTATCCTCCTTCTACAAGTGGGGAACCGGTGCACAAAGAGACTGAGCAATTTGCCCAAAGTCACACTGAGTTTGGGGCAGAGATGGGAACCGAACTCTGAAAGCTTATGCACAAATACCTTTGTTAGTCTCTAAGGTGCCACAAGTACTCCTGTTCTTTTTGCAGATACAGACTAATTCGGCTGCTACTCTGAAATCTGACTTCCTGGATCTCTGGCTCGTGACTTAACTGCAGAACTCTGATGTACAGTGGGGGCGTCACACACCTAAGCATGATACGGTCGAATTTTCAAAAGCACTTTGTGTTGGACTGATTCTGCTCCCACTGAAGTCAGTGGTAAACCCTGGATAAGCTGAGAATCCTCAGGCTTAGAGTTTTCTGTGTGCTCTGTGTGAAAACCCTCAAAGCCCAAATAAACCCCTTCCATGTACCCGCAGAAAGACATCTTTACGCATCTCCAACTGCTCTTTTATCTGTGGGGTCTCAGTCTGGTATTTAAATGTAACATTTAGCAACAGAAAGAGAGGCAGGACAATTACAGCAGGTCAACATCTGCAGGGCTAAGGTTTTCTAAAGTGTCTCGTGATTTGAGACATCTTAAAAGGGCCCTGACTTTCAAAAGTGCTGAGCACTCACCCTCTGAACATCAGGCCCCTTTAAGGTCTCAGGTTAGGCAACCAAAATCATAAGGCAATTTTGAAAACCTTGGCCTAAGTGACACACCTAAGGTCACACACACAGGGACTCTAGGACAGAGCTGGGAATGGAAGCTTGATCACTGGAGTCCTAGCCTAGCATTTTAGCCACAAGGGCCGTCCTTTCTTCCTACCAGAATACAAAGTTGATGATCTACTGAAACCCAGCAGGTGTTTTCTCCCTTTAACTCCATTGATCCCTTAAGCCCTGTCTATCTGACAACTTTCAACTGAGCCTGTAATCAGTCAGCAATACATTCGGCCCTAAAAGCCTGGTGTGTGTCCACACATCACCTGGTTAATACTCACTTAAGCTTTCTCTGTGTAGCTCATTGATCAGTGTGTGTTATGTGTCCTCTAGGGGCTGGTCCACCGCGGGTCTCGTTCTGCTACAGCTCCTACCTATGGGAGTTCGTCCCTTAGCTCAAACCGTAGTGGGTCATACAGTTACAAGGTCCTGGGTTTGATCCTTGGTGATGACTGTTGTTACATGAATACTCGAGAAGTTTCCCTTCTCCAGAACTGTTCTAACCCTTCTATTGTACTTCTAAAAGGCCTGAGTCTCATCAAGGTATGTCTACACTAGAAACACTCCAGGGCTGGAGCTACAGGCGCCAACTTTCCAATGTGCTGCAGGGTGCTCACTGCTCAACCCCTGGCTCTGTCCCAGGCCTCAGCCCCACTCCACTCCTTCCCCCAAGGCCCCCGCCCCTTCCCCGGAGTCTGCCGTGTCCTTGCTCCTCCTCCTCCTCCCCTCCCCCTGAGCCTTCTGCACACCACAAAACA
Organism: Emys orbicularis; assembly: GCF_028017835.1. Lineage (NCBI taxonomy): Eukaryota > Metazoa > Chordata > Testudines > Emydidae > Emys > Emys orbicularis. Next base: position 6,999,497 of record NC_088703.1, on the reverse strand, counting down.
GCTGATCAAGGCTGGTGGGAGGCACAGGGATGGAGAGTTAGGCACTGATCCGTGGTGCTGCTGGCGGGTGGGGGGAGCTGACGGGGGGCTGCTGATGTGTTATTGTGGCTCTTTGGCAATGCACATTGGTAAATTCTGGCTCCTTCTCAGGCTCAGGTTGGTCACCCCGGTCTATCTACACAGCAGCTAGGAGGTTGCTCCCTAGCCAGGTGGACAGAGGCACAGTTTTATTCAAGCTAGTGCGCTAACAGTAGCAGTGTGGCCCCAGTGTGTGGGTGGCCGCCAGAGTACAATCCCATCACCCTCGGGGAACATACTCAGGTGGGAGTCAACAATCTGCCATGGCCCCGCTGCTATTGGAACCAGGCTAACTCATGTGTACCAGTCTGCCCATGCTGGGAAGCAGCCCTTGCATCTCAGGACAGGCCTGACCCCCAGTGCCCAGCCCTATCCTGAACTGGAAATTGCTCACTTCCACAGTGTGAACTGGGACTCTCTCCTCCACACCCCGCACTCTGCACTGGCTGGCAGGGGCTTGGGGTCTGAGTCATGGTGCCTGTGTCTGGTGATAGACAAGGAGGTGACTTGGAGGGCAGGTGCAGAGGGCCCATCTGCCCTGGAATGGGGCAGGGACACCACTGGCTCAGGAGGTGAGTGGGCAGGGTCTGGACTCTGCCTGGGACCTTTCTCCTTTGACAGATGGTCAAGCAGCAACACTCCTTCCCCCAGCAGTGGGGCTAGCACTGGTGGGGAGCCCCACAGGACCAGCTGCTTCCCAGGTGTGTCTGCAGTTCAGGTCAAGGGCAGTAGGGTGAGGATCAGGGAGGGAAGGGCCAGCCCCATGTTGCCCCGTGACCTGCTCTCCCAGCCAGGAACCAGTAGGAGGTAACAGACTGTCTGGGAGGGTGCTGTCTTGGGGAGGTGGGGTGGGGGGAATGGGGCCCTCTGTGAGGGAGGGAAACTATTGGGAAGGTGAGTAAGGAGATCTATGGTGCTAGGGGGTCATGGGAGCTGTGCACGGTCAACCCTGGCTTCCCCCAAAGGGCACAGCACAAACGTCTCTGCTTGTTCTCAGGCACCTTTCTGGGACGGGCCTGGGACCGGGGCCAGCAGCAGACATGGGGCAGAGTGAGTCTGAGCCTCAGGATGAGCAGGAGGTAGGTGCTGTCCAGTTCCTTGCTGGGGCCCCTGGCAGTTTGTCCTCTGCAGCCTGGCAGTCACTGGAGTGAGCGAGTTCCCAGCCTCTCAACCCCATCGTTCCACCCCTGCCACCCATGTTCAGAGAGCTCCCCCTGCTGCTGTTGTCCACTGACTGGACAAGGACCTGAAGAGACCCTCCCCACCAGCACCATTTCCTGGGCGCTGGGGACACTTCCCTAGTGCAGGGCACCTTGGCTGGCATCCCAGTCAGAGTCCTCCCCAGGACCCCCACTTGCCCCAGCAGGATGCCCCTCCCCCTGACTTGGGAATGTTAAATCCAGCATCCAGGTCACGTTCCAGCTCCACGAATCCCCCATCTCCCATGGGAACCTTCTTCCCAGATGAGGTACTGGGTTTGGCAGAAGCCTCTCCAGAGCCCAGCAGCCTTCTGGGATGTGTCTGGGTAGGTGTGGCCTGCTGGGGCCTGCCCACGACACAGTGTCCCAGGATTGCTGGAGACTTGCCCTCCACTTCAATGTCCTTTCTACTTCTGCACTGTTATGTGCCCCTTGAACAGCTGCCAGCCTCACTCCAGAGGTGGCTGCATTTCAGTGGTGAGCCAGTGGTCCCTGCACACACTGCACACTCAGCAAAGTGTGTTGGGATGAAAGGTGCTATGGTCAGATCCTTATGCCCAGATGTTGGGTGGAGCAACCGTAGGGCTGGGCCCATGGGCTTTGATGGCAGCATCAGCCTGCCTGCTGCACTGAAGCTCTGTCTGCATCTCTCTCCACAATGGGCTCACAGCCCAACCTTAAGTTCTTTGTGGAGGATCAGCTCCAGACCAGCATGGTGAGGAGGGGCGGCTGGGGGGTTATGCCTGGGATGTGGGGCCAGGTGTGGTGTCTCCTGGAGGGATTGTATTCCCGGGGGATATGGAGCAGTGTAGTGGTCTCACCCGTGGGCAGTGGAAGTGCTGGCCCACTGGCATAGCCCACGGTCCCCGACCCAAGGCAGCACAGCTCCTGGTGGGATGGGAGGCTCTGGTACTTGCCCAGGAATGCGCTGGCACCTTTGGGGCTCAGCCATCCCTGGGCAAGTCTTGTCTGGTGAGTGGAGGGGCTGATGGGGTCAGACACTGTCCTTGGACTGAGGGAGGGGCTGGGAAAGAATTTCCCCCTGGTTTGAGCTGTGGGGAGCCTGCTGGCTTCCAGTTCCTCTAGTGCTGTGTGTGGCTGCCCTGCCCCGCCCCCATTGGTCCCTCCGACAGCAGGGGCGGGGTGTGGCAGGCGGGAGGAGTTACTAGCTGAAGGGCAGGCTGGGAGGGGTTCTCCCTACTCGCCCAAGACCTGGCCTGGGGCAGCATTGCTGATGGAGCAGCCAGCCCAGCTACTGTACAGCCCCTGGCACCCTGCAGTGCAGCCCCCCTCCCTGTGATGTGGCCCATGCAGTCGCAGCCTGTGCAGGTCAGGTGCTTGGCTTGTGGTGCTGCACTATATGGTGGGACCGGCTGTTACGGATTCACACGGTCTGTGCTGAGCCGTGCCCTTTGCATAGCATCCTGGGGTGACCCCTGTAATGCATCAGATCCCAGGGGTCACATTGTCTCAGCAGGGCAAGCCACCAGCCTCAGCACCTCTAAGTCTGGGCCTCTGGGCTCCAGCGTCCCCTGCTGCTCACAGTGAGCTCATGTTTGGGGACGTTTTTCCTGTCAGGGATTACTTCATAAGCCAGTACCTGCAGTGACACTGTGTGGCCTTTCCAGAGAGGGGGTAGTTACTAATCATCTGCAATATGGTGTTGGGGACCCTTCAGTTAGCATGAGACAGGTGAGCATGGGACAGTTTGTCTTGGTGGGAGCCAGGGCTGTGCCAGCTCCTGATCCTTTGAGCTCCAGCCTCGTGTTCTCCCCATTTGGAGTCTCTGCTCCCAGAAGCACCCTGCAGCCATCTGTTCTCCCGCCCTCCCTTGGTCTCCAGCCGGGCTGTTTGCCCATGCCCAGCCTGCCTTGGCTTAACTGGGAACGGCCCAGGCCTTGGGCTCTGTTGTCTCTTTGGGATCCTCCACCACAGGGGCAGGTGCGACGAAATGGGAATTTTTTGTAATATTTTTGAGTCCCGCTTGCCTCCGTTTCCCCTATATTTTGCATGGCTACCCAGTGGGGGGAAAGGATTGTTTGCTCTCAGGGCAGACGGAGAGACGGGGGGTGTCCTCACTGTCTGAGCGGACTGAAGTGGTCATTAGAAAGGACTGGCTGAGGCTGACCCATATCAATGGAAAACCCCGGTCACCAGCACATTGACAACTGGCAACCAGTGCCCCACCGCCTCTCAGCCGGGATCTGAGCAGAGACCCTGGTTTGAGACCAAAGGGCTGGGTGGTGGGAGCTGGGGGGAAAAGAGTGCTCTTCTGGGAGAGGCTGGGAGCTCTCACTGCTTGGCCTAAGGAAGGGCGTCAGAGACAGCTGGCAGGGCATTGCTCTGGGCTGATGGGATCTGCCTGTGCTTTAACGCTTATGGTGACCTGAGCTCTTCCCCTGCTGGCTTCCAGCTGCCTAATAGACCCACCTGTGTGAGTGTCTCCGGTGCATTGGTCCCTGCGGAGTGGACTCTACCAGGAATCCCCCGTTCCCTCCCCCCCAGGTGCTGGGCCTCAGGCCTAGGAAACATTAAACCCCTGCACAGCTGGAATGGGGAGGGGTTGGTTTCCATGGAGCTGGGGGAATTTATGCTGGGCTGTGGCTCTGCCAAGGTTAGTGGGGTGCTCCAGAGAGTTCAGGCTCAGCCGGAGCTGTAGGCTGTCCCCCAGGTCTCCTGGCCGCCTATCTGTGGGTGCGCACCTTGGGGGCAGGCCTGCCCCTCACCCTGGTGCTGGGGCTGACGTTCCTCTCTATCCTCTGCCCCACCCCTCAAGAGGACGTCAGCCTTCACTTCGTGCTGTGGAGCTGCCTACCCGTCTACCAGCGCATGATCGACAAGGCGACGGATGTGTGCCTCTTCCTGACACAGCTCGGCAAGATGGTGGGCCAGCTGGCTGTGCTGACCGGGGAGCCCCTCATCTTCACCATCAAAGCCAACCGTGACTGCACCTTCCTCAAGATCTCCACGTCGGACTTCTACGAGTTGGTGTCCCCCTTCCCCTCCACATCCTGTGGGCAGGGTCTGCCCACCTCCCACCCCACTTCCATCTAGACTGGTGGCCTGGGTCAGATTTGGGCCAGTGCTCCCTAGAGGGGAAAGGCACCGTGTCCCATTCCCCACCCCCATAAACCAGCCAGTCCCCTGCCCTGGGCTGGATTGGAGCTGCCTCCCCCTAGAGGGGAAAGGCCCCATGTCCCAGTCCTCCAATCGTGCCCCTGTTGCATGGGCCTGGATTCTCCTGCCCTGGGCTGGGATCTGTCCTGGTGCCATGTTTTCTTGGCTGGCTCTGTTCCAGAGGAGGTGGGTGACTCAGGGAGGGGGCGGCTGCAGTCAGCAGCGCACTGGCAGCAACGGGGCCACCTGTGCACTGACGAGCTGCCCGCTCTCTCCCCAGAATCGTGCGGGAACAGCCCAGTGTGGTGCTGAGTGTTGCCCATACTGTGGCCGCCCGCATGTCCCCATTCATGCACCAGATGGACTTTGCCATCGACCGGATGGCAGTGGAGGCCAAACGGGCCTTGTACAGGAGAGTGAGGCCTGTGCTGGGGGGGGGGGGTGCTGGGAAATCCTGGCTGGGGAACCCCAGTTTCTCCGCCTAGCCCAGGGCACAGCTGGGACCAACAGTCCCTGCTGTGTTTAACCCTTTCTGTGCCAGGGTAACGGGCACCCCTGTTACTCTCAGCCTCGTCTATGCCCTTCCTGCAGCAAAAATGACTCAGGCATCCCAGCTCTCTGGGCGGGCGCTGTCCAGGCCAGCAGCCGTGCTGTTTCCAGAGGGGCCAGGCGAGACCTGACCAGCTGCCTCTGACCCCTCCATGGGACTCAGGTTTTCACCTGGACTGACCTCACTTCAATCCCTTCCTGGCTGCAGATGTTGGATTGAGAGCAGCCCGGGTGCTCTGGGGATGGGGGCGTCCCAGCCCAGGGCGGGTGCCAGCTGGGGCTGTCAGACTTGCCACTCATTACATGTGCTCTCCCAGCCCAGGCGGTAGGGGGCGTTCTCCCTGGGGCAGACACCAGCTCAGCATTCAGACTCACCGCTCACTGCATGCACTCTCCCAGCCAATGTGGTAGGGGACGCTCTAGTTCTAGGGCTGGAGGAACCCAGCCCTGGGGAACCTAGGTCCTGCAGGATAGTTCAATTGGGAGGGGACTTGTAGAAAGAAGGAGTAGAGCTCCATATGAACACACAAGTGACACAAGCAGCACATTGATAGAATTACAGACCCCCTCCCCCAGAAGAGTAACCCTAATCAATGAGCCTACCCAAAGTGACGGGCACATCTGGTAACTGCATGCAAAAAGCCTTTTTCCTTCCTCAGGAAAGTTGGATCCCAGGCATGTTGGTTAATGATGATGCTGGGAGATTGCTTTAGGTGAAAAACTGCTGTAATAATTGATTTTAGCCTGTTAATGTAAAATTTAGACTCTAAGAAGCATGTTATGATTTTCATTTTATATGTAACCAGTTCTGTTTCCATTATCCTGACTCAGTACCTCTTAAATCTTAATCTTTGATAATAAATTTAGGATTATTCCACTATACATATATCTCATTGCTGCGAGGTTATAAACGATCTGATCTTGAGCTGTACCAATCAAGTTGTTTGGATTCTGTTCCCTGGTAATTTCTGTGAGTGTCCTGTGACAGTAACCCGATGCTACTGAGGGACACTTTCAGAGGGGCTTGGGGGCTGCGGTGCAACTACTGTGACCGCGCAAGGCAGAGCAAGGGCTGGCAGAGCCCTGTGGAGATTGGTAGGATGGCTAACAGACCGGTGATATTATGCTTGACTAGATATCAGCTCCCTGAGAAAATCTTCCTCTCGCCAGATGGGTAACAAGGTGACTCAGAGCCTGGGCACCCCAAGAAAGCTGCACACATACCCCTGTAACCTGGTTTCCCTCCTCCAGGTGCCTCTTTATCTTAGCCAAACCTCAAATATGTTCAAACCATGTTCAAATATGTTAAGGACTGTGACAAAGAGGACCCTGATCAACTGTTCTCCATGTGCACTAGAAGTAGGAGAAGTAGGAATCAACTTAATCTGCAGCAAGGGAGATTTCGGTTAGATATTAGGAAAAACTTTCTAACTATAAAGATAGATAAGCTCTGGAATAGGCCTCAAAGGGAGGTTGTGGAATCCCCGTCATTGGAGGTTTTTATGAACCCATTAGACAAAGAGCTGTCAGGGACGGTCTAAGTATAGTGCCAGACGGGATGATGTTTCTAGGACCCTTCCAGCCCTACATTTCCAGGATTCTCTGAACTGTGGAGTTTAACTGGTGAGCCCCACAGCGAACTGACCCTGCAGCGTTCACCCAGCTCTAGTCCAATGTGAATTATTAACAAAATGAGCTGGTCCCTGATACGGAGACGTCACAAGACCAGTGAGCACAGCAGGACATACCCTATCAGAGATACCCAATGACAGTCGTTCCCTTGTAGTGCAGTGGGGGAAGCTAGGGACTCCAATGGTTCCTCTCGGATAAAGTCTTGCAGTACACAAACAGGGACTTGGCTTAGAAAAGCAGAGATGCCTTCCCTTGCCCACTATTGCAGGCACCTATTCTAAGTCTGTAAGTAAACAGACGCGGTTCACAGATAGCCTTCTGACCCAGAAATAGACTAGACAGGAGGGAGGATAACTCACCAGAACACAATCCATTCCACTTACAACCCAGAATTCATCAGCAACACTGAATTCCCAGAAAAACAAAGATGAGAATATGATTAAGAACCAGACCCCAGATCACTAACTACAGGGATTAGATCTAGCTTTGTTGGTGTCACGGACTCACAGATCGTGCCCACTCGTGGCCCTGTGCGGTCCGTGGGGGGGGCACCCCTTTCAGTGAGACAGCCCTTCTCGGGGGTCCACTCTCTCTCGGGGTTAGGCCCCTCCACCTCCTGGAGCCACACCTCTCTGAGCCTTAACACGTCTGTCTCTCGCCGTGGGCCCCCTCAGGGAGTCCACTCGCTCTGGACCCCCCGGGGCCTCCCTCCCCCTGAAGGGGACGATGCAACCCTGTTTTCTAGACCAGAGTGACTCTCAGCCAGCGTAAAACAGGAAGGTTTATTGAACATTGAACACAACACAGGAAACACTCAGGGCCTCAGGCCTGACCTCCCTCAGCCCAGTACATCCCAGTCTCCTTGCATCCAGGTGGGCTCTGCCTGCCCCTCCTCTCCAGCCCTGCTTCCCAGCTGCATCTGAGATCACCGGCCCCAAGCCCCCCTCTGTCCATTGTCTTCTTTCCAGGTAAACAGGGTCGTCTGGGCCTCCTTTCCTCTCTGCCCTCCTCTGGCTGGAACCGGCTGGTTGGGTCATGGGGTCCTCTCTTCACAGCCCATTGTCCTCCCACTGGCTAGAACCGGCTGTGACTCCTGAGCTGGGTCTCTGGGTCATCAGGTCAGCGGTCGCTGGGGTGTCCATCCTCCAGGCCATCGGCTGGGGTCCCAAGTTCCCTCTCCGGTCCTCTGTAACAACAAACTCCCTCTCCCCTCACCTCGTTAAACCAGTAACACCCAGGGGCACTGAGTCCCACTCCCTCTGCATGCAAACCATTGGAAAACCACAAAAATATAAGAAAATCCCCCATTTCGTCACAGTGGAGATCCTGGAAGAGTGGTTAGAAACCCCAGAGAGGCACTGAACTGAGGTCTTCTTCCATCTCTGCAGAGAAAGGGTAAGGGAGGAAGCCCCCACATCATGGTTACAGTGGACATGCAGGAAGCCCCAATTTCTCTGAAAGAAGAAATCAGGCCTCTAAGCAATTGAAACAGATACTTCAAACAGTTTAGTAGGAAATGTGTGCACAGTAAATCCAAAATCTGGGGCTGGGTTATTTACATATGACCTTCTTTGTGAGATACTTGGCCAGCACCTGAAAAAGAAATGTGAAGAGTCATGAGTATTTGTCCAGTGCCCCTTAATACACATAAACAGAGTGGAGAATACTAGGGAATACCAATCTGATAACATGGACCGGGAATAAGCTGCTGGATACGGTATAGAAAGCAATCACCAAAACAGGAAACACTACAAGATTAGGGGAACCCATATTACTTAATATAGTGGCTTTTGAATGAGCGGAATGTGTCAATTCAGCAGGGATCTCTATTGATTTCCTTCCAATATTCAACTGTTACAGGAACTTTGTCTCCCCCATTGAGAGCTATAAGCAATAACATCCCAGACTCCCTCTGCCTTTCGCCCTCCTCTGCTAACTGCTGCCTGGTGAATCCCCACAGGCCCTGAACCCAGGGGGACAGTAAACTGGAGAATGAGGTGGTGATGGAGACTAGAAACCTGACCATTCAGTGACCTTTTTCTATGAGGTGGGGGATCATAGTAGCTAACTTTGGAGGATGAGTTATATCTGCTGAGCGCCTTCTCTGAAGGGCAGAGCATCCTTATCTCCCAATAACATCAGTCGGAGTTTGAGAACACTCAGCAACTCATAGGATTGGGCAATACAAATACAAAGGCCTTGGGTGGCTAAAGTTAAGCACTAAAATCTGCAGTTAGATGCCTAAATACTCATTATAGCCACCTGCAGCCGTGCTGATTAAATCTCTATCAGCATTGTGGTGTTTAAAATAGATATTTGAAAAACAAGGGGACTGATGTTTATAGGCATATTTGTCCTTTGGTTGACATCAGACAACTTTATGCCAGGTGACTGGATTTTCCAAACCTGGATACCTAAACTTTGACTCCTAACAATCACATGTAGGTGCATAAATGGGGTGGGATTAGTGGTAAAGTCACCTTTTTGCTGCCCTATGTTGCAGTGGAGCAGGACAAAGTAGCCATAAAGCTGCCCGAAGAGGCAGCTAGGATTTCCCCAGCAGGTGCAAATCCCTCACACACAGAGAACTAGCATATATAGTGTACAGCCAATGTAGCTGGCTGTATGTCACCAACTCCTAGCTTCCCACCCAAGTATATGGGGTGTGAGCTGGAAACAGAAGATGGCACACACAGTGTGCGTTGCGCTACAGCAATCTCCAGTGCAGCAATGGCTGTTTCAAGACAGCATAATTTAGAACAACCCAGAGTCTAGAGCTCAGGTGTATTTGAGGATCTGGGCTGTTACTTGGCTGTTACTATAGTAATGACCCCTGAGCAAGCAGTATAATGTACATGCTTATCACTGAGCTTGTCCAGAGGCTACATGTCCATCAGAATGACTAGATGTCCTGATGTGTAATAAAAACGCTTTGAGTAATAAAAATCAACCCAGGCTACTTTACAGGGCCTCATCCTTCTCTCACTTACAGCATCTGAGCAGTAGTACAACGGCTAATACTGCCCAGTATAATAGTTGCCTCTCTCTTCTTCCAATTTTGGGTAGCGGGAGCGAGTAGTATAAGGGCCCTACTGTCAATCAAACATTAACCCCACACCTTAACCCAATAAGCCCTGCCCACCGGTCATTGGAAGTCCCACCCCATGGGGGTATTACTTCCGGGGTCAAGGCAGACACATGACCGGAAGCGAGGTGTGTCATGTGACCCCTCTAAGAACTCCTCCCACTGTCCTCTACCAATCAGGATGGGTTTTGGCCTTGATAGGAATGCCCCGAGAGAAGATTTGACCAATCAGGGGGAGTTCCGAGGTTTGTGTGACCCCTCTAAGAACTCCTACCACTGCCCTCTACCAATCAGGAGGGGTTTCAGCCACTGGGGACCACCCCGAGAAGAGATTTGACCAATTGGGGGGAATTCTGGGGTGGGGTGACCAGTCCGGAAGTGGTTCGTGTGACCCTTCTAAGAACTCCTCCCATAACCCTCTACCAATCGCGATGAGTTTCGGCTGCAGAGGATTGCTCCAAAAGGAGATTTGACCAAAATAGGGCAGGTTCTGGGACGGGGTGAACCACCCAGAAGAGGGTCGTGTGACCCCTCTAAGAACTCCTCCCAATGCCCTCTGCCAATCAGAATACAGCACCATCACCCCATAAGTCCCAGCGCTGGGCAGAGGAGGCCATCTCTTACCAAGAAGACGTGTTTTAGAAATCGTGGAAAGGCTGAGAGGAAACATGGACTCCTTTGCCACCCCCGTGAGAATTTTGGACTTTGTTTTAACCCCGAGGACCTTTGGACTTGTGTGGAGAAAACGTTACAGCAGCGACAGTTCCGAAGAGGATGAGGGAGCAGCCGAGGGGATTCCTTTGGCCCAGCCATTGATGGATATGCCAGAAGCCAAACCCGAAGCCCAACCACTCATGAGACACCCCGATGAGCATGGTGGCCTCTCGTCGTCCACCACCCTGGAGGAGGAAGGGGATCATGGCTTGGGGGAGTCACCGGCGGACAAGGTGAAGGGAAAAGACATCGCTCAGGTAAATGAATGATTAAGAAGCGACAGTCGATGATGGGGTGTAATGGGGTTAGGAACCTGGGGTTGTGTAAATCTAAAAACAAGCAATGGGAACTTACACTTGTTTCTTGTCTGAAAATCTCTTGACAGCTCGACGATGCCTTTCTAGAGGACCCGGAGGCCCTGGTCAGCATTGCATCAAGCAGCGAAGATGAACTCCGAGGATGATGGCTATGAGGAGTTTAGGAGGAGGTTTGGCATGGAACTCGCTGAGCCAGTGCCACGTTGTGAGCGTAAAAAATTATGCGGACTATTGTATGTGTTGCTGTTTGTGCTGTTCTTAATCACTGTCTTAGGGAAAAGCTTTTTGAAGATTCTGAGGGCTGTGTCATAGATGCACCAGCCCGCCGGCACCATGACCATGTGACTTGGACTTCAATGGATATAAACTGCAAGCTCCGGGGCCTGTGTGCTGAGCTGTGTTTGGAAAGCTTATTGAACACTATTATTGCCATAGGTTATGCTATGCAATTTCTGAGCCTAACCCAAGAACATTTAACGCAAGGGGTGACCTTGATAAATGCTGTGCAATTCAGTGGAGACCCTGATCATGTTTAAAGAAAATGCCCTAACCGGAAGATGCCTGCTTACAGCATTATGTTGACCGTCTGGTCCGCACAAAAAGTGACAGAACCCTGCTTAAGAAAAAGACTTTTTGTAAGAAATCTAATAGGATTAAGTTAGAGAATGGTGAGGGGACAGCCTTAGAAAGCCTGAATCCTCAGAAAAGTATATTTTTTTATGATTTTGAATACACACAGGAGACTGGGTTGCACACTCCCAATTACATTTTTGCTGTGTCCCTAAAGACGGAAAAGTCCTGGGAATTTAAGGGCGATGAGTGTCTTTCTATGGTTGTTAAGACCTTTATTGTCAAAGAGTTCCAGGACTACACATTCCTAGCGCACAATTCCAAAGGTTACGATGTGTACTTCATCGTTAGACAGTTACTGAAGGAAAAGATGTGCCTAGAATTGATCACTCAGGATAGTAAACTAATGTATGTGGAAGTTAAGGTCCTGGGCATTCGTTTTATAGACTCTTTAAACTTCTTGCCCATGAAGCTTAGCAAGCTCCCACAGGTGATGGGGTTTGAAGGGTTCAAAGGGTATTTTCCACATTTTTTTTAACACTTGAGAAAAGCAAAATTACATGGGGCCTATGCCCGGCGTGGAGCACTATGGTGTAGAAAGCATGATGCCCAGGGAAAAAGCAGAGTTTCTCGACTGGTATCGGGACCACAGGTATGAGATGTTTGACTTGCAGAAAGAGCTCGCGTATTACTGTGAGCAGATGTCAAAATTTTGAGACAGGCTTGTATCCTATACAGAAAAGAGATTATGAAAATGACGGAGAAGGAAGATATAGTAGAGAGAGGATCTGGTAAATTCACTGAGATAAAACTGTGTATAGACAAACGATATCCGCCTATATTACAAACCTAACCCCAGGGAAGAAATTCACTATTATGATTTTACCAGCCTGTACCCTTTCGTAAGCAAAACCCAAGAATACCCTATTGGACACCCCAATATACTTTATGACAAATTTGGACCCCTTGCAAATTATTTTGGAATTGCAAAAGTTAAAATGTACCCCCCACGAGGCTTCTTTTCCCCATTGTTACCTGTCAGAGTGGGTAACAAGCTTATGTTCCCGCTATGACAAACCTGTGCTGAAACCGAGCAGTGGGAGACGTGCACCCATACTGACGAGGAGAGGGCCATCCTGGGGACTTGGTGCATGGTGGAATTGAATGCAGCCATAGCGAAGGGGTACACAGTGGCTAAAATATATGAAATCTGGCATTTTAATGAAAAATCTGATGAACTGTTTTCAGAGTACATAAAATTACACCTCCACCAGAAACAAGAGGCTTCAGGGTATCCCAGCTGGTGCACAGACAAAGAAAAACAAAATCAGTACATTAACAATTTCTACCAGAAAGAAGGCGTGCATTTACGCCAACACGAGATCAGGTTTAACCCCGCTAAACACCAAATCGCTAAACTGTTTTTAAATTCTCTGTGGGGTAAATTCGGCCAAAGAACAAACCTACCCAATAGCAGCATCGTGAGAGACCCTGACGAACTCTTTCAGTACCTGTTTTCCCCCCCACTACGAGGTTTCATCCTGTGAGTTTATCGACGATGAAACAGCATGCGTGTCTTGGAAGCATGCAAAAGACTAGTACTCAGTCTCTGGAAATACCAATGTTTTCATAGCCTGTTTCACCACTGGTTACGCCCGCTTAGAACTATACAACCTGCTAGACAGGTTGCAAGAGCGGTGCCTGTACCACGACACTGACTCGGTGAGATCTGTGAAAAGGGAGGGTGACTGGAATCCCCTCTGGGGGATTATTTAGGGGACCTCACGAACAAGATCCCGCCAGATCAACACATCACCCAGTTTGTGTTGGCAGGCCCGAAAACATACGGGTATAAGCTGTAGAGAGGAAAGGCCTGTATGAAAGTCAAAGGTATTACCCTAAACGTAGGAAACTGTGAAAAGATCAACTTTGACAGTCTGAAAGATCTAGTCCTGGACTATTGCACGGGCCTGTGAGAAAACACCTCAAAAAAGATAGAGGTGGAGCAGCCCTCTATCGTAAGAAACAAAAATCAATGGCAAATAGAGACAAAAACCCTTAATAAAACACAGAAAGTTGTTTACAACAAGAGGGTCCTAGGAGAAGGGTTTAAAACCCTGCCCCATGGCTTTTAAAATGGATACAAGGTGGAAACACCCCTTTTCTGCAATTCGTGCGGGGCCTAGCAACTGTGGGAAAAGTTACTTTATAAAAAATGTGTTGGATAATGCCAAACAAACATTGTCTGTTATGCCTGAGAATATTGGATAACATGGCTATCAAAATCATTGCAAGATACGCATGTCTGGGCTTGTTGAAACATGTTTTGAGCAAGGCTAGGCATGCCCAAGAATTTAAATTTAGTTTTTACAAAATTCATCACCATCCGGTCGTTTTGCACTAAAGTCATTAGAACAGAATTTTAAAATCCAGTCAAAAGCTAAACCCTTGCTACGATGATGTAAGAAAAACACGCAGTGATAGCCGCAGACGACAGAGCAGGGGTCTTGTAATTGTCTATTGTGAAACACAATGTCTGTGGCATTTTTGTTTAAAAATTTCATAATGCTTTTAGGAAACAACACGCTGTTTGGGGGGTGCCCGTATGAGTCAAAAAACTCTCCACGGTTACGCTCCGCCAGATACAAGGCGAACCAGTGTTCACCAAGTTGGTTGTGTGGATGCGTGTTGACCACCAAAGCTAGGGGTCTCTGAGATTTGCTGCCAGAGAGCCAATCACAAGGGAACACATCTAAGAAATTCTTTTTCGTGTAATGGGCCATTGATAAGACATGTGAGAGCTGCACGGTGTCCATGTTCACATATAGTCAAACAGAACGTTTCTCCTCTGATTTATCTCTATGACGTTGTCAAAAACCCCATACACGATCATATTGACGGTGTCGGTTAAAGCCTTCCCAAAACGTATTTCTGTTCTCAGGTTCCCGGTTTTAATCAGGGAATAGTGATCGGCGCATTGCTGGTCGGGAGACGGGTCAAAGGCAAACAAGGTGTAACCCTATGCAAACTCCTCACGGTCGATTAACAGAGAACGATCTTTCGTGTGTTTACCAGCTGTCTGTACCACATTCATGTATTCTCTCACGCAGCGTCCTGCCTCGAAGTCTGGTTGCAGAGGCTTGGTTGGTATCTGTTCACCATCTACATACAAGGCCAAAAAATTAATATCATAATGTTGAAAATGAAAGGGATTTTTTGTGTAACTTCTGCTAAAGGCATCATTATCCACAAACCCCAGGATAAGCATTTTGGGTAACTGTCCCAAAAACAGGTTCTCTTGGTTACTGACCCTGCTGCTCGCGGGGATGCTAAACACTTTCATTCTCACATGGTCCATGGGATATTTAGCATTAGCGGTAAGCAGGGCCTCCGTGTGCCCCAGATGAACACTCGGGGTCACCCGTACTTTCTTCACAAAAAGGGATGCTGACACAATGCCATTAAACAGAAGGCGTCTTTACTGCCTGTCAGTTTAATTTTCACATCCACTCCATTCAATAAAAGTTTTTCTTGAAAAAACAGGTCGCTGTGTAGATGATCCAGCAGCTCTACCGTCCTGCTCTGGGCAGTCAGCTTTGCACGCCTCACAAACCCTAGATTCCCGCCATCCAACTCTGTTTCTTCGTCTTGTCTGGCAGTGTCTTTGTAAAACAGGCCAGTGGAAAATTGCGTGGTAAAGGTGTCGTCGCTGTAATTGAGCGCCGATTCTATAAAGGCCCTGTAAGGGTAACAGTTGTTGCTTTGGCTTACAAGGCGGTCTCCCAGCGTGACATCCAACTGACTGAAAACAGAGGCCACGGGGTAATTCACCAGGCCCACTTTGGCGTCCATGGCGAGTTCAGTTCCGTCTCCTTTTACAATCTTGCAACATAGATACAGCAGTGTGTTGTTTAAATCCATATAATCAATGCCATTCCTTGCTATAAAAACATCAATGGGGGCAGACTCCGTAACAGCCGATAGAGGCGGCACCTCAATGTAGATGCTTTTCTCAATGCTGGTCTGGGTAGGGGCTATTTGAAACAAGTCTAGTTCGGATTTGGTGCACTCTTCAGACCCGCAGTGAACAAAAGCCATGTTGATTAAAATATCTCTCTTTTACCAGGCGGAGAGCGTCTTCTCTTTCGCCCAGGCTTCCTCTTGGACTTTCGCTTATGGCTGGCCCTGCGCATCAAAGTCCTTCTTTTAAAGGGTATTGGGGGACCAGTGCGTTGCAGGTATGATAAATTTCTCTTTCTCTTCCTCCTTTTAATGTACATCAGCCCCGATCCTTTCTGTGAAGCTGTATTTGAGTCGGTTTGTGTAAAGTGTAAGCATCCTGGTCTGAAAGCCAAGCTGTTACCTGTCTTCTAGTTAAAGTTTTACTATGCTTTTTGGCCACTTGAAAAAGAGGATTCATCGCGCCAAAGCTCCCAACTTCCCTGAGGGTATAATATATTTTCTTTAACAGAGTCATCTGTGGAGACATGACTGTTCCCGGTACCGTCTTTTACTAACACAAGTATGGAGGGGGACACATTCATATGGACACATTTAAATAAGTTTTATTCATTGCTTGGTTTAACACAACCTTTTACAGCCGCCTGTAAAAATGGATGCCATGACCCCTACAATGAGGGAGTCTGATCTGGTTCATTCTTCTATTTTGTCCTTTTCTGGATTTTCCTCTTGAGATCTGTGTCTCAGACAGGAGCAAAAACAGCTGATGCATGATATATTTACTCCCACAGGGCTACCGATGTGTAAGTTCTCAAAGGCCTCTAGAAAGACATCGTCGAGCTGTTGAGAGATTTTCAGACAAAAAACAGTGTAAGCACCCCACTGCTTGTTTTTAGATTTATGCAATGCCAGGTCGATTCCTAACCCCATTACACCCCCATGATCAACCGTCGCTTCTTAATCATTCATTTACCTGAGCGACGTCTTTCCCGTTCACCTTGTCCGCTGGTGACTCCCCCAAGCCATGATCCTCTTCCAACTTTAGGGGGGTGGACAATGAGAGGCCGTCACACTCATTGGTTTGGGTTTCGGGGTCGGGTTCCAAGGTATCTATCAACGGTGGAGTCAAAGGGCCCTCCTTGGAACTGTCACTGCTGTAGCACTTTCTCCATACAAGTCCAAAGGTCCTCGGGGCTAAACCAAAGTCTGAAGTTCTCACGGGGGTGGTAGAGGAGTCCATGTTTCCTCTCAGCCTTTCCACAATTTCTAAAACATGTCTTCTTGGTAAGAGATTGCCTCCTCTGCCCGGTACTGGGACTTATGGGGTGATGGTTCTGCACTCTGATTGGCAGAGGGCGTTGGGAGGAGTCCTTAGAGGGGTCACATGACCCTCTTCTGGGCGGTTCACCCCATCCAAGAACCTGGCCTATTTTGGCCAAATCTCCTCTTGGGGCGGTCCTCTGCAGCCAAAACCCATCGCAATTGGTAAAGAGTGGTGGGAGGAGTTCTTAGAGGGGTCACACAAAACACTTCTGGATGGGTCACCCCACCCCAGATTTCCCCCCAGTTGGTCAAATCTCTTGGGGTGGTCCCCAGCGGCTGAAACCCCTCCTGATTGGTAGAGGGCGGTGGCAGGAGTTCTTAGAGGGGTCACACAAACCACTTCCAGACAGGTCAGCCTGCCCCGGAACTCCCCTTGATTGGTCAAATCTTCTCTCGGGGCGTTCCTATCAGGGTGAAACCCAACCTGATTGGTAGAGGACGGTGGGAGGAGTTCTTAGAGGGGTCACATGAACCATTTCCAGACAGGTCACCCCGCCCTGGAACTCCCCCCAGTTGGTCAAATCTCCTCTCGGGGTGGTCCCCAGTGGTTGAAACCCCTCCTGATTGGTAGAGGGCAGTGGGAGGAGTTCTTAGAGGGGCCACATGACACATCTTGCTTCTGGTTATGTGTCCGCCTTGACCCCGGAAGTAATACCCCATGGGTGTGGGACTTCTGGTGACCGGTGGGCAAGGGGTGGGGTTAACGTTTGATTGACAGTAGGGCCCTTATAGTACTGGAGCGCCTTCTTCTGTTTGTCTCCGTTCCGCTTCATTCCCCAATCACTTGGCCAGAACAGATGTCACGTATGATCTCAGTTGCCACCAGCTGGACAGTGGGACTTGGGTCTTTCTGTAGGACCTGGAGAGCTGAAATTACAGAGGACAATACGTTAGTGAACAGACTGTCAAATCACAGCTAAGTGTGATCACAGAACCTTGAACTACCTGAGCAGAATGATCACATGGAAAAATGTGAGACTGGGCTCAGTCCTTCTGTTGGGATGGAAAATACATGAGAGATGAATATGCCTCACTTTTCATATAGTCACCTGTGCCTGAAATAGCTGGAGACTTATTACCTCTGAATACCATACTACAGTAGCTCTCCAATACAAACAAAGCTTTAGGTTCCTCTACTGGGTCCCTTCCATGCTCTCAACTAGGGGGAGACCCTGACTCTACCAGAAAGTCATCCACTCTGCTGTAAATGGAAGAAGGTCCATTGTTTCAATAGCTTCCACTTTTAAGTTTATTTTCCATCTCTATTCAGGAGACACTGCCTGAGCTCAAATAAACCTGGAATTTAACAGAGGCCAGGTCCAAGCTGGTTTATGCATGATACAGGGCACCTACTGGAAGAAAAATTGCTGGTGGGAAATTTGAGGTAGCAGAAAGTGGCTACAACTTCTTCTCACCTGGGGAGTCCACAGAGAGCCAATAAAGCCCAAAGAGTGGATAGCACTGGCTGTGGAGGGGGCATTGCCAGGACAACCAGGAGACTCATATCACACCTTCTGCAGCTTCCTCCTTCAGGGAAAATTAAAGCGGACTTTCTACTGGGCAAGAGTGAATTTGTCCTTTGCTGTGTGGCTGATGCACTTTGCACCAGTGGTATCGGTTACTTCTGCTTGCCAGCTAAATTCCTTTAGAACTCACTAATGAGCAGGACTTCAGCTGTATTTATTACTTACACATCAGCAGATGTTCCAGGTCCAGCCATTTCATACGCTGCCTGTCTGTGTGTTCCACGATGATGCCTAAATACACAATGTAAAATAAATAACAACAACAATAATAAAACCTTCCCTTGTTGAGTGCAAAGTGATATTAGCAGCCCCTAGACAGGTCTTTGGCGTCTCCTACTGTGGGCCTAAGGGTGAGCTGTGGGCAAGAGGATGCTAGAGCAGTTTAGAGTCCACACTGAAGAGAATGAGAGAGACATTTTTTAAAAAGAATGTTTACATAAAACCCATTTGCTTGAAACAGTCTGTGTTCCTCTTGCCACTGCTGTCAGTTATTGGAGACATACTAAGATAGTGTCTTGGTCTAGTGGTCTGTGCAAAGGACTGGGGCCAGGAATAAGGGAGTTCTAAGCAGGGATCTCACAAGGTGACTGATAGGTGAGACGTAGGCCACAATGCCTGCCTGTCTCACATGGCTGTGCTAGGGTGAAGAGGGCACAGGGCCAAAGAGGAGGAACCTAATGCTTCCTTGACAAGGTGGTGTGGCCAGGAACCTGAAACAGCAGGTGCTCTGGGGAGGTGGGCTGCATGCCTCCCAATGATGAAGTAGCAGTGAGGAGCACTGAACAACACTGTGGGTAGGTCTGCACTTTGATCTAGGGGTATCTCTCCCAGTTCAATGGGACATGCCCACACTGGCTCTGACAGCGATAGCATGCGAACATTAGAATGTACCTAAGGCAGCACGAGCAGTGGGAGGAGCTAGCCACCTTGAGAATAGACTTTGGGGTTTGGATGGGATCATACTTGGGGTGGTTAAACCTCCTGCTGCTCCTGCCATCGCAACTACTCTCTATTTTTAGCATGCAGGGCTATAGCGGGTACGTCTCATCAAGCTGGGAATTATACACCCAGCTCAAAGTGTAACCATGCCCTACGTGACAATGTCCCTGCCTCTACTACTAAATGACTGCACCGTGCTTTCCCTGCAATGATCCCGAAGCACTTGATAGCAACTAATCCACCACACTGGGGAGGTAGGGATATTAACATCTCCATCTATGGATGGGAAGCTGAGGCACAGAGAGATTAATGGCAGCTCAGCGCTGCACAGTGGGATTGTTTCTGTCTCCCTCAATGGAAATACCAAAAGGGTCACTGGGCATCATCTCTCACCAGCTAAGTTGGCTGCAACTGCCCGGATCTCTTCCCAGCTGCTATAGTAGTACGTGATGGTGATTTGGTACAATTTCTCCAGCAGCTCTGCATTCTCTTTGGCCTAGAGGAAATCAGGGACACATGAGCTCTCTCTGGCTAGAAGTGCCCTTTGACTGCCAGCACATGCTTTTACGAACCACAGGTAAATAAGATAGAGAACAGGTGGCTGGGTAGAAGTGGGAACAATGGGAATCTGTGGCAGATTTACATTTCCCATCACCCTCAGTCATATATCCCACTCTTACAGTTATTTACTGTATTATCCATCACACATTCCCCCCCCCCCACCTCTACACCACCACTCCAGTCAATAATCTCAGACAGTTCAACAGCTCACTCACAAGGTATCTGCAAATGTCCACCTGGAGCTGTTCAGGCTTCAGCTTGGCTGTGCCACCAAGGTGCTCATTAATTGCACTTTGGAGTCTCTTCAGTCCCAAAAATGGGAAACAGAGGTGAAACGTAGCTCTGCATTCCTGAAAAAGAGTATCACACCATTGAATTGTTCCCTACCGAGTGCTATGTTCATTCAAAGGGAACTCATCTGCGTGACTGCTCATCTATTCCAGGATCAAAAAAAGGGATTCATCTGGATGGAATTGGCAGAAAACATGCAGGAATGACTAATAGACGGGAGAGCTTCAACTGAAACCTGGAGGTAGCATCAATGTCTTTTGGGAACAGATATACCGATGAAAGCTGCTGCACCAGGCATAGCTGTGGTCTCTCTGTTCTGGGGAGGCAGGGGCCTGGGGTGCAGAGACAGATGGGAACAGAGACCTGTCGGGGTCAGACCCATGACCTCTCCTGGATTCTGGTGAGGCAGCCATGGACCAACCTGGCTGGAACTGACTCAGCAGGAGGGCAATGAGCTGAGGGGAGAATTTGGGCCTCCACAGCAGGCAGGAATAGCAGAGCTCCCCTGGCATTGGGAGGAAGATTCCTTTTGCTTAGTAAATAAGTCACTGTCGGTCTTACCATTGAAACCTCAGGGTTTGGGTCTTGCAGGTGCAGCAGAAGTGTGACCCAGCTCTTTTTAACCTGGTCGGCGAAATAGGTCTTCCATTTTCTCTTTGTCAGCCGGGCCAGGATGCCAAATAGGACAAAGGCCATTGAGCGAAGAGCATCATCCTCCTACAGCCAAGAAAGCCCCACGAGTTAGTAACTAAGAGACAATCACATCATGCACTTTGCACAGCCATCTCTTCTACGCTAAAGTAGAGTGATTCCAACTACAGCTAGTCGGAAAAACGGTAATTAACCAATTTTTTGTTCAAATTTGCTGATTCATCAAAATATTTTAGAGACAGTTCAGTTTTGATGAAATTCCTCCGGAAGCCAGGTAGGGGTCCTTAGAAACTTGCCTGGTGTCTTTCCAGTGCACCCATCCAGCTCTGTAGCAGCCAATCTGGCAGGCTGATTGGGATCGTGGGCTTCCAGGCCCCCAGCTTCTGGGACCCTGGGAGTCCTGGCTCTCAAATTTGCAACTCCCTGGCACCTCTAGCTCCCAGAGTTTCCTGGGTTCCCAGCACTGGGATAGTCTGAGAGCAGACTGCCCTGGGCCAACGCTTCCAATAGAGCTAGGTTGAGAATAGTAATTCTGTTTCACAAAGAGTTTTGAACTTTGGGGAGAGGGGTTCCCACAAATAGGAACAAAACCCAAATTTGAAATCTCTAAATTCTGTGCAAAACAGAATGATCATTCCAACCCTCTCACATAAAAATGGTATAGAACAGGCCCAACACTCTCTATTGTACTCTGTAACCCCCATTTCATGGTTATCTAGCTACCTAATCTAGTATTCAGACTTTCTTTGAGGTTCTCAGTGGCAATAAAGAAGAATAGAAGGGTGAGACTGTGGGAGCAGGGATGTCATCCCCATCCTCCTAATGTTCTCCTCCTCCGTAAAACACCTCTCTTCCCTGGGGCCTAAAATCTCTTCACTCTGACATGAGCAATGCCCAGGGAGTCCACATCACGCATTGTAAATGGAGTCTAATCAAGATTGGTTGAACTGGGGTTGGAGAGATCTGTTCACATACATCGTCAAAGTAAGTCCGGATCTGTTGGGTGAGGTCTTTGAAGGAAGAACCTATGTCCTTCTCTTTCAGCTCCTTCAGGACTTTGGCCAGTGCTTTCATGCTCTCGCCAATGACTTCCGAACTGAAAATGTCATGTAAGGCCCCCATCAGTATGTCCAGAAGAAACTTCTTGTACTTTTTCACCTGTACAAACATATGATATTAAAGAACACTTATCACTGATCACACTTCTAATAAGTTTTCTTTAGCAGTTATGAAGCTGTGGGAATTTCATCAACCCCGTCTCCCCCCCAGAGACCTATAGCTATATTTCAGACCAGGTGCTAGCTACAATGAGCCCAACTTGGTGCCATAATACACCTGTGTAATCCTATTATTAGATTCCTAGTTACTTAGATTCCAAGGCCAAAAGGGACCATTGTGATTATCCGGTCTGACCTCCTGCATAACATACAACTTCCCCGAAATAGTCTCTGTTTGAACTAGAGTGTATCTTTTAGAAAAACATCCAATCTTGATTTTAAAATTGCTAGTGACAGAGAATCCACCACCACCTTTGGTAAATTGTTCCAATGGTTAATTAAAATTACCATTAAAAATGTATGCCTTATTTCCAGTCTGAATTAGCCTAGCTTCATTTTTCCCCATTGAATCTTGTTATACCTTTGTTTGCTAATGTGAAGAACCCATTATCAAAATTTATTCCCCATGTGAGTAGTTATAGACTGTCCTCAAGTCACTCCTTAACCTTCTCTTTGTAAAGCTAAATAGATTGAGCTCCTTGAGTCTATCACTAAAGGTATATATTTCCAATCCTTTGATAATTCTTGCGACTCTTCTCTGAATCCTCTCTAATTTATCAGCATCCTTCTTGAATTGTGGATACCTGATCTGGACACAGTATTCCAGCAGTGCTCACATGAGTGCCATATTCAGAGGGAAAATAACTTCTTTACCCTTCTTCAAGATTCCTCTGTTTATACCTCCAAGGATCATTTCAGCCCTTTTGGCCACAACTTCATATTGGGAGCTTATGTTCAACTGATTATCTGGCACGACTCAAGTTTTTTTCAGCATCATTGCTTCCTGGGATAGAGTCTCTCATCCTGTAAGTATGGCCTGCATTTTTTGTTCCCAGATGTATACATTTACATATGGTCATATTAAAGTGCACATGGTTGACTTATGCCCAGCTTACCAAAGGATCCAGCTTGCTCTATATTTACTGCAAAGAGGTTACTAGGGTATATGAGAGAGCAGAATTTGGCCTAGTGCATTTTGTGCAGCCTCTGTAAACTCTGAACAACTCTCTCTCTTGGTTTCTCTAGTTATGCTGCATTCTATTCAGTAATCTCTCTTACCTTCTCAGGTGCCCCATAGACTAAATTTCCCAGGCCTCTCACAGCCATCTGGCGGACAATGCTGTTCCTATCATGTGACCTTTCTTTCAAGATGCTCAAGACAGACTTAAGGAACTTCTTCTCCCTGAGCATGGAATCACTCATTAGCTGAAATAAAATCAACATGTCCATTAGCCCCAATATGATCATTAAGATTGGCAATACAATGTGAGCAGACATGGAATACACTAAAAACAACAAGGAGTCCTCCTACAGCCACAGTCTTGTGGATACAGACTAATATGGCTACCCCTCTGATACTTGGCACATAAGACACTGTAACTTTATTATTCCACACAAATGAGAAATGTCTTAAAACATGGAGCTTTCCTTTGGGGCACTATAATAGGGATCCACTCACCTCTTGAGAGCCTCTTAGTGGCTGGGTCTGGTACCACAGTCCTTTTCTCACCCCTGGCGCACCCTGCCAGCCGACCTCAGTGAGTCTTCTGTGTCTCAGGCCTCTGGCTGCGTCCCAAAGTCCAAATGAACCCCTTCTGGGGTAGTCAAGAACAATCCCATTGCCCTCACTAGGATCTCCAGCCCCAACTCTGGGTTCTTGAAATTCTGCCCTTTGTTCAAGCTCTCCATAAGCATTGTCCCCTCCGTGGGGCTTATGCCACTGTAGATGGTAGGGGAACCAGGGCCTGCCCATAACTCTGGGTTCCAAACCATGGACCCTGGAAACAGTAGCTAGGCACTGCTTGATTTCAGTTCATTTTTGCTTCTTCCTACCGGCCACTTTTAGCTTCACCCTCACCTCCGGGTTAAAGTTCTTAGGGACCCTCTTCCCGCAAATCCAGCGTAAGCAAATGCTGCCAGAATCAAACTCTGGCTATCCCCTGAATTTCTGTGGCCAGAGAGCAGCACCCTTTCTTGCCCCTCCAGGTCCTGCCAGGAACTGACCTGCTAAGGCCCTGCAGCTCCTTTTAGCTGAGCGTGATTGGCTGCTTTCATGAGTCCTCTCTAGACAGACCCAGATTTGTGGCTGTTTTCCTGGGGCAGGGTGTAGTAGGACCACAGGGCCTCTTGTAAGGAGCCTCAAAGCCCAGGTACAGCCCATCACAGGCACAGATCGATTGTTTTTCTTAGAACCAGATGAGCCCCTAAGATAGTTGCTTAGCATAAGTGGGAAATATGATGCCGATGTTAGAGGAAGGCTGTGGAAAGGGCGGATGGTCCGGCTGTTATCACACTAGCCCAGGACTTAGGAGACCCAGGTTCAATTTCCTGCTCCCTCAAAGACCTTAGGCAAGTCACTTAGCCCTTCTGTGCATCAGCTCCCTGCCTGTAAAATAGGAATCATTGTGGTTCCCTACCTCCCAGGAGTGTCGTGGGGATACAGACATTAAAGAGTTTTGAGGTACTCAGATACTACAGTAATGAGAACCTAAGATAGATGTGAATGTATTTGTATGTTGCTTGTTTTATAGTATTAGGACACTAGGTTCATTCAGAAGATCTGCTGAGCTAAACCAAAATCAGGAGCTGTTGGTTAGTATCAGCACTAGGACTTGGCAGAAGAGGTCCAGGAATTCAAACTCTGTCTGTATCTCTCTCAGCCAGCACCAGTGGTTGTGTAGCTAGCATAGGCAATGACAGCAATAAAAATATCAGAGAGAGAATGACTCAGAAAGGTGTAATGAAATTCCTTGTGAGGTTTCCATATAAAGGAGGACCCATTCTACTATCTAAAATGACAATTACTCCTATGAAGTGAACTGTACAACTCCCGAAAGAAAGGCAAACATGAGACAACAGTCTAATGGTGAAACTGCTCTTCAGAGCCCTGTGTCTTACCTGGGCAAGGAAAGCTGTGCTGGTGACTCGGAGGTTTTCTGTAGGGGAATTCACCCAGGGGAGGAGGCTCTGTAAGATCTCAGGTGTTATTAGTCCAGATCTTAGCAGAACACTGGAAGACAAAATAAACCACTTATGGGGTAGATTGCACACTTCAAAAACTCAGCTGCTCTGAGCATACAGCACTGATATCTATGAATGGGAGCTGTGTGTTTCCACCCAGGGCACCCCCCACAAAGCTATAAACTGGAGGTTCCCTCTCAGCCACTCTATTTGTTACTGATTCCCAAGGATAAAATCATGCCTCCTAGATCTCTTACCTCACCAGCAGACACACTCCCTCATGGTGAGTCTTGGGGTTTTCAAGCAGACTCTGTGTTCTCTGCTCCCTGAGCGCTCTCCCCAGTCTCTCATTCCCAGCTTTGAAAAGCACAGCCTCTAATGCTTGGATAGAAAGCCTGGGGAAAGAGAGGCACAGAACTGCAGCAATCAGTAGGAAGGTGCAGCCTGAACAGAGCGAGGAAGCCCCGGTTACTTGTCAGGTCTGCTGTTCATCGACAGTTCATCCATTGGCAATATCCTGGACACCAGTGTCCCTGGAAGGACTTGATGCCGGGAGGTAAGTTTCAGTCTCATACATCTCATATGACTAGTTTTGCTAGGGACAAAATTTTGCAGTCATTTTTCCCTTTCTGCAAGGAGTATGGGCACTAGCAGAGTACAATGATATGGAAAAGATACATGATCAGGACCCAAACACTGGGGGCATAGAGTGTGGTGATCACTAATGGACATTTATGATGTGACAGAGAGCTGAGGGTTTGCACTTGAATCGGCACTCTGGTCACTATTAGTACTAATTTGGTTCCTCACAGAAGGCCTAATTGGACAGAGGTGTACCTGATTACGAGGTCAGATTGGGGCTAGTGAGTCAAGGAACCAATCATTCCATTAACAGGGAAACTGTATAAAAGGACATGGGCAGGAGCTCTTTGAGGGGAACAGACAGAGAAAGAAACTTGGGTGACCAGATGTCCCGATATTTGGGGCTTTATCTTATATGGGTACCTGTTACCCCCCATCCCCTGTCCTGATTTTTCACACTTGCTGTCTGGTCACGCTAGGAGAAACAGAAAGACAAAAAGCTAGGACAGCCTGACAAAGTGAGGTCTCTGAGTGGAAACACCTTAGCCCCCACTTTTGGAGAAGAGTTTAGAAAGTTGAGATACAATATAAAGGTGCTATGTATTGGTAGGGGGATTAAATAGACTATATGTTGGTGCTTACAAGCAAGAAAGTCTCAACGCGGTCTGTGTTTGTGGAAGATGTGGGGGTGCAACACCCCTCTCTGTCACAGCTGGGGGCTCATCAGGGATTTCCCTGTTATCTATTCAATTGGAGAGCCTGTTGGAGAAGCCGGTGTAGAGGTTTTGGCAGTCCGGGTGATGGAGGGAACACTGAAATGGATGGTGAAGCAGCAAAGAGAAGTGTAGAACAGGGGTTCTCAACCTTTCTGTTTCTGAGCCTCCCCCCACCCTCAACATGCTACAAATACTCCATGGCCCAGTTCCAGGCCTCTGCCCTGCCAGGCATCAGAGTTTGGGGCTCCTGGCTCTGGTTTTTAACCTCATGGGGTGCAGAGGCTTGGGGCTTTAGTGCAGGTGCTGGGCCTCAGGGCTCCAGCGTGGCTGGGCTCAGAGCTTCAGCTTTCTGCCCTAAGCCCCAGCTAGTCTAATGCCAGCCCTGCTTAGCGGACTCCCTAAAACCGGCCTGGTTGAGAACTGCTGGTGTAGAAGACCCTACAGACCTTCCAACAATCCCACCATGCAGAAAAACAGCCTTTGCTTGCCTGGTAGGTTTAACAGCAAAAGAGCCTTCAGGAATTTATACAGGAGCAAGCCCAGGTCTGGCAACAACTCCTCCAAAGTTTGGCCAGTCCTGTGACAGGAAATGGAAACCAGGCACAGGAGATCAGACTCTGTAAAATGGGACCTGCGAACAACCCTGATGTGTTTTTGGTTACTCTTAAAGGAGCAGCAGTGAGACCTCATAGGGACAGAACAATGTGGGGCCTTCAACTGACACCCTATTTAACCCGGGAAGCACATATATGGGTCTTAGTGATTAGCAGGCAAGAGATTATGACATGATTAAGGCAGCCATGCTGGACTAGGTGGGGCCTGTTCACAGAAAAGTACTGCCAGAAATGGAGAGTTGAAAGATGGATTGAGGGATTATGCCTCTGTGCATTTGGACAGAAATTAAAAGATTGGGCCACTCATTGGTAAGGCCAGATACTCAGACTGTGGGGGAGATCATGGACTGCATGATTCTGGAAGTTTCTTCACAGTCTCCCTGAGCATACCCGAGCATGGGTTACGTGGCGCCAGCCAGTTAATCTGGACCCCACAGTTAAAGTTACAGAGGAATTTGCAGAGGCGGACATTCCCAGAGTGAGTCAGTGGTTTAAGGGACTAGATTTGAGAAGGACCAGAGTGCCTCCAGCTGGGAAGGGCAGCAAGAAGAAGAGGGAGGAGCCTCAAGGAACTGTAGTGGGAGCTTGTCCTACAGTGTGCTACCGACATAGACGTGAAGGACATCTAAAAAGAGACTGTCTTTTGTGGAGAACTGTCAGAGAACTGACCCACATCAGGCACAGACAAGACTTCCTCACTCTAAGGGCAGGCGATGGTAAGGTGCCTCGTAACCCTGGGAACTCCTGGGGAGTGTCACACAACTCTATTGGAATTCTCTTTGTTTCTCTCCCTTCCTTCTAATTACCGGCAAGGGTCGCCCTCAGTAGGTTGTAGGTCTTCTGGGAATAGCATCCCGCTGCTTCTCCTGGGCAAAGGCATCTCTTGTCCTAGGGTTCGGCTGACCTGCTGCAGGAGAACAGGAAACAACTCTGGGAGCAGCTCCTGCACAGCTTTGCTCGACTGCAGTGCTGACACCACCTCAGAGATGGCGCATGTTGCCTGAAAGGAGAGAATGGTAAAAACTGAGAGCTCTTCCCAACACCATCACAGCCTCTGTCCCCTTCTGAGATCTGCCGTACGAAATTCTCACTTCTGCCAGTAACTTGAATGACTGCGAGCAACTCGCTTAACTCGTGGCTCAGTTTCCCACATCTGTACAAATGTGGATGACCTACCAAGGCATGTTGTGGGTCCTAAGGAATATTTGCAAAGCACTGTGAGAAACCTGGTTCAAAGACTTGCTAATTGCCAGATGTTATTAAGTAAATCAGCCACGTACTCTAAACCTGCCGTATTTGTTCCACAGACAGCAGAGCTGGACTCAGGAAAACAGTACATCAGAGGAGAAGTGCCCACACAGCAATATTATACCACACTTCTAGCTTTGCATCAGCAGGATTGTCACAGGGCAGAGGAAAGCCTGAAAGACGTGTCTGTCTTTACTTACTGAGAGAGGTTCAGCAGCTGCCCAATCCCTGTCGATTTCAGTCTCTGAGGTGATGCGGCCTTCTTGTCTTGTTGGAGTCTTTATCCTGTCTATCAGGATCTTTAGGACTTGAGTGGCAAGCAAGGGGTCTCCCCCCAGAGATCTCCACAGCTCAGTGATGTCACTGCAATTTAACAGAAGTTACATGTGACCCCTGGACACTTTTGTGGCTCAGACTGAATACGTCATATTTAAGTAAAGACCAAATTTTCTCCTTGCCAATGATGAGAAAGTTAGGAGTACTGTCCTCCTTTAACGCTCCTCGTGTTTAAATATTGAGTTTCCAGTTACAGAACTAGGTTAAGTGACCTAGTCTTACTGCAGCCTCCCCATTAATACTAGACTTCAGAAGGACAGGACACAGAGCGCCAACCTCAGTTCCTGCTTTCCCATTTCCCAGTAAATATGGAATCATGAACATGTGGCTACAAAGATCTAAGGTTTGGAAGGCAAGCTGATGAAGGAAAAGCCATATTCCTACTAACTGGTGTGATATAGCACGGCCAGAGGACAGCAGGAGAGTGATAGATGGGAGATATGTAAGCCCCAGGATGATGAGAGCCTTAGTCCCTGTAGAGGGAAGAGAGGCTGCTACAGATTAATTAGAGCACCTGAAACCAATTAAGCCAATTAGAGCACCTAAAGCCAGTCACCTGATAAACCCCCCCTGCTTCAATCAGACAGTTGGAGGAGTTGAAGCAGAGTGGTTTGGTGTTGGAGCAGAGAGCAGTTTGGAGGAGTTGAAGCAGAGTGGTTTGGTGTTGGAGCAGAGAGCAGTTTGGAGGAGTTGAAGCAGAGTGTTTGGTGTTGGAGCAGAGAGCAGTTTGGAGGAGTTGAAGCAGAGTGTTTGGTGTTGGAGCAGAGAGCAGTTTGGAGGAGTTGAAGCAGAGTGTTTGGTGTTGGAGCAGAGAGCAGTTTGGAGGAGTTGAAGCAGAGTGGTTTGGTGTTGGAGTGGAGAGCAGTTTGGAGGAGAGCAGTTTGGACGAGTTGAAGCAGAGTTGTTTGGTGCTGGAGCAGAGAGCAGTTTGGAGGAAGCAGTTTGGAGAAGTGCTGTGGTGGGCCAGAAGACCAAGACCCTAGGTAAAGGGAAACCCGGCTTGTGCAGAGCAGAGGGACTCTACAGACACAAGGGGTTGGGAGAAACTTGGCCCAAGCGGAGAGAGGGCTGGAAGCCCCACAAGCTGAAGGGCCGGAGAGGGAAGTAGCCCAGGGGAAGGAATCGCTAGTTCAAGTGGTTCACTGCTATCCCTAGAGCCCCTGGGCTGGGACCTGGAGTAGAGGGTGGGCCCAGGTCCCTCCCTCTCCACTCCCCTTTTCTGGGACACTAATGGGACAGTTGATACCCCAGTTCAGGGGTGAGAAACGGTGCCCTGCACCCCCACAAGAGGAGAAAGTGTGGGACGCAACATAATAGTGCCAGCAATTTGCCACACTGGACATACAATTATGAGACCAAATATTCGTGGCCATCCTATGTCCCCTTCACAAAGGGTGTCCCTACCCTCTGTTTGCAAGAAGCTGGGACTGGGCAACAGGGGACGGATCACTTGACAATTACCTGTTCCGTTCATTCCCTCTGGAGCATGTGGCACTGGCCACTGTCGGAAGACAGAATACTGGGCTAGATGGACCTTTGGTCTGATCCAGTATGGCCGTTCTTATGATCTTAGATTCCAGCACTGATAACTGATAACTCGGTTAGGGATCTTTAAATGAAATGATGGATCTGCTTCCAGTCCAGTTTTAAGTACCCAGGACAGCAACTCTATTCTAGCAGCCACACCCTGACTGATACCAAGCAGAGGTCTGATGATAATATTGGCTCTATTCTTTGTAATCAGCCAGGGATTTGGACTTGAAGCTGTCATGCTACCAGGAAACCAACAGCCACTGCTAATTTCCAGAGTGAGGTCAATTCAGGTGTCTAGAGAGGTAGATGTTTCCAACAATACACTCCAGTTATACCAGTAAAGATAGGTCTTTAGGATATCAAAGCAGCTATTAATTAATGGAAACAGAATGACACTTAGTTTCTCTCCGCACCCCACCTTAACATGCTCTTGGACCTTCCTGCAGAAAGACCCAGGCTATTAACCTTTAGGAATTATCCCAAACTGTTTGCTGCTTAAATAAAGCCCTACATCTCCCAGTAAAGCTGTGGGATCCATGTTTCACCAAGATGAATGCAATAGGTAGCGGTATATACCTGTCCATCGGCCGATATTCGCCGAGGAGGCTGGAGATCACTGTCTCTAGGTCACGGTGAGCTAAAATGGACACCGCCTCCACCAGGAACTGCCTCAAGCTGCCCTCCTGGATAGTAGGCATGTGGCTATATATTATAACCAGGATATCTGGCACCTGGAAGGAACAAAACCAGAAAGAAATGTCCCTTTTTCTTTCTCTCCATTCATTCTACAGAATCAAAACCTTTATTTAGCCATTTAGCCAGTTGCTGCTTTTTTAGAAATTCTTCACTTCAAGAAACAAATGTTCAAATATGTCTGCATAAATTTAACCCACAAAAATTGCCCACACTTGGCTGTAAAAACTAACACTGACACACACATATACATACCAGGTAATTTAATGTGGTGGTGCCCAGCTAGGCATTAAATAAACCAGTTCGCATGCACAAAAGAAGGCTTTGCTTGCCCACATTTTGCAGGTGTGATTTAAGCAGCCAAATCTGACCATTTGCCTCGAAGAATGCGGAGTTCATAAACAACCACAAGCACAAAATATGCAAGTGCTTTAAACACAGTGTGCAAATGCCTGGGACTATGAACAGGTGATGACCTCTCATATTCACTCCTAACCCTTCACATCTTCAAAACACTGTGCAAACATGGCAGTTCTGCTGCGAGGGTTCCCTGTCCTGAGACCTTTCACCAGCCTCGTTAGAAGATTTGTGGCGTGCTCCTTTCATCTAGCCCTAACGCACTGGGCTCCAGAATAAGGCATATAAATAGTGGATCCCAAAGACACTATAGTTTTCTCCCTCCCTCCCCCCTTCTATTCTTAAAGGGTACGTCTACACAGCAAACAAAAATCCCACAGCAGTGTAAAAGTGTAGCTGTTCCTGCTCGGGCTGGAGCCCAGGCTCTGAAACCTGGCAAGAGGGTGGGTCTCAGAGCCCAGGCTCCCGACTGACTGGGAATGACCACAGTGCTATTTTTATCCAGGTAGCCCTTAGCCATAGGCCTCCTAAGAACTGGATGCCTCCAAGTGCCAGTCATTCTGTCTAGTTGTATTTTCCCCAGAGTCTGTTTTTTCAAGCCTTTCTTGGCTGAATACTGTGGCAACAAGCTAGACAAATAAATAACCAACCATCTTCCTTTTCCCTTGGATTCTCTCTGTCCACTGCGATTGATTCTGCCATTGCCTATCTTAGGGTAGGAACAGAGATGGAATCGACTCTATGTCCGAGGGGGAGAAACAGCGAGATTTTTGTTCATTACACATAAGGGCAAAGATCTAAAAGCCTAGAGTTTAGGCAGAAAACCTCTCCAGTTTCCCGTTTTACCTTGTCCAGTATGGCATCTCCACACTCCTTCAGGATGATCTTCATCCACAGTCCAGCTGCCGTGGCACAGGTGGGGCTGGCAGACAGCATACCACCCAATGTGGCCTTAATAAAGTCTGTGGCCTGTTCTGAGGGCAAGTACTCACTAACAACCTGGGAACAAATCAAAAACAGGAGAGACTGCAATGATGTCTGGCTTTTTAAAAATGGAGGCCTAATATCTCTATGAAAAGATATATGCATCAACAAATTGTTAATTAGCCTCATGTCTAGTGAGCCATTTGTGATTACAATTCTCTCTACAGTCTATATACGACATTTTTGTATTCGACACTAATGATATCAGGTTAGAGGCAAAGCCTCTGTTGCACAGTTAGCAAAACATTGTACTGGATATGCAGGAGGTAAGTTTCCAGTTTGTATTCTCTTATATACACTGCATCTTTTTACAACTTATAAAATGAAGTAAAGAGAGGCATGCACACAAATATAGGCTAAGGCAAACCCACAAAGTGACAGAATGAAGACTGGGTGGTTTCTCAGCTTGATGTTCCACTAACACAGTTTTTTCTCATGGATGGCTGGATAGGTATATGTGTGCGCAGCTGCGTGCGTATTTTCATGTGTGTGCAACATTCTGTGGAATCTGGTTTTTACATGGCATTCATAGCACACATCTATGAAAAGCATCTTGCTGGTTACTAGCAATGAATGCCCCGCTCTCACAGCTCACTCCAAGTACGGAAAGGCATCATAAAAGCTTAAATGTAAAATGAATAGTGCCCCGTCACTAGAACATCCGCACAAGCTTTTTGAGTCAGTTACCCTGGCCATTTTGGAAGATGCCTGAAACAGAGCCTCAGGGTCTGGAGCTGTTAGAGCTTCACGGAGACATCTCAGCTCCTCCGCCGCTGACCCCAGGTTCATGGACTGGCCTGGAGTGGAGAAAAGGAGAAAAAGTACTGTAACGATTCATGAAACTGAACCTCTATTGCATGGCTATTCCTACAGAAGGATCCATGTGCTATGCTGTTATCAGCATAGTGTAAAATCTTGGCCCCATCAAAGTCAATGGCAAAACTCCTGTTGACTGTAATGGAGTCGGGATTACACCCGAAATGTCTGAAAGTTAACAGTAGTGGTATGTTATTGTGAATGATACAGGATTGAACAAGCACTGTATTCAGCTTGGAGCAGCTTTCTGGGTGTGTCTGGTTTCAGTAGCCTCTCTGCTCTCAGTATTTAAATCTAATCTCATAGTCAAGTACAAGTCATGCAGATAGATCTCAGGTTCCAATGTAGAGGTGAATCCCTCCACCAAACTCTCATTGTAAAAGAGATGGGGCTGGACAAAAACTTCGGCAGGAAACCCAGGCTCATCAGTCACTTCTAAACAATGCTGGGATTTCTATCTTGTACATGCAAAGATTGGAGTCCCTTCTTCTGTTTCTGAATCACCAACACTGTTTTTTAGGACTGATTAATAATAATTGGAAATAAGGTGACCAGATGTCCCGAGTTTATAGGGATAGTCCCGATTTGGGGGGTCTTTTTCTTATATAGACTCCTATTACCCCCCAGCCCCTGTCCCGAGTTTTCACATTTGCTGTTTGGTCACCCTAATTGGAAATGGCCTTAAACGATAACCAAGCCCTATCCCTTTACACCTAACCATTAGGTGAAAAGAATATCCTACTCTTTCACAGAGGGGAAAATGGCCTACACTTACTCCAGTAGCTTTGAATGCTCATGACAGAGGGCTGCTGGAAGAACTTTTTGTTTAAAGAATTATTCCAGGAAACCCCTCCAATACAGCCAGTGGCAGGGTAAAGAGAATGAAAATGTTTAGTACCAAGGGCTTGTCTACATGGAGATAGTCAAGAAAGCTAATCCAAATTAATTTTCAAATGCATTAGTTAAACTTCATTAAACACCTATGGGGACACACTTATTTAGAATTAAAGGGGCCTTATTTCAGGTTAGTTTCATTCACGTAATTCACTAAAATTAATAAGGGCCATTTTAATTCAGAATCAGAGCATCCACACATGTGTTTAATGCCACTTTAAATTTACACCTTTAGTTCATTTGGATTAACTTTCCTTAGTGTCCCTGTGTAGACAAGCCCTAAGGAATTTAGCAGTTATCTACCTGTATGCAGACCATTTATTATTTGTACAGTTCCCAAAAGTGTGCTAGGCTCTTTACACATCATAATCTTCTCTTCTAATGAGGTATTTACAAGATGCCCACCATTCTGTTATCTAAGTGCTAACAGACAGGACAGAAAGAACTAGACAGGCAGAAAAACGGACATTACAACAGTGAAAGAAGGTGAAGAGTTACTTATACCTGCTAATGGAGAAGAATTACTTATACCTGCTAATGGTCTCCTCACCTTGTATACAGAGAAGGCAGCTGATACAGTCAACCACCCACTGACGGGATGTGGCCAGTGAATCACAGCTGTATGGTGCTATTAGTCCAATCAGAGATCCAAACCGATTAAAAGTTTCCTGAGTCTAATTACAAAAGAATGAAGAATGAACGTTCTCCAGCTGTACTAGACTTCACTTGCCATCCTTATTGTTGATACCAGTCAGCTCTGTGTTTTTGGGGAACCAGGGCGCAGTATCTAGCCTGTGTGACTCATGAAGGACACCCCTCACCCCGTCTCTGTTTGAACCAAAACCGATCGGAGAAAAGGCTTGCAGAGAACAATGAAGGGCATGAGGAGACACACCTAGACCCCCCCTGACAAGGGTGACAAGATTAAGACGTCTCCATTTTTGCATACAGAATGTAGAACAGAGACAACTCCCCTAGCCTCATCTGCATGAAAGATGGGATAGGGATTTGCATAAAGAATGAGGAACGGGGAACCGCACTGAACTCTGGGACCAGAAAAGCAGGGACGCACTGCATCATGGGAATCCCTGCTCCAGATGCTAATGAACTTACACCTGCACACTCCCAGCTCAGCAATTATCAGAGTAATAAATCTTTGATTGATATCCCAAAATACTGTAGCAGCCTAGTTGCCTTGTGAGCTCCCTGTAAGAAAACAACACCCATAGGCAAGAGTGATCAGCTCCTATTGTCTAGCCCAGGGGTCGGCAACCTTTCAGAAGTGGTGTGCCGAGTCTTCATTTATTCACTCTCATTTAAGGTTTCACGTGCCAGTAATACATTTTAACGTTTTTAGAAGGTCTCTTTCTATAAGTCTATAACATATAACTAAACTATTGTTGTATGTAAAGTAAATAAGGTTTTAAAAATGTTTAAGAAGCTTCATTTATAATTAAATTACAATGTAGAGCCCCCCGGACCGGTGGCCAGGACCCGGGCAGTGTGAGTGCCATTGAAAATCAGCTCGCGTGCCGCCTTTGGCACGTGTGCCATAGGTTCCCTACCCCTGGCCTAGCCTAAAGAAAATCCTTGAGCCATCAGTTTCCCCCTAAACAAATCTAGTGTTCTCCCTTGAGCCATTGTATTTTCTCTACAAAACCCCCGACCTATGCCCAAGTAAGGGTTCTGATGTATAGACCCAAACTCTGCATCAGTTCCATTGGGATTCCATCTCCTGACTGATCGTGCTGGGGGCTCTGCCTGTCTCCAGCACTCAGGACCCTGAGCTACCACCATCACCTGGGAACCCCGACCAGTTCAAGCCTCATGGAGTGGGGGAGATCCCTCTCTCTCTCTGTTTTCTTTTCTACCTCAGGTATTAACCTTTAAAATGTAACTGTTATGTTTGTTTAGCCCTCCTTGTGTAGTTATCACTATTATTCAATAAATAACGTTTATGGTTCAGCTGGTTGCTTCTCTCTCTCTCTCTCTCTCTCTCTCTGAATTTTACTCTTTTGTGTTTTTAGCTTCCCCCATTTACTCTGCAGCAACGCTTCTTGCACCTAAGCTAAAGATCCCTGTAGTGCCCAAAAATACTGTGGGGTTTGCTCATCAAGTGTGTTACTCCCAGTACAATTGTAATGTGAAAGTGTGATAGGGATGTGTTAAACTTGGGGCACATAAGGGAGGGGCAGCTGAAAGTGCTGTTCAACCCAGCCTATTGAGACCAGGGGCACATAAGGGTACCAGCTTGAAAGTGCTGCTTAACCCAGCCCACTGAATACAGGGACATATGAGGGGATCAGCTGGGGAGTGCTGATTGACTTGCTCTGCTAGTGTGTGTGTGTGTGCGCATCTTCATCTAGTTCTAGTTATTAGCCCTGGGGAACCTAGGTCCTGCAGGATAGCTCCATTGGGAGCTCCATTGGGAGGGGACTTGTAGAAAGAAGGAGTAGAGCTCCATATGAACACACAAGTGACATAAGCAGCATATTAACAGAATTACAGAAAACTCCCCCTCCCCCAGAAGAGTAACCCTAATCAATGAGCCTACCCAAAGTGACAGGCACATCTGATAACATTGTGCCTCTGATTCCTGTACTGAACTGGGTAATGCACATTGGAAAACATAATCCCAATTGTACATACAAACGGATGGGGTCTAAATTAGCTGTTATCACTCAAGAAAGAGACCTCAGAGTCATTGTGTACAGTTCTCTGAAAGCATCTGCTCAACATGCAGTCAAAAACCATAACAACATGTTAGGAACCATTAGGAAAGGGATCGATAATAAGACAGTAAATATCATTATGCCACTATATAAATCTACAGTACCCCCACACCTTGAATACTGCGTGCAGTTTTGGTCATCTCATCTCAAAAAAGATATGTTAGATTTGGAAGAAATACAGAGAAGAGCAACAAAAATTATTAGGCGTATGGGACAACTTCTCGTACAAGGAGAGATTAAAAAGACAGGGACTTTTCAGCTTGGAAAAGAGACGACTAAGAGGGAATATGACAGAGAACTATAAAATCATGACTGGTGTAGAGAAAGTCAATAAGGAAGTGTTATTTAGCCCTTCACATAACACAGGAACAAGGGGTCACCCAATGAAATTAATAGGCAGCAGGTTTAAAACAAACAAAAGGAAGCATTTCTTCACACAATGCAGTCAACCTGTGGAACTCATTGCCAGGGAGATGTTGTGAAGGCCAAAAGTATAACTGGGTTCAAAAAAGAATTAGATGAGTTCACGGAGGATAGGTCCATCAATGGCTATTAGCTAACATGGTCAGGGATGCAACCCCATGATCTGGGTGTCTCTAAACCTCTGACTGCCAGAAGCTGGGGCTGGGACTGTCCCACAGGGGATGGTTCACTTGACAATTGCCTTGTTCTGTTCATTCCCTCTGAAGCATCTGGCACCCACCACTGTCAGAAGACAGGATACTGGGCTAGATGAACCATTCTTCTGGGGGATCCAGGATAGCCACTCTTATGTTTTATGTTCTTAGCTGATTCAATAGAAATTCAGCTTTAGCATCCTGGGAGCACAAGAACCGAGAATGCATTTGTGACACTGGCAGACCAGTCAACCTGTGTATGACCCATAACAACTTAACAAGAGGCGCTTCTACTGTATCAAGACAGTTCACTTGCATGTGAATTTCTAAGAGATGTATTACTCTAGCAATCATCAACTCATTCAAAAATGAACAACAGAGGCTAAGTGTATTTGTCTGTGTTTATCTATACCGGGTTAGAAGTTTCACAATGTAACCAAATTAGCTTGTAGATGCTAATTCCCTTTCATGTCTTAATTGCCTTAATTATGTATGCAAGGTGTTCAGTTAACCTTAAAATCAAAGATGTAAGACACTCCAGGAAACCAATCATTTCTACATTATCTTCAGCTTAACTATCTGTGTTATAATGGAAGAACGGCTAATTACCTTATGTGAAGGAATGTAACTAGTTTACTGTGTTAATAGAATGATAATAGAAGATTATCTTCAAAGCAAAGTACAACAGGTGATCTGTACTGGGGGAAGGTCCTTCTGTGACAATTTCTGTGAGGTAGGCTTGTCAGCCTGCTAGAATAGCTATAAAAGAGAAGGCTCGGGCCTGAGCCTATCATCTCTAGTCTGCTTAAACTTTGAACAGGGAAAGTGTAAGCCATAGGACAGAGATTTTCCAAATAATCATTTGGAATAACCTGGAAAGTGCATGGAAAAACTAACAGACTTTACATCTAAGCTGCCTTTGGATTCTGATCTGTTGGGATGATTCCAGAGAGACTTTTACAAACCAGCAGTTTATTCCATCACTGTTGTGATCTTGAACTATGAACATTGAAAGTCACTTGTATGGTTATTGATCATTTGTAACTCTCTCCTTTCTTTTAACAATAAATCTTAGATTTAGTTATTAAGGACTGGCTGACACCATGATATTTAGGAAAGACCTGAGATTCATATTGACCTGGGGATAAGCATCCGGTCCTTTATGATCAGTGAACCTCACATATGGTGAGCCAAGTTTTCAGTAACCCCTCACTATATTAGATATAGAATATCAGGGTTGGAAGGGACCTGAGGAGGTCATCTAGTCTAACCCCGTGCTCAAAGCAGGACCAATCCCCAGAGAGATTTTTACCCCACTTCCCTAAATGGCCTCCTTAAGGATTGAACTCACACCGCTGGGTTTAGCAGGCCACTGCTCAAACCACTGAGCTATCCCTCCCCCTTCTTCCAAGACATAGATGTTTAGATGGGAGCCAAGGTCTGGACTGCCAAAAGGGGGACTGCGTTTGGCATCTTGTTAACTAGGGTGGGAGCTCTTCTGTTGTTGACTTGGTGAATCTAATTATAGAATAAGCCATCAGTTTGGGGGATTGTCTGCCCTCTACTTCTTGCAGTCTGCCCGGAGTGTGGTCACAGCATTGTTGTGTAAACCTCTCTTCTGGAAGCAGGGGGATCTTAGTCGCCTTGAGATCCCAGCTTCCGCCCTGGAAGAGTTTGTCATGCATTTGCGTTGAGTGTCAGATCTGATATAAGCAGGGAAGTCAGCTCAAGGAAGAGTAAGAGGCTATACTCACTGTGCTATTAACTGCCTCTTGATAGGCAGTCAGCAGCTGGGTGCTGGCCTGCAAGGCCCTTTCTCTCTCCCACTCCTTCCCTGAACTGACCCATGTCGCTAGTAGCTGTTGGTAGAGCAGGGGAATGGACAGAGTTAGTACCAGAAAATCCCTCCCAAAAGTTCCTCTTAAACAGGTTTAATTGTCACTAAAATCCCTCTCCAAAGCATCTGACCTCGGGGTAGCAAAGGAATGACATGTCTAATGGAAGAGCCCCTTAGATATACAAGTCCCAGGGACCAGATTCAGCTCTGGTGACTGAAGCCAAAGGAGGTACATGAGAGATGAATCTGGGCCCGTGTATGTGATGTCTGCTGTAGACTGTCTGATGGGAGCTGGCTAGCACTTTGCATGCTGGTTGATGTCTGCTGCTGCGGTCTGTTTCCTGGGCAACTTCTCCCACGTCGAGTGGCAAAATGACAGAGAGGAGCATTTCTTTATATTAATTTGAATAAGAGCAGAGAAGTCCCCCCCCCCGCCTTTTATAACTTCATTTTTATACTGAAGGTGCATCAAACTCCCCACCCCTCAGCTCTTCAAGATATTCTGTTCATGTCTGAGGAACAGGAAGTC
The DNA here is from genome assembly GCF_028017835.1 of Emys orbicularis. Taxonomy (NCBI): domain Eukaryota; kingdom Metazoa; phylum Chordata; order Testudines; family Emydidae; genus Emys; species Emys orbicularis. The sequence continues at coordinate 6,960,259 of NC_088703.1, read as the reverse complement.
TCCTCTGAATGAGTTTCCATACACAGGGCTTAACTCAATAGTAATGAATTCCTCTTCGAAGAAGTGATCAGTTTCAACTGGTTCTCTTGGATTTGGCTACTGCAGTGGTGATTTTCTTGCCGGTCCAAGTAGTGTCAACTCCATTGTAAGAACTCGATCCCAATCCAGCCCTGGCATAAACTGGCATAGCTTCCGTGGATTTCAATGGGGCACATGCCCACTTATCACAAGGAAGAATGTAGTGCTTTCTCCCTAAAATTCACTCCGTTGTGGAAAATTCCTCCACAACTGAAGCTTGACCCCCTAAATCTCTGACTCTTCCCTGCTGTAACACAAGAAACAATCTCCACCGCGGTTCAATGGTCTACTCACTTCAAACATTTCCTGGAACCAGTCTGCGGTTGGTTCTTCCTCCAGCAAAGTCTTCATTAGCTTGCCAAGGGCTTCCAAGGACCTCACGTACAGTGACTGAAACCAGAAGAGAAGGAGTGAGGCTCAGCACAGATCATTTGTGTGTGTGGACCGGGGAAAGCTAACCATAACCTTGCCAGGGAAGCCATGTGTGACTGCCATCACCCAGTGCCTGCTGGGCAGAAATACAGTGGATGGTGCCAGAGGAGAATTGTTGTCACGTACCTGTATATGCAGAGCATCCTTTGCTGTCTCGCCTTCCTCTTTCATCTTCTCCAAGGGAGGAAGGGGAAATAAACTTTTGAAACACTCATCAAGGAGCTCACGGTTTTCCTCCAAGGTCAAAGATGGTTTGAGTTTGCTGGCAGAAGAAAGATAGGGAGAAAAGTCATGCATTAGACTCAGAACCACCTCCAAGTAAAAGAGTGGGTCCAATGGCTAGAGAGTGCCCCAGTCTAGAACCCCAAATGCAAACAACCCTTCACTTTGCAGCTGAGCACCTCTTTGCACCTCTATTAAGTATTGGCTCATCTAGAAGTAAAGCTAAAGCGTCAAGTCCCCTTTTTAGAGAAACCCACAAGCTTCCTTCCCCCTGCCAGCTAGCCAGACACCTCCCCCCCCATCTGAACTCTCCTCCATTGTACTGCATGCCCCACAACCTCCAGTCTTGTGTCTTTCAAGCACAAACCTCCAAATGGACACATTCAAACCCTCAAGAACGAAAGTTCTGCTGGTGAGCAGCATGTGAGCCAAACCCTGCAGGCATCAGACTGCTCCCAACCTGACACTCATGAATTAACAAATAAGAAGTCATCACAGTGCCAGGAAATATGGCAGAAAATAGCCTACCTCAGATGTCCAATGGCAAGAATTGCCTTGTAGCGAACTGGAGATGCCAGGGAATCCAGTGGTTCCTTTTTAATGAAGTCCTGAAATGCATTAATAGGGACATAAAAAATGGGAAATGGATTTGAAAGGCAGAGAGGTCTTCCTCTCACACCCTGAAATAGGGCCATATGCCAGACCTGTAATAAACAGACACCGGGCTCAGCAGGCTCTCTGCCTCTGAAATGGACCGTAGGGCCATCTGCAGGCTATACGGAGGACAGAAAGATAACTCACCAGACACAAGCCATTCCTTCCAGTTACAGCCCACAATATGTCAGCATCCCTGCCGAGCTCAGAGTGGACCCAGCATTCGGGGTGCCATGCAGGTAGCTCATGAGACTGCAGTAGTACAGTCACAGCCAATGGATAAAATAACATCTCCCTGGAAAACCAGTCTTATTGCATTACAACAAACTCCTTTGTACTTCAGTCCTCAAAGCTCCTAATCACTCACCAGCATGTAGCCAAGGAGCTCCTGTTTGTAAGAGAATTCAAACTCCTGGGAGTCTCTGGTCTCCAAGATGGCACAGCTAATCTCCGTGACATTCTGGATGAGGGTTAATTTTAGGTACATGTCCTACATAATCCAGAAGGAGAAACAAGAGGATGTGGATGAGAAACTGAGAGAAGAACCAGAGTCCAGAAGATAAAGATCAGGAATTAAATCTAGCCTCAGGAGAGGAGAGCGGTGTCCGCAGACCCCAGAAGGCAGAGGACCCCAGCTCTGCACCCACCTCAGAAGAAAAGAAAACCCAGGTTCATCAAATAAATCCAGGCCCACTTACACCAGAGCAGCCAGGACTCCTGCTTGATGTAGCAAGGAAATCAAGCTCTGTGCAATTTAAACAAGCAACTTGTGTATAGAAAATGCAAGACCTGAGAGCAGATTATTTAGAATTTACCTTGTTCGTAACAGTGATGCCCAGCACCTGAAAAACAAAATGCAAAACAGCTATTAGCAATGTATGTCCAACATAACACACATCCTCAAAATGTCCTGGCTGGTGAATATGGAGCAGAGAGAAATCACTATTGTTAAATCTTCCAAAAGGCAGGAAATGTATCCAGAGGGGGTGTTTTGCAGAGGTCAATATCAGGGGCCACACTACATAATATTTGCATTTGTGAACTACTAGAAGATATCAGTTTGGTTCAACTGTTTTTGACAATGCCTAAATGAGAGTCTCAGTCGGACAGGGCAGAATTGAATGGCAAAGTGACGTGGAGAGGTTGCACGGAGATGAGAGTCAGTGCCAGCAGTCAGACACCTAGGGAACAGAAATAAGGAGCACACAGACAAACAAGAAGACAGATAAGAGGTAAGGGAAGTAGTGTGTCCAAGAAACAGAGTGACAGCAAATCAACTAAATACAAGCTAGCACTAGTCTCTCTTGGGTAGCGAAGATAGCGCTAGATACACATACATATTAGGGGAGTTAGAGTGTTATTCTGAATAGCCTGAGTCTGAATGCATCTGAATTACTGTGTAGCTCTGGTCTACAGAATTTCAGAAGAATATAGAGAAACTAGAGAAAATACAAAGAAGAGCAACAAAAATGATACAACATGTGACAGCTCGCGCTCCATCCATTACAGTTTTAAATTTGAGTTATGTGACAAATTATTGCTCAAAGGAGAGTTTTAGAAAATACAAGCCCTCTCTCTATAAACTCAGAGGCAATGCTATAACTTCAGGGTAATGCCCCAACACTTATCACGCAAAAGCTCTTACCCGACAACTGGCTCTGTAATGGTGAAGGATGTTCCCTGTGATGTCTGCCTCTACTCGGGAGAGAAGCTGGTCTTTTGGAGCATGAACAGCCACGTTGCTGTATGTCAGCATCAGGGTGCTGCGAGTCTTGCCTCTTTTCCCATGGTGGTAGTCCTAGACAATCAGAAATGTCACTAGAGACAAGTTCTTGTGATTCATTTTGCCTTGGAATTCTGATCTGCTGCTGACTGAGGAATTGCTCACAGCAGCAATGGCAGTTTGCACTTGCAAAGCTCTTTTCAGCCAAAGATCTCAAACCACTTGCAAACAGTATTTAAGCAATATAATAACTGTGTGAGGTAGGGAGTTATTAGTATCTCCATCATTTCCACGGGTCACTCTGACACAGAGAGCCTAAAATGCTGAACCTACAGCAGTGAAGCACACGGGAGCTTAGTCGTTGACACTGGTGGGTACAAGATCAGGCGCTAAATGTCTTGCCTAAGGCTGCACAGTGAGTAAATGCAGAGCCAGCAATGGAAGCCCAGAGGCCTAGTCTCCTGCTCTATCCTTTAGATCAGTGGTTTTCAACCAGGGGTACTTGTGTACCCCTGAGGGTCTGCAGAGGTCTTCCAGGGGTATATCAACTCATCTAGATATTTGCCTAGTTTTAGAATAATAGAATATCAGGGTTGGAAGGGACCTCAGGACGTCATCTAGTCCAACCCCCTGCTCAAAGCAGGACCAATTCCCAACTAAATCATCCCAGCCAGGGCTTTGTCAAGCCTGACCTTAAAAACCGCTAAGAAAGGAGATTCCACCACCTCCGTAGGGAACCCATTCCAGTGCTTCACCACCCTCCTAGTGAAAAAGTTTTTCCTAATATCCAACCTAAACCTCCCCCACTGCAACTTGAGACCATTACTCCTTGTTCTGTCATCAGGTACCACTGAGAACAGTCTAGATCCATCCTCTTTGGAACCCCCTTTCAGGGAGTTGAAAGCAGCTATCAAATCCCCCCTCATTCTTCTCTTCTGCAGACTAAAAAATCTCAGTTCTCTCAGCCTCTCCTCATAAGTCATGTGCTCCAGCCCCCTAATCATTTTTGTTGCCCTCCGCTGGACTCTTTCCAATATTTCCACATCCTTCTTGTAGTGTGGGGCCCAAAACTGGACACAGTACTCCAGATGAGGCCTCACCAATGTCCAATAGAGGGGAATGATCACGTCCCTCGATCTGCTGGAAATGCCCCTACTTATACAGCCCAAAATGCCATTAGCCTTCTTGGCAACAAGGGCACATTGTTGACTCATATCCAGCTTCTCATCCACAGGTCCTTTTCTGCAGAACTGCTTCCTAGCCATTCGGTCCCTAGTCTGTAACAGTGAATGGGATTCTTCCGTCCTAAGTGCAGGACTCTGCACTTGTCCTTGTTGAACCTCATCAGGTTTCTTTTGGCCCAATCCTCTAATTTGTCTAGGTCCCTCTGTATCCTATCCCTACCCTCCAGTGTATCTACCATCATTTTACAACAGACTGCCTGCAGTTAAGCAGAGAGGAGCACAATCTGGAGCTGGGGTTCTCTCAAATGATTTTTATCGTCTGATGTCTCATGGCTTGAGCGCCCCTCCCATGCACAATGTGTGGGAACTACATCAGTTGCTTGCATGGAAAAGACATCAGACGATAAAAATCATTTGAGAGAACCCCAGCTCCAGATTGTGCTCCTCTCTGCTTAACTGTAGGCATCACGCAGAACGCATACGTTGGGGGACAATGCTAGCTGACCAGAGCAGACACTACCACAGGGTTGCTGCCCCTGCTTTAGAGGGAGAGAAAGTTTGAGAGAAGCCCCTGGCTCCTTTACCTTCAGGCGGCCGATGAACCCAGAAATCTTAACCTTGCTCATTGCAGCCCCAAACTCCTGAAGTGCGTTCAAGGTGAGGTCCAAGTGGCTCTCAGCAGAGAATGCGAGGATGGAAATGACTCCCTGTCAGCCAAGAAAAATACTGGTTAGGATCTAACCAGGTGCCTGATAGACCCCACGAGTCCATTCCTTTCACCTGAAGTGGTGTAAAGTGCCAATCAGGCCTGAGACACATGGGCAGCGGGGGCTGAGTGAAATAGCAATGAAGAGGATATGAAGCAAAATGGCATCTGTCCCAGGCCAACTCAGAGCTGAGCTCCACAGGGAGCATTCAGGGATTACTTGGTAAAGTGGGGAGAGGGACAGAGTCCTCACCTCTCTCTCAGGGGCTTCCGTATAATCTGTTGTCGTCAGAAATGTATTAATCTGTGATTTAACATGGACCAGGTCCTGACAAACTGCTAAGGATGTTCCTAGCGCCTTATACAGGAAACTCTGAAAGAAAGAGACCAGCCCTGAGATATCAGTAACACAACGTGCCTGTCAGTACAGACCCAGCTCAGCAACACTCAGGAAGGAACAAGATAGCCAAGTCCAAGCATCCATACTGCAGAAACATCCCATCATCTAGCCCAGCCAGAGAACCAACAATGCAGTACAGACAAGCAGCCTGTCCAAGCAAATATTGGAAGGGCGGGCGGGGGGCAAGAGAGCAGGGAACAAGTAAAAACAAATTTTATATGCAGAATAAAATATAAAGTAATGAAGCCTTGAGAGAAGCCTTATGCAGCCCCCCAATCAGAATTTCAAGGGAAATTAACTAGAAACTAAGCCTTAACAGATAACAAACCTTCTCTTTGGAGGGGCTGGCATAGCCGGCCATCTGCTGGCTCAACTCAAGGCTTATCTGGCTGCTCCAGGCACTGTCGCCTATCATCTCCAGAGATGTTCTTAGGAACTGAGTGTAAAACAAGAGTTAAAGCAGATGGTTAATTGCAAGAATTTGGGGGTTGTTGTGGGGTTTGTTTGTTTGTTTGTTTGGTGTTTTTTTTCTTCCTTGTTCTCTGTTGTAAACGTTCCAATATTCAGGTGTCATGGGAAGATTATTTCCCTATTGAGAACTATAAACATCAACAACCCAGACTTCCTCTGCCTGTTGTTCTTTAACCTTTGCCTGATGATTCCTCTCAGTCTCCAAACCCAGATGGACAGTGAATTGGAGAATGAGATGGAGCCAAGAAATCTGACCATTGAGGAGTGATTTTATAGTGGATGGAGAATGGGTCTAATAAATTTTGAACAAAGGGCCCTGGACTATGAAGGACCAGGCACCTTCTCTGAAGTGTTATGGACCCTTTATGCCACCTCCCGAGGGTCCCCAGGATTGTGAGGTACCTCACTACCACCTGCCCTTAGCATGAGGAAGCCTCCTCTGTGCCTGCCACATGTCAGCTCCTGACTCTGCCAGCCACAGGAAACACAAGCACGCCCTTCTCACCCCATCCAGGCTCCACTGTCCTTCGACAGGTAAGCAATCAGTATAGTCCAACTGCCGAGCCCTCTGTGCATCCCGAGAATGTCCAGCCCCTGTTCCACTGGACACTCACAGAATTCATAGGTTTGCTACACACCATGTCACCGGTGTCACCTCAGCATCATCGCTCCATTTAACACACTTAGATACGTTTAGAGTGAAAACAACTATACTTCACTTAGATACGTTTAGAGTGAAAACAAGTAGAGTTTAATTCACAAAGGTCAGAGATTTGAGAAGCAGCAAGTAAAATTAATGTAAACAAATGGTTACATAAAAATAAAATCAGAACACACTTCTAGAGCTTAAACTTAGATAACCAAACATTCCCCTGTCTCACAAAGGATAGCTCCCCCAAATCTCTCTCCCAGCATGAAACACCCAAACCAAATGTGATCCTCCATTCATAAGACAAGCCAGCTGGCAGTTCGTCCAATAGGTGAAGGATACCTGGTACAGGATACCTCTGGACCTCCAGATATAGTTCCAAGCATCCATTGGCTTCACTTGTAAACAGGGTACCCCCTATTGTTTGTTTGTTTTTCTTGTATCGAATCTCCTCTGGAGACTTTGCAATCACTTGATTAGAATGTTGCTCTATTGATTAGCATCCACTGTGAAGAATTACTCATCTACATACAGCCATTCAGGCAGATAAGCATCTCCTGCCTGAAAGAAACTTGTTGATCACTTTCTGGTGACCAGCCCCAACTCACAGACCTTAAAAGCATAAATTTCAGTATACAACCATAACGCCTTATATATTATCCATCCAGTCACTGTGCAATGATTATGATGATCCGTGTGGCACAGGTATCCAGTAAAGGTTTTACATGACACCCTTTGATTATATGGAGATCAGATCCAGGGAATCCTGGTAATCCTATGCACTCCTGTGGCCTCTGCCACTGGGTACCCAAAGGACCTGGGCTCACACCCTCAACTCCCATTGAAGTCAGCAAGAGGTTAGTAACTCTCAGCACTTTGCTGTTTCAGGCCCGAATTTCGAACAGCAGCCAGAAAATATCAGAAACCTCACAAGAGAACCTAATCTTCTTTGATTTTTTAGCCCAAAGAATTTCAAATGAGGCTGGATCTGGAATGGGAAATTCTAGAGTGTAATCCAACCCCAAATGGAACTCCAAACCTTCTGGGGCTTATTTGTCACTAGGTCCTTTCCTTTCATTTTCAGCGCTCGCCATAAAAATGTTCCTTGTCTGGATTTACACGAGGCTGTAAAGAGTTCTTTCTGACCAGAAAGGCTTCTCCATGAGATACGGTCACCAAACCTTGTCTTGTCTCTTTTCCTTTTTGGGTTTCTCAGAGCAAATTTTCTTTTGAGTGGCAAATAGAAAAAAAGAATCCTTTAAATGTCCCCCAGTGATGCATTAGCACCATTAGCATGCTGGTTTTCTGGTTAAGTTTTGTGTTGTTCCCAGTGGTAATACAGAGTTATTTATAACTAGAGCTGGTTGAACAATAGTAAGTCCATTTCACAAAACAAGTGGGATTTTTTTGTTTTCTTGATTTTTCAACACACAAATGAAAAGTGAAAAAACAAAAAATATTTTGCTTTTCAAAATCAAAAATGACCATTATTCAATTCTTTGTTTCCCCTCTTTCCTTCCCTTTATCCCTCGTCCCCATGCCTGTTTCCCCCTCTTCCACTTTGTGACTGAAAAAGCCGGAGGGGGGAGGAGACAAACAGGAAAGCAACTGGAAAAAAAACCAAACCCCAAATCAACTTCAGTTTCAAAAAACTAAACATTTTCTATTTGGGTTGGGGTTGCTTTGTTTTGTGTAAAAAAAAAACTGAAAAATTTGAAAATGTCCCATGAAAATAAAAAAGGCCATTTTTCACTGAACAAAAGTTGCAAATGAAATGGTTTGACCAGCTCTGCTTATAATGAATAATTTATCATTATTCTTTCCCCAGCTGATACATCTGGAGAGGGGAGGGAGGGCTGTGACAATACAGCTGAAAGCCATCTTGTACCTGAAGCAGCATGTGATCCCACCGTTCATGGTCCAGGGAATTCTCTGTGTTTCCTATAAAGCAGGAGGCAAAACAATAACGTCACCTAGGTTAGCAAGAAGAGTCGTCCCAGGTATCTCCTTTGCAATCAGTCCTTCTAAAACTCCTGGTCTGCCAAGCTGTAACATACCTGGGCTTTCAAGGCTAAATGGGACCTACGCCAACGTTCTTTGTTGGACCAACAGAAAGTATCACGTTATGTACCCTGCTGGCATTTTTATTCAGGGTCAGTCAACCCACCAGGAGTGAGATGCTGAGCACTCCCAATTCCTGTTGACTTTAATGGGAGCTGAGGGTGCTTGGCACATCACAAAACTGTTCAGCACATCAGAAGACTGGGTTTAATGTGACTACAAACTTTTCCTGCATAATAAGAGATTCTGGACTTGATCCTAACTTGATGTAAATTGGTGTAGCTTCACTGAAGTCAATGGAATTATACTGATTTACATCAGCTGAGAATCTGGCCCTGTTTCTGAATCTGCAGCTCTAACCTACCCTTCTTTAATGTCGGCACAATGTAATCCTGGGGACTCTGTACAGCAACAACAACTAGGGAAGATACAGCTCATTTCTTCAATCTTTTTTTGAATATCAAACCCACTTGAACATTGTGGGGTCCGATGTTCCCCAGAAAGATATCGGGTTTGTGCTCCACGTAGGGTCTGTCATACTCCACAGAGACTGCACTGGCACAGCTACGGCATTGGAGCTCTGCCGGCATAACCCCATAGTGTAGACACAGCCGACACCAGGGGTCGGCAACCTTTCAGAAGTGGTGTGCCGAGTCTTCATTTATTCACTCGGATTTAAGGATTCGCATGCCAGTCATACACTTTAACGTTTTAAGAAGGTCTCTTTCTAGAAGTCTATAATATATAACTATTGTTGTATGTAAAGTAAATAAGGTTTTTAAAATGTTTAAGAAGCTTCATTTAAAATTAAATTAAAATGCAGAGCCCCCTGGACCAGTGGCCAGGACCCAGGCAGTGTGAATGCCACTGAAAATCAGCTCGCGTGCCGCCTTTGGCACACGTGCCATAGGTTGCTTACCCTTGGCCTACACTGACTGAAGGGTTTTTTCCACGGAGGTCAATAGATTCATACCACTGTAAAATTGGTGAAAGACATTTTTAGGCCCATAATACCTAGATTCTACAAAGGGCACCCACTTGGCCAACCTAGCTTTTATGGCTCGGGTTTCCTTACAGAAAGAAAAACTCTGGGTTTTTTAATTGAATCACCCTTGAAAGTAAACATGGGGTTTAATTTTCAGAAAAATTCAGTTTCCAAAATCAGACTATATATGTAACTCCAAAATATTTCACTAACCTCCAGCTTCATGTGTATTCACCTTCCCAACTAATAACCTAGCAAAGGTGTGGGGGGAACTGCTGTAAAATTTCCATTCAGCTGAAACCTTCCTGGCCTGATTCTGCCCTGATTGAATTGGCCTCAGTGGTTAAACTCTGGATTTACCCCAGTGGTTCACAGTTATCCAGGTGAAGGAAAAGTGAGGGCCTAGAAGCCCAATTTCAATTCCCCACTGTTCCCATGTACTGCAGCAGGAATGGCACAACACATGTCAATACGAAGCTGCATTTTGTGGCTTCCCTTCTATTCTCCATGGACCGCACTCCTACTAACTAGCACTTTACCTTCAATGTACTGCAGCAGAGGTGGGATATTTAGTACCCACATCTCACCCACTGCTTCATGGATATTGTGGTGCAGGGCCTCAAGTAATTGCAAGGCAGCACATCCATGTCCTTCTCTTTCATAAGGGGATGAGGCTACTACCTGTCAATGAGAGAGAAAGAACAGGCTAAGTTTTGTCAGCACAATACCAGTTTGTTCCTGAAGGAGGGAATAGTTCAGACTCTCTCATTGTGGAGACCATACAATAGAGTTGTTGCTTCTACTGCAGTGTCGTCCTGAAGAAGAAAGCATTCTAGCTAGTATGAGGATGCAGAACAGTGTGTCTCAGGAGAGGGCGGAGAGAGAGAGATCCAATCATACACATTCCTCAGCCTGTCTATAAGCATCTAGCTATAAAACTGATTTTTATAGTTAACTGTCCCACTTCACATTTCTCATGGTCTACTCACCAGGAGTCGTGCCAGCAGCCCCTGGGGTGTAGGGAGTTTCACTAGGGAAAGAAACAGACCATCATTAATTATGCCAGGTTTTGCAGAGAGTCCTGCTGATACAACAAGGAGTCTGGTGGCACCTTAAAGACTAACCGATTTATTTGGGCATAAGCTTTCGTGGGTAAAAACCTCACTTCTTCAGATGCATAGAGTGAAAGTTACAGATGCAGGCATTCTATACTGACACATGGAGAGAAGGGAGTTTCTTCGCAAGTGGAGAACCAGTGTTGACAGGGCCAATTCAATCAGGGTGGATGTAGTCCACTCCCAATAATAGATGAGGAGGTGTCAGTTCCAGCCAGCTGGCTGGCTCATTACAGAAGCAGCTTTTCCTCTCCTGGAATTGACACCTCCTCATCTATTATTGGGAGTGGACTACATCCACCCTGATTGAATTGGCCCTGTCAACACTGGTTCTCCACTTGCGAAGAAACTCCCTTCTCTCCATGTGTCAGTATAGAATGCCTGCATCTGTAACTTTCACTCTATGCATCTGAAGAAGTGAGGTTTTTTTACCCACGAAAGCTTATGCCCAAATAAATCGGTTAGTCTTTAAGGTGCCACCAGACTCCTTGTTGCTTTTGTAGATACAGACTAACACGGCTACCCCCTGATACTTGAGTCCTGCTGATGTTATTCACCTATCCATTTCCAACGTGCCCACCAATGTTGAATACAGCTGATAATAATTTGCATTTCCATAGTGCTTTCAGTCTGAGCATCTCAAAATGCTTTACAAACAGGAATGAATTCCGCCTCACAGCACCTCTATGAGGTTGGTATTAATTACTCCTTCATTTCACAAGTGGGGAAGCTGAGAGAGAAAGATCAAGTGATTTCCCCCAAGATCACATCAGAATTTTGGTGGCAAGCTGGGAACAGAACCCACGTTTCCTAGCTCCCTCCCATGGCCATGTTGTAATCACAAGACCATCCCTCATTCATTTTAGCCTCCTGATTGCAGACGAGACAACTGGAGCAGACTGAACCTGTTCATTTCATAGTGTGCCTGGAGAGAATAAATGAAACAGTTTCTGTTATAAACCTGGTCCACTGTAGTCGAGGCAAGCAGCTTCTTCTCCTTCCTGCTGCTTTTTCTCAGCCAGTTCCCTAAGGCATCTGCAGAGAGGCTTCAAAGTACCCGTGTACTGAGCTGGCACCACATACTCCAGAAGCCTTGGCCATAACACCTGCAGAGAAGAGCGAGACTGTTCAGTACATAGCTATTTCCATTCCCCCACCTCCAGTATCCTGCTGTCTGAATCCCTCCCTGTCATGTAGCTTCTCCTTTTATTCCTCACTGACCCTTCCCTAACCTATCACCTCATCTCTCTCTCCCCATCATCTCACTCTACCTGTCCAGTGCCCCCGCACTCTGTCTTTTAAATACACTGCCTTGTTTGGTGAATCCTCTTTCCCTGCATTAGAGCATTATGGAGCTATTTAGATAGCACCATAAACTCACCCAGAACTTTACAGACCTATGTAAGGCACAGCCCCAGCCCCAATATCTGTTCAAATCCAGGATCACCAAATCTAAATTTCAGAAGGGGGGGTTCAGACAGTGGAAAGAATTAAGAGAAGATCTCTGCAACATGATTCCTTCCAGTTAAGTTGCTTTATATCTTTTCTCTAATGTGAACCACTTACTCCATGATGAAGGGGTCACACCATCCCTGACATGAATTTGACATGCTGTTCCTCCATTATGCTGACTGTGCAAAAAGCTTCCTTGTGGAGAGGTACAAGGAACGTAAGGAAGAACGTCCCTATTTCAAGAAGCAGTAGCAACAGGTCACTTACTTGGGTCATTCCACTGACTGAGGTGTCCAGACATTGCAGGATGTCAATGCACAGGGTTTGGATAGTGCTTTCTTCCTCAATAGCCTGGGTGAGAAGTGTTGTACCCTGCTGTGAGATAGCTATATAGAACTTATGAGCTAGTAGTAAGACACTGGCTATAGAATCAGTGTCCTTCTCTTACGAAGCCATCTTGAACATTGACCTATGCCTGCTTTTATATTGCACTGGAAGTGCACAAACGTCTGAAGGAAAGAGAATAATAGAAACTCCTAACTGGTGGGTCAGATCCCAGGCTTAGGAAAACCCTAAAGCGAAGGGAATGATTCACTGAACACAAAAGAGTTTCCCCAACAGTGTTAAAATTTTTTAAATTTGAAAAACTGTTTCATCTTTTTATCTCTGAGGAAAAACATTCAGACTCCGCCCAGTGGAAATAAATATGCAGAACCAGGGGGATCCACTCTGTTTGTTCTGATGCCCCAACCAGCTTGGTCATTCTGTGTGTAGTGAGTGTCATAGAATCATAGAATATCAGGGTTGGAAGGGACCTCAGGAGGTCATCTAGTCCAACCCCCTGCTCAAAGCAGGACCAATTCCCAACTAAATCATCCCAGCCAGGGCTTTGTCAAGCCGGGCCTTAAAAACCTCCAAGGAAGGAGATTCCACCACCTCCCTAGGTAAAGCATTCCAGTGCTTCACCACCCTCCTAGTGAAATAGTGTGATTCTATCAACAACTTACTGTAAAGTTGAACTGTTTATGTTAATACATATCATGGATCCAGTCATGGAGCACAAAGTGTCTGGAGCCCCTGGCTGTGTCCATGGATAGAAATAAGGATTGAAGATATTTTTAAACTAGTACATGTAGAGTAGAGTATGTAGTGAGGGAAATATGCAGCAAGCTTTTCCAGGCTCCTGACAGTCTGGGATGCAGCCTGCATAACCTCGGTGTTGTGCTGATAGTTTATGTATGCTTCAACAGCCACAGAATTGGGCAGCATTATGTTCTCTGGAGAGTCTATTGAAAACAAAAAGATGTACTTCCTTGTACAAGAACATTTCACTGAAAAATGGTGTTTTCAGAATTTTCAATGTCTCATCAGAGGTTTGAGTAACCTAGATAGCTCTGTTAGATGTAAATACCCAGTGTGAGATTCTGATCTCTGTTACACTAGTATAAATCCAGAGTAATGCCACTAAAGTCAGTGGAGTTACCTTGAATTTACACCAATATAACTGATCAGATTCTGGCTCTAATCATTCATGTCCTTGAGTCAAAACTCCCACAGAAGGCAAGGGGAGCAATCAGCATGCAAGTATGGTAGGACCAAGTCCTAAGTGTTAAGAACTCTCCTTACCAGTTTGCTGGTGGACACACTGAACTCGCGGAAAATATAGGCTACCATATCCCATTCTGCACAATTCTCCACACTTCCTGAACTGAGCAGCTTCCTGATGAAATGAAGAACTGCCTTCCTCACCTGCAAGAGTAGAGATTACACACAAGAGTTATTGTTATCCCTTCTGCCTGAAATAGGAGATAGGATATGAGACTCCTTATGCTTTTGAGTTTATCTCCTTAGATTATAAACGTGGATACATTTAACACTGGCAGGAGAATGACATGCCTTCTCTAGTCTGCAGTCTCTCCTCTGGATCTGAATGAAAACTCCACCCAGATATCCATTCATCCTATATCATTGAAAAACACTGAAATATTTCACTGCTCCACACACAATCTTACCTTAGCATTCTGATCACTGAAAGTGGATTTCACTGCCTTCACAATCAGAAACATTTTAACTCTTGTCTCGGGCACTGAAAGATAAGGAGAGGTGTACAGTACTTCTTTGTTCCACTCACTCACTTTCCACATTGGAATTAATCCTGGATTTCAAAGGGCCCTATTTAAGAATAGTACCGAGCTTCTCTCATCTACAGAATCAGTGGGAAAAACATAGGACCAGACTCTGGTCTCAGTTACACCAGTGTAAATCTAAAGTAATTCCATTTCTATAAAGAGTGCCATCATACTACCATGATGGAAATATTATAAAAGCGTTAGATAGACTGAGGTCACTGAAGTTAATCTGTGTTTACACCAGTATAACAGAACTCAGAATCTAATCTATAGTGTATAATACTGACGAATATCGAGTCAGGAGTCCTATTTTATTTTTATCTGATTATTGTTAACATGCATTAGCCCCAAGTTAACTTCTGTATTTGAAGTTGAAAAATAGCTTGGGCTACATTCAGCACTTAGTTGAACCTGTTGATTTCTGGGTGGCCATAGGTGGGTAACTTAGGGCAGCATTTGGTCCCTTAGTGGAGATCCAAACCACTGGTGACTGTGTGTTATAGAGACTCAGTGCCCCATTTGCAGAGGCGATGAGTCTGTTACAGCCCTGCCGTGCCTACAAAGCCTTGGTTCTTTAGTTCAATCTATAGTAGCTCATGCTTTTAGCTCTGGATCAGGGCCGGCTTTAGGCCGATTCCCCCGATTCTCCTGAATCGGGCCCCATGCCTAAGAGAGCCCCACCCCCCACGCCTAACAGGGCCCCGTGCCCAGTGGCCTTTTTAATTTTTACTCACCCAGCGGCGCTCCGGGTCTTTGGCGGCACTTCGGCGGCGGGTCCTTCACTCCCTCCGGGTCTTCGGCGGCGTGAGGGCCGTCGACTCGCTCCGGGCCGCTGAAGACCCGGAGCGAGTGAAGGACCCGCCGCCGAAGACCCGGAGCGAGTGAAGGACCCGCCGCCGAAGACTCGGAGCGCCACCTGGTGAGTACAAGCCCCACGAATCGGGCCCAGCACTTCCTAAAGCCGGCCCTGCTCTGGATGTCCCCAACTCAACCCTCAGCATGTCGGCCAAGAGGGCAGCTGGCACAGTTGCTCCTGTGTTACTTACAGTCGGCACCAACAATAGTACTGAGCAGATTCAAAGAGGCCACACGAACAGCCTCATTCTCAATCTCCAGCTGCGAGAGCAGAAATGGTATCAGATCATCAGGAGAAGAACGGGCTGCAAGGGAACAAATCACGTCCTCACTGACAACAGAACTCTTATTCTTACCATACCTGACAAAGGAAGTTACAAGGAAACCACTGTGTAACTCAGAGTATCTTCCCCTTACCTAGCAGAACTACACAATTGAACAGCTCTGCGTGATTTTCCGTGCTGAGCGGCTTAGCTTGAGAACAGATCTGTGGGAAGAAGGGAAATGGTCAAAGAAAAGCTAATCAGAAGCAATTGAAAAGAAAATGTTCAATTAATTTCTAAGCTTCCACTTCCTACTTGTCCAACTTCAGGTCTGAACCCCAGGTAGATGGTACTGAATGCACAGCAAGAATCAAACACAATGACCAATACATTAGATAAGAGAAGCTAAAGGGTTTTGAGCAGCAGAGCTGATCTAATCAAGACACAGCCACAGTTTTTACTATACAACTCTGACTCCCCCTGATAATCGGCTTATGGTGAAATTGCTTTACAAACTGAGCTGGATATTAGCTAAGAAAATGAGACCGCTACCTGCTTACTCCTGAGCCTACAGAAATCAGTAAGGCATGAGGAGGTCCCCAGGCTCTGCACTATCATTCGATAGATTTTGATTGTTAATATGCTTCAGATCTGCTGTGCCTAAGCGCAAGGGATCCAAGCAAAACCACCCCTCACCTGGTTGTGCAGAGCACTGCAGATGGCTTGAAACTTCTCTTTAGGTAGAGGGATCTCATATTCACAAGAGACCTCCAAGAGCTGGCTCAGACTCTGCAACAGAGGGTGAAAGTCAGATGGTGGGCACACACAGGAGCAATATGTAGTGACTGAAGCAGCTTCAGGGGATTCGTAGATTCCAAGGCTGGAACGGATTATTGCCATTGTCTAGTCTGACCTCCGGTACAACACAGGCCATAGACCTTGCCCAGAATAATTCCCAGAGCAGAGCTTTTAGAAAAACATTCCAATCTCAATTTAAAAACTGTCAGTGAGGGAGAATCCGCCTCGGCCCTTGGTAAATGGTTCTAATGGTTAATTATCTCACCATTAAAAATGTACGCCATATTTCCAGTCTGAATGTGTCTAGCTTCAGTTTCTAGCCATTGGATCAAGTTACACCTTTCTCTGCTAGACTGAAGAGCCCATTATAAAACATGAGTCCCTCGTGTAAGATATTATAGACTGTAATTAAGTCACCCTGTTACAGGACAGGTCCACCCCGTCAGGTTGGTACCAGGTTGTGGAGGAATTGAAGTAGATCTGGGGCGGCCCCACTGGCCTAGTCTCCCTAGTCACCGCAGCAGTCCTGGCTCCTAGGGCAGCATAGCCTAATGGTCGGGATCAGTGCAGCAGCCCTTCGGTGAGGGTCCACGGCCCAACAGCAAGAGTCACTAGAGCTGTCCTTCTAGGTATGGCAGTGCGGCCTAGTGGCCAAAGTCAATAGAACCACCTCTCGCGGTAGGGCAGTGCAGCCTAGTGGCCAGAGACAATGGAACCGCCCTTGGCAGCAGGGCAATGCGGCCTAGTGGCCAGAGTCAATAGAACCACCTTTTGCGGTAGGGAAGTGTTGCCTAGGCCAGCCCTTCTCCACTGGCTCCTACCTATTCCACAGGTCCCAGCCCAGGGCCCTGTCTTGCCGCAGGGGTATCTGCCTCCAACTCAGCGGGGATCCTTCCAAAACATGCCGAGTCAAAGCCCGGTACCTCAACTGGATCAGTGCTTAGTCCACCTAGGCTACTTCCCACCCGTTCTTCCGCAGCTGGTAGTCTCCGGGATTCTGTGGTCTCTCCTCCATCTCTGGCATTGGGTGGCTGGAGGTCGGTTGCGGCCACAGTCCGGCTGGCCTCTGAATCCTGGAGCTCTGGCAGTCTCTCTGCGGGAGCCTGCAATGCACCTCTGCTCCCTTCGGCAGTCATCTCAGCCTGAGCTGAGCGGCTCTTTCATATCCTGGTTCCAGCTGAAGCATGCCCAGCAGAGATGGGGGGGCATGGCCTCCTCGGCCCACAAAGTATGATTAACCCCTGCTGAACCAATGCGGGGTAGGTAAACCCCATCACACACCCTTTTACTGTCTGTTTGTTAAACTAAATAGATTTAGTTCCTTGATTCTACCACTGTAAGGCATGTTTTCTAATCCTTTAATCACTGTGGCTCTTCTGTCAATATCCTCTCCAATTTATCAACACCCTTTTTGAATTGTGGGCACTAGAACGGGACACAGTATTCCCACAGTAGTCACACAAGTGCCAGATTTAGAGGTAAAATAACCACTGTACTCCTACTTGAGATTCCCCTTTTCATGCATCCCAGCTTTAGCTTTTTTGGCCACAGCATGAGTTCGTGTTCAGCTGATTATTCATCATGACCCCCCAAATCTTTTCAGAGTCACTGCTTCCCAGGACAGCATCCCCCATCATGTATGTATGGCCTAAATTCTTTGTGCCTAGATGCATACATTTACATTCAGCCGTATTTAAATGCACTTTTGTTTGCGCCCAGTTTACCAAGTGATCTAGATCACTTTGAATCAGTGAGCTGTCCTCTCCATTATTTACCACTCCCCAATTTTTATCTCATCTGCCAACTTTATCAGTGATGAGTTTATGTCCTCTGCCAGGTTATTGATAAAAAAGATGAAAATCTAATTCCTTCCTGCATCTAAACACTTTTCTCCTTTGCTGCTTGAAGCTTCCAGAATGTCTCTGATGCCATCTACATATTTGACTATGTTTAAGCAGTTGTGTAGTGCCCTCATGCTATCAAACAAGTCCATGATCCGTTGGTTCCCTTCAAATCATGGGTATTTCAACCCCAAAAGTGACCACATACTCTGTACCAGAAAGCTTCAACCAACAGAGATGGTGAGTAAATATCACTACCAAGAAGTTATAGCTGTCTCATGACTTCATTTACAACTGTGTAGCCCCACTGAAGACAGAATATGGCCCATTACTTCTTGCTCATGTGGTACTGAGGTAGATGAAATAGAGAGACAAGGGGAGTGAGACAATATCTTTAATTAGATTATCTCACCCACCTTCTCGCTCTAATATCTTGGGACCAACATGGCTACAACAGCACTGCATAGAACGGTAGATGAAATAGACAGGCAATGCTTTTATATCGATCTAGTTATATAAGCCAAAGCAATCACCCTCAAGCCTCCTTAATATTAATTTTCAACCACTGACAGTTGGTTTGGTACTGACCAGAGACAACATATGGCAGCCCCTGCTCTGAGTAGCTTATGATCTAAAAGAGAGACACAGAGTTGACAGGATGTACTGGGAAATCACAAGGAGGGAGTATCTTGTTGGGGAGTGGGGCAGGTGTTCTGTTTTTTATCTCCTTATCATCCTCCCCAGGAAACAGAGGATGCTTTTCATAAGAGGCATTTACCTACAAATCTTGTTGCCTGGGTCACCATGCGCATAAACCCAGAACTCGTGTGGATATTTATTATCTAACAAGTCACTGTCTAAACCAGGAAACCCCACTGGCAGCAAATTCCTCATGCAGTTCATACATGCACACGCATAGACAGTTACCTTAATGAGTGGTACCTCACCTTGGTGACGTGAAAAACATCAATGTCCTCCTTATATTGCTCAAGGAGCCATGAGATCCGTTCAAATATCCGATCTTGATGCTCCTCTTTGTGTAGCAGGAGGCTCATCATGGGACCAAGGGCTTTGATGATGGCCTGCTTGAGCTGCATAGATGAGATACAGAATTTATGTTCCTAAGAATTCATTCAATATCATCCAATGGGCACACCTTTTCTACTTCTAATGAGTGCAACTTCCCTTGTTCCACTGTAGGAACGGCCCTATCTCAATATTTCCTGGTAAAGAACCGGGATTCGTAGGGTTGGTTTCAGGATTATATTCTAATGCACTTCACAACTATACCAGGTAAGATATTCCCAAGATTAGTATGCATTCTCAGCCAACTCAAAACTGCTGTAATTCCACTGGGGCTGAATGGATTTATACCAGGAATTAATTTAGCCCACTATCCCGTGTTCATCTGCACATTAGGTGCATAAAACTAGAAGCTATGTACACTGTGTACAGACAGAATTTCCATGATGTGGTGACATTATAAATATATGGGTTTTAGATGTTTTACATGTTCCAACCAAAAGGACCTACTATTAAATGCCATCATCACAGAGAGTGACAGACACATAGAATTTAACATTACAATTTCTGCTAAAGGTTTAGAAAGCCAGCAATTCTCACCTGCAGCTCCTCACATTTCAGCCAGTTGCTGGTCACATGACAATAGAATGGAAGAATTGTATCGAAGAATGGCAATGTACCCATGCTGGGGAATGTGCTCTTATCCCAGTTAGTCAAATATATATTCATTGCCCTTGACCATTTTTCCAGAACTGCATGGAAGGAGAGAAGACAGGCAATGTGAAAAGGACATATTAGTAACGAGGAGAAGTTGCTTTATCAGTGAACTCACCCAGGCCTAAAGTTTACTACACTTCCATGGCAGCTACTGCTTAGTTCAGAACTAGACGCTGAAATCCCACATCAATTTTGAGCTATTTCTCTTCCCCCCATTCCATGTCTTGTTTCTGAAAAGGCTTTTAAATTTGCATATCTCTCAATCTTTTTTCAATTACCATCATTTGAGGACAAATTTTTTCTCCCTTCCTTGTTACCTCTTAATTAGAGCTGGTTGAAAAAGCAGTTTAAATTAAATTAAAAATCTTTACTGATAGGTTTTTTTCCCCCCCAAAATTGCAAAGTATAAAAATCATTGATATTTTTCAAAAATCAAAAAAATTCAGCCACCTCTTTAGCTGCTCCAAAACACTGGATGCACACTTCCTGATCAAAATTGTCATTGACATTTTTCAGGTTTGTTTTTCATCAAATTTGGAAAGAAAAAGTATGGGAAATATAATTAAAAATCAAAATATTTCAACCAGCTCTCCTCTGAATGACTCGTGTCCTCTGCAGTTATTGTTTATTTAACCCTTACACTGTATGATTTCATCTTGAGTTACAGTTTGTCTGAAAGATGTTCAGTGCCCCTAACATCCATTGGCTTTAGTGGGATTTGAAGGTATTGGGGAGCACTTTGCCCTAAAAGTAGGTGTATCTAGTGTCCTTGCTAAGAAGAATTAGGGCCCAATCCTGTTCTCTATGAAGTTGATGGCAAAATTCCCATTTACCTCAAAGGCACAGGATTAACCCCTTACTGAGCATCACCTGAAAAGCAAAGGAAGAGAGAAGTGGAGAGGAAGAGAAGACAGAGAAAGAGGGTGAAAGGAGATGATGATAAAGAAACTAAGGGGAGAGAATGGGTGGAGGAGTGGAAAACAGAGGATTTTTAAATGTTCAGTAATGCAATCTGCTCCCTTCACCTCCTCCCCCAGGAGCCTCCTGGCAGATGGGCAGCATCAGCCTTTGTGTCTGTTTATTTTAAATTATATCCATGAGTCATAAAGGGCCTGAACTTACAAATGCTCAGCGCCTCCTGCAAAGTACGGAGCACTCTCAACTTCATTGAGTGCCACGGCAGCCAAGGAACGCAGCACCTGGTGCACTCCAGGGCAGGGAGCACAGTTCAGGGCCTGTTTGCAAACTTGGCCAGTCACTTCAATCTATACCAAGATCCCCTCAATATCCATTTTGGGCACCTCCAGTAAGTGCTGCACTTACCACCACAAAATGCTTGTCTCAGCCTGCTGTCCTTGACTAACACCAAAATGGGGAACATGGCGTTCAGGGTGCTTCCCACATATGGGATACACTGAAGTGCTGCAGAAAAAGGCCAGAAGAGAAGGAAGAAAGATAATCAGCTGCTCTCTGCCTTCTTACAACACACTTAGAAACACCGTGGGGCAGGATGCTATGGGCTCCAAGGCCATTTTGTGCTGCGTAAGCAGAGCAGAATGGCTTTAAAGCAGCCATTGAAAGCCAGTGGGGGATTCACCCTGAAGAGGGGAATCCTCTACCAGGGTACAGCTGTGCCCGATGCCCAACTCACTCCCAGAGTAAGGGGAGAGAGCACTGGGGCGGGATGGGAAGTGGGGTGGAGAAGAGCTCCACTAGACCTGATCTTCCACTCATTCCCATCCTCAAGGAACTTCAGTCAGGGGCATAAGTTAGAGCTTGCACCTCCGTCTGGATAGCTCATGATCTGGAAGCCAAGAACTAGCCACAGCAGTTAATCTTGTGTCTCTCCCCAGACACACACGCATGCACACACCCAAGCAGAGCTCTGTTTAGCTGTAACATTTTTAGGTAGAGAGTGTAATCCCCTGTCCTTAAATGAAAGACAATAACTTTGAAACAAAAGATGGAAGTTACCATACCATAAGCTGATGACAGGTTGCCCAGCGTAATGAAAATATACTCTTCAGGCTTCTCCTGTACTGTCAGATGACACTGCAGCTCGTACATCACCTCATAGAAATAGCAGCATGCCAGGGTCACTAAGGTGTTGCTAGCTGCCACTTTTAGTTCATTTGTTGCTTCCTAAAAAAAAAAACGGAGAGAGAGAGAGACTGAGGTGACTGAAGCCGGTTGCACTAGCCAGAGTTGTTTATATGAGTCAAGTCCTTATTTCTGTGCATAAGTTGTGAATGAACCCTCCCAACTTTCTGTGGATTGAGTCATTAGTCATAAATATTCATCGAGTCATTTGGCTAAACAATTTTCAGCCTTTGAGCTCCTTGCAAGCTGCTTAGTTAGACTATTTACTCTTAGCTACTTGTGGTGGATGTCATATGATATTTTTCCCTGCCCTTCCCTGAGGAGGTAGTGAGACACAGACTGGGCAGCTTCAAGATATTCAGAGAGCTTTCCTGGAATAAACTGTCCCCCAAAAGGAGGCTGACTTCCTTTGGAACAAGAGGGATTTTTCCATGGGTTTTCCTGCTGGCAAACTATATTCTAAATCCAATGCTGCTTCTTTTGGAGATAGCTCAGATTCTGTCTGTCTTGGGGCTTTATACTGCCACTTATCACTATAGTATCAGAGCGCCTTCCACATAACATCAGGATCAATAATGAAATTCCTAGTAGACTTCGGGAAAGACTTGCTCGTTAAGAAACCATAGGCCTCTCTCTGTGTCTGATATCATGTGTCTCGGGTCCTGATCCTGCAAAGCACTTAAGCACATGTGTAAATTTTGCATGTGAGTTCTCCCATCCTATGCATGTGCACAAGTGCTGTCTAGGACCTGGGCTTTGGTCTGGAGGAAGGTGTGGGCCTCTAACAGGAGAATACATTTTCGTTTCAGTATATAGTTTAGCCCCCAAAAAAGAGAGTTTTAATTAGTTAAAGCTTTGGATCCTTTGATTAGTATCTCGGGAGAACTAACTTACCTGAGTCTCTCTCATGTGGCGTGAGGCCACGGTTATTATTTTGATAAGTAGCCTTCTCTGTAGGTCCCCAGTGTCCTGCTGTAATACTTTCTCCAGGACACAGTAAATGTCAACTCTGTCTCGCTGCGGACAAAACATAAAAGAGAATAAACAATTGGGAAAAGGTTTTCTTGATGACCACACAGTAATTTGGCTAATAAGCCCCTGCCCTAAAGAGTTTACAATCCACACATGAAATGACTAGCCCAAGTCTTATCATAACAGAGCAGGTCCGTGGCCAGGAAGAGAATCCATGTCTCCTGAGTCATTATCCAGAATCCTATCCACGAGGCCACACTGACTCCTCAGCCTGCATGCTCACACAACTAATCCATTGGTTTAATTGGTGTAAAACATGCCATGCCCTCCACAATCACCGCATTTAGCAGCACTTCAGAAGCAGCCGAGCAATTTACATATTTTAATCTTCCTGGAGAGAAAAGCGCCAGAATAAGCACCCTTCACTGCCCCCTTATCGAGTTTCATTTATTTAAAACAAACAATAAAAATGAGCACCTTGCCCTTGCTCTATCCACTCCAGACAGAATTTGTAAATGTGTAATTACAAAATACCCAACTCCCGCAGTAAGTCCTCAACAGTTCCTAGGGGAAATTAGCTCAGCAGTTAGATCGACATTGACAGTCGCACACTCGAAGGTGACTTTTATGAGGCCCATCAGTGTAGAAATTCACAGATGATACTAAAGATGGAGGAGTTGTGGTATCAGTTGGGACAGAGAAAAACTAAAGAGGGACACAGAGAAATTAAAAACCTGAGCAGAGAACAAGATTCATTTCAGAAAACTGCCAACTAGCACATCTGGAAAGGAGGTAGAAGTAACTGACATAATGGGAGGGAGAAAAGTGGGAAGCAACAAGTGCCCTGGGGGTGACAGTGAAAAACAAAGTCAACATGTATATGCAAGGTGTGATGGCTCCCACAAAGAGCCATGTGGGTTGGGTCTTTTACACACAGGGATCATGGCACAAAGCAGGACGACACCAGTTCCTCTCTGTTCAGCTGAGGTGTGACTGCATCTGGATTGTTGCATTTTCTAGCACCACATTCCCAGAGAGCTCAACAAATTGGAAGTAATTCATGGGAGAGCAAAAAAAGAATGCAGGGGGGTGGCGGAATTGACTTCTGAATAGAGCCCTGCAACCTGACCCAAATCCTACGGGACCTGACTACAGGCGTCAGGGTCAGGTTAGATGAGAAAACCCCTCTTGGACTCGGGTCAGGTCGGCTCTCCTCCTTTAGCCCATGGGATCGGCACAACCGTGACCGCATGTTCCTGCCAGCCACCACCTCCTTTCTGCGCTGCATGCGCTGTGGAGTGAGGATGCCGAGGAGTCACAGCATCTCTCTCTCTCTCTGCAGCACATACCCAGCACAGCAGGGGGCAGTGTCAGAGGATGAAGCCATTGCTGCACATTGTTGCCGCTGCGTTGGCCCCATGAGCAGGATGTGGTGGCAGAATCC
The DNA here is from genome assembly GCF_028017835.1 of Emys orbicularis. NCBI lineage: Eukaryota > Metazoa > Chordata > Testudines > Emydidae > Emys > Emys orbicularis. Next base: position 6,935,985 of record NC_088703.1, on the reverse strand, counting down.
GGTTTGGGGGGAAGGGTTGGGATTAGGATGGAAAATGATTCAACCCTCTCAGGGTGAGGTGAGTGGGCTTGGGGCCCGTTCAGGTTGGGCTTAAAAATTGGGCCCGAGCAGACCTCTACTTCTGAAGACAGCCCGAAAGAGCTGCCTATGGCAGATGCGGCCAAGGGATGACTATGAGGGAGACATGATAATACCATACACCTATCTGAAGGGTGTGAACACCAAGGAGGGAGAGGAATTTTTTAGTATAATACATTTAGGTAAAAGTAGGAGTAATGGGATTAAACTAAAAAAAGACATACAATTTAGACTTTAATAACAGGAAAAATGCCCCAACTGTGAGACAGGTCTATTAGGCTATGACATAGTCTTCCTAGGAAAGTGGTGGAAGCTCAGTCATTAGGGGATTTTAAAATTAGTTTGGCCCAAACAGTGAAAAATGACTGCTGGGAATTCTCCTGCATTAGCAGGGAAATGGACTGGATGATCCATCTCTGTCTCCTGTGAGTCTCTAAATCTATGTGACCTGCATGCCAAGGCCATAAAGCACTTTGGAATGTTCAAAGCCAATCAGATCTCTTGACTGGCCAAACATTCCAGTGGTTCTGCTTGACAAGGACTGCTTCTGCACACTGCAATCAGACCAGACAGCTCCACTGGGGAGAAGCTCCTTCCATTCATTTTTAAATGTAAGGAGGATTTGTTTAATTGAAAATTGTCTCTGATAACTTATGAATACATAGGCACTATGTAATTCAAGTAATTAATCAAATTAATTAACATAATTAATTGAGTAATTCAAATAATTAAAGTACTAGGAGGCCATGTTCAGTTCTGAACTGAACTGCTTATCTTGGCCTTCTAGTACTTTAATTGAAACTAAAATGCCTTCTGTGTTGGCCCTTAATAGAGAAATGGACTTTGTTGGATGCAAGTATTAATCAATGGAAAAGGGGTCTGAATATTACTCCTGACGGAATTCTGCACTACTGCGCATGTGCATCATTAATGAGCCTAGGATTTAGAGCAGGGAGTCAGTTCACTTGGGTTTTATTCACATTCTTTTACTAACTTGCTAAGTGGTGTTGAGCAAGTAACTTAATTCCCTGTGACACAAATCATCCATAAATGGGGATAATGCTTACCATTCTCACAAGGGTGCTGTGAGTCTTAATTCATTAGTATTAGGTAAGTGCTTTAAGATTTTTGGATGAAGATGCTAAAGAAGGGCAAAGTATTATTGGAAGAGCTTACTGCAAGTCCTATAGTGTACTTTTACTATATCCAGCCCATGTACTCCACTGTGTGTAAAAGGACAATGCTTTCTTTATAGAGCATTATATCATCCTGATCTGTAATAACAGCATTTTGCATTCTGAGTTTATGCCTGAGGACAGAAGGATGAATACTGATTATACTGATGGTGCGCCAGGCCAAGTTCTATACTGAATTACCCCCATGCATTCCCCTGTACCCCCATGAAGTCAGGTAGAATTTGGTGTGGACACATGGAAAGCAGATGTAATTTCATGAAATTGCCCTACCTCATCCTGTTGCAGTTTCTCTAGCAGAACTGTCACAACGCTAGCCAGATTGGTCTCAGCTATAAAGGCAATCCTGAGGGCAATTTTGCCCTTATTTTGGTCATCCATATTTGCCAGGAGGGAAACAACCTCATTATAAACACCTGAAATTAAATAAAAGGATTCGGCTGGTTACCACTGATAGTAGAAATTGATGCCGGCCTCTTTAATTCACTGTCCAGTAAAGATTCTGCAGGAGCCCAAACACTGTGAGAAGTAGACCTGGGAATCATGTAAATCCTCTTCCTTGCGCCTGATGACCAGGTTTGTTTGCTGAACTACCCAATGTGTTTGCGGGGAAATCATAATGAAGAAAATTTGCTCCTTTCAAGTAGATCCCCACGTAAAATAATCTTCCTTTCCCTCTTTACTATCAATTCAAGAGTTTTGATCGCATACAGAATAATAATTTATGGTCAAAACTTAAGCTCCTAAATCCATATTAAGGCACCTATGCCCTGAGTCAGCATCCTAATCACATGCTTAACTCTAAGCCAACAAAGAGACCTAAAGTTAAGCACATGTTTAAGAGTTTTGCTTAGTCAGGGCCTCATTTTCAAAAACCCTGAGCACCCACATGTACCTATTGGCTATGCTGGGAACTTTTTGGGGCTCAGTATCTCTTGAAAATCAGGCCACTTTTTTAGACATCGGTATGAATTTAGAAGCCTAACTTTAGGCCCCCTGTTTTGAAGAAAGCCTTTAATCTTATTTTATGGTCGTTTAAATACTTGCAGAGAAGACTCATGGAACAGAGTTCATCCGGTTGCCTGTAGAGGTCATAAAGGACTTTCCCCCCCATGTACCATTGACTAGATGTACGCTGTGAGTGGGGTCAGGTGGTTCCCTCCAACCTTCACCTGAAGCATCAGGGATTGACCATAGCAGGAGAAGGGACACCTGGTAAGGTGGACCAGTGCTCCAAGATGGTTCAGAGAATCTGTTTCCTTAGATGTCCTGCTCACATGCTCAGGGTCCAACTGATCTCCAGAGTTGTGGGTGGGAAGGAATTTTCCCCTGCTCAGATTGGCAGGGACCTTTGGGTGGGAGGATGGGGCACTGATCACCTGCTAGGATCATCTGGGTATATCTGACCTATTCAATTCTCTACCATTGCAAGGGCCTCAGGCATTGGTGGAACCGCAGTCTCTCCTGTTCTCTGCCTATGGCACACAACAGTTTAGTCTCCTAAAGACTGAAATGTTTTAGTCCAAGACAAGTTTTTGGGTTCAGTGTAGGGTTGCTAGGTGAAATTTTAATGGCCTGTGAAATACAGGAAGTCAGGTTAGATGATCTAATGGTCCCTTCTGGCCTTAAACTCTATGAAACTATGAAATAGCTGATATATTAAAAAAATCTGGATTTTATCTCCCATGTATCTCTTAGCTGTGGGCAGAAATTCTCCAGGAGACTTAATATTTAACAAGAACTCTGAAATGCCATATTTATCTGTCTCCATTGTAACAGCATTCCAAAGCATGAAGGAGGAACTAACAAGATTTCCCCTTCCCAGGAAAGACTGCTTGAGGTTAGGTGATTGCCCATCCTTTATGCAAATTGCATCCTTCACTTCTAACACCCAGATGCAAACTGAATCATAACTATCCTACATTGCCCATCTAGCTGCAGTAATGATAATGTCGGATTAGGAGCACTAGTATTGCTAAGAAATGTGACCCCATGCTTTCTTATCCTGCATTTAAGATATTAGCAGAGCTTCATTTAGGCAGCTAGAGGAGAAGTCCTTCTGCATTTTTTGTTCTAATTTCCCCCATCTCTGATGGATTCCACAGCTAGATGTTGGCTCCATGGATGCAGAAGACACAAAATGAGGACCCATAATAAACATAAAACAACTGGGAGAAAGATGGAAGATCTCCCCCATAGCATTCAATAGAAACTCAGATTCTCAGGAAAGTTTGCAGGTCCAGAGGCTGTAGGCCAACTCCTCAACTGGTGTAAATCAACACAGCTACAAGGAAGTCAACAGAGCGACACTGGTTTACAGCAGCTGAGGTTCTGGTCATATAAATGGAGAACATTACAGCTAATCTATCTGTATGCCTATGCTTTCTAAATGTGTTTGTGATTATAGAATGGATATCGAGAATACAATGCTGACCCTTACCTCTGTCGGTTACCTCCAGCTTACTCACAAATGTATTCATGTTTAATACTTCCTCCGGTCCGACCTCCAAAGAGCTCCCGTACTGATAGGCAGCTGGCCTCTCAGTCAGTCGTGTCCAGGATAACCAGTTAAGATTATGCAAGCACTATTATGACATCCATGTGACTGTGGCACACCACATAAGCTGCTGCTGACCAGGTATGTGCTGTAATTACATGGTCAAGATCCTCAAAGTTATTTAGGCTCCTAACTCGCACTGAAATCAGTAGATGTTAGGAACCTTAATACATTTCAGTATCTGGGCCCATACATGTAAGCAGTCCAATAGGTGGCTAAATTTGCTGCAGTGTCGAATTTCTCATTCTCTCTACGTCATTTTGAATTTTGGTTCGGTCCCTCTCTCAGTTTGCCACACTTTCCAATATCGGTTTAATCTGAAAATCTGCTCCTGGTTGAATTTATATAAAATAAAAGCACCAAAGAAAGAGAAGAAACGGCCTTGGAGAATGCACAGTGACACTTGAGTGTGGTTGGTTGGTTGGTTGGTTTCCTTTGCTTTTTAATTTGGTTGATCAAAAAGCCAGATGAAACCTTATTGAACTGTATTACAAATATTGATTTTATATTGTTTTACATTGAATTGAAATTTATACTTCATTTCCATGTCCTGCCAAACAAATCAACGACATTAATTTTTATTGTGTTTAATACAGTGTGGTGTCATATGTATGGCCATATGTAGAGCCAACACTTGATTTTGGAAGTTATGTTGCCTTTAAAGCATTCAGAGGGATGACACTCTTTGCAGTAAACCATATGGAAAAAGAATTCCAATTACATTTGTCCCTTGCTATGCATAACTTATTTTGTGCCTTTCTACCCTTTCTGATTTTGTCCTTACACATATATGCTATTCTTTTGTACTCCGCCTTAGTAATTCGTACACTAGTGCACGTTTAATGTTGAGACTAATCACACATATGCACAAGGTATCACCTACGATGCAGGACAGGTAGTGCAACTTGTGCATTATTCAGTTACACCTCTTACTGTAATATAAAATTCACCTGTTATCACTATAGGTCTCGGTGAGAACATGCACAACTGGTAAGCTGTGACTCTTACTGATGCATGCTGTCTCTGTGTTTAGCACTTCAACATGCAAGTTCTACACTAAAAGAGCACACTTTTGCTGGAAAAATGAAAGACATGTTTTGCTACCAACTTTAACAGGGCATTTTCTCTAATACTGTTTCCTCTAGTGTGTTTATTTGGGTTGCACCTTCATGTGTCCTCCTATTGTACAACTTGAAAGTGCAGAAAACTGTCTGTTTTAGGGTTCTAATTTAAATTTTGCAGAGATCCCCACTTATTGTGTCTGGGTGTGAGTGTATGCACTATCTATCTCCATCTATCTGTAGATAGTTAGTATATGCAGCCTATTTTTATCCTCAATTAGTGCATTGTTGCTTTTAGTGCATAGCTTGAACACTTAAAAACCTATGGATTGCTGTTTGTCCTGAGAATCCACACAGATATGTTAAAAGAACAGGACTACTTGTGGCACCTTAGAGACTAACAAATTTATTAGAGCATAAGCTTTCGTGGGCTACAGCCCACTTCTTTGGATGCATATAGAGTGGAACACATATTGAGGAGATATATATACACACATACAGAGAGCATGAACAGGTGGGAGTTGTCTTACCAACTCTGAGAGGCCAATTAAGTAAGAGAAAAAAACTTTTGAAGTGATAATCAAGATAGCTCAGTACAGACAGTTTGATAAGAAGTGTGAGAATACTTACAAGGGGAGATAGATTCAATGTTTGTAATGGCTCAGCCATTCCCAGTCCTTATTCAATCCTGAGTTGATTGTATCTAGTTTGCATATCAATTCCAGCTCAGCAGTCTCTCCTTGGAGTCTGTTTTTGAAGTTTTTCTGTTGTAAGATAGCCACCCGCAGGTCTGTCATTGAATGGCCAGACAGGTTAAAGTGTTCTCCCACTGGTTTTTGAGTATTATGATTCCTGATGTCAGATTTGTGTCCATTAATTCTTTTGCATAGAGACTGTCTGGTTTGGCCAATGTACATGGCAGAGGGACATTGCTGGCACATGATGGCATATATCACATTGGTAGATGTGCAGGTGAACGAGCCCCTGATGATATGGCTGATGTGATTAGGTCCTATGATGATGTCACTTGAATAGATATGTGGACAGAGTTGGCATCGGGCTTTGTTACAAGGTTAGGTTCCTGGGTCAGTGTTTTTGTTCAGTGATGTGTGGTTGCTGGTGAGTATTTGCTTTAGGTTGGGGGGTTGTCTGTAAGCGAGGACAGGTCTGTCTCCCAAGATCTGTGAGAGTAAAGGATCATCTTTCAGGATAGGTTGTAGATCTCTGATGATGCGCTGGAGAGGTTTTAGTTGGGGGCTGAAGGTGACAGCTAGTGGTGTTCTGTTATTTTCTTTGTTGGGCCTGACTTGTAGGAGGTGACTTCTGGATATTCGTCTGGCTCTGTCAATCTGTTTTTTCACTTCAGCAGGTGGGTATTGTAGTTTTAAGAATGCTTGATAGAGATCTTGTAGGTGCTTGTCTCTATCTGAGGGATTGGAGCAAATGTGGTTATATCTTAGAGCTTGGCTGTAGACAATGGATCGTGTGGTGTGTCCTGGATGGAAGCTGGAGGCATGTAGGTAAGTGTAGCGGTCAGTAGGTTTCCGGTATAGGGTGGTATTTATGTGACCATCGCTTATTAGCACAGTAGTGTCCAGGAAATGGACCGCTTGTGTGGATTGATCTAGGCTGAGGTTGATATGTTACTAGTTTTTAAATGTCAAGGTCCTGTGTGAATATTTTTTGGCGAGAACAACTTACTTTCTTTATCTTATATTTTGTATTTCTAAAGATGAGGAAGAGGATGACGTGGAAGATATTGAGGTTCTGGCAGTGGAGAAAAGGCACTCTTCCTCCAAGAAGACAGTTATGACTATTATTCTAAAGCATTGCACCCCGATTCACCAGCATTATTACTACACCGCCCCTTCCCCATACATTGAAAGTGAAGATGCCCTGCCACAGGAAAAGCTAAAAAATGAGGTGCCCCATGTCACAAAACCCGTGATCCAACCAGAGTCTAAGAGTTCAAGTCCTCAAAATGCAGAGTCAGAGGATAGCAAACGTCTACGCCTCAATTGTCTGGAACGTCAGCGGAATAAGGATCTGCGGTCTAGTTTCCTCACATTAAGGGACCATGTACCTGAACTGGTTAAAAATGAGAAAGCCGCAAAAATACTCATCTTGAATAAAGCCACTGATTATATCCATTCCCTTCAGGCAGAGGAACACAAGTTATTGCTAGAAAAGGAAAAATTGCAAGCCAGACAACAGCAGTTGCTAATGGAAATAGAACACATGGAGACTTGCTAAACTTTTTTTTACCTGACCTGGACAGTCACTGCCACTTTGCACATTTTTGATTCTTTAAAAAAATAATTGTGTTTTTTGATGTTAATGTTGTTTTACTTTCGATCCAATCCTTGAAGTAGTTGACGAACTATATTATCCGGGTAGAGAGCGCATGGATGTTCTTGCAAGGAGGCTGCCAAACAATGAGACACTGCCCTCATATTGCTTCTTAAGAACTATAGATGTTCTTTAAAAGTTGTGAGCATTTGGAGCTACTGATGGCACCTAGTTGAGTTTAAAAATATTGATTCCTAATTTTGAATGGGGCTTATGTTCTACCAGATGTAACTTCAGGGGTTACCATTTGTACTTCTGTGGGAATTTTCTGTAAACACCATGTACACACTTGCCTTTGGTACATGTCTTGGATTATGAGAGGTGGCTCTTGCTACCAGTATTCAACTGGAAGTTCATACCTAAGTTCAGTAATACCTCAATGTTTGAGGAGCATGTTTTTGTATACAAATATATTGTTAATCTCTGTTATACAGGCAGGGTAAGAATTAGTACAGTACGTACTTTAGTATGATGCGGAGACATAACTACATTTGATACTTATATTTTCATATGAAAATGAGTTCTGAAAGTTGGGAGTAGATATTACTGTATCACTTTTTTGAACTAAGAAAACTTTTGTAAAGAAATTTACTAAATATGCCTTTTCCTAGCCTGTTTCTTCCAGTTGATGTATTTGTTAATGTTTGGTGCATAGAACTGGGTAACTGCAAAGTTCCATTTTTAATTTCTTCCAAGGATGTACATTTAGTGCTGCTGCTTATAGCATTTTGAAATATCTCATGTTTATGAAAATAAATAGCAGTTACGTGATGTGCTCTTCAATATTTATTTTTCAATTTAGTTATTCTTTTTTATTATAAGTTCTATTACTTTAATGGTGCCCATGAGACATAAAGACATGATTCCAGCTCCTATGCACTTACAATCACAGGATACTACAGGAGGGATGAGATGCCAGCAAATTACCATTTCTCGTAACAAAGTAATTGTAATGGGAACAGTTGTAATGTACTCCTGTCAATCCACATTCAGATCTCTCCTTTGATACCGTGATCTCTCTAGGGTAGTGGTTTTCCACCTGTGGTCCGTGGACCCCTGGGGTCTGCAAACTATGTCTAAGATTTCCAAAGAGGTCTGCACCTCCATTTAAAACTTGTTAGGGATCCGCAAATGAAAAAAGGTTGAAAACCACTGCCGTATGTAGGGCCAGCTCCAGGCACCAGCTTACCAAGCAGGTGCTTGGGGCAGCCACTTCGGAGAGGGGCGGCACGTCCAGCTGTTCGGCGGCAATTCGGCGGACGGTCCCTCACTCCTGCTCAGAGCGAAGGACCTCCCGCCGAATTGCCGCCGCAGATCGCGATCGCGGCTTTGTTTTGTTTTGTTTTTTTTGTTTGGCTGCTTGGGGCGGCCAAAACCCTGGAGCCAGCCCTGGCTGTATGGGCCTTATGCAAAGCCCATTCTTGTTGACGTCAGCAGGGTTTGGGTCAGTCACTGAATGCACAGCACTCTCAGAGCTAGGATGCATTGCTGATTTCCACCAGCTGGTGATCTGGCTCCCATGCCTGAGGCATATCATGAGAGCAGAATATTAGTGGAAGGAATTGCGTGTGGTGAACCAGGATCTTAGGAGCTGAGTCTTACTCTTGAATTCTGTTCCTTCTTTCTTAATGTATCAAAGGACATAACCCAAAGGTTGGCCATGATTTGTTAGGAGAGTCGGTATAACCCCCTTGCTCACTCCCCATATTCTGAGAAGGATTCACAGCAACAATTTTCCCTTCAAAACCTGAAGCTGCCACACTTTTGAAAAGGGGGAAAGAAGCACAATCTGTGGTTTCATATCAACATTTGAAAACTGTATATCCATTTATTAGCTGCCCATGCCAACCATTCACACAGGTGGAGGTAGCCCTGTGTGATGCTTCTTTAACAGGAGAACGGATGGCATGGAAGAGCCAAAATTTGTAAGAAATTTTGGTGCCCAGTGACTTACACATAATGGCCAACAGAAACCCACCCCAGAGGCGAATACATCTCAGCACTGGGGGAAGCAACCCCTCACAGAGACCATGCGTCATGGGGGTTTGGGATACTGCTGGTGAACATGGTGAGGGGAAAGTGAGGGGCTAATACGGCAGCGTGGGGATTCTCAGCCACTCTGGGCACTGCCTGGACAGAAAGAGCCAGTCACAGAGTGAACCCTCATCCTGTGCCCCCTGAGGAAAAGAAAAGGGTCCAGCCAACTGTCCTGTGAACAGCTGGGAGACACCTTTCCCCCCCAAAAGGGGGAAGCCTCTGGCTTTGATGTGTATTAAATACGGGACAAGTCACTTTCTTCAGCAAACATTTGAATGGAGATAAAGAAATGAGTATCAAATGAGACGGGAAAGTTGACCATTTAAACCCCTGCAACTGCCAAGATGGAGAATGGCTCAAGGCAACAAATTCCCTCCAAAACAGGAGAACTTGCTGCAACTAAACAGGGGAACATCTCGAAACCCACGATGCTTTTTAACAGACATTTGATAATTACTCAGAAAAAGGCAAAATCTGACAGCTGATATCAATGTTCAGTCTTTAAAGAGAGAGAGAGGGGTGGAAATCTGGAGAATTTTGGATCAATTTTCACAAATAAGAGAGGAAAATGGAAAAATGTGTGGGATTTTATATCAATAGTCAATAGTAGGTAAAGAGGTAAAATTTGAGTGACTGTTCTATTGTTATTTGACAAATCAAGAGAAAAGGGGCAACATCTGCAAAGATTTTCTATCATATTCAAGAATTTGGAAAAGGTCAAAATCAGAGATTTTGTTAATATTTTATAATTAGAGAGACGGGGAAAAAATCTCAGGGAATATTAAAGAAGTAACAGATACCTAGAGAGGAAGCGGGGCAAAATTTTAGGATATTCTCCTGAAGAGCTGTGTGTAGCTCAGAAATTTGTCTCTCTCACCAACTGAGGTTGGTCCAGGAAAACATACTACCTCAACCACTTGTCTCTCTAAATGCAAACCAATGCACCATTGGAGGGGAAAGTGATCATTTAACTATCGACTCAAGAAAGGGAGCTGCATGTTGCTGTAGCAGCTCAATGACAAACTGCACTCAGTGCACAGCTGTCATCACAATGGGGGAAATCTGAGGACGAGACTAGAGGAAGGGTCAATAACTGGAGAGAAAAGGAGAGAAACCTGACTGGATTTTAAGTATCGCGGGTAGCCGTGTTAGTCTGTATCCACAAAACCAACAAGGAGTCCGGTGGCGCCTTAAAGACTAACAGATTTATTTGGGCGTAAGCTTTCGTGGGTAAAAAACCCACTTCTTCAGATGCCACCGGACTCCTTGCGGACTGGATTTTGTATCCCGTCGGTGACAATCGGGGAGACGTGGGGGAGAATTTTATCACTCTCGGAGTCAGAAGTGACACGACAGCCGTGCCGCTAAAAGGTGAGCAGTGTCGCCCCTCTTTGTAAATCCACCCCCAGGCAGAGGCGGTGAGCTCTCCTCCCCCCGCCGACACAGCATTGTCCACACAGGTGCGTTTTGTCGGTAAAACTTTTATCCTTGGGGGGTGTGTGTGGGGGCGGGTGTGTGTGTGGGTGTGTGGGGGTGTGTGTGTGGGGGTGTGTGTGTGGGGGGGTGTTGTTTTTTCACACCCCTGAACCACAAAAGTTGTACCCACAAAAGTGCCGCGCAGACAACGCCGCGGAGAGGATTTCATCCCCCCCCCCCGCCCCCCGCCCCGCGGCACCGGGAGCCCCCAGGCTGCACAGAGATCGTTCAACCCCCCCCGACCCCTCCCCCAGCTCCGGCGGATTTCCCCCCCCCGCCCAGACACACAAAGGGGGAAACCCCCTGAGCCCCGCCCCTCTCCGTCCCCGCCGCTGCTGCCGCCCCCGGGGCAGAGCCTGGCCGAGCCGGGGGGCAGCGGCTCCATCGCTAGCCAGGCCCCTCCAGCCCCGGCGCGCCCCGTTTCCCGCCCCGGAGCAGCTCCCCAGGGGCCGCGGCGGCCAATCAGGGAGCGTGAGGGAGAAAGAACTACGTTTCCCAGCATGCCCCGGGAGAGGGGGCGGGCAGACAGGCTGTCTTCCGCCTGCGGGAGGGAAGCGCCCATTGTTGGGGCAGCCGGTTCCCTCACTTCCGGTCCGAGGCGCTTCAGGAACTACATCTCCCAGCCTGCCCTGGGGCGCTTCCACCCTCTCGAGCTCCAGGTAAGGGAGGGCCCCGGGGTCTCCCTGGCCCCCGCCGCGCAGAGACTCCCTCCTGCGCCCCTCCGACGTCATTCCGGGAGCGGCGCCCGAGGCCCCCCCCCCTCGCAGCCAGTGTTGGCCAGAAGCGGGGCGGGGGCAGGGCCCTGCCTGCTGCATCGTCCCCCTGCCCCCAGCCTGGCGCACCCCCCCCCCCCGTCGTTAGCCACTGCCCCCCCCCCCCCCCCCCGGCTGGCGAGCAGGGATCCAGCCAGCGGCAGAACCCACCAGCACTGACCGAGGGGGGGGGGAGACAGAAAACACGGGAAAGCCGGGAGCGGGGCGGGGGTTCAGCAGGGGTCACTCTCTCCTGGCAGGCAGGGCTGGCCCCAGGGCGGCGCAAGGGGGCGCTGTGGGGCAGGGAGCGGGGCGGGGGTTCAGCAGGGGTCACTCTCTCCTGGCAGGCAGGGCTGGCCCCAGGGCGGCGCAAGGGGGCGCTGTGGGGCAGGGAGCGGGGCGGGGCTTCAGCAGGGGTCACTCTCTCCTGGCAGGCAGGGCTGGCCCCAGGGCGGCGCAAGGGGGTGCTGTGGGGCAGGGAGCGGGGCGGGGGTTCAGCAGGGGTCACTCTCTCCTGGCAGGCAGGGCTGGCCCCAGGGCGGCGCAAGGGGGCGCTGTGGGGCAGGGAGCGGGGCCGGGGTTCAGCAGGGGTCACTCTCTCCTGGCAGGCAGGGCTGGCCCCAGGGCGGCGCAAGGGGGTGCTGTGGGGCAGGGAGCGGGGCGGGGGTTCAGCAGGGGTCACTCTCTCCTGGCAGGCAGGGCTGGCCCCAGGGCGGCGCAAGGGGGTGCTGTGGGGCAGGGAGCGGGGCGGGGGTTCAGCAGGGGTCACTCTCTCCTGGCAGGCAGGGCTGGCCCCAGGGCGGCGCAAGGGGGTGCTGTGGGGCAGGGAGCGGGGCGGGGGTTCAGCAGGGGTCACTCTCTCCTGGCAGGCAGGGCTGGCCCCAGGGTGGCGCAAGGGGGCGCTGTGGGGCAGGGAGCGGGGCGGGGGTTCAGCAGGGGTCACTCTCTCCTGGCAGGCAGGGCTGGCCCCAGGGCGGCGCAAGGGGGCGCTGTGGGGCAGGGAGCGGGGCGGGGCTTCAGCAGGGGTCACTCTCTCCTGGCAGGCAGGGCTGGCCCCAGGGCGGCGCAAGGGGGCGCTGTGGGGCAGGGAGCGGGGCGGGGGTTCAGCAGGGGTCACTCTCTCCTGGCAGGCAGGGCTGGCCCCAGGGCGGCGCAAGGGGGCGCTGTGGGGCAGGGAGCGGGGCCGGGGTTCAGCAGGGGTCACTCTCTCCTGGCAGGCAGGGCTGGCCCCAGGGCGGCGCAAGGGGGTGCTGTGGGGCAGGGAGCGGGGCGGGGGTTCAGCAGGGGTCACTCTCTCCTGGCAGGCAGGGCTGGCCCCAGGGCGGCGCAAGGGGGCGCTGTGGGGCAGGGAGCGGGGCCGGGGTTCAGCAGGGGTCACTCTCTCCTGGCAGGCAGGGCTGGCCCCAGGGCGGCGCAAGGGGGCGCTGTGGGGCAGGGAGCGGGGCGGGGGTTCAGCAGGGGTCACTCTCTCCTGGCAGGCAGGGCTGGCCCCAGGGCGGCGCAAGGGGGCGCTGTGGGGCAGGGAGCGGGGCGGGGGTTCAGCAGGGGTCACTCTCTCCTGGCAGGCAGGGCTGGCCCCAGGGCGGCGCAAGGGGGCGCTGTGGGGCAGGGAGCGGGGCGGGGGTTCAGCAGGGGTCACTCTCTCCTGGCAGGCAGGGCTGGCCCCAGGGCGGCGCAAGGGGGCGCTGTGGGGCAGGGAGCGGGGCGGGGGTTCAGCAGGGGTCACTCTCTCCTGGCAGGCAGGGCTGGCCCCAGGGCGGCGCAAGGGGGCGCTGTGGGGCAGGGAGCGGGGCGGGGCTTCAGCAGGGGTCACTCTCTCCTGGCAGGCAGGGCTGGCCCCAGGGCGGCGCAAGGGGGCGCTGTGGGGCAGGGAGCGGGGCGGGGGTTCAGCAGGGGTCACTCTCTCCTGGCAGGCAGGGCTGGCCCCAGGGCGGCGCAAGGGGGCGCTGTGGGGCAGGGAGCGGGGCCGGGGTTCAGCAGGGGTCACTCTCTCCTGGCAGGCAGGGCTGGCCCCAGGGCGGCGCAAGGGGGTGCTGTGGGGCAGGGAGCGGGGCGGGGCTTCAGCAGGGGTCACTCTCTCCTGGCAGGCAGGGCTGGCCCCAGGGCGGCGCAAGGGGGTGCTGTGGGGCAGGGAGCGGGGCGGGGCTTCAGCAGGGGTCACTCTCTCCTGGCAGGCAGGGCTGGCCCCAGGGCGGCGCAAGGGGGCGCTGTGGGGCAGGGAGCGGGGCCGGGGTTCAGCAGGGGTCACTCTCTCCTGGCAGGCAGGGCTGGCCCCAGGGCGGCGCAAGGGGGCGCTGTGGGGCAGGGAGCGGGGCCGGGGTTCAGCAGGGGTCACTCTCTCCTGGCAGGCAGGGCTGGCCCCAGGGCGGCGCAAGGGGGTGCTGTGGGGCAGGGAGCGGGGCCGGGGTTCAGCAGGGGTCACTCTCTCCTGGCAGGCAGGGCTGGCCCCAGGGCGGCGCAAGGGGGCGCTGTGGGGCAGGGAGCGGGGCGGGGGTTCAGCAGGGGTCACTCTCTCCTGGCAGGCAGGGCTGGCCCCAGGGCGGCGCAAGGGGGCGCTGTGGGGCAGGGAGCGGGGCCGGGGTTCAGCAGGGGTCACTCTCTCCTGGCAGGCAGGGCTGGCCCCAGGGCGGCGCAAGGGGGCGCTGTGGGGCAGGGAGCGGGGCGGGGGTTCAGCAGGGGTCACTCTCTCCTGGCAGGCAGGGCTGGCCCCAGGGCGGCGCAAGGGGGCGCTGTGGGGCAGGGAGCGGGGCGGGGGTTCAGCAGGGGTCACTCTCTCCTGGCAGGCAGGGCTGGCCCCAGGGCGGCGCAAGGGGGCGCTGTGGGGCAGGGAGCGGGGCGGGGGTTCAGCAGGGGTCACTCTCTCCTGGCAGGCAGGGCTGGCCCCAGGGCGGCGCAAGGGGGCGCTGTGGGGCAGGGAGCGGGGCGGGGGTTCAGCAGGGGTCACTCTCTCCTGGCAGGCAGGGCTGGCCCCAGGGCGGCGCAAGGGGGCGCTGTGGGGCAGGGAGCGGGGCGGGGGTTCAGCAGGGGTCACTCTCTCCTGGCAGGCAGGGCTGGCCCCAGGGCGGCGCAAGGGGGCGCTGTGGGGCAGGGAGCGGGGCGGGGGTTCAGCAGGGGTCACTCTCTCCTGGCAGGCAGGGCTGGCCCCAGGGCGGCGCAAGGGGGCGCTGTGGGGCAGGGAGCGGGGCGGGGGTTCAGCAGGGGTCACTCTCTCCTGGCAGGCAGGGCTGGCCCCAGGGCGGCGCAAGGGGGCGCTGTGGGGCAGGGAGCGGGGCGGGGGTTCAGCAGGGGTCACTCTCTCCTGGCAGGCAGGGCTGGCCCCAGGGCGGCGCAAGGGGGTGCTGTGGGGCAGGGAGCGGGCCGGGGTTCAGCAGGGGTCACTCTCTCCTGGCAGGCAGGGCTGGCCCCAGGGCGGCGCAAGGGGGTGCTGTGGGGCAGGGAGCGGGGCGGGGGTTCAGCAGGGGTCACTCTCTCCTGGCAGGCAGGGCTGGCCCCAGGGCGGCGCAAGGGGGTGCTGTGGGGCAGGGAGCGGGGCGGGGGTTCAGCAGGGGTCACTCTCTCCTGGCAGGCAGGGCTGGCCCCAGGGCGGCGCAAGGGGGTGCTGTGGGGCAGGGAGCGGGGCGGGGGTTCAGCAGGGGTCACTCTCTCCTGGCAGGCAGGGCTGGCCCCAGGGCGGCGCAAGGGGGTGCTGTGGGGCAGGGAGCGGGGCGGGGGTTCAGCAGGGGTCACTCTCTCCTGGCAGGCAGGGCTGGCCCCAGGGCGGCGCAAGGGGGTGCTGTGGGGCAGGGAGCGGGGCGGGGGGTCAGCAGGGGTCACTCTCTCCTGGCAGGCAGGGCTGGCCCCAGGGCGGCGCAAGGGGGTGCTGTGGGGCAGGGAGCGGGGCGGGGGGTCAGCAGGGGTCACTCTCTCCTGGCAGGCAGGGCTGGCCCCAGGGCGGCGCAAGGGGGCGCTGTGGGGCAGGGAGCGGGGCGGGGGTTCAGCAGGGGTCACTCTCTCCTGGCAGGCAGGGCTGGCCCCAGGGCGGCGCAAGGGGGCGCTGTGGGGCAGGGAGCGGGGCGGGGGTTCAGCAGGGGTCACTCTCTCCTGGCAGGCAGGGCTGGCCCCAGGGCGGCGCAAGGGGGCGCTGTGGGGCAGGGAGCGGGGCGGGGGTTCAGCAGGGGTCACTCTCTCCTGGCAGGCAGGGCTGGCCCCAGGGCGGCGCAAGGGGGCGCTGTGGGGCAGGGAGCGGGGCGGGGGTTCAGCAGGGGTCACTCTCTCCTGGCAGGCAGGGCTGGCCCCAGGGCGGCGCAAGGGGGCGCTGTGGGGCAGGGAGCGGGGCGGGGGTTCAGCAGGGGTCACTCTCTCCTGGCGCAAGGGGGTGCTGTGGGGCAGGGAGCGGGGCGGGGGTTCAGCAGGGGTCACTCTCTCCTGGCAGGCAGGGCTGGCCCCAGGGCGGCGCAAGGGGGTGCTGTGGGGCAGGGAGCGGGGCGGGGGTTCAGCAGGGGTCACTCTCTCCTGGCAGGCAGGGCTGGCCCCAGGGCGGCGCAAGGGGGCGCTGTGGGGCAGGGAGCGGGGCGGGGGTTCAGCAGGGGTCACTCTCTCCTGGCAGGCAGGGCTGGCCCCAGGGCGGCGCAAGGGGGTGCTGTGGGGCAGGGAGCGGGGCGGAGGTTCAGCAGGGGTCACTCTCCTGGCAGGCAGGGCTGGCCCCAGGGTGGCGCAAGGGGGTGCTGTGGGGCAGGGAGCGGGGCGGGGGTTCAGCAGGGGTCACTCTCTCCTGGCAGGCAGAGCTGGCCCCAGGGCGGCGCAAGGGGGTGCTGTGGGGCAGGGAGCGGGGCGGGGGTTCAGCAGGGGTCACTCTCTCCTGGCAGGCAGAGCTGGCCCCAGGGCGGCGCAAGGGGGTGCTGTGGGGCAGGGAGCGGGGCGGGGGTTCAGCAGGGGTCACTCTCTCCTGGCAGGCAGGGCTGGCCCCAGGGCGGCGCAAGGGGGTGCTGTGGGGCAGGGAGCGGGGCGGGGGTTCAGCAGGGGTCACTCTCTCCTGGCAGGCAGGGCTGGCCCCAGGGCGGCGCAAGGGGGTGCTGTGGGGCAGGGAGCGGGGCGGGGGTTCAGCAGGGGTCACTCTCTCCTGGCAGGCAGGGCTGGCCCCAGGGCGGCGCAAGGGGGTGCTGTGGGGCAGGGAGCGGGGCGGGGGTTCAGCAGGGGTCACTCTCTCCTGGCAGGCAGGGCTGGCCCCAGGGCGGCGCAAGGGGGTGCTGTGGGGCAGGGAGCGGGGCGGGGGTTCAGCAGGGGTCACTCTCTCCTGGCAGGCATAAAACCATGAACTACTTCTTGGCAGGAGCACCGCCAGGTTTTCTGCCGCCCTAAGCGGCGGAAGGTCCCGCCCCGAAATGCCGCCCCCCACAGAGGCGGCGGAAGGTCCCGCCGCCGAAATACCGCCGCGGTCACCGCCCCCCAAATTGTAGCGCTCTAGGCGACCGCCTAGGTCACCTAATGGGTTGCGCCGGCCCTGCTTCTTGGTAAGCCAATCACTCGGACAAACAAGGTTGGTTACAATTTGCAGGAGATAATGCTGCCTGCAGCCTGCTTCTTGCTTACAATATCACCTGAAAGTGAGAACAAGTGTTTGCATGACAGTGTTGTAGCTGGCACTGCAAGATATTTACATGCCAGATGCACTAAAAATTCATATGTCCCTTCATGCTTCAAACACCGTTCCAGAGGACCTGCGTCCATGCTGCTGACGGGTTCTGCTTGATAACAATCCAAAGCAGAGCAGACTGACGCACGTTCATTTTCATCATCTGAGTCAGATGCCACCAGCAGAAGGTTGATTTTCTTTTTTGGTGGTTCAGGTTCTGTAGTTTCCGCATCAGAGTGTTGCTCTTTTAACACTTCTAAAAGCATACTCCACACCTCGTCCCTCTCCGATTTTGGAGGGCACTTCAGATTCTTAAACCTTGGGTCGAGTGCTGTAGCTATTTTTAGAAATCTCACATTGGTACCTTCTTTGCGTTTTGTCAAATCTGCTGTGAAAGTGTTCTTAAAATGAACAACATCTGCTGGGTCATCATCCAAGACTGCTATAACATGAAATATATGCAGAATGCGGGTAAAACAGAGCAGGAGACATACAAGGAGTACAGTCACAAATTTAATTGATGCATTATTTTTTTAACAAGCATCATCAGCATGGTAGCATGTCGTCTGGAATGGTGGCCGAAGCATGAAGGGGCATACGAATGTTTAGCATATCTGGCATGGAAATACCTTGCAATGCCGGCTACAGAAGTGCCATGCGAACATGTGTTCTCACTTTCAGGTGAGATTGTAAATAAGAAGCAGGCAGCAATATCTCCCATCAATGTAAAGAAACTTGTTTGTCTTAGCGATTGGCAGAATAAGAAATAGGACTGAGTGGACTTGTAGGCTCTAAAGTTCCACACTGTTTCGTTTTTGAG
Organism: Emys orbicularis; assembly: GCF_028017835.1. Classification (NCBI taxonomy): domain Eukaryota; kingdom Metazoa; phylum Chordata; order Testudines; family Emydidae; genus Emys; species Emys orbicularis. Next base: position 6,918,051 of record NC_088703.1, on the reverse strand, counting down.
TGCAGTTATGTAACCAAAAAAAGTCTGCATTTGTAAGTTACGCTTGCATGATAAAGAGATTGCACTTCAGGACTTCTATGAGGTGAATTGAAAAATACTATTTCTTTTGTTTATCATTTTTACAGTGCATGTATTTGTAATAAAAAATAATAATATAAAGTGATCATTGTGCACTTTGTATTCAGTGTTGTAATTGAAATCAATATTGAAAATTTAGAAAAACATCCACAAATATTTAATTAATTTTTTTGAGTTAACTGTGTGAGTTAACTGCGATTAATTGACAGCCTAGTTTAAACTTACCAAGTTCCAGCTTCAAAGTAGTTAGGTTGTTTGCCCCCACTATTCCTATTGGGAGGCTGTTCCAGAACCTCTCTCTAAACCTTCCGGCACCGTGAGAACCTCAGACCTGGGTTGCACTAAGCCCAGGCACCTAGACCCCACTAGGAGATAGATCTTTCAAAATCTGGCCCACTCCAGATGAGTAAACCACAGGAGGAAGGCCAGAAGGTTGGGTTAGTGTTAGAAACCTTCTTCTCATTTCCAGCCTAGATTTATTCCTGGCCAGTTTATCCTCTTTTATTCTTGTGTCAACATTGTCCTGGACAGGGTTTGGGCATTTTAGCCACCATAAAATTCATCTAACCCAGTGATTTTCAACCTGTGGTCCGCAGACCCCTGGGGGTTCGCAGACTATGTCTAAGGGGTCTGCGAAAGGTTGTTGTTACCATAGAACAATGGTTTACAACCTGAGGTCCATCGGGGGGGGGGAGGGGGAGATCTGCAGACTGTCTATCATTTCCAAAGGGGGCCGCACCTCCATTCAAAAAAATTTCGGGGCCTGCAAATGAAAAAAAGTTGCAGACTGCGAATCTAACCTGCTCTCAGCAAGTCTATTATGATGACAGTAGCACCTGCGCAGTGCTACATTGTACAAACACCCCCGTGAGGGATAGTTCCTGTCGCAGAGCTAACAATCTAGCTAGACAAAGAGTGAGAATGAAACCGAGGCACAGGAACTTGCCCACAACTATACAGTAGGTAGGTCTCTGGCAGAGCCAGATATAGAAGCCAGGTCTCTTGGGTCCTAGTGCAGTGGTGTAACTACAGGTCCACAGGAGATGCTGAATTGGGTTAAAACCCAGGCAGCAATCTGTGTCCTTTCTACACTGCTGGAGCTGTGAGGGTGGGAAGTTACACCGGACATAAAAACGTCCAGTGTAGGCCTCACCTTGTTGAATCAAACCCAGTGTTACCTTCATGGCCTCCTGGTATAGGGACTGAAGTGCAGCCCGACCCTTCACCCTATTAAAGATACAGGCAAGTTGAAGACATCTGCTGGTCTTGTTCATTATGGACACCCTCGACCCAGCTGCCTTTAAAATAGTTTTAATATTTGGCGGGTTTTTTTTGTAAAAATACCATCAACCTGGGACTGGATTAGAACTGCTGTTGTAGCTTCTTCATCCCACTCCCTAAACTAACCATCATCTCTGACACAGTGCCAGATACAGCCACTGCTCTAGAGGGGAAAGGCCCCGTGTCCCATTCCCTGCCTCCCAAGAGCCAGCCAGTGCTCCTCACGTGGGGCTGGATCAGAACCAGTGTCCTAGAGGTGAAAGGCCCTCTATCCCATTCCTTGCTCCCCATAAGCCAGCTGGTCCCCCACGTGTGTGACAATACTGGAACTGATGCTCTAGAGGTGAAAAGCTCTGTCTCTCAGTTTCGGACCCCCAATCTATGCTATCTTTTCAATCATTCTTTTCTTCAGACTTCTCATTTAAAACTCCTAGCTGGAGATGTTTCTCTTAACTAGGGTTGCCATATTTCAATAGTGCAAAAAGAGGACACTCCACGGGACCCCGCCCCCGCCCCAACTCCTCCCCTTCCCCACCCCAACTCCGCCCCCTCCCGAGCACCCCACATTCCCCCTCCTCCCTCACGCCCCCCGGCTGCTGCGCTGGGGAAGTTGCTTCGGTCCCCGCCGCGGTGGAGAGCGGCAGGAGCCGGGAAAGTTGGAGCCCGGGGAGGAGGCGGTCCCCTTACCATGCCTCCCTATTTTCCCGGACATGTTTGGCTTTTTGGAAATTCCTCCTGGACAGGGATTTGAGGACCAAAAAGCCGGACATGTCTGGGAAAATCCGGACGTATGGTAACCCTACCTCTGACACTCACCTCTCCCTCCACTGGAGGGACTCCCCTGTCCATACCTGTCCCGGGGCCTTCCTTTAAAGGGGCATCCCCATATCAGCGGGGTCTACTTGGAAAAGATAAAATTTACTCCCTTGTGTGGCTGAGCTGGGCTGTGACAATCCAACCCATCATGAGTACTGTGAGAAATGGGGCACAACACTAATCAAGGCAGTGTCATTTCAGGGACTGTATGGGCCTCGAAGTTCAAACAAACAAGCTATATAAAGTCCTTTTCTTTACTGGGAAGCCAAATGGAAGTTTTTCTAGAAGGGTATTTTTAGAAATCTCAGTATAATGACAAATGTCAAGCTCAGTACATAGTTTAGTCCTATTCAGTGTCTACTCGGCGCTTCTTGGCTTGTCTCTTGTATTCATTAAATGGAGCATCTCTTGTCACTGTCCAGCAATAGTCTGCAAGCATTGATGGGCTCCATTTGCCCTGATAGCGTTTCTCCATTGTTGCAATGTCCTGGTGAAATCGCTCGCCGTGCTCGTCGCTCACTGCTCCGCAGTTCGGTGGAAAAAAATCTAGATGAGAGTGCAAAAAATGTATCTTTAGTGACATGTTGCAACCAAGGCTTTTGTATGCCTTGAGGAGGTTTTCCACCCACAACCTGTGGTTGTCTGCCTTGTTGTTTCCGAGAAAATTTATTGCCACTAACTGGAAGGCTTTCCATGCCGTCTTTTCCTTGCCACGCAGTGCATGGTCAAATGCATCATCTCGAAGAAGTTCACGAATCTGAGGACCAACAAAGACACCTTCCTTTATCTTAGCTTCACTTAACCTTGGAAATTTTCCACGGAGGTACTTGAAAGCTGCTTGTGTTTTGTCAATGGCCTCGACAAAGTTCTTCATCAGACCCAGCTTGATGTGTAAGGGTGGTAACAAAATCTTCCTTGATTCAACAAGTGGTGGATGCTGAACACTTTTCCTCCCAGGCTCCAATGACTGTCGGAGTGGCCAATCTTTCTTGATGTAGTGGGAATCTCTTGCACGACTATCCCATTCGCAGAGAAAACAGCAGTACTTTGTGTATCCAGTCTGCAGACCAAGCAAGAGAGCAACAACCTTCAAATCGCCACAAAGCTGCCACTGATGTTGGTCATAGTTTATGCACCTCAAAAGTTGTTTCATGTTGTCATAGGTTTCCTTCATATGGACTGCATGACCAACTGGAATTGATGGCAAAACATTGCCATTATGCAGTAAAACAGCTTTAAGACTCGTCTTCGATGAATCAATGAACAGTGTCCACTCATCTGGATCATGAACGATGCTGAGGGCTGCCATCACACCATCGATGTTGTTGCAGGCTACAAGATCACCTTCCATGAAGAAGAATGGGACAAGGTCCTTTTGACGGTCACGGAACATGGAAACCCTAACATCACCTGCCAGGAGATTCCACTGCTGTAGTCTGGAGCCCAACAGCTCTGCCTTACTCTTGGGTAGTTCCAAATCCCTGACAAGGTCATTCAGTTCACCTTGTGTTATGAGGTGTGGTTCAGAGGAGGAGGATGGGAGAAAATGTGGGTCCTGTGACATTGATAGTTCAGGACCAGAAGTTTCATCCTCTTCCTCTTCCTCATCTGACTCAAGTGAGAATGATTCTGGTGCATCAGGAACCGGCAGTCCTTCTCCGTGGGGTACTGGGCGTATAGCTGATGGAATGTTTGGATAATGCACAGTCCACTTTTTCTTCTTTGACACACCTTTCCCCACTGGAGGCACCATGCAGAAGTAACAATTGCTGGTATGATCTGTTGGCTCTTTCCAAATCATTGGCACTGCAAAAGGCATAGATTTCCTTTTCCTGTTCAACCACTGGCGAAGATTTGTTGCACAAGTGTTGCAGCATATGTGTGGGGCCCACCTCTTGTCCTGATCTCCAATTTTGCAGCCAAAATAAAGGTGATAGGCTTTCTTAACCATAGTGGTTATACTGCGCTTTTGTGATGCAAAAGTCACTTCACCACAAACATAGCAGAAGTTATCTGCACGGTTCACACAAGTACGAGGCATCTCTACTCACTTTGGCTAAACAGAAATGTGTCCCTTTGCAAAATCAAACACTGACAAATAAGAGAGCATGACACTGTATGATTTCTAGAGCTGATATAGGGCAATTTGTTCAGCAGAGTGATGTAAGCTTCGTTATGATTGCATCATCCATGACTTCTAGGAATAACATGATGCAATTCATATCATGTATGACGCAATACCAGCTTCAGATTGCATCATTCATTGTTTTGCCTAAAAAGCAAGTACTGTCCAAACCCAGTCATAGATTTATTCATAGATCCAGTCAAAGATGTATTTTAGTCATTTCTGGTTTAAATTGAGATCCCTTCCCTTTATAACTCACTTATCCTCCGCCATTCCCAAGTCAAGGGTCGTATATACTGACCCAGTAGCATATCTTGAAAACTAGAGCCAATCAACACTTTTAAGCATCATTTTCGTTCTCAGTGACCCAGAATTAGTAAAGTTTGACTACATTTATTTCAGAAGCATTTTGGCTGTAGAGCAGTGTTATTGAAGCATATGCAACCATCATCGTAGACAGTGACTTGTTTATACTGCTCTATATACTATGCCAGTGTTTCTCAATCTGGAAGTCGTGATTTAGTTGATAATTTATATGGTAAAAATGAGAAAATAAGCAATTCTTCAGTAATACTGTGCTGTGATACTTGTATTTTTATGTCTGATTTTGTAAGCAAATAGTTTTTAAGTGAGGGGTACTCAAGACAAATCAGCCTCCTGAAGGAGGTACAGTAGTCTGGAAACATTGACAACCACTGCTCTAATTGACCTAGATCAAGAATGTCTTTGTTTTACTTTCTATTTCTATAGTAAGGCTATTGGGATCTCAGCATTAAAATACAGTCTCAGAAGGATTTTTTGAATCATGTGTAACCCTTCTGCCCATCTAAGTTGGCAGCAACAAGGGCCGGGTTCTGTATCTAGGGGTTCCGTTTCAATAACACAATGCAAAACCGGCTCGAGCCCCCACCCAGTGACCTGGGACAATTACATACCACCCCCCTGGGTACCTCTAAGAGGCAATACTTCCCCTCTCGCAAGCACGGAGTCTGAGTGTAGCAGAAAATGTTTAATAACATGAGGTAAATGACAGCATAAAATTGGAAAAACACCACAAACAGGATTCATAACACAAACCATGAGCAAAACCCACCCCAGAGCCTTTGGTTCTTGAATCCAGCAACCCAAAAATCACCCAGAGTCCCCAAAGTCCAGCACCCCCAAAGTCTCTGTCCCTGGTCAGTGCAGCCCCAGAGTAAAAGGGGGGGGGCACGCAGGGTGTTAAGGGGCACCTTACATGATCCGAGGCTGGCCAGCCGTCTGTTTCTCCGTGGGGGTTCCGCCGCAGCCTTTATCACGAGCCAGTCCACTTTCCTGCCATCCCACGAACTGCTCCACTCTACAAGCTGCTCCGCTCCACTCACCGACCTGTGAGCCGTTCCAGCTGTCCCCGCAAACAGCTCCGCTCGCCGTTCCTTGGGCCACTCCAACCGGCCCCGCAAGGCTCCACGCCGCTCGCTGCTCCTCCAGTCAGCGGCTGCTCCTCCAGTCGTCCCCACAAACAGCTCCGCTCGCCATTCCTTGGGCTACTCCAACCGGCCCCGCAAGGCTCCGCGCCGCTCGCTGCTCCTCCAGTCAGCGGCCGCTCCTCCAGTCGTCCCCACAAATTGCTCCGCCAGCTGCTGAGCAATATAGCTTCAGGCTCCCCCACTTGTTAACACTTCACTCAGTGATCTCAGCTCTTAATAACATCAGCTCTTTTGTGATTTCAGCTCTTAGCAATTTCAGCTCATAGTATAGTAGGGGAGCCCCAGTGCTGGTGCACCATTGGCCCAAAGTGAATTCAGCTCAGCAGCCTGTAACTAGACTCCTAAGGGAATCAAAGTTAGCTCTGACATTCAACAGTGGAGAGAGGAGGCGGTGCAATTGGTGTTTCAAACCCTCAGAGGGGGCCCATACCATCAGTACAAATACCTGTCCCCATCCTCTCTCAATTCGCTGGGTTTTGTAACCCATGCCCCTTGTCAAGCAAGTGCTACTTAGGTAATGGTGAAGGACTCACTCAGTCCTTCTGTCATACAACAGTTCCACTGGCCTTGATTCACAGAATCAGGGTAACAAAACTTTATTCTTCCTACCCCAATAATAGAGAAACTGGGGATCCCACACCAGCCAAAGTAACCACTTTCAGTTGCTGTGTTTCATGCCAGGCGAGTGGGTGTGCCTATGCAAACAAGATCAGCCCCTGGAGTTCTTTTCCACACTCGCCATAATTCACCACCAGATGTCAGGGTAGAGCTCATCCTGACTCTGCTTACACATGTTTTTAGAAATTTCATAAATGGACCACTGCACTTCCCCCAAATTCATGAGTCTGATGTTTCATTTTTTAAGACCAAAGGTCCCTGCATCTTCCAAGTATTAGAGTGAGTTGTTTTCCAGAAACCCAAAGGTGGAAGTTCATTAGCAATCTATTTGTGTGTAATACATTTTATAGTAACAAATAAAAAGGAAGTCACAACTGGTCTAGTCAAATTTGCTTCCTGTGCTCTAGGCAGGGACATATCTCCCTGCTGTCAACAGTTCTCTCCGGAAACGACAAAAGAAAGATCCCAGATCAATCTATGAAACTGAAAAGGGTATTCCCAGAAACACTGAGAAAATGAATGCCAGGGGCTTTTGTTACACTTTACCAGGGAGATCAGGAGTGAATGCACCAAACCGAAAACTCCCTGCTGCGGAAATAAACACTCAGGGCTAGACTCTGCTTGGAGCCAGCAGAATCGGCTACCATTTGCTGCTCTGAGGTGTACAGTGCCTCGCAGAGCTGGGGAAAGGAGGCAAGACTGTGGCTGGCAGTGCTGCAGAGGAGGAGCCCGCGCCCCCCCCGGCGGGCGAGGGGAGCCCCACGCAGGGGGAGCCGGGCCGCCCGCACCCACCTCTCGCGGCCGCTCCATGCTGCTCCCAGTTCCGCTTTCCGCCGGCGCGGCTGCCCTGTCAGCCGCTTTTGGGTCTTTAAATAGCCGTCCGGAGGAAATCCCGGACATTTTTAGCTTTTTACAAATTCCCCCCGGACGGCTATTTAAAGACCCAAAAGCCGGACATGTCCGGGGAAACCCGGATGTATGGTAACCCTATCCTAGGGTGACCAGACAGCAAGTGTGAAAAATCGGGACAGGGGGTGGGGGGTAATAGGCGCCTATAGAAGAAAAAGCCCCAAATATCGGGACTGTCCCTATAAAATAGGGACATCTGGTCACCCTATCTCTTCCTCATGTCCCACGTCTTACCTCAGCTGCAAACTTCAGCAGTGAACATTTTGTGTTTGCTTCCAGGGCACTGATACAAATGTTCAGTAGCCAACCGAGCAGGACCCCAATAGACGCACAGCTGCTCAGGGACGATGCCTTGTTTACAGTTAGGTATTGAGACCTGTCCATCAGCCAGCTTTTAATCCATTTACTGTGGGCCACGTTCATGTTATATCAGTCTAGTTTTTTAGAACCTGCAGAACCAGGTCAAACACCTTACAGAAGAGTACAGATATTATGTCAACACTCTTACCTTTATCAACCAAACTTGTAGTCTCATAAAAAAAAAAATCAAGTTAGTTTGACAGGATCTGTTTTCCACAAACCCCTGTTGATTGGCATTAATTACATCACCTTCCTTCAGTTCTTCATTAATCGAGTCCCATATCAGTCACTCCATTATGTTGCCTAGGATCAATGTCAGACTGGCAATCCTAGAATTAGCCAGATCATTCCTGTGACAGGATCCCTGGGGTTAAGGTGACCAGATAGCAAGTTTTAAAAATCGGGACGGGGTGGGGGGTAATAGGAGCCTATATAAGAAAAAGCCCCAAATATCGGGACTGTCCCTATAAAATTGGGACATCTGGTCATCCTACCTGGGGTGCAGCCTGGGACTGTGGGACCACTGTGCCCCCTTATCTCTCCAGCCTGGGCTGACTCTCACAATCCTTTGCTAGTGACAAGCAGCAAACCCCTCCAGGTGCTGTGATTACTCAGCACAACCATATGTGGAGCCCCACACCCAGCTAGATTGCATGAATGCTCCCAGAGCCACTCATGAATCACACAGAGAAAGGTACCAGCCAAATCCCCCCAGCTCCCAGCCTTGTACCTCAAGAATATACCGTCTTGCACTGCTCAAGACGAGCAGTGCAAATTTATTAATTGTTTCACTACTTCATCAATGAAAAGTGGACATACACCAGCCTTTGTAAATCTGAGCAGATTTACCAAATACTTCAGGCAAACTCACTGGTAAAGATAAACAATTAAACAAATTTATTGACTACAAAAGATAGTTTAAAGTGATTGTAAGTGATAGGCAAAAAGTCAGAAGTAGTTACCAAAATAAAATAAAATAAAATAAAATGTAAGCACGTAGTCTAAACTCTCAACCCTATCAGCCTTGGCAACATCTAGAGTAAGCAGTTTTTCTCACCCCACTGGATATTGCAGTTCATAGTCCACAGGCAGGGCCGTAGCAACAAAGAACGTGGCCCCCTCTGAACGGTGGCCCCCTCCGAACATATGTCCGGGTGGGGCCCCTTACAATGCAGAAACTGGAATGCGGTATTTATTTTGCCACTTTTAGGGGCCCCCTTCCTTGCGGGGCCCCCTCCGGTTGGAGGGTATGGAGGGAGCTCGCTACGCCTCTGTCCACAGGTTTCACCCTTGAAACCTGGGTCAGTCTCCTCTGTGTTCATAGACTTTAAGGTCAGAAGGGACCATTATGATTGTCTAGTCTGACCTCCTGCACAACGCAGGCCACAGAATCTCACCCACCCACTCCTGTATCAACCCCCTAACCTATATCTGAGCTATTGAAGTCCTCAAATCGTGGTTTAAAGACTTCCAGGTGCAGAGAATCCTCCAGCAAGTGACCCGTGCCCCACGCTGCAGAGGAAGGCGAACTCTGTTGGAGTCTTCAGTCTTCTGAGTGTCCTTGTTGCAGTGTAGGTGGGAGAAGGAGAAAGGCAAAGCATGGGGCCCCTGTGTTCTGTTTTATACCCTTAGCCCCATGTGTTTGGAGAACACAAGTCCAGGCATGTCTGGTGGGCACTGCTGAGTCCCCAGGCAAGGTTCAGCAATTCTCCTGGTGTGGGCTTGTGCAAGTAAGGCTACATCTACACTACATCCGGGATCGACGCTCTGAGATCGATCCACTGGCGGTCGATTTAGCGGAGTGGTGGGCAAACTTTTTGGCCCAAGGGCCACATCTGGGTGGGGAAATTGTATGCAGGTCCATAAGGCTGGGGCAGGGGGTTGGGGTGCAGGAGGGAGCAGGGTATGGGAGGGGGTGCGAAGTGCAAGAGGGGGCTCAGGGCAGGGGGTTGGGGTGCAGGAGGGGTGCGGGCTGAGGCCTGGTGCTGCTTACCTCACGCGGTTCCGGGGTGGCAGTGGCACGCAGCGGTGCTAAGGCAGGCTCCCTGCCTGCTCTGGCCCTGCACCACTCATGGAAGTGGCCAGCATGTTCGGCGATGGCTCCTGGGGGTGGGGTGGGGCAGGCGGCTCTGCTGCGCGCAGCCCTCTCCTGTAGCTACCACCCCTGAAGCTCCCATTGGCTGCGGTTCCCCGTTCCCGACCAATGGTAGCTGTGGGGGGTGGTACCTACAGGTGAGGGAGCGCACGAAGCCCTCTGACCCCCTCTTCCCCAGGGGCCACAGGGACATGGTGCTGGCTGCTTCCATGGTGCCGGCGCAGGCCCAGGGCAGGCAGGGAGCCTGCCTTAGCCCCGCTGTGCCACGGGACTAACAATCCCACGGGCCGGATTGAAAGCCCTGACAGGCCGTATCTGGCCCGTGGGCCATAGTTTTTCCTCCCCTGATTTAGTGGGTCTAGTAAGGACCCACCAGATCGACAGCAGATTTATCTCCAGATCCCTGTACTCTACCCCCGACAAGAAGAGTAAGGTAAGTCGACAGGAGAGTTTCTCCCATCAACATCCCACGGTGTAGACCCCGCGGTAACTCGACCTAGGGTATGTCGACTCCAGCTATGTTATTCACGTAGCTGGAGTTACGTAGCGTAGGTCGACATTGACGAGCTCTGGTTGCACCTGCTTCCACAGTGGCTTCCACATGTTCGCCCACAAGGAAATATTTCCAGCTCCAGGCTGCGGCCAGCTTAAATCAGGATCCTTCCAGCTTGGCCTCCATATTACCTGTAGGGTTACATTCTGCAAAGTGATTAAATTGTTATATTCCAGGGGAGACTTTATGCCCAGTCTGGTATGTACATAACTGCAAGCTTAAGGATTGTTCTTTATGGCGGTACCATTATGATTACACATGGTAACACCACACCCCAATTTTTTTGCTGATTGCAGGAAAACAGAAGAATTACCTTTATACCTTTATGGCCATTACATGTGTCTGATGAAGTGGGTATTCACCCACGAAAGCTTATGCTCCAATACATCTGTTAGTCTTAAAGGTGCCACAGGACTCTCTGTTGCTTTTAACATTTTTTTGTGATTTTGATTAACTTGTTTAATAATATAGATCAGAGTATTTGGCTGCTGCTCCCTGCAGCAATTTTTTACAGACCATTTCTGTGGGAAAAGGGCCCATTTTTCCTTAGAATAGCTGAAAGGCTCCTGGGGACAAAAACATAGTGGTGGTAGAAGCCACTTGACCCCCTTGTATAATTTATTTAATTACCAGGGTTTCACCCAATGTGACTGTACCGAGTTGCACATCTATTTACATGTACGTAACTGGGTTTTATTTTTAAACTATAAACCTTTTTTTATAACACTACAACTGTTACTTTTAACATTTTTACAACTACCAACCTTTTTAAAAAAAAATTTGTAGTATTAATTTTTATAAAGGCTACTTGTAACTTTTTGTTTCTTTAGATTACTTACTTGTGCATTTAATTCTTTAAGGTGGTATATTTTGCTTGTAACGACTTAGCCACCAAGTACAATCCCTGCAACACAGCTGCCTTACCCTGTGCTTCCTTTATCTTGGGATTGTTTAAAGAGGTAGTAAAACATTTGTTTCCATGGTCACCCGTGGACCTTTTACTTAAATTTTTTTAATGAAATGCAGGGGGAGGGATAGCTCAGTGGTTTGAGCATTGGTCTGCTAAACCCAGGGTTGTGAGTTCAATCCTTGAGGGGGCCACTTAGGGATCTGGGGCAAAAATCAGTACTTGGTCCTGCTAGTGAAGGCAGGGGGCTGGACTCGATGACCTTTCAAGGTCCCTTCCAGTTCTAGGAGATAGGATATCTCCATTAATTTATTTTTATAGACATTTGTCATGCTTTGTCCAAACAAACTTTTTACTAAGTATTTCAAGTACCGTCCATTAAAACTTCAGAAAACTAAAAGTGTAAGGGGAGGGGGGCAGAGAGGGAGAGAAATGGGGGCTGGGGAACAAGAAGTTTGCTTTAAGGCGTTTACTTGACCCTTGAGGGTCAGGATTTTTGACTTAAGACGATTAAAATCGTTCATACATTTTTACTTTTAAGACTTGTAATTTCCTCCCCTAAACCTGACAGACCCTCACACAGAGCCTGCAACAAAACAGCTTTTTTTTTTTTAATTCTGGGAGCACCTGGACGCCAGGGCAGCTTCCACCCACCCCTGGATGTCTGGCCAACCCTGACAACTCCCAGAGGGGGCTGCATAAGGACCCTCCCATTTCCCTACCGGTTTATTAATAAACTCCTTAACCGGGGTTGCAGTAAAGGGCCCATTCAATTTACTTATTGAATCCATGGCTAGATGTGGTGATCAGGCACAACTCTCCCCTGGGATCCTGTTCGTGACGCCAGATGTTAGAAGAAGAAGGAGCAGGTTGGCCCAGAGGCGGATCTGAGTACAGGCTTCTTTATTGCGATACTTGTTCCCCTCGACCCAATTGTCCAGTAAGCACTGGATTAGTTACAGCACACTCTTTATTTGAGTTAGTATGTACACGCCTACATTCGCTACAACATTTTAAAAACCTTTATTAAGTAATAGAAACTTTTATATTATGATTATATTTACCCCTTTTGATTGATTACAGCATTATTCATATTATATACATATTTTTATTTTGAAAATATTTTTTTTTGCAGTAATTTGTTCCTACAAATTCCCTTAATCTGCAGTTCTCAGGGGAGGGAGGAAGGGGCCATGACCCAGCGCTCGCTTATGAAGCTGGGAAAGGAAGGGAGGAGGAGATAACACTTCTTTATCCTATTCTTTAGATCCCCACATTTCTTATGCAGCTGCAACACTTATCAATTTTTAACAAGGAGAAGGGAGGGAAAAGGGGTAACACTTTATCTATCAAGCGAAGGAATAGTGCGTGCCTGTGCCTACTTCCTGATACCAATCAGATTTTTTTTATTTAAATTGGATTTTTTTGATAAAATGCTTTTTGAGGAAAAATACCTATCTAAAGATAGTTTTAATTAAGATACATTATTGCTCAAAGATATCTCATCATGGAATAGGGATTATAAATTCTAATTCTATAGTATGAGACAATATATTCATGTAATGTTTAAGAAAAGTTTTGTACATGAGTTCCAATAGTTCATGGATTAGGGACCCAATTTTATGGGGTTCCAGGGGCTTCTATATAGATTATTTAGGTTAATCTTTCTATCTACCCAATGGGACTCAGTGCTCAGTCTAGAAGATACCATCAGAGATGCTTAGTTTTGCAGTTCTCAAACTCTGGATTTGTGTCTCCAGAGATAACATGCTTGTTAACAGCAAAAATGTTTTAAAATAAATAAATAATATATAGAGGTGAGAAATAACAGACCTCAACCCTATTGTCCCTCTGCAAATTTGTGTACAGAGTCAATCCCTTACCTCTCTCTAAAAATGCAAAGTTTCAAAAAGTTCAATGAATAGAAGATTGTTGGGAGTAGGGTGACCAGACAGCAAGTGTGAAAAATCGGGACGGGGGTGGGGGGGTAATAGGAGTTTATATAAGAAAAAGACTCCAAAATCAGGACTGTCCCTATAAAATCGGGACATCTGGTCACCCTAGTTGGGAGCGAAATGGATCTGGACAAGGAGAAGAAGTCTGGAGATAAATGTGAGAAGGGGGGGGGGGGGGGGGGGACAGGCAGTAGAAACAAAAGTGAAACTGTTTGAGCTGCATATTCCAGCAGTCTTGAGGTCTTTCTGAGTGTAGCCTTCATTGATTTGAGATCTATCATACCATTCTCTCACTAGAAGGAAAAACCTATAATGGCAGCAGGCCGTAAAAGAGACCCTGTTTGGGAATATTTTAATGAAGTTCCTCCACCTGTGGGTAAGACAGGCCTGCATGCAAAATGCAAACAGTGCAGCAAAGAAATGCAAGGCCCGGTTGCCCAAATGAAATAACATCATGAGAAGTGTTTCTTCTCAGGAGGAAGCTGCACTGAAGATGATGAAAGGAAAATGCCTGAACATGCAGGATCTTCAGGTTGGTAAACTTGTTTATTTCATACTTCTTTCTTAAGGATTGCCTGTCTTCCTTCTGGACAATTCTTGAATTCTCATGTTTGAGCAAAAAATGTAGTTGTTACTCTATGGTACTATCATTTTAGATGCAGTTGTGATGAAAAATAAATAGCTGAAATAGGCAGATCTTCCTTTTACAATTTCACCTTTAAAGTAGTACTGAGTGTCAGTGAATGCAATGAGTAAGTAATACTAAATGATCATTATGGTAATAATAATTAAATAACTGCATTGACTTATTTTGTTTAGGAGAATCCATCCTCAACATCCAGGATTCTGAAGACTATCCACCTTCAAGATCACCATCATTTTTTATTAAAAAAAAAAAAAAAAAATAAAGTGTTTCAGGCGCATCATGTATGTCACATAGCCACAGTATATCACCTGTAGCAAAAAGAAAAAAAAAATCTCCATCATCCAGAAACAACCATAGATAAGTTTGTGATAAGAACCAGCAAATTACAAAAAGAGATAATTGATGAAAAAAATGCCCGGTTTGTTTATGGAACAAACTCTCCTTTCCATATGATTGAGAACCCACACTTCATTAACATGGTTCAGTCATTAAGACCAGGATACTGTCCACCGAACAGAGCAGATGTCGCAGGCAAATTGTTGGATAAAGTGTATGAAAAAGAAATTGAGCAGTGTGCAAAAGGTCTAGACGGCGAAATTGTTAACCTGAGTCTTGATGGGTGGAGCAATGTCCACAATGATCCTGTTGTATGTGCTTGTGTGACAACAGAAGAAGGGAATGTCTTCCTTACAGAAACAATTGATACATCAGGAAATGCACACACAGCAGAATACTTACAAGTAGTAGCAGTAAAAACTATAACAAACTGTGAAAAAAAATTCAAATGTCTAGTACGCAGCTTGGTCATAGACAATGCTGCAAATGTATCCAAGATGAGAAGAAATTTAGAAGAGAGTCCCAAGCTAATAACATACGGTTGCAGTGCTCATTTGATGCATCTCCTAGCCAAAGACTTCAGTGTTCCAGAAATAAAGGCTAATGTTGTTGAAATTGCAAAATACTTCCGTTAACAACCACTTTGCAGCAGCTGCTCTGAAAAAAGTGAGAGGAGCCAAGCTAACTCTCCCACAAGACGTGCAATGGAACTCAGTAGTGGACTGTTTTGAGCACTATATCAAGAACTGGCCTAATCTGATGACAGTTTGTGAACAAAATTGTGAAAAAATAGATGGCACTGTCACAGCCAAAGATCTCAACATTGGGCTTAAGAGAAATGTTGAACACATTCTGAATACCCTGAAGCCTATTTCCGTAGCCTTGAACAAAATGCAGTGAAATAGCTGTTTTATTGCTGATGCTGTTGAAATTTGGAAGGAACTGAGTGAGATCTTAAAACGAGAAATATGCAATGACAGAGTTAAATTACAAGCTTTAAAAAAACGAATGGGACAAGCACTATCTCCAGCTCATTTTCTTGCAAATATTCTCAATACTCAATACCAAGGTCAAACCTTAATTGCTGAAGAAGAGGAGTTGGCTATGACATGGACATCCAGCAATCATCCCTCCATAATGCCAACTATAATAAACTTCAGAGCTAAGGGTGAACCATTCAAGAAATATATGTTTGCTGATGATGTTTTAAAGAAAGTCACACCAGTAAACTGGTGAAAGTCACTTAAGCACTTGTATTCAGGGACTGCTGAAGTGATAATCTCACTTTTAACAGCAGTAGCTTCTTCTGCTGGTGTAGAAAGAATATTTTCTTCCTTTGGACTAATTCATTCCAAATTGAGAAATCATTTAGGACCTGAAAAAGCAGGAAAGCTTGTTTTTCTTTTCCAGATTATGAACGAACAGGAAAATGAAGGTGAAGACGATTGAGTTGGCTGCAGAAGTCAATATTTTAAGTTTCTCATGTTGACCTGGCTGACATAGTTGATTTAATTTTTGCCTTTTTTTTTTTTTTAAACATTTCATGTAACTATTTTGGTTAAAAACAATTTTAACAAAAACAAACCTGATTTTAAAAAACTGGAATGTTTAACTAAATTCAAAAATTCATATTCTTGTTTTGTTAAATTATATGTTTGCTGTTGAAGAAAAAAATCCAGAATATATAACGTTGTTGTTTTAGTTAAATAAAACAATTTAAATGTCTGTCTGTTGATCATCTCCTCCTAATATAGCATGGCAAGAAAATCCTCCAAATGTTAATGATTAACCTGTTGAATTGGAGATAGTTCACCTCCCAAAGACTTCATAAATATCTGCTTCAGTTACCTTTGGTAAATGAAATAACCAATCATTCATTTTCTGATATAGCTATAAAACTAATCTGAAAAGTTTTCAAAATAAATCACTTTAAAAATGTAACCTACATCTATCTCTGAGTTGTGAAGAATATGTATTAAGGTTATAACAACCAACAAGAATGCACTTTTATGTAGAAATCCATGATTAAATCGAGTCTTCCTGACTAATGATTTAAATCAATTTGATTTAAATCAAATCCACCCTGGTTCTTAGGGGGTGTTCCTGAGGAAATAGAAAGGTACATCCTAGATGGGAAGCCCAAAACTGTAAGAGGCGGGAGAGATCGGAGCTAAATGGGTGGAAGTGGCAGAGAAGAAGAAAGCTAGTAGCAGTTGGTGGGGATACCAGAAGGGGCAACCCGAGATGACACCCCACCATCGGGGTCAGACCAAGGCCCCACCTCGCAAGGAGGAGTCCTCCACACAGCCAGGGAGACCCCAGACGCCCTCTCATCCCACCACCCTATTCTCCTACCACCCACCTCGCCCCAGCACACAGTCAGCTGGCGATGCTTTAAATGTAATGAGCTGGGGCATGTGAAGGCCAAGTGCTCCAAGAGCACCAGCCGACTGCAACTCATCACCCTTCAGGCCCAGATGCCTTGCAAATACCTCCAGAGCGAAGGGAAACTCTGAGTGTGGGCGGAAGGAAGATTACTGCATGGAGAGGCAACGGAGCACAGGTGTCAGCTATCCACCAATCCCTGGTGGACCCCAAATTCATCAACCCAGAGGCCCAAGTAACAGTGCAACCCTAAAGGCCAACTCTTTTAACTTGCCTACAGCCAAGTTGCCTGTCCAGTACAAGGGCTGGTCAGGAATATGGACTTTTGCAGTCTATGACGATTATCCCATTCCCATGCTGCTGGGAGAAGATGTAGCCAACCATGTGAGGCTAACAAAAAGGGTGGGGATGGTCACCCGCTGTCAGGCTAAACCGGCCTCCACACCTAACTCCATTCTTGAGCCTCCTACAAGGGCCCAGTCTGCGTCCCCTGATATGACAGGTCTGAGAACCCAGCCAGAGGTGGTGGAACCAGACCCCAGACCAGAGTCTATGGCAGCGGTTGTAAATCCAGTTCCTGGGACCCAGTCGGAACCAGCCCAAGAACTGGAACTGGAAGAGCAGTCAGCACCAGAGCCCGTGCTTGCAACCCCACCAGAGTCAGGGGAGCCAGCACCAAAGGGCGCCACAGAGCCTGCACCTGCCGCTAAACTGGCGCAAGCTCAATTGAAGCCTGAAATACAACCTACTGCACCAGCGGAGAGCGGTTCACAATCGACGGAGACACCCCCATCACCTACATCGCTTCCGGTGGGACCAAGCCCAAGTCCACAACCCAGCGAGGAACTAACGTCTCCAGCGTCAAGGGAGCAGTTCCAGGAAGAGCAGGAAGCGGATGAGCGCCTCAAGGGAGCTTAGATGGCGGCACGGAGCGACCCACTGCCTCTCAGCTCTTCTAATAGGTCCAGGTTTGTTGTAAAAGGAGGTTTCAGAGGGGTAGCCGTGTTAGTCTGTATCAGCAAAAAGAACGAGGAGTACTTGTGGCACCTTAGAGACTAACAAATTTATTTGAGCACAAGCTTTCGTGGGCTAAAAACCACTTCATTGGATGCATGCAGTGGAAAATACAGTAGGAAGATATATATACACAGAGAACATGAAAAAATGGGTGTTACCATACCAACTGTAACAAGACTAATTAATTAAGTTGAGCTATTAGGTGAGCTATTATCAGCAGGAGAAAAAAAAAACTTTTGTAGTGATGATCAGGATGGCCCATTTCCAACAGTTGACAAGAAGGTGTGAATAACAGTA
Source organism: Emys orbicularis (assembly GCF_028017835.1). Classification (NCBI taxonomy): domain Eukaryota; kingdom Metazoa; phylum Chordata; order Testudines; family Emydidae; genus Emys; species Emys orbicularis. The sequence continues at coordinate 6,900,204 of NC_088703.1, read as the reverse complement.
GGGGGAAAAAATTAGCATGGGAAAACAGTTTTTACTTTGTATAATGACCCATCCACTCCCAGTCTTTATTCAAGCCTAATTTAATGATGTCTGGTTTGCAAATTAATTCCAATTCCGCAGTTTCTCATTAGAGTCTGTTTTTGAATTTTTTTTGTTGGAGTATTGCGACTTTTGAGATCTGTAATTGAGTGACCAGGGAGGTTGAAGTGTTCTCCGACTGTTTTTTGAATGTTATAATTCTTGACGTCTGATTTGTGTCCATTTATTCTTTTGCGTAGAGACTGTCCGGTTTGGCCAATGTACATGGCAGAGGGGCATTACTGGCACATGATGGCATATATCACACTGGTAGATGTGCAGGTGAACGAGCCTCTGATAGTGTGGCTGATGTGATTAGGTCCTATGATGGTGTCCCCTGAATAGATATGTGGACAAAGTTGGCAACAGGCTTGTTGCAAGGATAGGTTCCTGGATTAGTGTTTTTGTTGTGTGGTGTGTGGACTCTAAAGGAGGACTCTCATACAAGGAGACCCTTTCTGGTGGACAAAAGGAGGACTGGCATCCTCAGAGATAGTTGGTAGTTCCAACTAAGGATAGGAAAAAGCTCTTGCGCTTAGCCCACAATCACCCTAGTGGCCATGCCGGGGTAAACAGGACCAAAGACCATTTGGGAAAGTCATTCCACTGGGAGGCAATGGGGAAGGAAGTTTCTACCTATGTCTGGTCTTGTGAGGTATGCCAGAGGGTGGGAAAGCCCCAAGACCAGATCAAGGCCCCTCTCCAGCCACTCCCCATAATTGAGGTACCATTTCAGTGTGTAGCTGTGGATATTCTGGGTCCTTTCCTTAAGAAGATACCCAGAAGAAAGCTGTACATACTGACCTTCATGGATTTTGCCACCCTATGGCCAGAAACAGTAGGTCTAAGCAACACCAGGGCTAAAAGCATGAGCCAGGCATTGGCAGACATTTTTGCCAGGGTAGGTTGGCCTTCCGACATCCTTACGGATTCGGGAACTAACTTCCTCACAGTGACCATTAAAACGTCTTCGGGAAGTTCATGGGCTGAACCACTTGGCTGCAACCCCTTATCACCATCAAACACACACACGATAATTTGTTCTCTCTCACACACACACAGACATACACACAGATGGATTCTCACACACACATAGAGGGATACACACACACGGAGACACACAGATGGATTCTCTCTCACACACAGATGGATTCTCACACAGAGGGATTCTCTCTCTCACACACAGAGACCAGGGCCAGCTCCAGGCACCAGTGTAGCAAGCACGTGCCTGGGGTGGCCAATGAAGAGGGGGCGGCACATCTGGCCATTCGGCGGCGGGGCCATCACTCCCTCTCGGAGTGAAGGACCTGCCGCCGAATTGCCGCCGAAGAATGAAGCGGCGGTAGAGCTGCCGCCGATCGTGACTTTTTTTTTTTTTTCTGCTTGGGGCGGCAAAAATGCTAGAGCTGGCCCTGACGGAGACACATACATATGGATTCACACACACAGCACAGAGGGAGACACACAGATGGATTCTCTCTCTCTCTCTCTCACACACACACACAGAGGGATGGATTCTCTCTGACACAGGGAGACACACACAGATGGATTGATACACACACGGATTCTCTCTCTCTCTCTCACACACACACAGGGAGACACATACACAGATGAATTCTTTTTGTCACAACCACACAGAGGGATTCTCACACACAGAGAAGGATTCTCTCTCTCTCCCTTTCTCACACACACACTCACAGAGGGAGACAAACAGATTCTCACACACAGGGAGAAACACGCAGGGAGACACACAGATGGATTCTCTCACACACAGATGGATTGTCACACACAGAGGGAGAAACACACACAGAGGGAGACACAGATGCATTCCCTCTCTCTCTCTCTCTCACACACACACACACACACACACACACGGAGACGCACACACACAGATGGATTCTCTCCTCCCCCCCATAGAGGGAGACACAGAGAGATGGATTCTCTCTCTCATACACACACGGATTCACACACACACGGATGGATTCTCACACACATAGGGAGACACTCCCCCCCAGAGAGAAGAAGAGAGAGACACACACAGAAAGGGAGACACACATACACTCCACAAAGAGACACACGAGAGAGAGAGATGCATGCAATGATTCTCACACGAGAAAGAGAGACACACAAGTCATGCACAACAGATACACACGGGTTCACAGACACTGGTCTCACACACATGAAAGAGAGGGAGACAGCGACATACCAGCTATATACAACATACAGACAACAGAGAGAGGGAGAGAGATGCACGCAGGGATTCATATATCTTTGAGAGAGAGACACACAGATACACACAACATACAGGGATTCACACACACTAGCCACATACAGAGAGACACACACATGGATTCACACACAGTGGCCATAAAAGACAGAGAGAGGGAGACACACACAACAGAAGAGAGAGACGCATGCAGGGATTCACACACACACACACACACTGGCCACACCTGACAGAGAGAGAGACACACACACACACACATGCAGTGATTCACACAGAGACACACACTGGCCACCTACAAAAGCCATACACAACAGATACATACATACACATGGTTTCACACATACAAGCCACACACACAACAGAGAGGGAGAGACACACATACACATGGATTCATACACACTAGCCACACACAACAGAGAGAGGGAGACACAGACATGCTGCCTATATACAACATACAGACCCCAGCAAGAGAGAGAAAAAGATGCACATAGGGATTCACACACGAGACACACACAGGCTGTACAGAACAGACACACACACATGGATTCACACACACACACACTGGCTGTACAGAACACACACACACACATGGATTCACACACACAGGCTGTACAGAACAGATACACACACATGGATTCACACACACACACACACAGGCTGTACAGAACAGACACACACACGGATTCACACACACGCTGGCCAAACACATCAGAGAGAGACACCCCCCCCCCATTACCGTCCCCCGCTGTGCGCGAACCGGGGGCTGCTGGGGTGGGGCCTCATGACGCGCCGCGGGACAGAGTGCTACGCAGCATGCGAGCTCGCCTCGGTCCCGCCCCCGAGTGAATTTAAAGGGCCAGCAGCCCGCCTGGGGCAGGCCAGGGAAATGCGGGAGTATCACGTGAGGCTGGGTATTGGCCGCACTCTGTTTATTAGTAGCAGCAGATTCGCGCGGTCTCCGCTTTCCAGCGGAGACGAGCGCCCGCCGCGTGGGTTGCTGTTGCAGGGGGAGCTGAGCCCAATCCCCGGCGCCTGAACGCGGCTCCATCCCGGGGTCTCTGCGTTGAAAGTGCTGCGCCGAAGCGGCAGACATCTTCACCAGGCCACGGCGGCTGCCGCCGTGTGTGTGTGTGTGTAAGGAATCCCAGCCGCTGATTCGCCACCAGGCGGAGCAGTCCCCGGAGCGCCCCGCGGTGGCGGGCTGGCTCCGTGAGCAAGCCGGGGCCGCAAGAGCCCCTCCGAGGTGCCGGGCGGGGTGGAAGCAGCGCCGCGCGGGCGGCTCGCGCCCAAGTCCTTGGAGAAAGTGCTGCCGCGGATGGGCAGGTCGCTGGCGCACTCTTCTGGCGGCGGCTTCTCCCGGGTCCGCACCAGTCAGGGGCTGCGCTCGGCGGGTGCGGCGGCTTTCCGGGGCGCGGCCTGCTCTGCACCCCCTGCCGGCCGGCCGAGCCCAGACGGGGCCCCTCAGCCCGGCCGGGGAGACCTCGCCGGCCGCTTGGGCCCTGCCGGGTCTCGGTGCGCGGGGCGGGTAGCGGCCCGGGCCCAGAGCGCGTCTGCGGCGGGGCGGGGGAGCGGGCGCCCCCGGAGTAATGCCTCCTGGGCCCGCATGAGGAGGGGAGCGGGAGCGGGAGCCCCTGTGCCTCCCGCACGCCGTGCCTGCCCTGCGAGTGCAGCCATGGAGTGTGTGCAGGTCCCCCCCATGCAGCCGGGGAGTGCTGCTGAGGGGGACCGGCGGCGGCGGCTGCTGCCCCCTGGACCGCAGCCGGAAGAGGAGACACTAGGCGGCTTTGAGCCCTGGGCTGCCTCGCCGAAGGGAGAGGATGCTGCTGGCGACCAAATGGGGGTGAAACTCCAGGAAAGTTTGGGCATGGCTCTCCTCTCCCATCTGGATGCGGAGATCCTGCCCTCAAAACCTAGCTCACCGGCTTCAGGAAACGCTCCCAGCGGGGAAATGGTGGGCCATGCAACGGTGTCTTCTGCAAAGAGGGACTCGAAGGAGCCGGAGGGCTTGGATCTGGGAGAGGAGCGGTTACAGGGGAAAGAGACTTCTTTGGTCGTGAACCATCCACTTCAGGAAGCATTTTCAGAGCATGAGGATGCCTCTCCTAACCCTCACTTGGCTGCAGAGAGGAGAAACTTGCCAGAGGTGGCTGCTGCCGCCAGAGGCGGCCCCGGGGGAAATGAAAAATCTCTGCTACAGGCCCCTCTTTCCCCCTCACAGGAAAAGTTGGCATCTCCGCCTTCCTATAACTGTTCTTTGGACTCCGAAGCCCCAAGTCCAGAGAGTCCAGGGGGTGACCAACAAGTGGAGGCTTCTCCACCTTCTGATGATGGAAAACTCAAGCATGGGGCAAAGCGGGTAACATTTCCTTCTGATGAGGACCTAGTGTCTGGGTCTCTGGAGCCTAAAGATCCTTGGAGACATGGTAAACTTTAAAATGCTTTAAAATTAACGTGCTCTTCTCCTGGGGCTGGAAATTGTGTATCGTGTGAATAATCCTGTTAACTTCACTGAAGGTCTATTCACATGTGTTTGCAGAATTGTTCCCAAACAAAACAGGACACTAATTTGTTGACACTTGTGGTATAACAGGATACTCAAAGATTACTTTTCTATTAAGCATATTTAAACAAAACTATGCAGTTTGTTTCAGTTCATAAAAATATATTCATCTGGTGCTTTGAGTGCACACATGAACTTTATAAAAAATACAAACATTCATTAGGATCCAATGGCAAGAACTGAGTGCTAACCTGATATTTATTAGTTCTATGCAAACTTTTTAATGTAACTGAACATTCTGCACTGTTTTAAGCACTTTCCTGATCCAGGTAGGATTGAAACTTTGAAATAATATAACCCAGTGTCAGTGTCTGCAGCACACCTTTTTCACACTGTGGAGCTGTAGAAATGATACCCCTTGCTTAGCAAGACCCCATGTTGTTTTTCGCATAACTGACTTATGAAACTAGCAAATACGTTCTCCCAGAAATGTGAAGAAACTAGTGATCTCTCCACTTGGTAATGATTTATCATAGCATTGCAAAGAGCGATTGCAACTGTTGTTTAATGCAAATATGCTTATTTGACAGTAACTAATACTATCTTTAAACTATTTACAGAAGTAATGACTGTTAGTAATGCAAAACCAAAGTTCACCTCATAATGTATATTAAGTTTGTATTTTCAGTGCATTTGTCATATTTATCAACCAGATTTTACTTAATGTTTGCTTTCTGCTTTTACCCAGGTTAATGGAATTTCAAAGTGGCTAAAATAGAATTGCTTCACATACTATTTTCTGGAAATGGATTTTGGGTGTAGCTTTTTGAAGTAGGGATTCAGTTTTTGACAGGATTCTGGCATCTAGTTGCTGAAGTAAAGAATGGTGTGTTCAGTGTCTTAGAAATGACATTTCAAATCAATGCAAAGGATATTGCATTCTCTTATATTCATTAGACCTGGCCACTGGCTGGTACTCCTGAAGCTCAAGACCTAGAGTAACTTTTTCCCAATGGAAATAAAATAAGGTTCATTTGTTTTTAATGTGGTATGTGAGAGGTGTCTCATTGTCTAGTGACTGTCTCTACCCATTGTGCTCAAAGTGATAAGTGCACCAAGGACTAATTCTGTCAGCATTTCTAACTAATGAAACAGTTGGAGTCTTATACTAATCTTTGGACTACTTAGAAGTTAAACTACTGTACATCTTAATGAACATGTTGGATATTTTAGAGTAGTTAAAGATGTGGCTTTGTATGGGTGGTGAGGGCATGACAGAGAGAGGTATGGGTCATCCAGTATAGTGATGGCACTGAAAGTATCAGGTCAAATTAATCTCTGAATTTGGTCATTGTGCTTAATGGTTTGGATCCTTGTAATTAATTTTCTAGTAAATTTACTGAATGCACAAAAAGTTGTACACCTCTACCCCGATATAACGCAACCCGATATAACACGAATTCGGATATAACGCGGTAAAGCAGTGCTCCGGGAGGGCGGGGCTGCGCACTCCGGTGGATCAAGCAAATTCGATATAACGCGGTTTCACCTATAACACAGTAAGATTTTTTGGGTCCCAAGGACAGCGTTATATCGAGGTAGAGGTGTATATGCATGGGAGGAAGAAATATTTAAGACTTCAGTCTTCCCTTTTCTTTATATAGCTAAAGGTTTTAGTATAACTCACCTTTTGAAAATTGAGTCTAACCTTTGGCAAGAATGGTGATAGACAGACCTCACTTCAGGCATAAGAAAATCTGAAGCTCTTGTATAAATCTGATAGGAGTTTTTGGAATGTAAACGGGTCAGTTTGCTTTGTAGTAACAGGCTTACATTTACATTGAAAAGATTTTAATGTCTACTGCAGTTATTGTAGCAATGTGTGTAATGAGCCTGCGCAGCAGTGGTGTAAAGTAATGCACTTGTTTAACAGAATGTTACCAGTGAGCTAAATACGTTTTTAAAATGTTTTACTTGTAATGGCTTTATCACGTGGAATTGTGTTAGGATAAGGTACATTCTAGTCTCCTAAGGCTTTGGTCCTACTAACTTCTGTAGCTGACTTGTTGTGCTTGGCAAAATTGAACATAGAAAATGGATTGTGTTTAATTGAGCCTCCTTGAAGACAGGGCACACAATGAATATGTGTGGACAGGACCCTTGTACAACTGAGTTGCTTCACTCCAGAGAAATGACTTACAAGTGTGTACGAGCCTCAGTACTTCTAATTTTATATTCTACAATGGGGGGGGCATGGTTTATAGGGAGGAGGGATAGCTCAGTGGTTTGAGCATTGGCCTGCTAAACCCAGGGTTGTGAGTTCAATCCCTGAGGGATCTGGGACAAAATCAGTACTTGGTCCTGCTAGTGAAAGCAGGGGGCTGGACTCAATGACCTCTCAGGGTCCCTTCCAGGTCTAGGAGATAGGTGTGTGTCTCTCTCTCTCTATATATAGGTCATGTGGCTTATTCATTATGTGGTGGCTTTTACTGGGCAGCTTGATTTAACAATCAGTGCTTCAAATGGTTCTAAATCCACATACATATTCAAATTACTTGGAAAACTGCTGTGTCTCATCATGGCCTGAGGGTAGGGTTAGTGGGCTCATTTGGTTCAGGGGTTCCATACACAGACACTCCTCTGCCCCCCAAACTGGAGCTTGAACCATGGGACTAGTGTGCCCCAAACTGATTTATTAGAGGTTCTGTCTGACTCTATAAATTCGCACACATCAGGGTCTATGGCAGGGGTGGGCAAACTTTTTGGCCCGAGGGCCACATCGCCGGGTAGGGAAGGCTGTGCCTCCCCAAACAGCCTGGCCCTCACCCCCTATCTGCCCCCTCCCACTTTCCGCCCCCTGACTGGCCCCCTCAGAACCTCTGACCCATCCAATCCCCCCTGCTCCTTGTCCCCTGACCGCCCCTAACCGTTCCCCAGGACCTCACCCCCTATCCAACCCCCCCCGCTCCCTGTCCCCTGACTGCCCCGCCCCCTGTCCACACCCCTGTCCCCTGACAGGTCCTCCGGGACTCCCATGCCTATTCAACCGCCCCTGTTCCCCGTCCCCTGACCACCCACCCCCCCAGAACCTCCGCCCCATCCAACTCCCTCTCCCTGCCGCCTTACCATGCTGCTCAGAGCGGCAAGAGCTCGCAGCCCCGCCGCACGGCCAGAGCCAGCCACGCCGTTGCACTGCCCGGCAGGAGCGGCGAGCCAGAGCACGGGTGGCACAGTGAGCTGAGGTTGCGGGGGAGGTGGGACAGCGGAGAAGGAGCTGGGGGCTAGCGTCCCCAGCTGGGAGCTCAAGGGCCGGGCAGGATGGTCCCGCGGGCCGTACTTTGGCCACCTCTAGTCTATGGGCTACATGTTCCTAGGTAGGGGAAGAGATTTTTTGATACAGTCCTTCCCTTGTCAGGTTTCCAAGAACGATTGCTGTGCACATGAATACTCTCTTGTGTGCATTCTATTTGGGCTAAAAGGCTTTAAAGGAAGTTCTTTTAGAAGTTTTGCCCCAAGAGCTGAGCTTTTATTTTGAAAAGCAGATTTTTTTTTTTTTTTTTTTTTTTAGTGCTCTAAAATTGACATGCCTGCTCATATTGTTTTGAAAATGGCTATGGCTCATCAGGGTGAGTCAGTCTTAACTCTGCATTAATGAAGTTTTTTGGCAGTAAGTTGTATAAACATTACTCCTGGTAGTGTCAGCAACATAGGCCCTAAAGCTAGATCTCTAATAAAAATGACACACATGAAGAGTTTGGGGAAGACAAAGGTAAACAAAAGGAATGGGAGGAAGAACTGGGACTGTTTCTTGTGGAAAGCTTTTTTTGTACGTTGTTTGTCGGCTTCCCTTTCAGTTACATTTTGACTTTTTAAATCTGTGGAAACTATAGGAAAACTGATGGGACAATGTGGGGTGTTTTTTGAGAGAATTTGCTCTAACAGTATATGGAAACACTAACATAATTGTGTTGGTTTTTTGTTTGAGTAATTTCTAAGTAGACTTGCTCATCTAATTTCTCATTTTTCCTTAATATTTAAGTCTTCCTTTCCCATTTCTTTATCTCCCAATTTCAATTACCCAAGAAATGGTTGCTTTAAGCATTGACAATTTATAATCCTCCAAGAATGACTTCTTTGAGGACCAACTGTTCCCTCCTCCACAAAAATTTGATAGCAAATGTAGTTACTATAAAATGTTTAATTAGGCTTGTGGAATCAGATGAATCCATCCACCATGTATAAAGCATGTGAGCTAGGTGTTTCTGCTAAAACAGGGATCGGCAACCTTTGGCACACGGCCCACCAGGGTAATCACCCTGGCGGGCCGGGCCGGTTTGTTTACTTGCCGCAGCCGCAGGTTCGGCTGATCGCAGCTCCCACTGGCTGCGGTTCGCCGCTCCAGGCCAATGGGGGCTGCGGGAAGCGGCATGGACCGAGGGAAGGTTGCCGATCCCTATGCTAAAATGAATAATAGTGAAATAGGGTGGATTTGATTTAAATCATGATTTAAATCAATTTGATTTAAAATCACTAGTCAGAAAGACTTGATTTAATCATGGATTTCTACATAAAAGTGCATTCTTGTTGGTTGTTATAACCTTAATACATAGTCTTCACAACTCAGATAGATGTAGGTTTCATTTTTAGAAGGTACACACTATACATTTTTAAAGTGATTTATTTTGAAAACTTTTCAGATTAATTTTACAGCTATATTGGAAAATAAATGATTGTTTGGTTATTTCATTTACCAAAGGTAATTGAAGCAGATAGTTCACCTCCCAGTGACTTAATAAATATTTCCAATTCAACAGGTTAATCATTAATATTTGGAGGATTTTCTTGCCATGCTGTATTAGGAGGAGGAGATCACCAGACAGACATTTAAATTGTTTTATTTAACTAAAACAACAACGTTATGTATTCTGGATTTTTTTTCTTCAACAGCAAACACATAATAGTTTAACAAAACCAGAATATGAATTTTTGAATTTAGTTAAACATTCAAGTTTTTTAAAATCAGTTTGGTTTTAAAATCAGTGAGCAGAGTACCTGGGCACGGGGCTGGCAGCCGGCATCCAGGATGTGGGGCAGCAGTGGAGCCTAATGGTTAAACGTTTAACTGGTAGAATCTTAGTAGTTTAAACGTTTACTTTGTAAAAATGCTATTTATATCCCTAACACCAGTTTAAATTTTTTTGGTAATTTATTTCAAAATATCTGTCAGCAAGTATGTCTGTAACAATACAGACAACAAAAAAGATTCAGGAAATGTTTTTTGACAAATAGATTCCTTTCTAGGCATATTAATACAGAACTCTGAGTAATAATTCATTTAAACTACAATACAGAACTATATTTCCCGCATCCCCCAGAAGCAATGCAAAGGCTTGGGGGAGTCGGGGTAATGGAGTAACTGCAGGAGAAGGAAGTAATTACTGGAAAGGAGCCTGGGTGTGAGCTTGAAGGGTTGTTGAATATAGGTAGGAAAAGTATGGAACAGGTTTTTTGGGGGGATAGGAAAGGATTGTTAGGGAGCTTCCCCCATGCAGACCCTGGCTGACCTCTAGCCTCTCCCATTTAGTCAGGCCCATGTGTCCTTGCAGCCACTTCCCCCTGTATCCATGTGTCTCTGTGCCCCCACTCAGCCACCCCATTCCCCCATGTGTCCCTGCACCCCCATGTGTCCTTGCAGCCCCTTCCCCGTCCCCATGTATCTGTGCTCCCACTCAGCCACCCCTATGCCCCCCTGTGGCCCTGCACCCCCTCCCCTGTCCCCCTGTGGCCCTGCACCTCCACTCCCATTCAGCCTCTGTCCCAGTCTGTCTTCCCCCACTAGCCCTTATGAGTCCCTGTCTGTGAGACTCCTCCCCCCCCTCCCCCCCCCAGCAGTCCTACATTGTCTGTATCCCCTGTCTCCTGACCTGGCCTGACAGGTGCTGTGAAGAAGGCACTGCAGGCTCTTTCTCTTCCGTAGCTGGCTGAGAGCAGTGTTCTGTTCAAGTGGCACAGCGCCCTATGGTGGACAAAAGGCGGAACTGCAGCAACTTTCCAGCAGAAGCTATTTTCTGTGAAAAAATTAAATATGAACGGCATATTAATTATGCATGTGTGCAGTGGCGCAAAATTCCCACAGGAGCAAAGTCTGCAGAGAAACAATACAGCACCAAGGTCACGTTCAGATGGTTCTTTGTAATCATAGGGATAACGATTTAATTCTTTAGATGAATTTCTAAATTCTGAATTCTGTGGCAAAACCTTAATCTGAAGCATGGTGTGTATTTCCCATGACATTTAATGAGACTTTCCTTTTTAAACAGTTCACTAGACTAGAGTTCCTTTTCTTTTAACATCTTTCATACTGATGTATCAGAAGGTCAGTTTCTTTGAGTGACTTCTTATGTACTGATAATGTAGTGGCTCTAGAGTCCATAACTAGAGACCTTCTTTTCTGATTCCCAAAGAATGTAGCATATCTTGTTTTGCAGAAATGAACCAACTCAACAGAACTTCTAATTTGTTTTTATACATGGAAATTATGTAACTAAAATGTGTCCATGCAGTGCTCTGAGCTTATATATACAATGTATTTTAAAAATTGCATACAAATTCCAAAATTGCATAGAGATTCCAAAATCAACTTGGCTGTAGTAAAATTAGACTTTTGGGGAGCAAAGGTAATCTGATTCAAACAAAATAAATGTTATGCACAACATATGTTGAAGAGCTTTGGCAGACTAGGTACCATTCATGTCATTGTAGGGAAATAAAAAAATGTAAGACTCCTTGAGAAGACCAGATCGTCTCAGATTCAGCATATCTCATTCTTCTCTGATCTTCTTGGCAGACAGCATGTCAAGAACAGAGCCTCTAGTCTCAAGTGTCTCATGTCACCCTTTCTCACTTAGCAGCCTTTGTGTACTTTTCATGTTTCTCTGTTTATTTTACTGCCTAACTCCCCTCCCCACAAAGTGCTGTGCCTTGGTGTTTTTGTAGACAGAGATGCACTGCTTGTCTCATGCCATATCTATGTTATGCTTTTAAAAGTCCTTCATCATAATCATTAACTTGGCTAAATGGTTCAGGTTCCTGTTTTTCTGTACACATTGCATGTTTTTTCCAGATGAGCACTTCCCCATTCCATCTGCTCACTGTTCTAACCTAAGAATCATGCTTTTGCATGTTAATTGTCCTGCCTGGAAGTGTTAAGCTAAAATCCAGCTCTCAGCCTACCTTATATTTGAGTTTAAAAGAGAGAGGTCTCATAACACTTTCTTAACACTAATTCTGGTCTATATGAACTGTCAGATTGATTCTCATCTTTGAGCTCCTCCCTTACAAAAATAATGTTGAGTGGCTTAACTCAGTGGCTTTCAACCTTTCCAGGCTACTGTACCCCTTTAAGGAGTCTGATTTGTCTTGTGTACCCCAGGTTTCACCTCACGTAAAAACTACTTGTGTAAAATCAGACATAAAAATACAAGTGTCACAGCACACTATTACTGAATAATTGCTTAGTCTCATTTTTACCAATATAATTATCAAATAAATCACTTAGAATATAAATATTGTACTTGTATTTCAGTGTACAGTATATAGAGCATTATACACAAGTCATTGTATGAAATTTTAGTTTTTAATGACTTTGCTAGTGCTTTTTATGTAGGCTGTTGTAAAACTAGGCAAATATCTAGATGAGTTGATGTACTGCCGAAAGACCTCTGTGTACCCCCAGAGATATGCGTACCCCTGGTTGTGAACCACTGGCTTAACTGATCACAGCTGCGTTGCATGTGGTAGAGTGGTGGTTTTGCATGTAGTTAAGAGGCAGCTCATTTACTAGTTTGTATTAAAATGATTCTAAATTCTGCAGCAAGGTTCCCTGGATGGTATAGCACTACGGTGCAGTAGAATGGAAGTCTGAGGTAGCGTCATTAAATTTAAAAAAACAGAAACTAACAAGCCTTTATTTTCATACTGAGTTAAAAATATAATCTGTGTAATAAACCTCTCTATTTAAAATCATTTTTATGCTATCACAGCAATCTTCTTCTTTCAAAGTTTGTGGACACTTTCATGTAAACTTGGAACTTTTTGGTAAGTTGGGGGAGGGGTTTGACACCCAGAAAGGGATGGAAGTTTTGGAATTGTGGAATAAACACATTAGCTTGTCTCTTTTATTAATTATCTCACTGTTTCTTTAACTCTGGCATCTAAAGTCCTGTCATTATGTTTCAGAGTAAACACAGAATTTTCTATATTCTGTGACTTTGAATTGGATGGGGGTTGCCTGTAGCCACCTTAATTGTTTTTCACTACATTTTTCATATGTTTGAATTTTACCAGAGCATGGTTTAACAATACTTAATAGCTTTAGAAAATTAGAAGTAGGAAAAAAGGAAAATAAGTGAAAATACAGAGACCTAGAAAGTGGAGGAATTGGAATGGGATGGTGAGGAAATCAAAGGAAGACAAATTAGCTTGCATAATATGGATTTACAGAAAGATGTGATTAGAGGGCTTTTATGGTGAAAATGTCTTGCTGCATCTTCCAGGAGTGGGAGAGCAAGCCCAAATTGTGTCTCAGAGAGAGGGTGGTGTTTTTCCCCATTATGAGGGTAGATGTTAAATCTTGTTCTCTTTTAGCAAGGAGGATGTGGCTCTTTTGTAATGCCTGAGTCAGATTATTTTGGGTAAATCAGGAGTGGTGAAGATAGTTTTTAGAGAGGAGGATATGAGAAGGGGTTATCCTCGTCCAGGAAGAAATAGTAAACTTCAGCAGAGGGCAAAGGAGTACTTAAATGCTTCTGAGGTGAAAGGAGCTATCATGAGGCAGGTCCAAAGGATATGTGATAAGTTGGTGATCCTGTCTATTAGCTGGTGTTCTCTGTAATCTGTTGAGTTTTTTGTTTTGGGTTTGATAGAAATGGAGCACACTATCAGCTGCACCAATTAGTTTCCAAGCTTCACCCCCAGGACAGGTTCCAAGCTATTAATTACATGCTGTCCTGTATAGGAGGGAGGAGGAATAGAAGACTCATAACAGTGGTCAGCTGTGGCTGAATGGCTTGTGTGGGCATCTACTTACTTGGGAGGTACATTGCCTGAGTGAGGAGGTAATGGGTTCAAGGGATGCTCTTATTTTGGTTAAATGAAAGTAAAGATTTCTACAACCCTAACTTTTTCATGAAAAAACACAAACAAACAAGTATACAGTACCCAGGCCATAGAAAATAAAGGTAATAGATCCTCTGTTCCAGTAAACAGACTTTGATTATCCTTCCTTGTATGTAGGAAATGATGGTCTCTTCATATGTAATAAGGAGCCAAGGAGAAAAATAGAATTCCTCACACCAATTACCCCTCTCTGACTTCCTCCCTTGCTGCAGTAACCCAGGGCTCAGGTGGAAAAGGATCTGCCACTTAAATACTTCGCTTTGAATACTGCCCTGGAATACTCTGTCATCAATTTTATGGGTGGATACCCCTGGTGAGCAGGGTTGGATTCAGAGCGTCTATGCACACAGTTGCATTGCGAAGTGCTAACTGCTCAGCTTCTGATGCAGCGATGCAGTGTGCTGTACAATACAAGAATAGTATTGGGTGCCTTGACAGATCACTATTAAGAGTTATTAACATAAATCTTTTTCTCTGACTGATGAATGCATAAGGCTGCGGCAACTGCAGTTACACAAAATGTAAAAAGAACAGGAGTACTTGTGGCACCTTAGAGACTAACAAATTTATTTGAGCATAAGCTTTCGTGGGCTACAGCCCACTTCATGTAAAGTGAAGCCCAAGGTTGGTGAGCTGCACCCTGCTCAACTCCACTGTGTGAACGCATTATGATACAGTCTGTAATTATATTATCACATACTATTTATTCCACAGGATCCATGCCTCACTTAAAACATGGGGTGCGGGATGGACAGTGCTTAGAATGAAGGAATCTGTTTGTCAGACCCTGTTTCTTTTGTTACAGAAGTTGGGAAGTGTGGAGAATGAGGCAGTGGAATGTAGGAAGGAGAATTATTTCCTTGTTGTCCCCCCCACTTGTATCATTCTTCTGTCTTTTCCTTTGTAAACTTCTTGAGGCAGAGACTGTCTTATATGTTCGATCAGCGGCTGGCACAATGGGGTGCTGGTCTGTTACTGGGGTACCTATGCATTATTGCAAAACAAATAATAAAGAATGGTTTAGTCAGTTGAATGCTATCCTAGAGAACTGAATTCTATCCCTGCCTCTGCCACAGTGTTCCTGTGTGGTGTTGGGCAAATCACTTAGATAAATTTTTTCTCAGGTGGTTAATTAAATGTGTACTCATTTTCTGGGTGCTCATCTTGAGACCTTGGAGTGAGTGTGTGTGTGCGCACGCAGAACTGCAACTGAATTTGATAGGAACGGTTGATGCTCAGCACCTTTGGCAGTAAGGCAGTGTGGTCTGGAGGACTAAGCATATGGGGTGGGAATCAGACATTAGACTATAGATGTTAGTTAATCCTCACAACACCCCTGTATATGTGTTACCACCCCATTTTACAGATGTGGAAACAGACAGAAAGCCTGGTTTTCTGGAGGCCACTAGGTGAGTTAACAGCAAAACTAGATTTCAAACTCGGGGACTCCTGATTCCCATCCTGTATGTTTATCCTCAAAAAAAGGATAATTTTTTTTTTTACAGCTGTTTCATTCCCAGAACAACATCAGTCCTGCGAATTGAATGAGGAAGGGGCTACTGTGGGAAAAAATTTGATAACTTTAATTCTGGCATTTCCTAACTCTCGAGTGTTGGACTTTAACAAGCTGATGTTAAGTTTTTAGCTTTCTTGATTGGATACACTTCTAGTTGTATGCAACTTTTCTACTTTGGTAGGATTATTTTCCTGTTTTCTGTTACTAAATATTCTCTTTAAAGTCATATATTTGACACTCAGGTGTATGGGTGATTGAAGTCTGAGTGCACTATCCGGTGTATGATAGTGAGTCCACAAAAAGATGATATGTTAGTTGACTTGGGAACACCGTTTCAGTTGCTAAACTTCAGTTATAATTCCTAAATCTCATCTTGTCAATTAATGTCACTTTTCATGCATTTTGATTATTTCTCCATCACACTTGTGCATAGACTAGTTTGGATAAAAAATTACTCTTAAATGAATTTTTGATTTAAATTGGCTTGGTTTCTTATTTACATGTTCTTTACTGTCTTTGTAGTCTTACATTGCTAATGTGGATGCCTTGCAATTGTTTAATTTCTTAATTGTTTGTAGAATTTCAACTCTTTTTGTAGATTATAAGGACCAGAGGGACCATTTATGATCCTCTAGTTTGAGCTCCTGAATAATACAGGCCAGAGAACTTAAAGTAATTTCCTGCATCAAGCCCATCATTTTCTGTTTGAGCTATAGTATTTCTTCTAGAAAGAGAGATCCAGTCTTGATTTAGGTCTGTATGACGGCTCACTTTTTTTACACAAAATGCTGTGATTTTTGAAAAGGAGTAGATCAAATTTTACTGAGAGATTTTTGTCTAGTAGTATGTTTCACACTTAAAATGCTTGTTTATGCTGAAAGACAAGTCTTGGGGTCTCATTATCACCATTGCTGTGAGAGCAATACATAATTAACCAAATAGCCCCTGTTATAAGTTCAACCAACTCCACCTTGGCCCTGTATTAGATATTTTCACCTTGTAAAGGTACTCCGACCATGAGCTGAATGCCTTAAGTTTCTCACTAAGACACTTTTCCAGACCTCAAATGCTGTATGCAGAGATAATGTTGCCTCCCTTCCTCTGGTCAATACTCTGTTTATACATCCATGTTTGGTGTTTAGGCTTTTTACCTCAGCATTGCATTGAGAATTCATGTTCTGTTGGTTATCTATAGTGACCCTTAAGTCCTTTACAAAATCATTGCTTTCCAAGGCACAATCTTCCATTCTTTAAGGATGGCTTGTGTTCCTAGACATATGTATGTCCTTGCATTTGACTGTATTATCGTGCATGTTGTCTGATTGTGCCCAGCTTACGAAGTGATGTAGATCACTTTATCAATAACCTAACTCCATCAGTTTCTGTCATCTACAAAGTCTATCAGCAGTGAGTTTTTCTTCCAGATCGTTGATTTAAAAAAAAAAAAGTGTTGGGCAGTGAACTGATCTCTGCAGGATCCCACTAGAAATGCTGCCACTTGATAGTTCTCCATTAACAATTACATACTGATACATCATCATTAGATACATCATCCATCTTTTTTAATTGTGTTAAAATGTGGCATTGATTTTTTTTTTTTGTATGCTGCTAATTTTTTTTTTTAACTGATACTATCACATGGTACTGTCAGCACAACTACCTTTATCAACCAGACTTGTAATCGTGTCAATTTAATATCAAATTCATTTGACAAGGCCTATTTTCCATGAAACCTTATCGATTGTCATTAATTTTTTTGTCCTTTAATTCTTTATTGACTGAGTTTGGTATTGGCTATTCTGTTGTTTTGCTGGGATAGATGTCAAACTAAATTACAAAAAAAGTTTCTTCTCTATTCTTTTTCTCCCCAACAGACCGTGCCAACATCTTTGGTTTAAACCTGGAAATCCCCCTGTTTAAGTGGAGGTCTTCTAACCTAAACAATCTTTGATACTCTGCTGGTTATACCATTAGCTGTTTGGTCTCCAATATCCGTCTTCCTTCTTTGCACTTTGGCGCTTTAAATAAAGTTCAGTCCCTGCTGACTTGGACTAGAGGATACACTTTTATGGGGTACACATTTTAAAGCATTCCGATATGATGGAGATAATTCCCAGTAGAAGGATCTCCAAGAAGTTAGCTTGTGTCTCGTTTCCACCCCATTATAGTTTTACTTTGTGTCCACTCTCATTCCATTTGTTATGCCTTCCTACATGATTGGTACCACAGATGCAGTTAAGGTTACATGATATTTTCCATTATAAGGCTGTGTTTTCAGTGGCTTATAACTTTGCCAGTCTTAAACTGTTGGAGCTGATTTTTTTTGGAAAGCTTCAGCTAAAATGGTGGTTATTTCTCAGAATAGGGATGAGGAAAAATACGTGTATTTTGTCTTTGTTTAAAAAAAAAAAAAATTCTTAAACTGTTTGAGATGCTTTAGTGTCTCCATAGGGGCATGGATCAGTGTTCACGTCTCACTCCTTGATAGTACCCGGGCCAGGGCCAGGGACGCTAATGATCCAACCAGCGGACCAAATTTGCTGATGAATCCTGGTCACATGCCACCTGAGGGACGTTGTGAATACGCGAAGAAGAGTGTCTCCATGCTTTGGAGCAGGGACTTGACACTTGGCAGGGGTTGTCCTTGTGTCAGGGATGTGTCTTTCACATTCCCTGTGAAAACTTGGACAATTTATGCAGGTTAGTTTACACTAGTATCGCTACATGTAGCTGTGCTGCTGTAGCACGGCTAGTGCAGTTGCTCTGTGCCAATTGGAGAGCTCTCCCATCGGCATAATTACTCCACCTCCCCGAGTGGCGGTAGCTATGTCAGTGGGAGAGCTTCTTCCGCCGACATAGCACTGTCCACGCCGGCACTTAGGTCGGTGTAACTTACATCGCTCGGGGGGGTGTGGCTTTTCCACAACACTGAGCGACTTAAGTTATACCGAAGTAAGTGCTAGTGTGTACAAGTTACTCCTGGGGGAATTCTGCACCACTGTGCAATGCAGAATTTTGCAGAAATTAACATGCGTGCAGAATTTCTTTCCCCCACAGATATGGGCTGCAGTGCTGCTAGCCGCCACTAGGGGATGATGGACCTGCCAGAGCCCAGCTTGCACACAGAAGACACTGCCAGGGGGAGGGGGAAGGAAGCTAGAAGGTTCCTGGCAGCTGCAGTTCCCAGCATGCCCTGAGGGAAGGGAAAGGTGGAGTGCAGGAAACTCTGTGCAAACCTGGGACCGAGCATCAGCCTGTTGATCCCTCTGGATCCCTGGGCTTGTGGGGGAGGGGCTGGGCTCTGGGGGGAGGAAGGGGGTGTGGGTGTCTTGGCGGGGGTGGCCCTGCAGCTGGGCTATGGGGAGGGAAAGGGGTGCGGGTATCTGGGCAAGGGGGGTCCCCATGGCTGGGCTCTGGGGGGAAGGAGGGGGCAGAGAAACAGGATTGGGTTGTCATAGGGGTTTCTTTAACTCTCTACTCCTGGGGGAATTTTTCTGTTTGTCTGTATTGTTACAGACATACTTGCTGACAGGTATTTTGAAATAAATTACCAAAATAATTGAAACTGACATGATTTTGTAGTGTTATTTTGGCAAAATTTGAAGAGTTTTGCAGAATTTTAAAATAGTGTGTGCAGAATTTTTAGTTTTTTGGTGCAGAATACCCCCAGGAGTAACACGCCCTAAGATTTGTTCATTAGGCAACCCTGACTCATTCCCAAAGCACAGTTGGTCCTGTTCAATTAATTAGGCAGGGGTCCTGTGGAAAAAAATAGTTTGTGGTCTTGTTATTGAAGACTGTCTCATAATGCATATTCTGAATTAAAATTTTATGGAAATCTTAATTCTGGTATTTCCTAATTTTGTTGAGCTCTTGATTCTGCATCCTTAATGTTCTTTTAACAAGTGTTTATTTTAGGTAATTGATTATAAGTAAGGCTACGTTTTAGTCACGGGTATTTTTAGTAAAAGTCATGGACAGGTCACAGGCAGTAAACAAAAATTCATGGCCCGTGACCTGTCCATGACTTTTACTATATACCCCAACTAAAACTTGGGCGTGGGGGACGTGGGTGCTCTGGGGGGCAGCCTGGGACCCTGCTGGTGCTGCGGGGGGAGAGTTAGCAGGGCTGGCAGGGGCTCCTTACCCTGCTCCGCCTGTCCCTGCAGCTCCTAGATGGCAGAGGGGCCAGGGGGCTCTGTGTGCTGCTCCTGGTCCTGCCATAAGCACTGGCTGCACAGCTCCCATTGGCCGGGAACCACAGCCAATGGGAGCTGCAGGGGCGGGGCCTGCAGGCAGTGCGTGGAGACTCCAGCTCCTCCTCTTACCTAGGAGCTGCAGGACCATGCCAGTGGGAGCCAGGGAGCCCCCACCCCGAGGTAAGTGCCCCACCCACACCCAAACTGCTGCTGCTGACCCAAAGGCTGCCTGGCTCGGGCAGCCCCTGAGCCAGCAGCGTCCGCTGCGGAGGTCACGGAAAGTCACGGAATCTGTGACCTCTGTAACAGACTCGCAGTCTTAATTATAAGTGGGGAAATTCCCTAACATTCTATCGATGGTGCCCGTCACCATCTTGAGTACCTCAATCATTAATGTAAGTATTCTCAAACAGCTCTGCAAGTTATGAAGTACTGTTATCTCAATTTTATATTTGGGGAAATTGAGGCACAGAGAATAAACAACTTGCCCAAGGTCACACAGGAAGTCTGTCGGAGAGGGGAGAACCAAAGCCAGGTCTCCCAAGTCTGAGACGCATCTTTAATCTCGAAGCCATTCTTTTCACTGGCACCAAGGAGGCAGCTTCCTGTCCTGTTCTTACTTATGGTCACAGATGGGCCAGGTCATATTCCTCACTTACTGTGCCCCTTATATTTTTTCAGCACCTTGCTTTTTTGATTTTTTTGGCTACTTCTTAGCTTGACTACCTTTTCATTGAGTGTGGAATATTTATGAGTAATCTCTAGAGTCATTAGACTCTATTTGGTTTCCATTCTTTGGTAGACTGCATCTGCCAATTCAGAGAGGCCCTCTGGAAACACCTCATTTCTGGGAAGAAGGCAGCTGTGAGGAAACTTTGCTGGGTGTGTCTCATGTTCTGGAGCGCAGTCCAGACCAGTGAAGAGCTGTGTCACCGCTTGCCCTGTAACTCTGGGTGCCTTAAATGCTCCGCCGACGTGCATGGGCTGAAATTGTGGAAAAGCAGCCTCACTTGCCCCATAACCTCAGCCGTGCAGAACACAACGCCATCCACAACCTCAAGAACAACTCTGACATCATAATCAAAAAGGCTGACAAAGGAGGTGCTGTCGTCGTCATGAATAGGTCAGAATATGAACAAGAGGCTGCTAGGCAGCTCTCTAACTCCACATTTTACAGGCCATTACCATCTGATCCCACTGAGGGTTACCAAAAGAAACTACACCATCTGCTCAGGAGACTCCCTGAAAAAGCACAGGAACAAATCTGCACAGACACACCCCTAGAACCCCGACCAGGGGTATTCTATCTGCTACCCAAGATCCATAAACCTGGAAATCCTGGATGCCCCATCATCTCAGGCATTGGCACCCTGACAGCAGGATTGTCTGGCTATGTAGACTCTCTCCTCAGGCCCTATGCTACCAGCACTCCCAGCTATCTTCCAGACACCATTGACTTCCTGGGGAAACTACAATCCATTGGTGATCTTCCAGAAAACACTATCCTGGCCACTATGGATGTAGAAGCCCCCTACACTAACATTCCACACAAAGATGGACTACAAGCCATCAGGAACAGTATCCCCGATAATGTCACGGCAAACCTGATGACTTTGTCTTCACCCACAACTATTTCACATTTGGTGATAATGTATATCTTCAAGTCAGCGGCACTGCTATGGGTACCTGCATGGCCCCACAGTATGCCAATTTTTTTATGGCTGACTTAGAACAATGCTTCCTTAGCTCTTGTCCCCTAGCGCCCCTCCTCTACTTGCGCTACATTGATGACATCTTCATCATCTGGACCCATGGGAAGGAGGCCCTTGAGGAATTCCACCAGGATTTCAACAATTTCCATCCTACTATCAACCTCAGCCTGGACCAGTCCACACAAGAGGTTCACTTCCTGGACACTACAGTGCAAATAAGTGATGGTCACATAAACACCATCCTATACCAGAAACCTACTGACTGCTATACTTACCTACATGCCTCCAGCTTTCATCCAGACCACATCACACGATCCATTGTCTACAGCCAAGCTCTAAGATACAACCACATTTGCTCCAATCCCTCAGACAGAGACAAACACCTACAAGATCTCTATCAAGCATTCTTAAAACTACAATAACCACCTGCTGAAGTGCAGAAACAGATTGACAGAGCCCGAAGAGTACCCAGAAGTCACCTGCTACAGGTCAGGCCCAACCAAGAAAATAACAGAATGCCACTAGCCGTCACCTTCAGCTCTCAACTAAAACCTCTCAGGCGCATCATCAAGGATCTACAGCCTATCCTGAAGGATGATCCCTCACTCAAACCTTGGGAGACAGGCCAGTCCTCGCTTACAGACAGCCCTCCAACCTGAAGCAAATACTCACCAGCAACCACACACCAAAAACACTAATCCAGGAACCTATCCTTGCAACAAAGCCCGTTGCCAACTCTGCCCACATATCTATTCAAGGGACACAATCATAGGACCTAATCACATCAGCCACACCATCAGGGGCTCGTTCACCTGCACATCTGCCAATGTGATATATGCCATCGTGTGCCAGCAATGCCCCTCTGCCATGTACATTGGCCAAACCGGACAGTCTCTACGCAAAAGAATAAATGGACACAAATCAGAAGTCAAGAATTATAACATTCAAAAACCAGTCAGAGAACACTTCAACCTCCCTGGACACTCAATTACAGACCTAAAAGTCGCAATTCTTCAACAAAAAAACTTCAAAAACAGACTCCAATGAGAAAACTGCAGAACTGGAATTAATTTGCAAACTGGACACCATTAAATTAGGCTTGAATAAAGACTGGGAGTGGCTGGGTCATTACACAAACTAAAAACTATTTCCCCATGCCAATTTTCCCCCTTACTCTTACTCACACCTTCTTGTCAACTGTTGGAAATGGGCCATCCTGATTATCACTACATAAGTTTTTTTTCCCTCCTGCTGATAATAGCCCACCTTAATTGATTTATCTCGTTAGAGTTGGTATGGCAACCCCCATCTTTTCATGGTGTGTGTGTGTATGTATATTCTCCTACTGTATTTTCCGCTCCATGCATCTGATGAAGTGAGTTTTAGCCCACGAAAGCTTATGCCCAAATAAATTTATTAGTCTCTAAGGTGCCACAAGTGCTCCTTGTTCTTTTAGCCTGAACATGGCCAGCCAACAGAGAAGCATGCACTGAGTGTCTTTGTGTTAATCAGCTATGACTCAGCGCTCTGATTCCGGCAGCCTGCTTGTTACACCCCAGTCATGCTGTAATAACTACTGGCCTTGATGGCAACTAGCCAAGTGACGTCAGCATATCCCAGTCCTGAATTTTCCCAAAACCATGTGTTCTGCAATGCCCAGCCCTTTCCTGGACTGTTTGGAGGAATAATAAGGTTTGTTTTCTCCTTTAAAGAGTCTATACCGAGCAGCTTGCCACATTCATTGGTGTTAACAATCACTTCAGGTACAGCACGAGTACATGAGTTCATGTAGATTTAAATAAAACGAGTTTTTATTAAGAATAGGACATAGGTAAAGTGATGCCAAGTAAAAGAAATAAAGGTCAAGATGATTACAAGCAAAATACTAAAAGTGAAGAATACACATCTAAAAGGAAGGTAATCTAGGAAGGTACAGACTCTATTTAAGATAGCTTCTCTCTTTGCCCAGCATGACTGACTGTCTCGGTCAGGACTTTCCACAGAAGAACGTGGTGCTGCTTGCCCGTGTCCTCTTAGATGAAAGATAATTTGGGATTCTTTCCCCCTCTCTTTTCTAGTCCAGTGAACCTGTGAAATGGATTTTCTGAAGATTGCCCCTCCTCCCTTCCCAAAATTAAAGTTCATTCAAGCTGTGAGGAAAGAGACATGGAATCTGGTGGAGAAGGAAGTTTCATGTTGGTTTCATCCCCCACTGTTTGCTAAAATGCAAATTGATCTGTTCTTACCCTCTGCAATGCAAATGAACGGTCACTTGATATATGATTGCTGGTTGACTCAGATGACACCTGACTGGAGGCATCGGCTTGTCCTTTGGGAGAAACCTGTTTACTCGCTCCCCAGACTTGTCTGGTAAACACACTTTAGTTTCACATTTCTTGTTTGGTCCTTGGGCATTTACTATACATATACTATGTAAGAATATTAATGATCAGTGTGTTAAGTTTTTTCCAGGGATACCCTCACATGATGCATATCTTAGATAGTTTTCAATTAATGAATTGAACTGGTTCAATTAATGAACACTGAACTGGTCAGGCCAGCTAAAACTCACTAGATACCAGTGAGCCTCTTGCATTGGGATGCTGTTAGAGCAGAGGTCCCCAAACTGTGGGGTGTGCTACCCTAGGGGGGAATGGAGGAATGTT
The DNA here is from genome assembly GCF_028017835.1 of Emys orbicularis. Taxonomy (NCBI): domain Eukaryota; kingdom Metazoa; phylum Chordata; order Testudines; family Emydidae; genus Emys; species Emys orbicularis. The sequence goes on along the minus strand of NC_088703.1, from coordinate 6,876,129 downwards.
CAGGGGGCACATCCCCCCCTCCCTTAGGTAGCGGAGAGGGAGCACCACCCAGCTCTGCTGCTGGCCCCAGCTTCAGCCCCTTTACCCCATCTGTGGCCCTGTTTCTGGCCCTGGCTCCAGTGGGGGGACTGGGACAAGGGTAAGGGGGGGGGGGAGATAAAAAGTTTGGGGACCACTGTGTTAGTCATGGTGTGAGGGGGGGAAGGCCTAGACTTGGCCTAGAAATAGTAGACCTAGCTCGTCTAATACTACTGTTGAGGGCATTAAGCTGCTGTCTTTGGGGAGTACTTTCCTCTAGGTCACTTTTTCCTTTTACTAAGTATGAAGGACATGGGAGCTTCTGGTAATATGTTTATGAATATTATGTTTCTGCTGTTAGCCTTTTGAACTTATATAGCAAACTTCTGCCGTACCTTACCTCTATCTGCAGGAAGGTTTAGGTAACAGTTATGACAGATGTGAGATGTTGGAAGAATGGAAACTTCAGACTATTGTGTGGAGATGGTCCTGATGCTATGGTCCCAAGGGATGTTCATGGATATTAGATCTATAAATGTTTTATGTGTATCTTTATGAGCTAGGGTATTCTGGCTCTATGGGGGATGATTACAGAGCTTTCTGCAGGAACTAAAATCACTTGGAAATAACTAATGCAAATCCCTGGACAAGTAAATAAGTTTGTAGAAGTGCCACCCATGGAGGAAACTGCATATACTCATTTTGACTGGATTCAAGAGCCCCAGCCTACAAAAAACTTAGGTGTACAAAGGATCAGGCTGAACTGACTTGTGAAGCTCTTTCATACAAGAACTGACATGAGACTTAATCAAGAGGGCAAAACCTTGCTGGAAAGTTTTGAAGGACTTTGAAACCTACCAGGGTGTCCATGTGGAAGATGGGTGACACCTGTTAAGCTTTGCGTATATGTAGAGCAGGGGTGGGCAAACATTTTGGCCCGAGGGCCACATCTGGATATAGAAATTGTATGGTGGGCTATGAATGCTGATGAAATTGGGGTGGGGTGCGGTAGGGGGTGAGGGATCTGGCTGGGGGTGCAGGCTCTGGGGTGGGGATGAGGGGTTTGGGGTGCAGGAGGGTGCTCCGGGCTGGGACTGAGGGGTTTGGAGGGCGGGAGGGGGATCGGGGTGGGGCAGGAGGTTGGGGTGCCGGTGGGTGGCTCAGAGGTGCAGGCTCTGGACAGCACTTACCTCAAGCAGCTCCTGGAAGCAGTGGCATGCCTCTCCCTCCCCTCCCCCCCGCCCCCCAGCTCCTATGCAGAGGCGCAGCCAGGCCGCTACTTCTGGGAGCCGCGTGGATCGGCCCCGGAGCTTGAGAGTTGGGTTAAAATGGCTGGCAGGCTGGATCCAGCCCACAGGCTGTAGTTTGCCCACCCCAGATGTGGAGTGTTTTGTTTTGTAATGATTTCTCTAATGCTTTTGTCCTAAGTAAATGCATTTTGCTTTGTGAAAGCTGGCTGGTCACTGGTACACCCTGCCACTTCCCCTGGGAAACAGCAGAACTGCAGGCACTGGGTTAAAGTCAGACCTGCTGGGATAATCACAGTAAATTGCAAAAGCGGCAAAGAGTCCTGTGGCATCTTATAGACTAACAGACGTATTGGAGCATGACATGCATCCGACGAAGTGGGTATTCACCCACGAAAGCTCATGCTCCAATACGTCTGTTAGTCTATAAGGTGCCACAGGACTCTTTGCTGCTTTTACAGATCCAGACTAACACGGCTACCCCTCTGATACTAGTAAATTGCAAGGGAATTTCAGCCTAAATCCCTAGTCTGGAGGGAGAGATGTGAGCTCCCACCTAAAGAAAGGTGATGGCTAAAGGCTTGAGTTAGTGGTGTCCTCAAGGAGACCATGAAGGGAACAGAAATAGTTACTGTGGACCTGTGACACCTGGTACTTAACTGATGATACAGATGTCAACATCTTCTAAAATGTAGTCCTATGAATCGAGTTGGGCCCAACACCCCTGGCTTGGGGCAGGGGTCTTCAGGCAAGAAACCCAAAACAAGAATGTCTAGAATAGATAAAAATCTGAGGCAGTGACTGTAGGGAAGCAGACTTAATGCACTGGTACCTGGAATAAGTGGGGCCAGCCAAAGCTTTGCCGGAAATGCTAATCTTTAGGTAAGAAGAGATACATGTAGACTTCTTTGTGTTAATCCTTTTCTCCAATTGCTATGTTCCTGTGGATGGATAAACAGTACTTTGTTTTGAAGTAGCTGTACTGTGTTGCTATGTAATCACTCGCTGGTCACAACTCATGAGGGAAGGCTCTTCTGCAGGTGCCAAACCCAGTTGGGCCTGCTAAGGAAGCACAGTTGGTAAACAGGGATGCTATAGCTCAGAGACCTGGTCTGTGAATAAGAGAATTGTGGGATTCCACCTCAGGATAGAGACCAATATGGTTTCAAAGCAGCAGCTTCCCTGTAGCTTAGTTTTCTCTTCCTCCAAAACTGAATTTCTGATTCTGGCCAATGCTTCTGGAATGGTTTGCTAGAAAATAATTTGATCTTTTGGACTAGCAAAGAGAAAAGCAAGGAGAACTGGAAGAGTTCTCTTAATCTTCACCTATGCTATGTTGTCACTGACAAATTAAGCTGCCATGGGATAAAAGGGAAGGTCCTTTCATGGATTGAGAACTGGTTAAAAGACAGGGAACAAAGGGTAGGAATTAATGGTAAATTCTGAGAATGGAGAGGGGTAACTAGTGGTCTTCCCCAAGGGTCAGTCCTCAGACCGATCCTATTCAACTTATTCATAAATGATCTGGAGAAAGGGGTAAACAGTGAGGTGGCAAAGTTTGCAGATGATACTAAACTGCTAAAGATAGTTAAGTCCAAAGCAGACTGTGAAGAACTTCAAAAAGATCTCACAAAACTAAGTGATTGGGCAACAAAATGGCAAATGAAATTTAATGTGGATAAATGTAAAGTAATGCACATTGGAAAAAATAACCCCAACTATACATACAATATGATGGGGGCTAATTTAGCTACAACAAGTCAGGAAAAAGATCTTGGAGTCATCGTGGACAGTTCTCTGAAAATGTCCACGCAGTGTGCAGAGGCGGTCAAAAAAGCAAACAGGATGTTAGGAATCATTAAAAAGGGGATAGAGAATAAGACTGAGAATATATTATTGCCCTTATATAAATCGATGGTACGCCCTCATCTCGAATACTGCGTACAGATGTGGTCTCCTCATCTCAAAAAAGATATACTGGCACTAGAAAAGGTTCAGAAAAGGGCAACTAAAATGATTAAGGGTTTGGAACGGGTCCCATATGAGGAGAGATTAAAGAGGCTAGGACTCTTCAGCTTGGAAAAGAGGAGACTAAGGGGGGATATGATAGAGGTATATAAAATCGTGAGTGATGTGAAGAAAGTGGATAAGGAAAAGTTATTTACTTATTCCCTTAATACAAGAACTAGAGGTCATCAAATAAAATGAATAGGCAGCAGGTTTAAAACAAATAAAAGGAAGTTCTTCTTCACGCAGCGCACAGTCAACTTGTGGAACTCCTTACCTGAGGAGGTTGTGAAGGCTAGGACTATAACAGAGTTTAAAAGAGAACTGGATAAATTCATGGTGGTTAAGTCCATTAATGGCTATTAGCCAGGACGGGTAAGGAATGGTGTCCCTAGCCTCTGTCTGTCAGAGGGTGGAGATGGATGGCAGGAGAGAGATCACTTGATCATTGCCTGTTAGGTTCACTCCCTCTGGGGCACCTGGCATTGGCCACTGTCGGTAGACAGGATACTGGGCTAGATGGACCTTTGGTCTGACCCGGTACGGCCTTTCTTATGTTCTTACTCAATATTGATTGCAAAGGAATAGTGCCACAACCAACAAGCTTCTTTATCAGTTTTGCCTCTCTTTCCATAGAGAGCAAGGTTATTTTCTTCTCCCCAGGGCAGTTCCTGTTCCTCTGGCTTGGGAAATCAATGACGTAGGTCTTGTCTGCACAGGGAAATTGACTGGAACAAGCTATTGCAGAATAACTCCCCATGTGGACACTTGATTTCAGTAACTTGAGTTTGGCACCCAGCACTTGAGAGATTTTAACAGATTGTTTACTTCATATAAAGCTGCATTTGAGAATCTTTTTTTCATTTATGCATTTAATTTACATAGTACCTGAGGAACTTTTTTTTTTTTTGGCATTATTTGAATGGCAACACAGGTGAGGTGTTTGTTTACTGCCCCTATACATCAAAATGGCCAACCTTCCGAAATGTAGCTTCCCCGTTTCATGTTTAAATGTCTGCTTCCTTGACAGATTTTGTTTGTCTGTAGAATTATACCCAGAAATGTGATTTTTAAAATAAAAACAAAGTAGAAGAAACCATCTGGCACAGTTGAATTAATTTGCAAATACTAAGCCCAAAATAGCTTGCTTCTTGTGGCAGATTGGTGTTGTGTATTGAGTACCTGCTATGACCTCGCAGCTTAATTAGGTATTCATTAACTGTACAGTACGTGGACAATTTGCATGCTTCTGCTAGTTTGGCTGGTGATTTGTGGTTCCTGACTTTATAGCTTGGGTTTTATGAAACCATAATTACATATTGGGAGGCATGTTTATTTACTGTACTCAAGCAATAAAAAAGATGCATTTAAACTTGTGAATGAAAGCGATGACTTTCCTTAACAAAACGAAGAGAAACTTCCTTACTCAACATGTGGCTTTTTTTGTTGTGTGTTTAGATAGCTATTAGTTTAATTTCCCCCCACTTTTGATTCCTAGTTATTAATGCATAATTTTCTAGAGGCAGCAGTTTGACATATTGTTAATTCATGTTAGCATCTTTGTTTTAAACCTGTAGTTTCTAGCTTGAACAAAAAGGAATCTAGTTTAAAAGTAAAATTACTGGATCCTTCTAGTGTAGACTATCTGTCTCCAGTGCAGTTGTCTGTGTCTTTTTGAAGACTGGGAGGAGCTTGCTGAAAAAGAGAGGAGCATGCTAATTTTAGAGATTCTTACGATCTTACTGTGTGAGATCCAGGATATTGTTGTTAAGATTACATTAAACTATTTTACTTGTTCACAAAAGTACTCCTAGGTAGCAACGCTTCTTTTCCTTGCATGTCGTAGTAACAGAGGTTTTAAGTCTTCTAGTTTGGGTTTGTTCAATGTTTAAGTCACCCTGATGTGAGTAGTGATTGCAGTGCTTACTCTAAGGTTATTGTATATTACTGTACAGCACATTTTCCTTAGGTTCTGTTTCCTTGGAATTGTATTCAAAAATAGGTGTACAGAACAAACATTAGAAAGGCTGGTAGAAGTTAAAGCATCAGCATTACATGAATTTATACTAGAACCATGTATTTTGGTCTTTTGTGGTGCAGTGGTGGGAAACTAATCTGGGACTTGGTGGATATGCTCTTATAGAAAACATGAGCTAATGCAGCATGTTAATAAATAACTCTTCTGGTTATTTTGACAGCAGCTCTATTCTGTTGCTTTTCTGTAATCTGCTGTTGTATACCGGTTGGGTACAGTGATGCAAACAGTTGGCAATGATACGTATGCAAATGCTCTGTTAAATATTGTACCGTAGACACGTGGGATAGTGGGGTAAAATGAGACATTAGCTTGTTGCAATTAATTCTATGTAGTATTGGTATTCTTGATGTATTGTCTGTTGGTAGCAACATGAACAGTCTTCAGTAGTAACTAATTCTAACAAGGAGAGGAGAGACCACCAAATCAAAGCTTATCAACATTTATTTTACGTTTGTTGTCAGTCACACCATGTGTTTCTGAAATGGCCATTTGTAGTTAAAGTAAAAACCACCATACCTACATGGTGTGTAACTGTTTGTGATTTAGACTGTGTTTTCCATGTTCAAATTCTCTTAGTTTCCTTGTCAAAGGCAGGACTTATGGCATGGCAGGTAGAACACCACAGCAGGTGAGTGAATGAACTTTTTTTTTTTAGCTTCTCTTCCCAAAGGATGTGTTTTGTGTGTGTTGTGATGGGGCTCACTCACCACTATGGCACCTCCTGCTGGCTGTCCTGGGGATTAGCTCTGTTCACTAGTGCGCCCTCCTCTTGTGGTGCCTTGCTGCTGTCACTTTTTTGTTCCAGGACCCACACCACTCCCTGGACTGCGGCATCCTCTTCAGTGACGCTGCCCTCCGGCTGTGCCACACTCTGTGCCCCCCTCCTTCTGAGGGACCTGCAATCTCTGTCCAGCCACTTCTCTCAGTGGCAACTGCAGTCTATTGTCCTGGGGCTGCTTCCCATGTGGCTCCAGCACCCTCTTCTGCCCTTACCTCAGGGCCTCAGCCTGCAGGCCCTAGCAGCTAGCCAGGAGCACTCTCTAGCTCCCCCGTTCCTTGCTTGCAGCGCGGCTGTGTCCCAGGTGCTGGCGCTCTTTCCTCCTGCTAGGAGCCTGGTCGTCTCCCCTCAAGCTCAAGTCAGCTACTGCCCTCTGCCCTGCTCTGCTCTGCAGTCCTTCTTATATGAGCCTGCAGGGCCATGATTGGCTGCTCCTTTCAGCACCTTTCTAATTGACTGCCACTGGTGCAGCCTCCCTAGGGCTACTTTTAACCCCTTTTTCTGCCAGTCAGGGGCAGCTGCCTCATCACACACCTTCCCCCTTAAGACTGCAACCCTTGGGGGTAGGGATGTCTCCTGCCCTGCATCTGTCTAAGCTGCGTCCGCAGGTTATCCCTCTTGTTTTGCACCTTCCATCAGAAAACACACATTTTCCTTCTCCTTATCCATACCGGGCCTGGAGTCTCTGGAACTCAAGTTCCCCTTGGCTACTTGCAGGGCCTCCTCAGCAGCTGCCAACTTATCCTCACGGGGGGACTCTCTTGGGCTCTTTCTTCTTCCCGTTCTCAAGGTGATGCTTCTGTTCCCTGTCCTGGTAGGGGCATTCTCCCTTCCAATGTTCCTGTTGCCCTCAGGTGTAACATTCGCCCAGTCCAGCCACTGGCCTCCTGGCCCTGTTTCCTGGCTTCTCCTCCCGCTCTCTGCAGGAGCTTTACCAAGGCCTGCTGTTGCTTGGCCAGCTGCCCCAAATAAGTCTGGAGGTATCACTGTGCCTGCATTGCTTCTGCTCATTCTCCAGGATTTCCTGCAGCAGGGTCTCGAGCCTTTCCTGCTGTCAGTCCCTTTCTGCCTGGGATGTCACAAGAACCCTCAGCAAAGAAGACTTCTGCATACTCTGGATCCATTGTCCCCACCTTCAATATCTCTCCTTCAATCTGTCAACCCCCCTTGTATCTTGGCAATCATCCCCACAGTCCTCTGTCCTACCCTTATATTGGGGTGACCGTGCTGCCCGCATTCTCCACCATGTGCTCTTCTCAGCACCTCTCTAATTGTCTGCCTCCGGTGCAGCCTCCCTAGGGCTGCTTTTAACCCCTTTTTCTGCCAGTGAGGGGCAGCCGCCCCATCACAGGTGGCATGTAAGGATTCCAGACAGAGCTCAGGTCCTGATTGTGTTAGGTGCTGTACAGACGCAGAACAAAAATTTAGTTCCCGCTCTAAAGGTATCTAAGATATATGACAAAATGTAACTGGTAGATGGGTGGAGGGGGGAAACACATGGTAACAATGAGACTGTTATGAACAGCATGAACAAGCAGTAGTCAAAACACACCAACTACTGTATTATTGTTGAGGTTTTTGTAGCCATCATGTCAGAAGGGAGTTTTATGAAGGGCAGTTAAGTTGATTTGGTGGATAATTGAGTTATTACTTCCATGTGGAAGGGGAGAAAACGTTTGAAAATTTAACAGCTAAACTGACAATCAAATGAACAGTCAAAACTTCATAATTGGCAGAGTGGAGGCTTGACTTGAACTCTCAGTAGCGCATAAGGTGACAGGGTGGGGTTAGGCCAGGAAGAGTTGTGTAAGTGAAGAAGAGAAGCCTCTGTTTGATGTGGGGTGTGTGTGTGTGTGTGTGTGAGAGAGAAGCCAATGGAGGGATGCAAGAAAGGGGATGATCTGGCTGAAGTAAAAAAATGATCATTGTAGCAACATTTTTTATGGATATAAGTGAGGTAATATGGCATTTGTCAAGGCCAGCTAGGAAGAGGATGTTGCAGCAGTTAATGTGGGATGGTGATGATCTGGATAAGACTTTTGGATGTGTGGATAGAGAGGACAGGCTGAATCTTAGATTTTGTTTAGGAAGAAAGGCAAGATCTAGACACAGCTTGCAAGTGTGTCGCTAGGAAGGGAACAGTCAAAGACCATACCCAGGTTATGGGCCTGAGTGAGAGGGAGGATGGTGTGTTGTCCATGGTGGCTGAGAAAGGAAAGTGAGCTTTAGGAGAGGGAAGGTCAAGAGCTCTGTTTAAGTTGACAGCAGGGCATCTGTGAGGAATTGTCAGAAACATAGGCTGGCTAGACATGCATGAGATGTTAGAAAGGTAGGCCAAGATTTTAGTTTGGCCAGAAAGTGATGGGTCCAGAATTGAGGGCTAGATCTGTGACAAGTTAGCATAGAGATGATAGTTGAAGTTGTCTCTGAATGAATTTGCCCATGGACAAGGTTGTAGAGGGAGAAGAAGAGGGGGCTAAGGACAGAAAGTTGGAGAGGAGGCTCCTCGAAGAAAACACTGAAGGATCATGTGAAGGCTGAGTGGGAATGTGGGAGAATTGGAGAAGCCAGGAGATTGCAGGGTTTGCGCTTGAGTGATGTGCTTGCTTTGTGGGCTGTTACTGTTCGTTTTATTTATTTTTTTGTTTGTTTTTAAACCCTGCACAGCTGGGTAGTATTTCCTGACTCAAACATGTTTGAATTATCAGTTCTGTACTATTACAAAATAAAGGGAAATATCCGCTATTGTAGCTGTTGATGGACTTTGTGCTTCTGGTTTTAAGTTAAATTTTTACTGAATAATACTTTCTAAAAAATCAGCTGATTACCATTTTTTATCCACCCATGTCTCCATTAAGAGATTTGAGGGGGGCTATCTTTTTGGCTGAAGAACCTATTGCTTTCTTGATTCTGTCATACATACCTTTTAGATCTCCATTCTCAAAGGATGTTCGTATTTTGTCGCACAGATCAATCCAGTATGATTTGAAGTCATTGTCTTGCTGTACATTGTAATGTGCTCTTGGCCATTCTGAGGCTAGCACATCTCGCAGAAGAGGTGTTCCTATTGCGATGGAGAGATGTTGTGTGCTTTGCTTCAATAACTGGAAGCATTTCTTCAGTGTATGCTACAAATCCGTCTTAATCTCATACAATCTTTTTACCAAAAACTGATATTGCAGCTCTAAGGATATTCAGTCTGTATGTTCCATGCAGCATTCAGAGATGCAGTTGATGATCGCTTCCCTGAGATTCATAGTGAATTGTTTTGTTGATGTTAATGTGTGGGCCACAGCTTTGTTTGGTACGATGGAATTTCTGTAGTGAAATCGTATTTTGCAGCATGGTCTGTGTCACAGTGTGCACTGTGAAAACTGCGAGTATGGAGAATGTCCTGTAAGTGTTTTCTGTGGCTGACAATTAAATCCAGTTGGTGCCAGAGTCTGGCTCTGGGTGTCTACACAAGACCTGGCAGTGATCTCTGGAGATACATGTTGGTAATTCAGTCCTCAGTGGGTGCAGAGCTCCAGTATGCTTTGGTCATTGTCATTCATTTTTCCCACTCATGGTGGCCGGTGCATAGTAGGCACATCTCATGATCTGAGGTGGTTATGCTTTGTGGTACATGTTCTGATGTGGGAGCAGGACATCAACCTCTGCTGGTGCTGGCGGGGTGCGGTGCGTGGCCTGGGACGCAAATTGGTGCTGGGAGGTGGGGGTTGGTGGGGCTGGTAGGCTCCCTCCCTGGCTCCGCACCTCCCACTCCCCGCAGCAGCAGAGTTTAGGTGTGGGAGGGGGCAGGAGGTTGGGGCATGGGACGGGGTGAGGAGGGCTCTGGGTGGTGCTTACCTGGGGGGCTCCCCAGAAGCAGCGACATCATCCTCGCTCAGCTCCTAGGTGGAGGCGTGGCCATGCAGTTTTGCGCACTGCCTCCACCCAGAGTGCTGGCTTCGCAGCTCCCATTGGCCGGGAATACGTCACCTCCGTGACAAACTCACAGCCCTAGAAATGGGGCACTTAGTGGAGAAGTGTAGGGGGCAGTCTGATAATACAAAGCCTTGCATAGGAGAAAGAGCCAATGTGAGTGATAAAGTGTGAGAGTAGGAGGAAATCAGCAGAGATTTAGGTAGGTCTACCAAAATTCCTACCTAAAGCAGGAGTATGCCATGCTTGGGGTAAAGGTAGCAAGTGATCTCTTCAGTTACGAGGAGGAGGAAAAGGAGGACAGGTGGGGGGAGGACAAGGAGACACTGAAGGAGTCATCAGTAAGATAAGAGAATCCAAAAAGCAGAGTTATGAACGCCAAGAGAGGTGGAGAATGAGCCAGCATTTCAAAAGAAGCAGAGTTCACTAATGATGTTGAAGGACCCTTTAGCGCAGGGGTGCTCAGACTTTTTAACTGGTGACCCCTTTCACACAGCAAGCCTCTGAGTGCGGACCCCCCCCCCACATTAAAAACACTTTTTTTATATATTTAACACCATTATAAATGCTGGCGGTGAAGCGGGGTTTGGGGTGGAGGCTGACCGCTCACGACCCCCTGTGTAATAACCTCGTGACCCCCTGAGGGGTCCCGACCCCCAGTTTGAGAACCCCTGCCTTCGTGACTGTGGCCATGGTGATTTTGGAGACACGGGAATGGTGAAATAACTCCACGCTCTCGCTCACATTTTTGAGAGTTAGAAATGCATGCCTCGTTCATTGAGCAGAATGAAAGCTCTTTTTCTCTCCCTCCCCTGCATATTTTTAAAGCTTGCAAAACAAGCTCTTCTGATTTTTTTATATACATATTTCCTAATAAAGCCTGCCAAAGAGAGCCATTTGAAACTTAAAAGGAAATACTGCATAGGTTTAAGCCCTCAAACCATTTTTGCATTGATCCTCAGAGTAAGCTTTATGTGGCTGAGCGGCTCTGGGCAAATGGCCAGGTGCAATTACTGTAAGTTGATCTCCACTAGACTACCAACCACTGAAAATGCCTGCGACACAAATTAGAATACGCCCAGATTTACTATTTGATCAAGAATGAAAAAGTGTAATAGTGAGAGTCTTCTGAATGTCACTGCTACAAGCAGATAGGGGAAGCTGATAGGAAACTTAAATATAAAGGATGCTAATGCTTTCCACAATTTTTAAAATAATCTTTTAAGACCCTCTAATACCTCCATTGTTTGCAGCAGGCCTCTGAAATTTGGAGGGCAAAAAGTGTCTCTTTTTTGGTCCCATGAAATTTATTTCAGGTTTTGCTGAGGTATACATTGTCAAATTCCATTCCTCAGGAAAACTTTGGTAGCCTACCAGAATGACTGACCATGAACATTTTGAAAAGGTAGGTCCACATCACCGCCAGGGAAGACCATGTGCCTGCAGCTGCCGGAGTGTTTGTACAGAGGGTGGGCTACAGAGCTGGGTTAGGCCCTTTCCCCTGATTACCCTCTGGGCTTGGCATATGGCAGGGGTGGCCAAACTCTGGCTCATGACCCCCAAGCTTTCATTTTACCATTAAAGTGCAGCTTGCGGAGCCTTCCCCCTCTTCTTCCCCCCCCCCCCCCGTTCTCCACCTACTAGACTTGGGGGGAAGTTTGGGACCTCTGCCTTGCAGCAGGGGAGTGGGGTAGGGGCTCTTGCCCAGTATGGGGTGTGTGTCTGTGTGTCTGTCTATCTCAGGGCTTCAGCCCTGCAGGGGGCACCTGCCAGGACTTGGGGCTTCAGCAGGAGCGGGTCTGAAGCCCCAAGCCCTGTCAGGTGCCTCCCACAGGCCTTGGGTGACCCATTTGATTTTTGCAATTCTATCCAATCCTGGAGATTGGACTCCTTAATCTGTTTAAAAGCAAATAAATTTTAGTGTTGGGCTTGGTAATATTTACAGATACTAGGAGTGGCAGGTCAACCCAACTGAGCTGGTTTATTAAGAGTTAGTGCCCTGTTTTCCTTCTTATATAAACTTAGAAATGTTTGTGCAGACCTTTTAAAGATTGTTCTTTTGCTACTTTGAGTTTGAAAAAGAGAAGCAATTCTAGGGCTTTGAGGAAATACAAGTAGCATAGCTCCATAAAGATAGGTACTTGGTGATTTGAAGGGGAGAAGAGACCCATTCAGGGGCACAGGACTGAATTGTAGCCCATGTTGTCTTTCTTTTTAAGTTAAACCATTGTTTTCCTGTACACACTTCCCCCGGCCATCAAGAATAAAATCTTGACGAGAGCTTGCGGACTGGCTTTTATATTTGCTGCTGGAGCAGCTGATTCACTTCACCCATTGGTAAGGCTAAGATTTTGTCAGTTATTTTTAGTAAAAGTCATGGACAGGTCACGGGCAACAAACAGAAATTCACAGGTGCCTGTGACCTGTCTGTGACTTTTACTAAAAATCAGGGGGGATGAATGACAGCTGGAGTCCCATGAAGGGGGGGACTGACAGGCCAAACCTCACCGCCATGGCGGGGGCACAGCCCCAGCTCCAGCAGCTGCGGGGCAGGGGCACACAGTCCCGGCTCCAATCACAGGTGCACAGCCCCGGTGGGTGAGTGGAAGAGGAGGGGCAGGGGAGGTTGCAGCGTCGCAGGCCTCTGTTGCGAGGTGGGGGTGCAGACAGCTGAAGCCAAAAGTCACGGAGGTCCAATAAACATGATTGCTGTGACCTCCGTGACTAAATCATAGCCTTACCTATTGGCAGTCCACAGTTCAGAGGTTGAATCTGGGAGAACTTGAGTGTGCAGGATCCACACTCGGAAAAACGAAATTGACAGGCAAGAGATTACTTACTTATGAAAACATCCTTCTCTAGGATATGTTATTTCAGCAAGAAGGAACCAGAGGCTGTTATTTAAAGGTAACTTAAAAGGTGTCCTTTTAAGGGATGTTTTTATTTCACTTAGGTCCAAAATTTAGGCTTTATTAAAATAAATTCAAAAGCTTTTTACAAAAACTAATGTGAACAGAAGTATTTTTGATTTTTTTTCCATTTGCATTTAATTCCCTGTACAACAATGAAAACCTGAACCTTGTAGCCTTGTTATGGTGCGTAAAAACTAGTCAGTCTAGTTTCACTACATCTAGGAACAAAGAACGGAGGTCCACACTTACAGGATTTGTCCTGTAGACAAAGCTATATCCTTGAAAGCAGAGACTCTGTAAAGAACTTGCAGGTCATGGTGACTAATCAACTAGATATGAGTTCACAGTGCTGTGCTGTGGCTGAGAGAAGTCTCTTGTAAACCGTGGGCGTATAAACAGCGGAATATCAAACAGAAGGGAGGTAATACTGGTCTTTATACAGCATTAGTTAGACCATTAATGGATACTGTATCCGGTTCTGGTATCAGCGCTTCAAAAAAAATGTTGAAAATTTGGAGGAAGTTCAGAAAAGAGTGACGAGAATGATTCAAGGTCTGAAAAATCTGCATTACAGACTAAATAGACTAAAGAATCCCAATCTGTTTATCAAAGACAAGGACCTACATAGGGATAGGACAGGGGTGGGCAAACTTTTTTTGGCCTGAGGGCCACATCGGGTTTCGTAAATTGTATGGAGGGCCTGTTAGGGGAGGGGGTCGTGGCCCAGCCCCCATCTCCTATCTGCCCCCCCCCCGGGACTCCTGCCCCATTCAACCCCCCCTGTTCCCTGACAGCACCTCTGGGGCCCCATCCACATACCCCTGCTCCCTGTCCTCTGACTGCCCCCGGACCCCCACCACCCCATCCAACCCCTCCCCTCCTTCCTGACTGCCCCCTGGGACCCCTTCCCCCATTCAACCCCCTGTTCCCCCCAACCACCATCCACACCCTCGCCCCCTGACCACCACTCCGAACTCCCCTGCCCTCTATCCAACGCCCCTGCCCCCTTACCGCACTGCCTGGAGCACCGGTGGCTGGCGGCGTTACAGCCGCACCGCCCAGCTGGAGCCGGGCCATGCTGCCGGCACCACCACACAGCACAGAGATCGGGTCAGGCCCGGCTCTGCAGCTGTGCTGCCCCAGGAGCTCACAGCCACTGGGATAAGATGTTAGAAAGTAGAAGGCTCTTTAGTCTAGCACAGCAGTTCTCAAACTGTGGGTCGCGAACCTGTTTTTATGGGGTCGCCAGGATTGATGTTAGACTTGCTGGGGCCTGGTGCCAAAGCCCAAGCCCCACCGAAGCTCAGGCTTCAACTCCCTTTCCCTGTCCTGTGCAGTGGGGCTCGGGCTTTGGGCCCCCCACCCGAGGGGCAGGACTCAGGCTTTACCCCCGCCCCTGCCCCCCTGGGGTCGTGTAGTAATTTTTGTTGTCAGAAGCGGGTTGTGGTGCAATGAAGTTTGAGGACCTCTGGTCTAGCAGGCTGAGGTGTGACAAGATCCAACAGCTGGAAGCCAAAGCTAGATACATTTAGACTAGAAATAAAGTGCACGTTTTTAAGTTATTGGAATTTCCCAACTTAACAAAAGCTGTGGTGGATTCTCTATCACTAGAATGTTTTAAAGACTGGATGTCTTTCTGAAAGACAATGTTATGGGCTTGATGCAGGAACTGTTGGGTGAAATGGCCTGTGTCATGCAGGAGGTCAGATCAGATCATAGTGGTCCATTATTTTGATTTTTAAAATCTACATAAATTAAAGATCCAATCTCATTAACATTTATTGGTTATTGGGTGCTTAAAACTCCCGTGGATGACTTAAAATATTATATTAGTAAGGACTTTAAGGCTGGAAATTTCAAAAATTTGAACAGGGAAGACAAATGTGTATTAAAAAAAACCCCAACACCCTGAGGGCCTTCTATTACTTCAAAACATTAAGATCTGGCTTCAGGTAAACCTGCTACAGATTGTACGTTGGGTGGAAGACTGAACCCTTGAATCTGTCTCCTGTGCACAGTGGTCTACAGACAATGCTCTAAAGACACATCCTTTTTTGTGTCCTGCTCATTCTGAAAGTGTTCAGGAGTTTACTAAATCATAATTACTCTTATTAGAATATAGCTTGAGCAGAAGGCATGGCTATTGTCCTAGTTCAAAGGGAGTGGCTTCTGTTGAAATGTTCTTGCTTTGATTTTCAAGGCAAACTTGCTGGAAACTGTCAAATCAGTACTAGAGACCAGTAGAGGCAATTGTGGTGATGATGTTCTGGACACATTTAGATAAAAATTGTTTCACTAATTTGTGGTTTTAAATAACATGAATGTGGTGAGTATGTATAACTGTTCTTTGAAGCTAATTTATAGTATTCTTTGTCACATCAAATGCCATTGGCTTGCTGAAGAAACCTTGGTAGCTAAATTTTGAAACTATTTTCTACATGACAATAGACCCAACTTTTTCAAGGGTATTGCAGGATTTAAAAAGTAACTTCTCCTTTTCCCTTATCTGAATAGCTGCAAAATCGAGGCTTTAATTAGTTTTGTTAACCAAAATGGTCTCTGTTCATTTAAGAAAGGAATGTAATTTTTCTGAATGTACAATGTCTTTACAACAAAAGTGACTTAGTTAAAATGTTCCTGCATCTGGGATTTAAACAACTAGACAAAAGTCTTCAGAAACTGTAAACATTTCATTTCTGGTTTTAATGTTGATAGCATATCATGGACAATAATGAAAATGAAACTGAATTTTTGTAACATTTGTAAAGTGTATGAAACTAAATTGTGCATTTCCCTGTATAATTTACATTGTAAATTAGCATACTTTTATAAAATTTCTTTGTAAATTGATTTACTTTTGTCACATAACAGTTGAGTATTAAAGTCAGGCGCAAATGCACATGGTGACTATATATTCATCTTCAGTCTGCAAGATGTTCCTGTTAAACCACAAAGTTAGCTATTGCCACAAAATGCAACATGTCATGGCGCACTCTTTCCTTTAGAAGAAAGGGAATCTGTTTCTGCAAGAAGCTTGGAATGCGTAGGAGCCCTACTTGAACAAGACATGGGTCAGCTGAAAACTTTGTTTTCCTAAGCAAACCCAAGATAACATGAGCATGGCAGGAAGGGCACATCAAAGCAACTGGTACTGGATGCTACATATGTTGGGTGACCGGGTGATGGCAGCTAGAAGCATGTTGTGTGTACTAGGGAAAACTGAAGTAATGTCGATGGATCCTGCAGTCTCATTGCACCCAGGCCGGTCATACAGGGGCTTTCCTACCACATCCACGTGACTTTTTCAGAGATGCACTATCCTGAATTAATAAGACTTCTGCATTTCTCCTGTGCAAATGGTGCTAACCATAAGCACATTCATGCTCACAGCGAGGTAGCTATCTCAGGGGTTCCATCCCAGGGTATTTGGATCCCTGAAAATACCAAACTTTACTTTGTGTTCTGGACATTGGATGAGGAGCACTTGCTCCTGTACCCTAGGCTGTCATCATTCCTTTTCTGCTCCTAAAATGTCTTTAATCCAAACAATCCGGTTTCTATTGTGGAGGGTTGTTTGGAAAGCACTCTAGATGTGGGAGTGGGGGAAAATCCGCAAACCCCAAGATGGACTATGCTGAGGATTTGAAAGAGGCACTTGGATATTGTAGTGATGGGCCTGGTATAAGAACTTGAATACAGGATAGCAGTGTAGCATCTGAGCACCTTGGAGTAAAAAAGTTGCATTTTATGTTTTCAACTGAAGAGGTAATCAAGAATAAGCCTAACACTTTTTTTCATATAAAATCCTAGATACTTACACATCTCCCTGCCTTATATGTATATAATTTAAAAATGTAATATATAGGGAATTGATGCAGTCTTGAATTGCAGTTGCAAGCCACTACCCTAAGTAGACATACAAAATTGGTAGGATCAGGTCAAATCTAAGAACAGTGAAGAGACAAAATAACCTTAAATCTCTAACAACTGAAGTCTCAGGATCTCTTAAAGTTGAAAGATAGCCACAGGGTGGCAGGTGGGGGTTAATTCCCTCTGACCCCAGAGATGTTGCTGATAGGGGCATTGTAGGGTGGAGGGAAGCTTAACACCTCTGACTCAAGTATTGTCCGGGCTAGTTGAACAGGTCCCAGCAACAGCACTCCATGTAGCTTTTCAAGACATTATTCCTTGGACTCAACATCATGTTGTGAATCTAGGTTTGACCTCTGTTGGAGCACTTCTTTCCAAGTTGAGTGGCCCAGCCCTCCCATCTTCCCTTGGAAGCTGTCTCGGTAGCTAGTTTTGGTCTCTGTGGGTTTATTACTCTATCTTCATTTTCTAATTTAAAAAAAAACCAACTAGCCTTTGTATCTTCACTGAGAGATAGTGAGGACTCTTAGCAACTTCATATTTTCTACTCTTTAGTGAATGCGGTTCTGCAATATTTAAGTTCCTATCCTCCTGTATCAGAATATTTCATGGTAACTTCTGGGAGCTTGAGTCGGTGAATGTCTGGTATGCCTTCCTGGCCTCACAAGTATTTTTTGATGTTAGGTTTTTTCCCCCCCTTGAAGATATCACTGGAGCACTTTCATTTCCAGGAGTTAAGATGTGTAACTTCTAAAGCTGGTAGAATTTTTCTGACCAGAATGTTTTCTCATTGGAAAATGTGGTTTTGTCAAAATCGACATCTTTCACAGAGACAGCTGTCAATTTGACCCCAAAATTTTTTTTTTTTTGAAAATTAAAATATTTAAATATTCCATTTTGATGCCTCCAATTCTGAAGTCTTGGAATTTTGTTTTGCGAAATTTGTTGGTGGAAAGTAATTTCAAAATTTCCCATGAAAGGAATTTTTTTTAGTAGCTTTAGTAACTTATTTCTTAGAGAGAGAGAAATTTACCTGTAATTCTTGTCCTCCAAATTGTGTTGTAAGCTCTTCCCTGGAGAGTTGGAGATTTTAGTTTGTCTTAAGGCAGATTCATTTCTTCCAGCTCACTCCATCTTCTCATTGTGGCTGGGATAAACTTTAGGGAAGGAGGAAGAGCATGAGAACTTAAAAGCCTTTTTTTCTCCCATGTGCTGCAGCTACTTTGCCACTGAGAGGGTATGTCTACACTACGGGATTAATCCGAATTTATATAATTCGAATTTGGGAAACAGATTGTATAAAGTCAAATGTATGCAGCCACACTAAGCACATTAATTCGGCGGTGTGCGTCCATGTACCGGGGCTAGCGTCGATTTCTGGAGCGTTGCACTGTGGGTAGCTATCCCATAGCTATCCCATAGTTCCCGCAGTCTCCCCCGCCCATTGGAATTTTGGGTTGAGATCCCAGTGCCTGATGGGGCAAAAAACATTGTCGCAGGTGGTTCTGGGTACATCCTCA
This sequence comes from Emys orbicularis, assembly GCF_028017835.1. Lineage (NCBI taxonomy): Eukaryota > Metazoa > Chordata > Testudines > Emydidae > Emys > Emys orbicularis. The sequence goes on along the minus strand of NC_088703.1, from coordinate 6,857,815 downwards.
CCCCTTCCTCCCTCCATGAAAGCAGCGGACGGCAGACAACCATTTCGCGCCTTTTTTCCTGGGTGAACACTGCAGACTCCATACCACGGCAAGCATGGAGCCCGCTCAGCTCAAGACAGCAGTCATGAACATTGTAAACACCTCGTGCGTTCTCGTGCAGTTTATGCTGAGCCAGGACCAGAAAAACGAGGCGAGGAGGCGGCGGCGACGGCAGCGCAGCGACAAGCGTGATGAGGACATGGACATGGACACAGAATTCTCTCAAACGGCGGGCCCCGGTGCTTTGGAGATCATGTTGTTAATGGGGCAGGTTCTATCCATGGAACGCCGATTCTGGGCCCGGGAAACAAGCACAGACTGGTGGGACCGCATAGTGTTGCAGGTGTGGGACGATTCCCAGTGGCTGTGAAACTTTTGCATGCGTAAGGGCACTTTCATGGAACTTTGTGACTTGCTTTCCCCTGCCCTGAAGCGCCAGAATACCAAGATGAGAGCAGCCCTCACAGTTGAGAAGCGAGTGGCGATAGCCCTGTGGAAGCTTGCAACGCCAGACAGCTACCGGTCAGTCGGGAATCAATTTGGAGTGGGCAAATCTACTGTGGGGGCTGCTGTGATGCAAGTAGCCAAAGCAATCACTCAGGTGCTGCTACGAAAGGTAGTGACTCTGGGAAATGTGCAGGTCATAGTGGATGGCTTTGCTGCAATGGGATTCCCTAACTGTGGTGGGGCGATAGATGGAACCCATATCCCTATCTTGGCACCGGAGCACCAGGGTACCCAGTACATAAACCGCAAGGGGTACTTTTCAATGGTGCTGCAAGCACTTGTGGATCACAAGGGACGTTTCACCAACATCAACGTGGGCTGGCCGGGAAGGGTTCATGACGCTCGCGTCTTCAGGAACACTACTCTGTTTAAACGGCTGCAGCAAGGGACTTACTTCCCGGACCAGAAAATAATCGTTGGGGATGTTGAAATGCCAATAGTTATTCTTGGGGACCCAGCCTACCCCTTAATGCCATGGCTCATGAAGCCATACACAGGCAGCCTGGACAGGAGTCAGGAGCTGTTCAACTACAGGCTGAGCAAGTGCAGAATGGTGGTAGAATGTGCATTTGGCCGTTTAAAAGGTCGCTGGTGATCGTTACTGACTCGCTCAGACCTCAGCCAAACCAATCTCCCCATTGTTATTTCTGCTTGCTGTGTGCTCCACAATCTCTGTGAAAGTAAGGGGGAGACCTTTATGGCGGGGTGGGAGGCTGAGGCAAATCGCCTGGCTGCTGATTACGCGCAGCCAGACACCAGGGCGATTAGAAGAGCACACCAGGAAGCGCTGTGCATCAGAGAATCTTTGAAAACCAGTTTCATGACTGGCTACAGTGTGAAATTTCTGTTTGTTTCTCCTTCATGAAAACCCGCCCCCTTTATTGACTCATTCTGTGTAAGGAACCCACCCTCCCCCTTCCCCCAGCTTGCTTTCAAACCAAATAAAGTCACTATCGTTTAAAAATCATTTATTCTTTATTAATAGATTATAAAAAGAGGGAGGGAACCCGGTGGGGTTTGGGAGGAGGATTGGAGGGAAGGAAAAGGCCACTAAAAAAAGGTTTAAAAAAATGACAGCCTTTTGCTTGGGCTGTCCACTGGGGTGGAATGGGAAGGTGTACGGAGCCTTCCCCCCCCCGCCCCCCCCGCGTTCTTACACGTCTGGGTGAGGAGGATATGGAACATGGTGAGGGGGGAGGGAGGTTATACAGCGGCTGCAGCAGCAGTCTGTTATCCTGCTGCCATTCCTGAAGCTCCACCAAACGCCGGAGCATGTCTGTTTGCTCACGCAGCAGCCCCAGCGTTGCATCCTGCCTCCTCTGATCTTCCTGCCACCACCTCTCATCTCGAGCGTCCCTCCTCTCCTCACGTTGGTCCCTCATGTCCTCACGTTGGTCCCTCCTGTCCTCACGTTCATTAGCTTCTTTCCTATACTTTGAAACCGTGTCCTTCCACTCATTCAGATGAGCTCTTTCACTGTGGGTGGATTCCATGATTTCTGCGAACATATCGTCTCGCGTCTTCTTTTTCCAACGCCTTATCTGTGATAGCCTTCGGGACGGAGGAGGGAGGCTTGAAGAATTTGCAGCTGCTGGAGGGAGGGGAAAAAAGGAGAGAATTTTTTAAAAAGATACATTTTGCAGAACAATGCTTATACTCTTTCATGGTGACCAACACTATTCACATTACATAGCACATGTGATTTCTGAGCAAGGTTGCATTTTGCCTCTTAATATTGAGTGCCTGTGGCTTTGCTGCTAGAGATCACAGACGCAGGTCCGGGCAACAGAATTCGGCTTGCATGCGGCCATGGTAAGCCATTGTCTTTCGGCTTCTGTGCCCTCCTTTCCCACATACCAAGCAAAACCCATTGAGTGCTGCGGTTTTCCTGTTAACCTTCAGCAGCAGAAAACAAACTAACCCCCCCCAATCCAATTCTCTGGATGATCGCTTTATCCCTCCCCCCACCGCATGGCTGGTATCAGGGAAGATCCCTGCTAGCCAAATGCGAAAAGCTCCGGGCCAATTCCCCCCCCCCCCCCCCCCCCCCCCCCCCGCGCTTGGCTAACTGCAGGGAAGGATTTCTTTTCAGCCACAGGCAAACATCCCAGTAGGAACGGCCACCTCTGTCCCCTTAATTAAATTCCCATATTTCAACCAGGTTACCATGAGCGATATCACTCTCCTGAGGATTACACAGCGAGATAAAGAACGGATGTTGCTTGAATGCCAGCAAACACCGGGACCATACGCTGCCAGGCTTTGTCATGCAATGATACCAGATTACTTGCGGCAAGCATGGCGCGGTCAAGTGTCCTACATGGAGGACGGAATAAGGCTGCACTGCCCAGAAACCTTGTGGCAAGGCTTTTGGAGTACCTCCAGGAGAGCTTCATGGAGATGTCCCCGGAGGATTTCCGCTCCATCCCCAGACACGTTAACAGACTTTTCCAGTAGCTGTACTGGCTGCGAATGCATCCCAAGTCCTCAGGGCAAAGTAATCATTAAAAAACGCTTGCTTTTAAAACAAGTTTTATATTTTAAAAGGTAAACTCACCTGAGGTCCCTTCCATGTGGTTGTGGTCTTGGATACTGGGTTGGGAGGGTACTTCAGTCAGGCTGAGAAAAAGATCCTGGCTGTTGGGGAGAACGGAGTGCTGGGTGCTCTCTGCAAGCTTGTCCTCCTCCTCCTCCTCCTCCTCCTCTTCCCCGTCCGCAGAATCCTCAGGTGTAGCTGATGAGATTATCCCCGCCTCGGAATCCACGGTCAGAGGTGGGGTAGTGGTGGCAGCCCCCCTTAGAACTGCATGCAGCTCAGCGTAGAAGCGGCATGTCCGCGGCTCTGACCCGGAGCGACCGTTTGCCTCCTTTGTTTTTTGATAGGCTTGTCTGAGATCCTTGACTTTCACGCGGCACTGATCTGAGTCCCTATTGTGGCCTCTCTCCATCATGCCCTTGGAGATTTTTTCAAAAGTTTTGGCATTTCGTCTTTTCAAACGAAGTTCTGCTAGCACTGAATCCTCTCCCCGTATAGCGATCAGATCCAGTATCTCCCGTACGGTCCATGCTGGTGCTCTTTTTCGATTATCAGCCTGCATGGTTACCTGTGCTGATGAGCTGTCTGTAGTCACCTGTGCTCTCCACGCTGGGCAAACAGGAAATGAAATTCAAATGTTCGCGGGGCTTTTCCTGTCTACCTGGCCAATGCATCAGAGTGCAGATTGCTGTCCAGAGCGGTCATAATGGTGCACTGTGGGATAGCTCCCGGAGGCCAATACCGTCGAATTGCGGCCACACTAACCCTAATTTGAAATGACAAAATCAATTTTGGCGCTACTCCGCTCGTCGGGGTGGAGTACAGAAATCGATTTTAAGAGCCCTTTATTTCGAAATAAATGGCTTCGTTGTGTGGACGGGTGCAGGGTTAATTCGATTTAATGCTGCTAAATCCGAATTAAAGTCATAGTGTAGACCAGGCCAGAGAGTCGCTGCCATGTGAGTAAAAGAGAAGGAGCTGGTACTAAACACCTCCAGCTTGTGGTGGGAAGGAGAGGGCAATGCATATGTGGCTAGTTGTAAAGTGAGGGAAAATGGGGTGAGTAATTGTTAATGCTCAGAAGGCTGAAAAGTGTGTTATCCTTACCAGCTATTCATGACTAAAGTCGTGGTCTAGCGAATCAGCACCATCCATTTATTAAAAGGGAAGAATCAACCACCCAGACTTCAAACATCCAGCTTGATCAATGGGCCTGGTCATACATCTGTCAGGTAGACAACAAGCAAACCAAACCAAACACGTGGCCTGATCAGAGGCGTGAAACCAGTGATGCAACACCTTCGCAGATACAGCCAACAAACCAAACACTCACCTTGTCGGTTACAGGATCAGTAGGTGACCCTCAAACACCTGTTACTCTGCTCCCCTCTTTGACACCACTACATGCAGGACCTGGGTTTTTCATTTAGATATTGCACCCAAATAGTAAATAGGCCTGACTGCTGAGATCGCATCCTAGGGAAGGTAGCATGACATGAGGCCAAAACAAATATTAATATTGATTACTTTAAATTCACTGTTAAGACTTTTTTTTTAAAAAGGTATTTTGTCTGCCATGACTGGAGTTTATGCCCTTGGCATTCTCTATTCCAATGCTCTAATTCAATGTTTTTCAATGACCGTTCCGTGCATCAGCACGCTCAGTCCCTGACATCTCCCTGACACAGTTTAGGAAGGCAGCAAGTCGATCCCTGGTATCAACAAGTCTGAGAAACACTGCTTTAGTTCATATCCTCACTTCCACTTACGTAGGGGTATTCTGTATACTGCTTTTGATGTTAGTGATGTCATTTTACTTTAGTCCAATTCTGAACATTGGTCTCTCTAATAAAAAATACCTTTCAATTTAACTTTTTATACAACTATATATTGCAATTTAATTCTGTTCAGAAGTTTATTTGTATTACATTCTGCTAATGATTTCAGACTTCCCTAGATTAAAACTAGAAGGGATCATTATGACCATGTAGTCTGGCAATTCTTGCATCAATGATTAATTCCTGTTATTGCTAAACATCTGCACCTTATTTCCAGAGTGAATTTGTCTAAATTCAGTTTATAGCCATTTTATCTTAGGTCTTTGTCTGCTAGATTAAAGAACCTTCAAGATCAAAAATCTTCTCATGTAGGTATTTATAGATCTTGTTCAAGTTGCCTCTTAACCAGTTGTTAATGTATTTTTAAAAAAAATCAGTTTGCCTTTAAAACAGGAAATATAATACAATCACTCCATGAAAGTTTTACAGCAAGCAGAAAGATTGTAGTTCTGTTAGCCCACTGTAATAAGGGGGCCTGGAAAGGACATTGTCAACTCTACAAGGACATGTGTTGATAATTGTTCTTTGGACTTTAAAGTTCTTGAATACTGATAATATCGACGTGGCAAATATTTGCCATTAAGCCACAAGACAAAATTCAACCAGGAAATATTTCTGCCAATATTGGCACCAAAGGCTGATTGTTTATTAATTTGCAGTTAGCTTTATATGTAAAGAGTAGGCCTTAAAGTGGGAGGGAACAAAAAACAGTGGAGAAGGGACCCCTGCAAGCTTTTTGTCCAAGTAACTCAGCCTTAAACAAAAGAAAAATCCCCCATGTACTTCGTATAAACTCTTGAAGTGAGTTTCACAGTTCAACCCTAATATACTACTACTTCAAGCAAATGTGTTTTTTTTTTTTTTTTTCTTCAGTAGCGTTGTGGCCTGCATAGGGCCTCATGAGACGAATGTCTTGGCCTTGGAGTGAACTCTAACTTTGCAGGAAAAAGATACGCTGTCCAAATGTTGTTTTCTTGTCTCACTTTCATCCCAATTAAACAAGTCTTTTTAAGAATGAGTTAAAATCGCAGCGGTCTTGCGGCCGGTGATTGATCCTCTGCTAGATTGCCTGTATGGGATTGCTGGCTTTGTTTTTGTGGGAGAAGGGTTTATTTCTCAGCTGCTGAGATGTCACCGGCAGATCCATGGAAAATTTACCAAACACTCGCAATAGCCTGAATGTTCTGCAAGGTCTGGGTAAAAGGACAAAATATAAAAACTTTGTGCCAAATGTCCCTCTGTAAACATGTTGCAGCAATTATTAGTAGCTGAAAAGAATGGGAAAAGTGTGACTTGCAGTGTACTAAAACCCAGGCACAATCAAAAGCCACAAGCAGGTCACAGTCCTGCTCTGAAAAGTGACTCTCTAAGGGTATGTCTACACTGCCGCGCTAGTTCGGCGGCTGGGGATCGAAGTTCCGGGTTCGATTTATCGCGTCTGGTGTGGACGCGATAAATCGAACCAGGAAGTTCTCGCCGTCGACTGCGGTACTCCAGCTAGACGAGAGGAGTACCGCGGAGTCGACGGGGAGCCTGCCTGCCGCGTGTGGACCGCGTCTGAACCGCGGTAAGTTCGAAGTAAGGTATGTCGAATTCAGCTACGTTATTCACGTAGCTGAATTTGCGTACCTTACTTCGACTTGGGGGGTAAGTGTAGACCAAGCCTAAATGGCTCTGTTGTGTATGGCAAAGTTACAGGACTAGCTGTACCCTCTGTCTCCCTTCTGGCCTCTCTGACTGCACCCCTCATGTGTCAGGCCATGTCCCTTTTCCTATTCAGGGGTAGAATTATGCAGTTCTTCTACTATTAGACCAAGCTCTAGGCTACAGTGCCCTGCATATAAACTATTCTTATCCAGCTGGGTTGGGCTGCTGTGGTTTTTCCTTTGGGAGTCTGTAACCATTGGTGTATGTAGTGACGAGGCAGCCTTCTTAAAGCAAAAACGCGGTTTGTTTTTTACAATAGGAACAAAACACTTAGAGATGAATAAAGATTTTTAAAGCAGCCTACACCCAGAAAACAAATCATGCTAAAAGGAATTGGTCTTTAAAACAAACTCCTGCTCTCTGTCAGATGAACTTGTTTACTAAAACAAAACACAATCAAAACCAGTTCTTGGTCATTTTAGCAATGTTTCCTCAAACAGCAGGGTGAAAGTGTAGGTTCTCTCTTTAACAGAATCTTCCCATCCAGTGTTGGTGTGTCTGTCTGTTGCATGTTTGCGCTAGTGCTTTTGGAACAAGGAAGCTCAGACTCGTTCATGTGCGTGAAACATACGTAGGTAACATTAGAACCACAAGTAGCTTGTTGTGTTCCATCCTCCGAGGAGAAATGCAAACCAATGCTAACTGTAGTTTGGGGTGAAGACATTTTACAGTACGTAGGCTTACCCAGTGAACAGACTCAATATTCTTAAACGCCACTTGTACTTGTGGCAGTTGGCAGTTGCAGAATCATGGCAATTGAAATATAAATAGATTATTCTGTGGTGTTATGAGGGAAATGTTATGTATTCTCCTCATATTGGATATATACATGTTATGCAGCAAGAGGGATGACAACAATATTGTATCATGCTTGTTAGGTGGCTTTGTTATAGGCAGTGATACAAGCCTACTGTACCAGAACCCTGTTACTATCTGGATTTTCCAAAATTCCTCCTGTTTGGTTTTCAGGGAATGCATTAGAATTTGTGTGTGGCAGATGTAACGGGACATTTCTAGTGCTTCCTGACAATTATATTAGTGATATCATCCTCCTCCTTTATAATTAAATGAGGATCATTCTGCCCCAGCAGTCCACAGTGGATTATTACTACCTTGTAATTGGATCCATGCAAAATAAACGGCATTGTTTAATATGATGCTCTTGTTCAGCAGCTTCCAGTGCATCAGAAACTTGGCATGCATTTGCTTTTATTTTTAAGAAATCCATTTCTTGTCCATTTTAATACCAGTGCGTGGGTCTAAAACCAACCATAAGGCTGTCTTGGCAAACTCAGCAAACTAACAGGGTTCAAAAAAGAACTAGATAAGTTCATGGAGGATAGATCCATCAATGGTTATTAGCCAGGATGAGCAAGGATGCAAAACCATGCTCTGAAATGTCCCTAGCCTCTGTTTGCCAGAAGCTGGGAATGGGCGACAGGTGATGGATCACTTCATAGAATCCTAGACTGGAAGGGACCTCAGGAGGTCATCTAGTCCAACCCCCTGCTCAAAGCAGGACCAATCTCAGACAGATTTTTACCCCAGTTCCCTAAATGGCCCCCTCAAGGATTGAACTCACCCCCCTCAATCACTTGATGATTACATGTTCTGTTCATTCCCTCTGAAACACCTGCCATTGGTCACTGTCTGAAGACTGGGCTAGACAGACCACTGGTCTGACGCAGCATCGCCTTTATTATGTTCTAATAAGATCCAGTGGCTGGAAGTGGAAGCTTGATAAATACAAACTGGAAATAAGGTGCAAGCATTTATCAGGGTAATTAACCAGTGCAACAATTTACCAAGGATATGGTGAGTTCATCACTTGGAGTCTTCAAGATTGGATGTCTAAGATACATTCTAGCTCAACCACAAGTTGTTGGATTTGATGGAGGTATGATAGAGTGAAATTCTGTCGCCGTGCTATGTGGGTTGTCAGATGAGATATAGGAAATAGTCCCTTCTGGCCTTAAAAATTCCATGAATATGAAACATGAACTTGATTTATATGGAATGCCAGCAAAAATAAAATTTTGCTTTTTGCATCTGGCATAGATGTGATGGATGTAAAGTTCTGTCTGGTATGTAGCACCAGGACTCTCCTTTTGCTGAACCACAGTAAGGCTCATCATGTACGTATACACATACATGGGTTTACGCACTCTGACTTCTATACATTGTGCCTTTCATAAAGCTTTAGATTAAACTTTTAAAATGTTTTTGTTTTATCAAACAGAGTAACTTAAAATACAAACCTCCACATAGTGATAAATTCAACAGAATTTTTTAATGCAAAATATCCTGTGAAGACAGATGTTAATGGGATAGAAAATCATGAAATCCTGCCGAGTATATTTACAAAGGAGCTCTTGTAGATTATTCTAGTCCCCTAGTACTAGTTAGGATTGTGTTCTACGCTGAACATGTTAAATTCTTCATTTAGTTTGCTTTTGACTTCCTTAATTGATAGTGCCCTCAACAGACATACCAAAGGTGTCAAGGGATACAAAGGTAACATGTTATTTAATTTGCCTGTATACAATTTGTTTGGTAGCAGTTTGACCAATAAATGAAAGGAATTTGAAATGCTTCCGTGGTGAGAGAAATTCTGACATAGTTGGCATTACTGAAACCTGGGAGGAGGATTCACATGACTTGTGTGTGTGTGTGTGTGTAGTAGCACTTTTAAACAAGTAATGGTATATGTGATGTTGAGTTATTGACAGTTCGGAAACGGACTCCTGAATGCTTATGGATCAATGAATAAAGACCAAACCCTTTATATATATATATATATATATATATATATATATATATATATATATATATATATATATATATATGTGTGTGTGTGTGTATAAAATCAACTTCACACAGGTGTAAAAAATTAGATAAATCAGTTGGGGGGGCGGAATTAAACAGAAAAATTTGAATGATAATTAGGAGCTATTTAAGAACATTTTACTAGATGCCCCAAAGACCACAATTAAAAAAGGCTATACACTGGTTAAAACAACCTGCCTTATAGGAGAAGAGAATGTAACTATAAAATATAGGTAATAGCGTTCATTTAATATACTTAGACTTCCTTATGGCATTTGGTTTGATATTGTACAATAGTTTTAATAATGAGAACAACCAAAATTAATGTGGCACACATTAAATGAATTACATTGAGACTTGTCAGACAGTTTTTAATTGTAGACTGGGAATCATTAAGTAGGTGTATTTCTACTGGGGTGGGGCAGGGATCAGTTCTTGGCCTTATGCTATTTAACACTTTTGTAAATGACCTGGGGGAAAACATAAATCATTATTGAAAGTTTGCAGATACACCAATTAGCCTGACAGTCGGCGTGGGCAAAACAATGGAATGGGTGACAAGTGTATGTCTGGATGTATCTGTATCAATCTGCAAATGCCATTTTGTTCTGAAAAGCTATTTGTTTGTAAAACTGTTCTGTGCCGTCACCTTGGCTCTGTAGCCTCCATTTTGAGCTAAAACACAGGAAATGTCAGAATAAATTCTTGCACCTAACAGGTTTCAGAGTAGCAGCCGTGTTAGTCTGTATCCGCAAAAATAACAGGAGTACTTGTGGCACCTTAGAGACTAACAAATTTATTAGAGCATAAGCTTTCGTGGGCTACAACCCACTTCTTCGGATGCATATAGAGTGAACCATATATTGAGGAGATATATATATACACACACATACAGAGAGCATGAACAGGGTGGGAGTTGTCTTACCAACTCTGAGAGGCCAATTAAGTAAGAGAAAAAAAACTTTTGAAGTGATAATCAAGATGGTTCAGTACAGACAGTTTGATAAGAAGCAAGTGTGAAAATACTTACAAGGGGAGATAGATTCAATGTTTGTAATGGCTCAGCCATTCCCAATCCCTATTTAGCCCTGAGTTGATTGTGTCTAGTTTGCATATCAATTCCAGCTCAGCAGTCTCTCGTTGGAGTCTGTTTTTGAAGTTTTTCTGTTTTAAGATAGCCACCCGCAGGTCTGTCAAAGAATGGCCAGACAGGTTAAAGTGTTCTCCCACTGGTTTTTGAGTATTATGATTCCTGATGTCAGATTTGTGTCCATTAATTCTTTTGCGTAGAGACTGTCCGGTTTGGCCAATGTACATGGCAGAGGGGCATTGCTGGCACATGATGGCATATATCACATTGGTAGATGTGCAGGTGAACGAGCCACTGATGGTATAGCTGATGTGATTAGGCCCTATGATGGTGTCACTTGAATAGATATGTGGACAGAGTTGGCATCGGGCTTTGTTACAAGGATAGGTTCCTGGGTCAGTGTTTTTGTTCAGTGATGTGTGGTTGCTGGTGAGTATTTGCTTTAGGTTGGGGGGTTGTCTGTAAGCGAGGACAGGTCTGTCTCCCAAGATCTGTGAGAGTAAAGGATCATCTTTCAGGATAGGTTGTAGATCTCTGATGATGCGCTGGAGAGGTTTTAGTTGGGGGCTGAAGGTGACAGCTAGTGGTGTTCTGTTATTTTCTTTGTTGGCCCTGTCTTGTAGGAGGTGACTTCTGGGTACTCGTCTGGCTCTGTCAATCTGTTTTTTCACTTCAGCAGGTGGGTATTGTAGTTTTAAGAATGCTTGATAGAGATCTTGTAGGTGCTTGTCTCTATCTGAGGGATTGGAGCAAATGCGGTTATATCTTAGAGCTTGGCTGTAGACAATGGATCGTGTGGTGTGTCCTGGATGGAAGCTGGAGGCATGTAGGTAAGTGTAGCGGTCAGTAGGTTTCCGGTACAGGGTGGTATTTATGTGACCATCGCTTATTAGCACAGTAGTGTCCAGGAAATGGACCGCTTGTGTGGATTGATCTAGGCTGAGGTTGATGGTGGGATGGAAATTATTGAAATCATGGTGGAATTCCTCAAGGGCTTCTTTTCCATGGGTCCAGATGATGAAGATGTCATCAATGTAGCGCAAGTAGAGTAGGGGCGTTAGGGGACGAGAGCTAAGGAAGCGTTGTTCTAAGTCAGCCATAAAAATGTTGGCATACTGCGGGGCCATGCGGGTACCCATAGCAGTGCCGCTGACTTGAAGGTATATATTGTCCCCAAATGTGAAATAGTTGTGGGTGAGGACAAAGTCACAGAGTTCAGCCACCAGGTTAGCTGTGACATTATCGGGGATACTGTTCCTGATAGCTTGTAGTCCATCTGTGTGTGGAATATTGGTGTAGAGGGCTTCTACGTCCATAGTGGCCAGGATGGTGTTTTCTGGAAGATCACCGATGGATTCTAGTTTCCTCAGGAAGTCAGTAGTATCTCGAAGATAGCTAGGAGTGCTGGTAGCGTAGGGTCTGAGGAGAGAGTCCACATAACCAGACAAACCTGATGTTAGGGTGCCAATGCCTGAGATGATGGGGCGTCCAGGATTTCCAGGTTTATGGATCTTGGGTAGCAAATAGAATGTCCCTGGTCGGGGTTCTAGGCATGTGTCTGTACAGATTTGTTCCTGTGCTTTGTCAGGGAGTTTTTTTAGCAGATGGTGTAGTTTCTTTAGGTAATCCTCAGTGGGATCAGAGGATAATGGCCTGTAGAATGTGGTGTTAGAGAGCTGTCTAGCAGCCTCTTGGTCATATTCCAATTTATTCATGATGACGACAGCACCTCCTTTGTCAGCCTTTTTGATAATGATGTCAGGGTTGTTTCTGAGGCTGTAGATGGCGTTGTGTTCAGCATGGCTGAGGTTATGGGGCAAGTGATGTTGCTTATCCACAATTTCAGCCTTTGCACGTTGACGGAAGCAATCTATGTAAAAATCCAGTCTGTTGTTTCGACCGTCCGGAGGAGTCCACGCAGAATCCTTTTGTTTGTAGTGCTGGTAGGGGGGATTCTGTGGGTTAGTATGCTGTTCAGAGGTATGTTGGAAATATTCTTTGAGTCGGAGACGTCGAAAGTAGGATTCTAGGTCACCGCAGAACTGTATCATGTTCGTGGGTCTGGAGGGACAAAAGGAGAGGCCCCGAGATAGGACAGACTCTTCTGCTGGGCTAAGAGTATAGTTTATCTACAGGCCAAAAGTCCTTTTCAGAGACACTACTTTCTAGTCCGCAGTCCTTTAAATATGGCCTACACTTTTTGTCCTTAGATGTAATGACCTTGCATTTGACCATATTAAAATACAAGTTTGATTGTACCTAGATTACCAAGAGATTTGATAGATCATTGGTACATAACTATTTCATTATTTGTTTATATTAATTATGGAAAAAAGTGATGCTGCCTCCATGGCTGACTCTGCCCGGCGACTAGTGATGGTATCTCTGTCCATCTCCCCCAGCCAATGGGAGCTGCGGGGGGCGGTGCCTGCAGCTGACATTGCCGGCAACGTCTCTGCATGCGTCTCTCCGCAGGCCACAGTGGGGAGGTTCTTGGGCCACAGATGGCCCGCGGGCCAGGACTTTGAGACCCCTGAATAAAATGATTAAAAAGCCACACAGAAAACACAGTTCATGAACACGATATAGTGCACAGACAAAATCTGTAGGATCCATGTGTACGTTATGGTAATGTAGCTGTTCAACTTTTATAGTAAAATATCAAATTAGATTCTCATTTTGCTTTGAACATAAATTGCCTATTTCATACCCTGGCCATTTGAAATTATTCTGGGTGGGAACAGCATTAGTTAATTATACACAACTCTCACACTTTTGTCAGTGTAAGTGCCTGACACACAGTTTATTGTGTAGCTGAGTTTGAATAAATATGAATGTAAATGTAATCTTAATCTCTACCCCTTACATTTTCAGCCCAGAATGTGACTGTTGAGGAAATTATCATTGCCTACAAACAAGCCTGTCAGAAATTAAACTGCAAACAGATACCCAAACTACTGAAGCAGATACAGGTATTGTGGATATTCTTACATATGCAGCACAAAATTTTAATCCTGTTTAGCTCCTGGAGTACGACTGACATGGAAACGCTAGAAAAGTCAGCTGCAGCCATATCAGAACTGAAAACATAAATCTGCTGAAAACAGACCTTATGTTGATACTTAGAATAATTTTCATGCCGGTCAAATATGGAAAAACAATAGCATTGCTTTCTAACAACTTGAGCAGGTTTTTTAGCAGATGAAAAAATGTTGCAGGATGCTAGTATCTAAAATATATTTGTTACCAAAATACTATGCATAAATTATTTAATAAAATATTACAGAAGTCTGGGTTCTTGCCTTTAGTTCTTAAATGGTTTTCTTTCTGTACAGTGCTTACAGATGGGCTCCTTTTTGTACTCAGTTTAAATAAGATGGATACGAGTTTTCCAACACAGTTTATGTATTGTTTCTATTTTGTGCTGCGTTAATTGTTTTTTGTTTTCTCAAGTGTGGGAATAATTTATAAACCTAAACTGTTCTTGGGGAAACTGTATTGTTTTATCATGGACAAAACAGATGAAAGGTTAAGGGAAAAGGGATATAATGTGTGAGCAGAGTGATGGATGCAAATGTCACGTTAGCTCCCTGATGGAGATGGTATTTTTTGCTTCTCTAATTCTTTGTGTGGAGTTTGATCTGCTAAACAAAAAAGCAAAGGCAAGGAGAAGGGAGAGGGCAGGGGAGAACAAGGAAGGATGGGAGCACCAAAGGCAGGTGAAGTGAGTGAGGCTAGTGGGAAGGGACTGTGACGTGGAGGGCGGGAAAGGGCTGGCGCAAACAGCCAGTTGGTTCAGGGGAGACAATGACCAGAGCTAAAATTGTAGAAGGGAGTCTGATGACATCACCAATGTCTGATGGTCCCTGTGGCAGAACATGCTGAGGTTGCTTCTGTGTCTGATCTGCCAGCTTGAGAATTTCTCTGCCTTCCAGGGAGAGGAGTCTGGCTCCTCCCTGGAATTCTTCTTTAAGACCACATGGCTTGGAGGTGGGAGCAGGTCCCCAGAGCAGGAAGTGTGGGGAGTCACCTCTGCATAGTTCTGGGTCTGGAAGGTGCAGGTGGGGGAAAGGGTGGCCCCAGTTGGGTCCCTCCCCCACCGGTGCCACAATTCCTGCTGAGACTGCTTCTGTGTCTGCTCCTCCTAACTTGAGTTTCTGTGAAATGTTAACAATTGTATAATCCCAGTAGCATCTTTCAAAAATCATGAGTCAGGCCCCCAAAGTCGTGCAGTTGTCTTAAAAATCCTGAGATGATTTAAAAAAAAGGTGTTGGGTCTCTTTATTTGGTTTCTGCGCTGTTAGGGTACACTTGGATCTTGTTTTCAAGGTTTTCTCCACAGAGAGCTAGGAACTGTTTTTAAAAAATATCTTGACTCAAGCAGCTGGGGCATTAAGAAAAACACCCAATATGGCAAGAGTTGGCAACACTGCTGAATTCCAAAGTCAGTCCTCCTAGGTAGTCATGTTCTTCTTATTCTTCTAAGCCATATTAGGGCCATATCTTGACTAAGAACATATGTTGTGTTCTAAAAACAATGTTAGCCAACACTTTTTCAGTAT
Source organism: Emys orbicularis (assembly GCF_028017835.1). Taxonomy (NCBI): domain Eukaryota; kingdom Metazoa; phylum Chordata; order Testudines; family Emydidae; genus Emys; species Emys orbicularis. The sequence goes on along the minus strand of NC_088703.1, from coordinate 6,842,710 downwards.
CATGACCGTAAGCAGATCTTCGCATTTAGTGTAGATGGGGCAAGTCATGTTAGGGTTGACCAAAACCAGCTAACGTTGACTTAACCTGTTCACACTAGATACAAAGGCTTTTTTGAAATTATGATAGTTAAACATGTGTTTTTAAACTGCTAGCTCTTTTCCTAATCTATGTATGGCCTGTGGAGGTAAGTGAAGGGGCATGGCTGCTGTAGCTGAGTACACCAATAAGGACTCTGGAGCAAAAAACATTTGTACAAAAATATTTAGACTGCCAATGAAGAAGCCCACTCCACTCCTCAATACCTCCAAAGAGTCTAAAATTGCCAACATAACTCAATATCTCTCCCTCACACCTTAACCACCAGCTTAATGATTCACACCTATCAGGGCTCCCATCCAATCCTAGGCCTGGTCCACACTACCCCCCCACTTCGGACTAAGGTACGCAAATTCAGCTATGTTAATAACGTAGCTGAATTCGAAGTACCTTAGTCCGAACTTACCGCGGGTCCAGACGCTGCAGGCAGGCTCCCCCGTCGATGCCGCGTACTCCTCTCGCTGAGCTGGAGTACTGGCGTCGACGGCGAGCACTTCCGGGATCGATCCCAGAAGATCGATCGCTTACATCCGGACCAGGAAGTAAGTATAGACGTACCCCTAGTGTGCTAGTCCCTTCCTATGGGGCCTGCAAACACTAAACCATATCAGTCAAACATCTTTCTCACCCCAACACCGTATTAAGAGATGCTAAATTCTAACACCTTCCTCTGGGTCTTCTAGTGCGATTGCTAGGCTGTAAGATTCTCAAGGCGGTCACTGCTTTGCTATCTGTGGTTTGTGTGTGGCCAAGCTTGTTGTCTGATCTTCACACACTACAAAATATTATTTGATAACAATATTGCTTTAAGGGCTTGTCTACACAAGGGAAGGGGTGAGATTGGGTGGTGGTGGTGGGGGGTTAATCAGCAGCTCTTCAGGTTAATCTGCTTTGAAAACACTTGCATGCACATGACAGTTCATTGTTGTTCACTGACTTCGCATTTGTTGAAAACTCTGGAGTCCCCTTTCAAAATGAACTAACTTCGCTGCAAAGCGAATGAGGCTATGTCTACACTACGCAGCTTTTAGCGACATGGCTGTGTCGCTACAGCCGTGCCGCTAAAAAACATGCAGTGTGGCCACTGTCTGTCAGCAGGAGAGCGCTCTCCTGCTGACAAAAAAACTTCCACCCCCAACGAGCGGCAGCTGTGTTAGTGTTGTCGGCAGGAGAGTGCTCCCGCCGACAAAGCGCTGTTCACACCAGCGCTTGTCATCGACAAAACTTTTGTCTTTCAGGGTGTGTGTGTGTTTTAACACCTCTGAATTACAGAAGTTTTGTCTTTCATTTGCCAGTTAGTCTGATCTATTGTTTGAGTGCACTCAGTGCACTGCAAACATCTTTCACAGTCTTTCAGTGGCTATCCCACACTGCTTTGTAGTCGACTATTGACCTGTCTGTTTACCTGTGTGTCCTCTTCTGCCCTGGGATCAAGTTGACTGGATGTCCCCTTCCTCATTTATAAGCTGGCTGTTCATTCACTCCTGGATTCCAGTTTATCATGATAGGTGAGCTTAATACTCCAGCATGCCTCAAGCAGCCCTTGTATCCATGCTGAGACTGTGGATCTCAATGCCATCTGGGGAGAAGCGTTGGTGCAGGTAGCTCTTGTTGCCAGCCACCTGGAAAAAGATCTGTTTGTGGGCATTGCGAGGCATGTGCTGGTGAGGGGCTATGACCAGAATGCCAAACAACACTGAATAAAGAGCAAACCACTGAGGAACACCTATGTGAAAATGAGGAACAACAGAAAGAAATGCGGCAGAGAACATTTCCCCCCCCCCCACCCAGGTGACCAGGAAGATTCATCGGAGCATGAGCAAGAGGAGGCCAGTGAAGAGATCTGAGACAGCCAGGATCTGTTCAGAACTCAGGCACCTGATGCCAGCCATGTAGAAAGTGAGCCAGCCAACCCTGATTCCCAGGCAGCAACTGAGGAGGCTGATCCTGTGGCGGGAACCTTCACATATGCAAGTATTTTTAATTAATTAATTTATTTTTTAAATAACTTACTATTTAATTTTTAATTTACTATTATGCTGTATGGCTGTACTAGCTTCTGTTCCAAGTGCCCCATGGCCAAGTGCAAGGTCCATCCCTCCCTCCATTGGCCCACACTGTCCTTTTGTGCCCCTCCCATATACTTTTCCAAAATTGCCCAACTGAAGTAGTCGCCATCAGCCACTGTCATGTGCTAAAACCCTGGTTACCAACTGTTTTCAGGCCCGTGCTATGGAAGGCACATGCCTGTGTACCTATTGACTTATTTTCCTTTCCTTAGCATCCTGCCTGGTGAATGTGCCCTTCCCCCCGCCCACAAACCCCATTCACTATCTCCAAATCAGTTGCTGGCAGCATTGTGTGGCCTCAGCCATCCCCACCCATGCCAGTGTCAAATAAGGAAAACATTCTTTCTTTTGTGCGAAATGCAGAACTTTATTGCAACAGTGGTTACAGGAAGCGAAGTTTGGTTAGTGTTCTCACTGTACAGGAGGTAGACATGGACACTGCATGCCCATAAAGCTACAACGAGCACAGCTCCCTGTAATATGCATTTACAGGGCCATTCTGACAGACTGATAACAGTGAATGTTTCAGGCAGTCATTCCAGAACCCTGTCTATTTTTCCTTTCACTTTTAACGTGTCTGCAGGGGAGACAGAGCAAATTCTAAGGCTGAGAAATTGCTCCATTTTTGCTCATAGATGAAGGAATAGCTACATGGCCATCCCCACCAGTATTGCTCGTGACTCCTGCAACACATTGGGGGGACTATCTTGTTGAATAACTTCACCGCATATCTTGCTGCTCTGCCCTTTTCCAATAAGGCCATTCTCTGCCTCCTAGCCACCTGCCTCATTGCACTGTGATCCAGAATCAGGACAGCCTCAAGGGTATTACTGTCCAGCTGATCCCAAGATTCACCCTGCTAACCCCTCTGACGCCATGTAAAACAGCTCCAAGGCACAGCCTGAACTGCATAATTCCCATCACCCCCATGCTCCAAGGCACAACGGCAAAGCCACACAGCATATAGTGCACAGACAAAAGTCCAAAACCACGCACCACTTACCATCTCCAAGGTTCCTCAAGACTGGAAAGAATCTAAAGGAGGTAAAGCCAGGAATGAATGTTAAAAACACCACAGCTTCTCTAGAATATGAATAACCATTTGTCATTTTTTTTAATACGCCCACAGCGATGGCACCTGTACTGGCCGGACCCTCAAGGAGGAGGGCCCTTATCAGCAACGGAACAGCAAGGAAACCTGAGCGGGAGAAAACAGAAAATTTGTGATGAAAAATTCATGGACATCATACAGAGTCCTCCCCCGGCCCCCAAAATGAAGACTACGGAGAGGTGGAGGCAGTATCTGAGGCCTGAGGGAATACGACAAGGAGCTTTCCAGGGAGATCACTGCAGTGGCCAAGGACAGCATAGTAGTTGCCAGGAAAAGCGTTGCCATGGCCAAAGATAATATGGAAGAAGATGCAGAGGCAACTCCTGGGAGCAACACAAAGCCAAAATGCCCTGTTGCAGCACATGTTACTGTTCGGGCAGCAGGCAATGCAGTACTGCAAACTAGCACCCAGCCATGTTTTGTAGCCGTTGGACAATACAAGCTACTGGGAACAACTCCTCCTCTTGGCTGTACCCTTGCAACAGTGCACCCAGAGGCCATTCCCCTCCCAGACTCCAGCTCAGGACACCGAGAGCAGTGGCACTTAAGATCCAGCTCTTTTGAGCCCTCTATTGCCCCTGGTAACTTTGAGCCTGCGCACTCCACACCAGAAATCCCATGAACCAGAAGAAGCATAACCAAGACATACCTTCGCCTGTAATTTTAAGCTTCCTGGCTTTATGCTCTGTGCTGAACTGTTGTACTTTACTGTTTTGGTTTCCGCTGCTGGTTTAATGAAACAGTTCTTCATAGTTAGCTAGTTTTGTTTCATAATTAAAAGCATTTTTAAATTTTTTGTCTCAGTTGAAGGTTTGTTTCTGTTTGTTACATAATAGATTATTTAATGAAAATCTTTATAATTTCATTCACAAGCAGTCAACAGTTCATTTTACACAGAAAATAATTGTTTGCATTCATTCTTAAGGTTTTACAAACACATGTAGGCAAAGACACAAGGTACAACAGGGATTGCCACAATGTTGCACTTCCACTGCCCATAATCAACACTGAACTTCACAAAAATCTCTTCTCCCCCCCACCCCCGCCTCAATCCATGCATAGGTTAATAGCAGGATTCACAGCTGCACAATTTCAGGCCTGAGACTCCAAATAAGAGCGATAGGCATCCTGGACGCTGTTGCCCCGGCTGTTTGCGTTCTGTATTGAATGCCTAGGTGGCTACACAGACCGGTGAGCCAGTCTCTGCACGTCAGCCTTCCACCTATTGCCAAGTCTTTCTCCCTAATTCTCACTAATCCTGTGCCAAATACAACTTGCAGCTATAATCTTTGGGATGTTTTTTTCTCTTGCTTCCAAAGTATTTCACAAACAGTGCAATCTTCCTTTCAGAAATAATAGACACGAGTCCCATCAATGGCCCCAGTATGGCTTGGGAATCCCATATGTGCAAAACCATCAATAACGTCCTGAGCATTATCAAACTTTATAACTTGGTATTACAGTACCTCTCCCTGGCATTGCACACCTGCATGACAGTGGTCCCTATGGTCATTCTCTCCGCTCTGAATTGGTTTGAGAATGGTATGCCCTCAGTTTGCAGCAAACTGCTGCTGTGTGTGCACATGATGTGCCTTGACTGAGGGCACACTGTCCTGCGTGCATGCTATTACTACAGCTTGCATAATGTGTGTTACCTGACACGCAGAAAAAAGCTGCGGATTAAATCCCCTCATGTAGACAAGCCCTAAGAAACACCGTGGGTATGTACCGGTTTCTAGTGAACTCACGGAAGGGTGCGGGGAGTAATACCCTCCCCTCGTATGTGTGGGGAAGTGTTGCCGTACCTTCCACTTCTGTATTATTCTAGAGGAGGGATTTGTCTTCTCCTGAGTATATTAATGTGCTATTTCTCTTACAGGAATTTAAAGAACTATCTCCCAGGATAGATTGCTTGGATCTAAAAGGTAAGCCTCTCTCTCATAACCCTAATGACGTAGCGTTTTAAAGGAAATTCTTTGAGCAGAAACTGTTGTACTCTGTTTGTACAGCTTCTACCTCAATGGTGTCCTGATCCTGAATGGGGCATTTGCTGTGCTAATGCAGTACAAATAATGCTAATACTGAGGAAACAGCACTAGTTAATTTTGTAGGTGATTCTGCGTGAGACATGTACCCATGTTCCAGCAATGCTGGAAAAATTGCTGCTGCAGTAGTTGTCAGGCCATGGACATAGATAGGGCTTAGCTGATTTTACCACCCTCTCATGAAAACCTGATTCATTATTTTTTCTCATATGGCCAGTAGGAACCCTTGCAGTTCTATAGTCTGGCCACCTGCATAATGCAGGACATGGCACTTCTCCCTCTGATTCCTCTATTGAGGTTAATGTGTTGCAGTTGAACTAGAGCATAGCTTTCAGGCCATGTCTATGCTACAACATTACAGCTACAGTGCTGCAGTGCTGTAGTGTAGATGCTTCCTACACTGACGGAAGGGTTTTTTCCATCGATGAAGCCACCTGTCTGAAAGATGGTAGCTGGATCGACAGAAGAATTCTTCCATCAACCTTGCTGCATCTACATTGGGGTTAGGTTGAACTAACGGTGGGACTCCGGGCACGATACTTTTCACAACCGTGAGTGAAGTAGCTTGTTTGATCTAATTTTTAAGTATAAACCAAGCCTTGGAATGTTCTCTGATCTTAATACGAAGACTCCAAAGTTATGGAGAAGAGGGAGATACATGAAAAATAGGGGAGGCTGAGGCATCACTTAAGAAAAAACCTGGCCAAATAAGTATGTGTAACAGCTCTTTCTGTATGAGCCCAAGCTCCTGCTTAAGGGGCTTTCTGGAACATGTGGTATTACTCAAGGGTTGCACTCTTTGTCACTTTGGTAGGCCGAACTAATTGCAACCCCCCCCCCCCAGGGGCTTCTTTCATTCCTTTATTCCCCTCACAAGCTCCCCATGTTCCACCCTCCCATCCCCCTCTATTTCAGGGCCTCCCTGCAACCCCCTTCCCCAGTTAACATTTTTATTAATGCTGTCACGTATCAGGGGGTAGCCATGCTAGTCTGTATCCACAAAAACAACGAGGAGTCTGGTGGCACCTTAAAGACTAACAGATTTATTTGGGCATAAGCTTTCGTGGGCTACAGCCCACTTCATCGGATGCATGGAGTGAAAATTACAGAGACAGGCATAGATATACTGACACATGAAGAGAAGGGAGTTACCTTACAAGTGGAGAACCAGTAGTGACTGGGACAATTCAGTCAGGGTGGATGTGGTCCACTCCCAATAATTGATGAGGAGGTGTCAATACCAAGAGAGGGAAAATTGCTTTTGTAGTGAGCCAGCCACTGTTAAAAAAACTTATCTCTAGTCTGAATTTGTCTAGCTTTAATTTCCAGCCATTGCATCTTATTCTACCTTTGTCTGCTAGACTGAAGAGTCCATTATCAAATATTTTCCCCCTTTCAGGTACTTACAGATTGTGATCAAGTCACGCCCTAGCCTTTTCTTTGTTAAACTAAATAGATTCAGCTCCTTGAGTCTATCACTATAAGGCAGGTTGTCCAATCCTTTAATCGTTCTCGTGTCTATTCTCTGAACCCTCTCCAATTTATCAACCTTCTACTGGAATTGTGGACACAATATTCTAGCAGTGATCATACCAGTGCCAAATGGAGATATTATATTACGTCTCAACCCCTACTCGATATTCTCCTGTCCCAGGATCCCATCAGCTTTTTTGGCCACAGCATATCCTGGGAAGCAGTGACCCTGAAAAAGCTTAGGGAGTTGTGGCGGATAGTGTCGCTCTCCTGTAAGAATGGGCTGCATTCTTTGTTCCTGGATGTATAACTTTACTTTTGCCGTATTAAAACACACATTGTTTGTTTATTTGTGCCCATTTTACTAAGTGATCAAGATTGCTCTGTGTCAGTGACCTGCAATGTTCCCTTAAAATTTTCCCATCCATGTGCAGAATGAATTTTGTTTTGTGCACCAATATGGAGGTGATGTGGGGCTGAGGGGTTTGGAGTGTGGGAGGGGGCTCAGGGCTAGGGCAGAGGGTGAGGCCGGGGGTGAGGGCTACGGCTGGGGATGCAGACTCTGGGGTGGGGCCCGGGATGAGGGGTTTGGGGTGTGTCTGCCCCAGGGCTGCAGCGGGGAGAGAGGACCCCAGCCCTCTGTCCCTGCAGCAGCACTTGGGCCGGGGGAGAGGCCTCTCACCCTGCACACCCCCAAGCTCCCCCATCGCCATCCCTCACCTCCCTGCCCCAACCTACCTCCTGTTCCCCACCTCACCCTACTGCCATCTTCCAGGCCCACCTCTGGCCACGCCCCTGAGTGCAGCGCGCATGCCTGTGCGGCTCTGCTAATTAAGTGCGTGGCCCTTGGCGGCTTCCTGCATAGCCGCGCAGGTGCACACCTTAAAGGAAATGTAGGTGACCAGCCCTCTTCATTATTTACCACTCCATCAGTCTTTGTATCATCTGCAAACTTTCAGAAATTATGTTTGTTTTCTTCCAGGTCATTGATAATAATGTTAAATATCATAGAGCCAAGACCCCGGTGGGACCCCACTAGAAGCACTACAACCTAAAATTAATTAGAGCAGGCGTCTGGGTGCTCAGCAATTTTGAAAATCACTCCATTTATTGCTGAGCTTAAATATGGATTTTGGAGCCTGGCTTTAGGCTCCTAGTTTTGAAAATCTTGGCCATATTTTTTAAATGTAATCGATTTTCTGATACTTTTTATGCTGCTTCAGATTACGTGAATTACCATGTCGACAGTTTTAGTTTTTCAGAACTGTGTGCTGGAGTTATTAGATACAAAATTAAAAATACGACTAGCAGAAGGGTGCGTACAACTATGAGAGGTCCTGCATGATGTATTTGTGTAGTTGACTCAGTTAAAAAGCAAACTGAAATAAAATGTCAAGCTCTAGTTCCGTACCTACTGATTAAAATGACCTGTGAATCTAAGAATTATAGATGTTAGAGGTAGCAAAGAGCTTTTGGATTCCATCTCCCTGTCAGTGAAAGACTTGCCTTATGAGATTGATTCAACATTAGAAAATAATCTTCTTAAAACATCCAAATGTGGCTTCTGCCACTCAATATATTCTATGGCTGAATACACAGGGCCCTGCAAATCTGCTGATATCTACTTTATATTGCAGACCATGTTTGCGGATCGGATGCAGATCCAAATTTTGTATCTGTGCAGGGCTCTCTGAATATATCTCCGTGGGAGTCATTAATATACAAGGCTATGATTTTGTCAGGGATATTTTTAGTAAAAGTCAGGGACAGGTCACTGGTAATAAACAGAAATTCACTGAAGCCCGTGACCTGTCCCTGACTTTTACTAAAAACATCCCTGACAAAATGGGGAGGGAGGAGGGTCTAGCATCCTGCCTCCCATCTGCAGTGGCTGGGAGCTGTGGGGACCCTGTTGTCCACTGGCTGGTCAGCTGTGGGGGGGGGGGGTCCCCGCGGCGACTGGTCAGCTGCGGGGGGCGAGAGGGTTCCCCGGCAGTGGCTGGGCAGCTGTGGGAGGGTCCCCTCGCAGCCCACGGAGGCTGGTCAGCTACAGGGGCCCCCATTGTCATGGAGGTCTCCGGAAGTTACGGATTCCATGACTTCCGTGATCTCTGTGATATAATTGCAGCCTTATTAATATACAATCTAAATTTTCCATTCTTAATTTTATTACATTATAGTGATATGCCTCCAGAAGCACCGCCCTTTCTTGCTGTTTACACTTTCCCAATATTTATACAGTTAGGAGCTCGAAATTGTCAATTGGCCTATCCAGCATATACAGCCTTCTTTGCTGCCACTTCCTCTTACCAGTCAGTATTAGAGTTAAGAATCAAGCTCTTGCGTCAGAAAATTATTCCTGCTTTTTTAATAACGTTTGTTTAAGATAACTGAAGGCATTTGAGATGACCTAAGCTGTTGGCTTTCAGCCATTCAGGTTGTAGCAGGAATCTCTAATGCTTGGTACAAATATTTCTAAATAATTCTGACTACAAGTGAAACCTCTGAAAGTAGAAAATGTGTTAGGAACATTTGGACAATATGATTACAAAATAGTGAAATGACAAGGCCAAGACTGGAGGCACGTTAATCATGTATGTATTTTAGGGGCTGGTTTATTATCTGTCTCAATTTATCTCAGCATATTGTTCAGGTGAGGAATTCAAACGTGGAAAATATTTATTAAAGTCCTGGGCATTGGAGGTCTAGGTTGAGTCCCCTAGCTTCTTGGGCGGTCTTAGGCTAGGTCTACACTACGGGGGTGGGGGTACGCGAATAGCGTAGCTGAAGTTGCGTATTTTAGGTCGACTTACCTGGCTGTGAGGACGGCGGCAAGTCGACCGCTGCCACTCTCCGTCGACTCCGCTTCCGCCTCTCACCGCGGTGGAGTTCCGGAGTGGACGGCAGAGCGATCGGGGATCGATTTTTATCGCGTCTACACTAGACGCGATACATCGATCCCCAATAGATTGATCGCCACCCGCCGATCCGGCGGGTAGTGAAGACGTGCCCTTAGTTTTACATGCCCTGCTGGGTTAGGTCTGGATCTTGTGGAAGAAGCAGATGCTGATTCTGAATTCATAGTATCATAAAGATTAGCAATAGAAAAGCTTCTAATGGGTAATCTAGTCCATCTGCTAGGAAACCAGTCCAAGATGATTTTTGTGTGTGTGGGTTTTAAATGTTTAACTTTGCAAATAATAAATGTTGTCTGCAAGAGCAGGAAGTAGCTTACCCCAACTGAAGGAAAAACAAGATCCATCTCTCCTTGCATTGCCCCTTTTTCTGTCCCAATGCCTAGCGTTCTAGAACTCTCAGAAATGTATTTCTCTTAATATTGTGCATATTTATGTACCAACAAAACACTGAACACTGAGTCTTCTGAATTCACTCTGTTTGTTTTTTTTCCCCCAGGAGAAAAACTAGACTATAAGGCCTGTGAGGCATTGGAAGAGATTTTCAAAAGGGTCCAGTTCAAAATAGTTGATTTGGAGCAAACGAACCTGGATGAAGATGTAAGTTTCATTTAATGTTATGTAATTTACCATGACTTTTTTTGTTTCAAGATTAACAAAAATCCTCTAATTTTCTCTGCCTGGTACAGTGTTGTGTTCTGTTCTGAGCTTTCTCTTCATGCACTCAGGTTAGTGAGCAGTTAAAGGGATGTGCTCCAAATCTGACCTATCCTTGCCATTGCTATTACCCTCTCCATTCATAAGTACACTTCATTTTAGGTCTTTGTTTGCATTTTTGCTATTTCAGAAAGTAATAAATAGAATGAACTCTCGAGATCCAGATTCCAAATTGCCATAATTCAAATGGACCTGGAAGTCTCTTAAATAAACATGTTTAAAAATCCATCGGAGGATTAACCTTTCGAATGTTTTATGTAATGTGAACTGGAATGCTTTTTCCCTGCCGGACCTGAGTTCAGGCTTTATATGATGAACTTCCTGCGCTACACTAACCTATGTTGTGTAGGTGTGTTGTAGAAATGCCATTGGCTCTAAAGTAACCCCAAAGGTCCCAACGAGTAAGTGAAGAAGGAACTGATATTTTAAACAGTTTTGGTGCAGTGAGCCCAGTGTGCTACAGTTAACAGCTTGGTATCTAAAACTGTGTTTATTTTAAGTAACTATTTCACCACTAGCCCATTTCCTTAATTCTGTTAAATAATAAAGAACGAAAATTGTAAGCCCCAGGTGCCTGTTCGTTCTCCATCTGCTTCTGGGTCCCCTCCTGTCCCCGAGTGCTCTCTCTGTAGTGACCTTTTCTTCCTCCTCTGTGTAGCTGGTTCCCAAATGTCCTGCCTCACATCAGGTGAGAGGCAGATGAAATCTCCACCATCTCTAGCTCATTGCCTCCAGAGGTGGAACTGTTTATCTTCCTTCTCTACCTCAATCCTTCTTTTTTCTGTTGCCATTCGTGTACAATCTCCCAAATTCTCCCCTCCCCCCATTGCTAAACTATTGTCAATGCCTTGGTCATTTCTTCCTGATCGCTGCAATCTTCCCTCTGACCTTAGCTCCCTGCCTCCCATTTCCCCCCTCTAGTGGTGGTGTTTTGGATAGACTGAAGTCCTGTTCTGCTGTTGTTCTAGACCAGTGGTTCCCAGACTTTAACAGCCCGCGAACCCCTTTCACTAAATTGTGAAATCTCGTGAACCCCCTCCTAAAAATGAATATTTTCAGGGATTTAAGTTTAAATTTCCTCAGTGTGATGGATGCCCCAACTGCCGGGCCCGGAATCTATGAACCTCTGAAAAATAATTTTAATTGAAACTTTTTTTAACGAACATAGAAAAACCAGAAACCAAAAATGTTTCTGTAAAATGTTTTTTTGGCTTTTGTTTTTTAAAAAAATGGTTTCGAATAAAAATAAATTCATTTTTGGTTTTCAAAAATCAGAAAATGTTTCATGAAAACAGTGTTTGAAAATGGACCATTTTTCCGTTTCAGTTTTTTGTAAATTTTTCTTGGGGAATTTTGAAAAATGTGAAAAAAATTCAAAACTTTCTGTGAAAAATGCTTGGTATTTTTCACCCACCTCTAGTTTCGGGTGAGGTTGTGGCTGGTGGTAACAAGGAGGGCTGTGGTTCTGGCTTTAGATGAGATTTGGCAAATTCCTGGGGCTCGGGCTGGGGTTCGGGCTGCCGGCTCCCCTGCTGACGGGGGCAGGGCTCGGGCTGCCGGCCCCAATTGCCCGGCCCCGCTCTCCCTGGGGCTCAGGCTGCCAGCCCTGCGCGGAGCGCTGTGGTTCAGGCTGCCGGCTCCCCCACTGACCGCCGGGACTCGGGCTGCCTGCCCCAACTGCCCGGCCCCGCTCTCCCTGGGGCTCGGGCTGCTGGCTCCCCCGCTGACAGGGGAGGGCTGGGGCTGCTGACTCAAACTGCCCGCTCTCCCCAAGGCTCGGGCTGCCGGCTCCCCCGCTGACGGGGAGGGCTGGGGCTGCTGACTCAAACTGCCCGCTCTCCCCAAGGCTTGGGCTGCCGGCTCCCCCGCTGACAGGGGAGGGCTGGGGCTGCCGACTCAAACTGCCCGCTCTCCCTGGGGCTCGGGCTGCTGGCTCCCTGGCTGACAGGGGAGGGCTGGGGCTGCCGACTCAAACTGCCCGCTCTCCCCAAGGCTTGGGCTGCCGGCTCCCTGGCTGACAGGGGAGGGGCTCGGGCTGCCGGCTCAAACTGCCCGCTCTCCACGAGGCTCGGGCTGCCGGCTCCCTGGCTGACAGGGGAGGGGCTCGGGCTGCCGGCTCAAACTGCCCGCTCTCCACGAGGCTCGGGCTGCCGGCTCCCCCGCTGACAGGGGAGGGCTCGGGCTGCCGGCTCAAACTGCCCGGCCCCGCTCTCCCTGGGGCTCGGGCTGTCTGCCCTGCAACTGGGTCCCAGCAGAGTCCTCTGGCCGCCATTAATGAAATTTTTCTTTCGAACCCCCTGAAACGTTCTGCGAACCCCCAGGGGTTCGCGAACCCCACTTTGGGAACCACTGTTCTAGACATATCACTGGCTTCATCTTACCCCCATCAAATTCAAGCTCCTTCTTATTCCCTTTACCTCTGTCTGTATCTCTGCTTTTATTTCCTCCTATTCCCACGCTGATAGGTAATCCCTGCATGCCCATCTGACCCTGATTTCTGATCCCATGACTTGTTTTTAGGGCTGTCAAGCGATTTAAAAAAAAGTAATTGTGATTAAAAAAAAAAAATACAATACCATTTATGTAAATATTTTTGGATGTCTTCTACATTTTTGAATATATTGATTTCAATTACAACACAGAATATAAAGTGTACAGTGCTCATTTTATATTTATTTTGATTACAAATATTTGCACTGTAAAAAACAAAAGAAATAGTATATTTCAATTCCCCTAATACAAGAACTGTAGTAGTGCAATCTCTTTTTCATGGAAGTTGAACTTACAAATGTAGAATTATGTACAAAAAAACCCTGCATTTAAAAATAAAACAATGTAAAACTTTAGCGCCTATTAGTCCACTCGGTCCTACTTCAGCCAATCGCTCAGACAAACAAGTTTGATTACATTTGCAGGAGATAATGCTGCCTGTTTCTTGTTTACAATGTCACCTGAAAGTGAGAACAGGCATTCGCATGGCACTGTTGTAACCGGCGTCGCAAGATAGTTATATGCCAGATGCACTAAAGATTCATATGTCCCTTCATGCTTCAGCCACCATTCCAGAGGACATGCGTCCATGCTGCTGATGGGTTCTGCTCGATAACGATCCAAAGCAGAGCGGACCGACGCATGTTCATTTTCATCATATGAGTCAGATGCCACCAGCAGAAGGTTGATTGTCTTTTTTGGTGGTTCAGGTTCTGTAGTTTCTGCATCACAGTGTTGCTCTTTTAAGACTTCTAAAAGCATGCTCCACACCTCGTCCCTCTCAGATTTTGGAGGGCACTTCAGATTCTTAAACCTTGGGTCGAGTGCTGTAGCTATTTTTTGAAATCTCACATTGGTACCTTTGCGTTTTGTCAAATCTGCAGTGCCAATGTTCGTAAATCAAACATGTGCAGGGTCATCATCCGAGACTGCTATAACATGAAATATATGGCAGAATATGGGTAAAACCGAACAGGAGACATACAATTCTCCCCCAACGAGTTCAGTCACAAATTTAATTAATGCACTAGTTTTTTTAATGAGCATCATCAGCATGGAAGCATGTCCTCTGGAATGATGGCTGAAGCATGAAGGGGCATACGAATGTTTAGCATGTCTGGCACGTAAATACCTTGCAATGCCGGCTGCAAAAGTGCCATGTGAATGTCTGTTCTCACTTTCAGGCGACATTGTAAATAAGAGGCAGCAGTATCTCCCGTAAATGCAAACAAACTTGTTTTCTTAGCGATTGGCTGAACAAGAAGTAGGGCTGAGTGGACTTTCAGGCTCTAAAGTTTTACGTTGTTTTGTTTTTGAGTGCAGTTATGTAACAAAAAAATAAATACATTTGTAAGTTACACTTTCACAATAGAGATTGCACTACAGTACTTGTATGAGTGAATTGAAAAATACTATTTCTTTCATTTATCAGTTTAACAGTGCAAATATTTGTAATAAAAACGAATATAAAGTGAGTACTGTACACTTTGTATTCTGTGTTGTAATAGAAATAAATATATTTGAAAATATAGAAAAACATCCCAAAATATTTAATACATTTCAATTGATATTATTGTTTAACAGTGCGATTAATCACGATTAATTATTTTAGTTGCAGTTAATTTTTTTGAGTTGATCACATGAGTTAACTGCAGTTAATCGACAGCCCTACTTGTTTTGGTTTATTTTCTTTCTGCTGGATTGGAAGGGCTTGAGGGCAGAGTCTGGCACTATATGTTGTACAGTTCCTTGAACATTAGGAGCTAATCAGAAATGGTTAGCAATAATAATAATAATACTCAGGACTTCCAAATCACGTTTGACAAGAGATGAGGTAAAAAGTAGGAGGTTAAACAGTAAAGAACTGTGAAGGTGTAGCCTACAATTCATTATCCCGAAGAACTCTGTCGTCCTTTTAAGGGAATAATTAAAAAACGTTGCATGGCTTCAAAGCTATTTTGGGTACCTTTGGCCAAAAGGTAATTCTGGATGTCCTTGCTGCACATAGGGCTTTTCTTGTAAATCAGGTTTTCGCTCCTGCCAGTTATGTTGCAGACAGAACAGCTGTAGAAAAGAGAGCACTGTTGCCCATCCTCAGCAACATTTACATAGTTAAGGGAAGGGCTGGTATTTTGAGATTCTCAGATTTAAGACTATTATAGTACTTTTCACACTTGGGGCACTTAATTTTTTTTTTTTTTTAAAAGGTAATCTCCAAGAGAAGGAGTCAGACTTTTCTTACAATCTATGAAAATACCACATAATTTTAAGGTCAGAGGGGACCACTGATGACTTGTATAATACAGGTCACGGAACTTCCCTGAATGAATTCTTGTTTGAACTGAAGCAGATCTCTTAGAAAATATATCCAATTTTTACTTAAAAATTTCCAGTGATGGAGAATACACCACAATTCTTGGTAAACTGGTCAGTGGTTTGTCCTCGCAGTTAAAAACTTGTGCCTGATTTCCAGCCTGAATTTGTCTAGCTTTAACTTCCAGGCATTGGATCTTGTTACACGTTTTGTCTTCTATATTTAACATCCCATTATCAAATTTTTGTTACCTTTGTAGGTACTTGTAAACTTTGATCAAGACACATTTCTGCGGGAGTTCTCTATTCTATTTGATTGGCTGTTTCAAGCAGATGTCATAAGAAGCCAAAAGGAGGGTCATGAACAATGTTTATTAGCTTATTAAGTAGCCATTGCTACATCTGCTGCTGAATTGAGTTTTCTAGAAATCCCACTGGACTCCAGTCCTTTCCAGCTGTGATTATTTATTGGATTTTTTTTTTTAAATATATAACTTTGGCTAAATATCAGGAAACTATTTCCTGACAGTCACAACTGGTAGCAGCCTTGTTGCGTGTGACATTTAAAACTAGACTGGATAAAGAGAAGAAATCCCGTAGGGAATATCCTGCCCCAATTCTGGGCATGGACTAGATGGAACCAATAGTTGGCTGACCCTCAGTTTGGGCAATCTTACTGTTCCTGGCGGGAGTTCTTTTCAGAGTCCAGTTTACAATCCCCTTGCCTCTAGCTTCTGGCAGTACTTCCCAGGACCCACTGCAGGTCTCTGTCTAGAAGCAGCCCTCCAGAGCCTTTGCTCATATTGAGATTGTTGTGTCAATCTCCCCCCAAACAGGGGAGGTTGAAGGAAAAGTTTAATGTGACCGGTTGACTCTGGGTCAGTTATCCTGCTGGATGCTTAACGCTTTCTGGCCATGTGATACACTTTGTATAAGATTCGTTGCAACTATATAACAGTGGTAGCCCTAATGATTTGCATGATTATATTTTAATTAGACAACGTCGCAATTAGAAACTGCCCCAAGCTGAGCTGCCCTGGTTACCAGAGCTCACAAGCTGTCCCTAGCAACCTCCCTGGTTCTGGGAGAACTTCATTTTTCTGTGGCCAGTCTCTTTTAAGCTCTAATTCTCCCGGTGGTGCATATTCTGCAGGTGTGCCTGATTGGCACTATCTGAGTGCAGGAATACTTCTTAGCCTTGCCACCAGTGGGATGGAGGTGTGTTCAATCACATACCTCCCTTCCAAAACCAGAATGATTTCTTGCTTGAGCATGTCCCTGGGGAAGAAAAAAATCCACATTGTATGCTCTTTCTCTGCTTGGTACTACACCCAGAAGCTATAGCGCTGGAGGGCTAGATACCAGCGTGTAATCCGGGGATTTGAGTCCTTCATGGAGTGTACCCTGTACAAAGGCGCATGGTTTATGACTAGGGAAAGGGGACTACCTAGCACATTATACCTCAGGGAGCCAACTTGATAGCGAAAGCTTCCTTCTCAGGGCATGTTTA
This sequence comes from Emys orbicularis, assembly GCF_028017835.1. Lineage (NCBI taxonomy): Eukaryota > Metazoa > Chordata > Testudines > Emydidae > Emys > Emys orbicularis. The sequence continues at coordinate 6,825,970 of NC_088703.1, read as the reverse complement.
CACTAGAAATTTAAGTCGACCTATGTTAAGTTGACTTACAACCACGACAGTAATTATTGCAGTGGTTCATGTACACACTGCTCTCCTTCTGTAGGTGGTGTGCATTCTCACCCGGGAGTGCTTCCACCAACTTAAGCAGGGCTGCCGCCCCCCCCCCCCCGGCTCTCTGTTCCCTGCTGCCAGGAGCCCAGCTCCCCCTTCACCCCCCCCCCATTCTTGGCTCCCCACTAGGAACCCATCTGTCCCCCCCCCACACTCTCCCGTTGGCGAGCTCTGTGCCCAGAGTCATAGAATCCTAGAATATCAGGAGGTCATCTAGTCCAACCCCCTGCTCAAAGCAGGACCAATCCCCAGACAGATTTTTGCCCCAGATCCCTAAATGGCCCCCTCACGGATTGAACTCACAACCCTGGGTTTAGCAAGCCAATGCTCAAACCACTGAGCTATCCCTCTCCCCCGGGTGGCTCCCATGCTCCTACTGTGGTGTATGCCAGATTAGAATTGCTGAATGGGAAGTTAGCTATGATAGGTTGTGCAGCCACCAGGCCCGCTGGAATAATCTAGATCTTCGGAAGGGTTGCTGGCTTGGCAGGTTCCCAGTATTTTGAGGAATTCTGGGGTGCTGCTCATTGCTTTTCTGGAAAGAACTGCTGGTGACTTAACTGCTGGATGAAATTGTTAAAGGTATTGTGGGTGTGACATTCTGTACCTTGGGGGAGCACCCTGTAGCCCCCATATTCCTCATTTTACATATAATTGTGTTATTGCATATAAAGCATTCTATATAAGGTATCGTAGGAAAGGTTATGATCCGCTGAAACCCACTGTTCATATGCATTAATAATATACATATTTAAATGGAAGTTATGAGAATTGTGTTGTATGATTGTCACTAAAATATGCTATGGGTTTGGGAAGTGCCCAGATACTAGCCCTTCAGAGACAATGACAAGGGAGGTAACCAATGCCCAAGTGGGTGCTGAACATACATCACCAGCCATTGTCCAGCAAGGGAGCTACAATGCAATGACTCACCTGCACAAGGCCACATCAGGAGAATTGCTCAACCATGCCTGGGGCTCAATGCCCACCAGCCATGCCTGGACTTGTGTTCTGCAAGCACATGGGACTAAGGGTATAAAACAGAACACAGTGGCCCCATGCTTAGCCTTTTCTCCTCCCCACACCTGTGCTGCAAGCAACAAGGACGCTCAGAAGACTGAAGACTCCAACAGAGGAGACTGGCCCAGGTTTCAAGGGTGAAATCTGTGTACTATGAACTGCAATATCCAGTGGGGTGAGAAAAACTACTTAATCTAGATGTTGCCCAGGCTAATAGGGTTGAGAGTGTAGACTGCGTGCCTACATTTTATTTTATTTTGGTAACTAACTCTGACTTTTTGCCTGTCACTTAAAATCTATCTTTTGTAGTCAAACTTTTTTTTACCGTTTATCTTTACCAGTGAGGTTGCCTGAAGTGTTCGGTAAATCTGCTCAGGTTTACAAAGGCTGGTGTATATCCATTTTCCATTGATGAAATGGGGAACCAATTAATAAACTTGCACTGCTTGTCTTGAGCAGTGCAAGACGGTATATTCTTGAGGTACAAGGCTGGGAGCTGGGGGGATTTGGCTGGTGCCTTTCTCTGTGTGATTCATGAGTGGCCCTGGGAGCATTCATGCAATCCAGCTGGGTGTGGGGCTCCACATGCGGTTGTGCTGAGTTATAACAGTGCCTGGAAGGATTTGCTGCTTGTCACTAGCAAAGCATTGTGTCAGACAGCCCAGGCTGGAGAGTTAAGGGGGCACATCGATGCCACAGTCCCAGACTGCACCTTGGGGATCCCGTCACTGTGGGACTCTTCTTTGAGTCCTTGCTCATGTCCATTCCAATGTAGGCGTGCGCGTGCTGCGTGCACCGCCGCTGGAAAGCTTTTCCCTCAATGGTATCCATCAGGTCGGCTCTGGTGCCCCCTGGAATTGTGCCCTTATAATGCTGATATACGTAGTCCTGCCGACCTGCCACCCTCTTAGTTCCTTCTTGCCAGCTAACTCCGAAAGGAGTAGGAGGGTGGATATCGGAATGGACATGAGCAAGCACTCGAAGAAGAAAAACAGTACTAACCTTCCGTAACTGTTGTCCTTCGAGATGTGTTGCTCATGTCCATTCCAACAGTTACGGAAGGTTAGTAACTGTTTTTCTTCTTTCAGTGCTTGCTCATGTCCATTCCAATGTAGGTGACTCCCAAGCAGATGTAGCAGGAGGGTTTGGAGTTCAATGTCAAGCAGACTGTAGCATGATTCTGCCAAATCCAGCATTGTCTCTGGCCTGCTGAGTGATGGCACAGTGAGTCGCAAAGGTATGGACCGATGACCAGGTTGCTGCCCTACAGATATTCTGGATGGGAATCTGTGCCAAAAAGCAGCTGAGGACGCTTGCTCCCCCATGGAGTGTCCCATCAGGGCCAGAGCAAGGACTTTTGCCAGGTCGTAGCACATGCAAATACAAGAGATGATCCACAATTAAGTCCTCTTGGCTACGACTGGGAGACCTTTCATCCTGTCTGCCACCACTACAAAAAGCTGAGTAGTCTTCCTAAACAGCTTAGTCCTTTCTACGTAGAAGGCAAGCGTACATCAGACATCTAGTGAGTGAAGCCTTTGCTCCTGGCTATTGGCATGTGGTTTCAGAGAGAAAACCGGAAGGAATATGTCCTGGTTACTATGGAATTGCAAAACCACCTTCGGGAGGAAGGTTGGGTGAGAGCGCAGAATAGAGTGTAAGGAGGTTCTGAAGTCAGAGCCCTAATCTCTGAGACCCTTCTGTCCGAAGTAATGGCCACCAGAAGTGCCACCTTTCAGGACAAGTAGAGGAGAGAACACATTGCCAAGGGCTCGAATGGGGAACCCATGAGCCTCAACAATATCAGGTTGAGATCCCAGAGTGGGATCGGTTGTCATATTTGGGGATATAGTCTATCCAGGCATTTGAAGAAACGAGTACAGATCAAGTTTGCAAAGACGGACCGGCTATGTACCCATGGGTGAAACGCCAAAATTGCATCCAGGTGGACTCTAATCGATGATACCGATAGCATTTGCTGCTTCAGGTGTAGTAAGTAGTCCAGAATTAATGGCACTGATGACCGCGTGGGTGAAACACCTTTCTGCGCTGACCAGATTGAGAACCTTTTACACTCTGCCAGGTACGTAGCTGTAGTGGATGGTTTCCTGCTCCCTACAAGGACTTCTCGAACCGCCCTGGAGCATGCTAGCTCCAAGGGGTTCAGCCGTGGAGCTTCCAGGCTGTGAGATGAAGGGACTTGAGGTTCAGAGGTCATAGACGGACGTGATCCTGGGAGATCAGATCGTTGATTCCACCAAGAGGTCCAGAAGGGTGGTGAACCAGTGTTGACGTGGCCAGGCCACGGCTGTCAGGATCAGGCTCATGCCTTTTCTTCTTGACCTTCAGCAGGACCTTGTGTATGAGCGGAATGGGAGGAAATGCATAAAAGAGATGGTCCTTGGAAGGAAGAAACGTATCTGTGAGCGAACCTGGGCTGTGATTCAGGAAGGAGCAGAACTGCAGACGCTTCCTGTTGTGTCTCATATCAAACAAGTCTATCTGGGGAGCTCCCCACCTCTGGAAAATGTCCTTCATGATTTCTGATTGAATGGACCACTTGTGATTGGAGAAAGATCTGCTTAGGCAATCCGCTAACTCATTCTGTGCCCCCAGAAAATAGGAGGCTTTGAGGTGGCTTGAGTGGGTTATGCAGAATTCCCACAGGCAAAGGGCTTCCTGGCATAGGTGAGAGAAACACTCTCCATCCTGTGTGTTCATATAGAACATCGCTGTCATGTTGTCTGTAAGTATCGATACGTATTTGCCTTCCAGGTGAGGCTGGAATGTTTGGCAGGCAAGGTACACCGCTCTGAGTTCCCTCACGTTGATGTGTAGCAAGAGCTCTCTTGGGACCAGCGGCCCTGGGTCCTGAGTACCCCCAGATGAGCCCCCCAACTCAGCCCAGATGAGTCAATGACTAGAAATATTGCCAGATGTGGTCTCGAGAAGGGGACATCTGCACATACTGCCCTTGGGTCCAACCATCAAAGGAGGGTGGTGATTACTGAATGGGGAAGTGTGACATCCATGTCCAAACGATCCTGGCCCAGCCGGTACACTGACGCTAGCTAAGCCTGGAGAGGTCTGAGTCATAATCTCGCATGCTGCATCACATAAGTGCATGAGGCCATGTGCCCCAGTAGTTTTAGGCAGGTTCTTGCCGTGGTGGTTGGGTAGTGTCTGAGGCTTTCTATGATCATGCCTAGGGCCCGGAACTGGATCTCTGGAAGAAATGCTCTGGCCTGAACCAAGTTGAGGCCCGCCCCTATAAATTCTATTCTTTTAACTGACGAGTGTTGATTTTCTGCATGTTTATCAACAGGCCTAACTCTTTGAAGGTTGACAGTATCAACCTTCATTTTCCTCCACCTGGGCCTTGGACCAACCTTTGACCAGCCAGTCAACAAGGTAAGGGTAAACCTGAACCCTTTGCTTCCTCAAGAAGACTGTGACTGCTGCCACACACTTTATGAAAACCTGCTGAAAGGCCAAATGGAAGTACAGTGAACTGGTAGTGCACTTGGTTCACCACGAAATGGAGGCATTTTCTGTGGCCTTGGAAGATTGAAATATGGAAGTAGGCGTCCTTCAAATCGAAAGCGGCATACCAGTCCCCTGAATCCAGAGATGCGATAATGGTGACCAAGGAGACCATGTAGAACTTCAGCTTCTTCATGAATATGTTGAGGTTTCACAGGTCCAGGAGACTTCCATTGGCCTTTGGGATTAGGAAATACCAGGAGTAAAACCCCCTGCCCCGTTGCACCAGAGGAACCTCCTCTACTGCTCCCACTTGCAGGAGCATTCGCACTTCCTGGAGTAAACGTTGCTTGCGAGAAGAGTCCCTGAAGAGGGATGGAGAGAGAGGGTAGGAAGGAGGGGAAGAACTGACCTGCAGGGTGTATACCAGTTCTATCGTGTGTAGCACCCAGCAGTCTGAAGTGATGTGGGACTATGCCCAATAGTAGTGGGATAGCCAGTTGATAAAAATTGGTGAGAGTGGATCCAGACACTGTCCTGGTATGCCATCCACGGGTGTACCATCAAAAGGCCTGCTTAGGCCCTGCCTCCTACTGTAATCCTGCCTTGACGGAGGCTGGTAGAAACTGGAAAATGGCTGGGGCTTAAAGTGCTTTCTCAGCGGCGCCGGCATGTGTAATTTGAAGAACTTTAGAGTGACTCTCAAATCCTTCACTCTGTGTAGTTTAGAGTCCATCTGCTCTGAAAAGAGAGACATGCCCTCAAAAGGAAGGCCCTGAATAGTCCACTGCACTTCATATGGGAGGCCTGAGGCCTGCAGCCATGAGCTGCTCCTCATGACCACGGCCGAGGTTATGGTTCATGCAGCAGAGTCCGCCACATCTAATGCTGCTTGCAGGGACACTTTTGCCACTGCTCTGCCCTCCTCGACTGGAGCTGAGAACTCAGTCCTAGATTCCTATGGCAGGAACTCCTTGAACTTAGTCATTACACCCTGGAATTGCAAGTGGAATGGACATGAGCAACACGTTTCAAAGAACAACAGTTACGGAAGGTTAATAACCATTTTTTTTCTCCAGGTCTCCCTCTATGTATTAGCAAGCCGCTAGCTTCGTGGATTGTTTCTGTGCAGGTTACTTACTGGAAATGAGAAGCTGATGTCTGTGACGGTTTCCCAGAGCCACTGCCGAATGTCTCCACAATCTTGTGTTAACTTTAAAGTTTCTTTTCCTCTTTGTTTTCCAGGGTGCCTCAGCATTATTTGACATGATTGAGTATTATGAGTCAGCAACGCACCTCAACATCTCATTTAACAAACACATCGGCACCCGAGGCTGGCAGGCAGCTGCACATATGATGAGAAAGGTTTGTATTAGTTCTTGACCATTTTTATCATCTGTTTAATTTACTGCTTGTAAACATCCAGTAATACTAACATGATTTCAAGTTAGTGTAGGGTTAGATTTTAATGCGGTTGGAACTCTGTTAATCTAACCATTTTCTGGTTGGGTGGGGAGGGAGGGATGTGCATCAAAGAAATTACAGGTAGCTTTTTAAACTACAATGGGAAATTTCAACTAGTAGCTTGCTGGGGTGCTGGGACGGAGGAAGGACTGTCTTGTGCTTCTGGCTGTGGACTGTGATTGGGAGATCTGGGTTCTATGTCCAGCTTTACCAGAGTTCCTGTGTTACTGTAGCCAAGTCGTTGAATCTCCAGTGTTAAGGCAATTCAGTGAGTAGCCAGGGCAGCGATCGGGACGCCAGAATGAAGGGCTTCCTTAAACCCGTGTTTAACAGGGAGGCTGCTGTGCCCCAGCTGGAGTTTCTTTAGTGCCTGTGTGCTCTTTGCCAGCCAAGCACAATACACTGAAGTGTTTCAGTGGGTCTGAGGTTTGGGATCATTGCTTGTTGCTTTTGCCAGGTGGGCCTATTAAGAGGATTTTGCTCTGTAATTTCATAGTGGGACAAAATGTGGAAATGTTTCAGATAATTATCATTCCATCCTTTATAAGGAAATAGCCAAGGCCTGAGGCTGATGGTTTTTAAACTAAATGTATATCATAGTAAAAAGTGAACGTCTGCTTTGTGCAAACATTACCTATAAAAGAAAATATTTCATAGTAAGATGTTTCAGCACAGTGTTCTACTTAATGAGATGGTAATTGGGGATGTGGGAATGACATGGGATATGCTTATCATGTCTGCTCATTCTGAAATATGAAAGTCCCATGAAATGTACTTTGAAAGAGATCTTTTTTCATTTGTATTACAGTAGCACCTAGAGGCCCTGTCCAGAAGAGCTTACAAATTAGAAAGAACAGACTAACAAAGGGTAGGAGATAGGAAGTATTATCCTTTTTTTATAAATGAGATTATATGATTTATCCAAGGTCACACATCAAGTCAGTGGCAGAGCTCCTGAAACATAGGCGCCGACTCCATGGATGCTCCGGGTCTGGAGCACCCACGGGGAAAAAACGGTGGATGCTGAGTGTGACAAAGTAGGGATTTTCCCTTGTTATGTTGTGTGTGAGCCTATGTGAGTCTTACTGTTTTGCATGAATGCTGTGTGTGTTGCATCCAATGAAGTGGGCTGTAGCCCACGAAAGCTTATGCTCAAATAAATTTGTTAGTCTCTAAGGTGCCACAAGTAATCCTGTTCTTTTTGTGTGTGCCTCAGTTTCCCTGTGTATTGCACCAATGTCTACGTGGTGGGAATAAGGGTGTGTGACTTTTGTGGGGGTTGCTCCAGCTGCCCCTTCATAACCTGAGACCCAGGAGGGGGATGCGACCAGGAGACTCTTGGCCCGGGAAGCGAGACAAAGGTCGGAGGAGAAGCAACGGGCAGGGCAGGGGCTAGACAGCTGGAAGCAAATCAGTCTCGGCTGGCTTGGGGCTCAGGGGGAGGACCAGAGCCCTGGCTCTGGTCTCTCTTCCCCCCCCCAAGATGGACTTGGCTGAAAGTCACTGATTTCTGTGCTAACAAGTTCTGTCCTACGCTGTGTTCCTGTCGACTAATAAACCTTCTGTTTTACCGTCTGGCTGAGAGTCACGTCTGACTCCAGAGTTGGGGTGCAGGGCTCTCTGGCTTCCCCAGGAACCCCACCCGGGCAGACTCACCGCAGGAAGTGCATGGTGTGAAAGGGGATGCTGAATGCTCTGAGGTCAGACCCAGGAAGGTAGAAACTGTGTAAGCCTCTTGCCTTGGAGATGGTATGCTCAGAGAGAGGAGGCTCCCCCAGAGTCCTGACTGGCTTCGTATGGAGTAGTTCCAGAGCATCGCCCCAGTGACTCTCTGACAACTGGTGGCAGTGGTGGGATAAAGTGTGTCCTGCAGTAAGTGACTGGGGAGCAGTAAAATGAAGGGGGATTAGACGAGCGTGCTGGAGGCTCCGAGGAGTGCGGTTCCAGGAGGAGCCTACGGCTTAACCCTGAGAGAGGTGGACCCCCAAGAAGGGCTGTCCCTTGAAGGGGTTCCTCCCAGGGATCGTGGGAACCTGAAAGAACACAGGCCTGTGAGTCCGTGACCACTTGGGAACAGGGTGGAGATGGCCTATAACCATCTCCTTAAGAAGGACATTGTGGAGCTGTGCAGAGAGAGACGGCTGCGCATTGGAAAGCTCACCAAGGCACAGCTGATTGCTCAGTTGGAAGAGGAGGATCGCTCTAAGGAGCCGGTTCCTGACCCAGCTGGAGCCATGAGAGAAGCTAGGAGCAGCCAGGTGTCCCGGAGACCCGTGTCCCCGACCAGACGGGGGGGTCTCCACTGAGTTCCCCGTTGGTGGATCGGAGATGAATGAATTGGAGCTGAGTTTGAAGGAGTCAGAGGACCATGAGAGACAGGGAAGGCATGAAGCACAACAGCAGGAGAGAAAGGCAGCAGGAACTGGCGCTGGCAGAGCTGAGAGGCAGAGGGACCCATCCAGGGGTGAGTGGGGATGGACCCCAGGATGCCAATTCCGCAGGGACCCTAAATTGCTGCCCCAGGTTAAGGAGGGGGGAGATGTAGATACCTGTCTTGCGGCCTTTGGGAAGGCTGGCAATTGGAATGAGGCTGGCCCTGCGGAAAGGCTCTGGTGTTTAGCCCCCTTCCTGGATCCCACGGCCATAGAGTTTAGCCAGATGGGTGGGGTGGCAGACTGGCTCTCACTCCTGGCCCCAGCATAGATGTCTGCATGTACTATCCTGGGCTCAGACCCCTCAGATCCCCAGTGGGAATGGAAAGTGGTGGTCCATGGGGAGATATTCCTGGAGTGGCACGATCCTGGGACAGAGAGAACTGTTGTCAGGCCCCGGATGGTGTAGCCTCACCAGATGCTAAGGGGCAGTGTGACCTGGTTGAAGGTCCCAGGGATGAAGCCCCTCGCCCTGCCTATGGCCCAGATCCCTGTGCAGAGACAGGAGGGGTTTGGCTGGCTGGTAGTTGGGCCTTTATTGGGATGGCAGGGCACTACCGGAGGTTTGTGCCCCACTTTAGCTCTGTGTCAGCTCCCATCACTGAGCTATGCAATAAGGGTAAGCCAGACAAGCTGGTCTGGACCAAGCAGTGCCAGAGGGCTCTCTGCACGCTGAAGGAGGATTTGGTTAAGGGCCTGGTGCTGGGAAACCTGGACTTTGACCAGACCAGGGGTCAGCAACCTTTCAGAAGTGGTGTGCCGAGTCTTCATTTAATCACTCTAATTTAAGGTTTCACATGCCAGTAATACATTTTAATGTTTTTAGAAGGTCTCTTTCTATAAGTCTCTATAATATATAACTAAACTATTGTTGTATGTAAAATAAATAAGGTTTTTAAAATGTTTAAGAAGCTTCATTTAAAATTAAATTAAAATGCAGAGCCCTCCGGACCAATGGCCAGGACCCCGGCAGTGTGAGTGCCACTGAAAATCAGCTCGCGTGCCGCATTCGGCACGCATGCCATAGGTTGCCTACCCCTGGACAAGACCTTTATGGTGTTCACCGATGCCCCCCACACAGAGAAAGGCATCAGCCAAATCCCCCCAGCTCCCAGCCTTGTACCTCAGGAATATACGTTCTTACAGTGTTCAAGACGAGCAGTGCAAATTTATTAATTGGTTCACCACTTCATCAATGGAAAGTAGATATACACCAGCCTTTGTAAATCTCAGCAAGCACCCTTACTTCAGGCAAACTCACTGGTAAAGATAAACAGTTAAACAAATTTATTGACTACAAAAGACAGATTCTAAGTGATTATAAGTGATAGGAAAAAAGTCAGAGTGGTTACCAAAATAAAATAAAATAAAATATAGAAGCACTCAGTCTAAACTCTCAGCCATATTAGACTGGGTAACATCTAGAGTAAGCAGTTTTTCTCACCCCACTGGATATTGCAGTTCATAGTACACAGGTTTCACCCTTGAAACCTGGGCCAGTGCCCCCTGTTGGAGTCTTCAGTCTTCTGAGTGTCCTTATTGCTTGCAGTGTAGGTGGGGGAAGGAGAAAGGCCCAGCATGTGGCCCCTGTGTTCTGTTTTATACCCTTAGTCCATGTGCTTGCAGAACACAAGTCCAGGCATGTCTGGTGGGCGCTGCTGAGTCACAAGGTGAAGCAATACCCCAATGTGTTTCCTGTGAGTGAGTCATTGAATTGTAACTCTTCTGCTGGACAATGACTGGTGATATCTTTTCAGCACCCACCCGGGCGTTGGTTACCTCTTCCCTTGTCATTATCTCTGGAGAGGTAGTATCTGGGCGCTTCCCAACCCCACAGCATATTTTAGTGACAACCATACAACACAGTTATCATAACTTCATATGCATTAATGATACACATATTTAGATAGAAAAATGACTTTCAGCAGATCATAACCTTTCCCTGATACCTCACATGGCATGCTTTATAAGCAAGATCACAATTACACCGCTACCCCTATATAACGCGACCTGATATAACACGAATTCGGATATAACGCGGTAAAGCAGCGCTCCGGGGGGGTGGGGCTGTGCACTCCGATGGATCAAAGCAAGTTCGATATAACACGGTTTCACCTATAACGCAGTAAGATTTTTTTTGGCTCCCGAGGACAGCGTTATATGGAGGTAGAGGTGTATATATAAATGAGGAATATGGGGGTTATAGGATGCTCCCCCAAGGTGTAAAATGTCACAGTAATGTCTCATTGTTCTGTCCTTTTTTCACACCTTCTAAAGCTTATATTTCTGACTTAAAAAAGGAAATTAATTAGGTTGTAAAGTCAAGCTTTCAAGTTATGAAATACTAGACTTATAGTTGCCAGTTCACCTTTACTTCTGCCCCCCATGCATCCAGCCTGTTCACTGAATGAGGCAAGGATTCTGTGGAAAAAATATGATGATGTAATTAGACTACCATAATGTGCACAGACCAGGGAACAGAATTAGTTGCATGGACAATAATAAATCTGACATTGCATAACTTCAGGTGCTTTACTTTTCAACATAAACTTCCTTTTAATGTAGCTTTTTGTGTATAATTTCCTCCTTTTGACTTTCAAAAGGTAAACCAAATTCTTTATGTAACAGCTATAACAACTGTTCCGTTATGAATCGGGTTTTTAAATACTGAATCTTCAGCACGGACTTCGGCCACTTGAGCTACAGGATTTGGATTAACTTTTGGGGAAGGTCTGTGTTTTAGAGGAGGTCAGACTATGTGATCAGAATGGTCCCGTCTGGCATTGGAATCTGCGGGCGGAAGGGGGGTGCAGGGAACCAACAAAAAAACAAAACTACATTAGCTACTCCTGGGGGGATTCTGCACCCCCCCTCCCCCATCAAAATGATGCACCAAAAAATTCAAAATTCTGCATATTTTATTTGTCAAAATAATGCAATATCATCACACCAGTTTCGTTGTTGTGGTAATTTATTTAAACTACAATACAGAAAAAAATCACAATAACTATTCAGCATTTCCTAAACACGTGAAAGTTAAGTTACAAACACTTGGTAACTAATATCCTGCATTCCAGTTAGAATCCTGGATTTTCATTTAAATTACATTACAGAACACCAAACAGCACAAAAAAAAGTAGACTACCATTTTAAATTGCTCAGACTTTCACACATGAAAGTCATACAGTTCTGCTAATCATTGTCCTGGACCTGGCTGGGTACTTTGGGAAGTGCTTGGTTCTGATTCTCCTGACATTTTACTGACTGCTTGGCAAATGTTTTATTTGCCCTTAGTCTTTTTTTTTTTATTTTATTTTTATTTTAAATGGGTAAGTAAAATAAATCCTGAGCTGTAATCTAACCTCATTGTGCCACTTTGGCACAGGAAAAAGGTGAGAAAGCACATAGATCTTCCTAGGTGAGGATTCCCTTACTGTCATTTATAATAAAACTCCTTTACATCACTCTGGCAATGTAGGGGTCTTAAAACTTTCACTGTTTTTAATGCTCCTGAGGGAATTGACTGAGAATGGGAGCAGTTAACTAACACTAGGCAGGCTGCTACATTTCTGCCTCAGAGAATGAGATCAATTAACTCAGGCAGGCTGCTGCATTTGTGCCTCTAGCCTGCCTCATGCATAATAAAAAGCCCTACCCTTACACGCCAGGGAGCTGCAGTCGCAAGAGAGAGGGACAGTGTGTCTTTTTCTCTCTGTCTCTCGGTTGTTGGCACGCACATACGCCCAGCCCCGCCCCCAACTCCGACAGTGATCACGTAGGCACGGACGCCCAGCTCCCGTCTCTGAGGCTGCACCAGGCACGCTGGAACAGACACGCTGCCTGGAGTGCTGGGGAAGAGGCGCGTGTCCCCCGGCAGATTTATTTTTGCATTTTTCTGTGTGGGGGGCCACAGAAAAATGCGAGCCATATGAATTCTGCGCCCCCATATGGGTGCAGAATCCCCCAGGAGTACTAAATTAGCTAACAGCAGAAGGCTGCTATCTCAAAGGGGAATGGGTTGCTGGCACCAGGTGTTGGATCAGGGGAATTACTGAGGGGAATGTAATTTGGGGCATGCTCTCCTCTCCATTCTCCAGAGGTGAAAGGCGCCTGTACACATTCCCTGTCACTACAGCTGCTCTGGGAGCTCCTAGTGTCTGCTGCTGTTTTAGTGGCTTGTCTCTTTAGAATGTTCCTGTTCACATACTTAATTTCCACGAGGAATGGAAGGAACAGAAGAGAAATGGTAATTTAACAGTTAATAACTCTGCCAAGCTTGAAAGGCGTCTTTCAAGCCTGAGAACTTTCTCCCTGTCAAATTTCAAAGGCCTTTGCAAACAATGGAGGTGTTGAGGCATCTCAAAAAATCACAAGAATCTTTTATAGTAAGAATTAGAAAACCTAAATCTAGGGGTTGCTACCAGCTCCTCCTGCAACTCTCAATAGTAGAGCATTCTGTGCATTATAACCCAGCATAAATGACTTGTCACATGTACGTTCTGCGTTCTGTCCCTATCCGGTAATCCTACCCTGGATTTTCTTACATCCTCTTAGTTTTGGATTTAGCTGGGGCTAAGTATTATTTCTGTGAAACTCTCCCAGGACTTGCTTGTATTGAGTCAGAACTATCCAGTCATAGCAGGAAACTTTGTATGTATTTGGAAAAATGCCTACTTTTCCAGGGGGTTTTGGTCATTTTTTAGTTTGGCTAGAGAGTTTCTATTACTGTTCTCTCCTGTCCTCCTACAGCTTGGTGGACAATAATGCAGCAAAAGAAGAAAGATGAAACCTAATAGCTAGAAGTGCCTTTTTATCTTCTAGCCTGAGGAATGTAAGTTAGTCAGACATTGATTCTGAGCAAAATCATGGAAAGGCTATGAGAGATAATATAAGTAAAGAATTAAAAGTTAGTGGCATAATTACTGCTAATTAGCGTGGTTTTACAGAAAACAGGTCATGTCAAAGTTCATATAATTTTTTTTTATGGAGATTACAAAGTAGACTGGTAAAATTAACTTAAATATTTGACCACATAACATACTGATTGATTTTGTATAATGCTGATATATTAAGGTAGCCCTGTTAAATGGATTAAAAACTGGCTAATTGATAAATCTCTAAATGTACATTAAGAATCATCCAATAGGGATATTTCTAGAGAGGTTTCACAGGGATCTGTTCTTTGCGAGTGCTATTCAATGTCGTGGGAGGAAAAAGTAAAATCTTTGGTAAAGTTTGCAGATGACACAAAATTTAGTAGAGTGGTAAATAATGATGGCGATATGTTAGTTTTATGGCAGACTGGGATTGCTTTATTAAAGTGGACTCATTTGCATATGTTTTCAACTGTACTGCTCCTTTCCTCCCTCTCTGGACTACGTGTCCAGTTGCAGTGTCTTTCCCCTTTGCTCCTTGTCCCAGTCTTTTCCTAGCCACTCCCAGTTCCCTCCCTGTACCCTCGCTCCTTATTCCTTCCTCCGCTGCCCAAGTGCCTACCAGTCTCCTTGCCTAGGCAGTCCCAGCATATCTCCTCTTCTCTCCCAGAATATTCCTCCCCCATCCCCAAGCTGCAATTTCTGGGAAAGTCCTGTTCAGCCCCAGGTTGGCTGTGAAGTTCTAGCAAGTTTCTTCTATACATTTGTGGACTGAAATTTTTTAAAAAAAGCTTATAACTTGGCTAAATGTGGGTAGTTTTTTTATGGGGACAGTGAAAGGCGTATCCTGATCCAAAGGATGCTATCTGCTTAATTTCAAGTCCCTGCTCCAAAGCGTAGAGCAGGGTTCTCCAACTGGGGGTTGTGATCCCTCAGGGTCTTGCAAGGTAGTTACATGAGGGTTGTGAGCTGTCAGCTCCGTGGGACTGACAGCCCCAAGCCCATTACATTAAATTAAACCCCTGTTCTTCTTCAAGTGCTTGCTCATATCGATTCCAACTAGGTGTGTGCGCGCCGCATGCACGATCGTCGGAGAATTTTTACCCTAGCAACACCCAGTGGGTCGACTGTGGAGCCCCCTGAAGTGGCGCCTTCATGGCGCTGGATATATACCCCAGCTGACCCAGCGCCCCCATAGTTCCTTCTTATCGCCCGTGAAAATCACTGCTTTAGAGTGTCTTAAAGAAAAGGAAGGTCACCAGAATTTAAGATTGTAAAACATTTTTTCCCTGGTCTTGTTCTTGGAAAAAGCTACTAAATAATTTTGGTTGAAATTTCCCCAAAATATTCATCCTGAGGCAGATACCCAGCGTGGAAAATTTCAGCTCAAATGGTTAAAGTTTGTCAATGCTATAAATCACCAAAACAAAGGTTTTATAATGGGAAGGGTTGGGCAATCTTAATAAGCAGCGCTAGCAGCCCTGACTAGAATACAGCAAAATTACTCCGGTGGGAATTTGGTGCCAAAAAATTAAAAATTCTGCACACATTATTTTTAAATTCTGCAAAATTCTGCATGTTTTATTTGTCAAAATAACACACACTAATCATGCCAGTTTCAATGATTTTGGTAATTTATTTCAAAATACCTGTCAGTAAGTATGTCCGTAACAATATAGACAACAAAAAAGATCCAGGAAATGTTTTTTGACAAATAGATTCCTTACTAGGCATATTAATACAGAACTTTGAGTAATTCATTATTCAGGTCAGATTAGATAAACATAAGGGTCTGTCTGGCCATAAAATGTATGAATCAGAAAATCTGTTGGGTTCTCCACCTATAAACAGTCATCTTGAAGTAGTGTTGCGGGGTGACTCCTGTGTGAGAGGCTAGATAAGTCCCCCTTCACTAGACAGGAGAAGGAACTCAGCACTCCAGTCAAACTCTCATGGGTCCACACAGTTGGAGCAGAAGACTAGAGGACCGGTGATGAGCACTCTCCAGCCACTTCTTGTAACCAACAAACAAGAGACATCATAAGACCTAAGAAATCCTGTGGATGAAATGTTGCCCCCCCCCCCCCCCCGCCTTCCAGCAATGTCACACATGGAGGAGGGGTAGTTATCAGAAATGGAACAGGAGATCCAGCTAAGACTATTCCATCCCTAGATGTTGTTGCTGCTATTACTTGCTTATTATTAGTATTACCATAGTGCCTAGGACCTCAATGTGATAGGCACTGTACAAACAGTACAGAAGGTAGACCCTGCCCCATGGGCTTTACAGTCCAAATATAAGACAAGAGACCGATTGATACAGACAGATGGGGAGTACAAGTAACCAATGAGGCAACATTGGTCAGCATGATAGGCTGTGGTCTGACTGTCAAGTTTTTTTTAAATAGGCAGAGTTTTGAGGAGTGATTTGAAGGTGGCTAGTGAGGGAGCTTTAGCAGATGTTTATGAGGAGCACCTCCCATAGTGAGGGGGCAGCATGGGAAAAAGAAGAACGGTGTTTGTTTCAAAATTTTACAAATCAGCAATGGAGGCTAGCATCACAGGTTGATCGGATTGAACATGAAGGGCCATGAAAGTGAATGCAAGCAGCTTCTGTTTGATGTAATGGAGACGTGGGAGCTAGTGGAAGAATGCAAAGAGAGGGGTGATGTGGTCAAAGTGGCCGGCTAGGAAAATGATCCTTACCGTAGCATTTTGAATGGCTAAGAGTGGGATAAGTTTGCATTTTTCAAGGCCATAGAGAAAGATGTTGCAGTCATCGAGAAGAAAAATGATGAGAGCTTGGATGAGAATTTTAGCTGTGTGGCTGCATAGGGAAAGCCAGGTCTTTAAAATATTATGCAGAAAGATTTGCCAAGATTTAGTCATAGCCTGGTTTTGAGGACCTGGGAAGATGTGAGTCGAAGCTGATGACCAGATTATGAGCCTGGTTGACAGGCAGGATGGTGATGATGTCCAAGATGATTCTGCTTTCTGGTCAGAAAAGGATGTCCGTTTCTCCACCATGGGGGTGGGTGGGCAGGGGGAGGTAGGCCAGACATGATCAAAAATACATGTGAAGAAACAAGTTCAGTAGTAATTCCCAAAAAGGCACAAGGACGCCACCTTTGTGTCCTGATTTCAGAGACCTCCTCAAACAAAACAGGAATAATCTTAACAAACCCCAGTGTCTAAACAGCCAAACACAAGAGTTCTGTGCCTTGTTGAAGGACAAAACTGACTTTTTTGCTGTGATGCAGGACTAGAAAGGGTTAAACATCCTGCAAAATAAATAACCCACAGAAGACATGTGGGGAGATAATGTTTGTGTTTTTGCATATTTACATATGTATGAGTAGGGTGGACAATGTAATAAACAGTCCCTGTCTATGCTATATTCTGATAATTCAGAGGTCAAAAGAACATCCTATCATGTAAATGAATTGTAAACACGGGATATCTCAGTATTCATCTCTCTTTGAAATGTACTGTGAATGGTGGAGGAACAAACAAATGGCCTTATGTTAATTCGTATAGCTAAGTCCCGGTGATGGACCTCCTTCAAAGTCATCCTAATTACCTTTTGTTCCCTGAGGAATTTCAACTTGTCAAAAGACATGAAATTGTATAAAAGATCATTGGGTCCTGATTCTGTCATCTCAGATTTGCTTAAGCTTCTTCAGGGGAAGTTTGAGTAGCAAGGTTGAGGTCCCAGTTATGCTGGTATGCCCTGAATGTGATATTTGGATATTGGACTATAAACTATGAACTATTTCTGAAAAAACTCTTTGCAACTATGAAGCTTACCATCTCTGCTATGAATCTGCACCTCAATGAATTGAACTCATGTCTGTCTGATCTTTTAACCATACTCTCTCTCTCTCTCTCTCTCTCTTGTTTTTTAATAAATGTTAGTTTAGTTAATAAGAATTGTCTGTAGCGTGTATTTGGGCAAGATCTGAAACATGCATTAACCTGGGAGGTAATGTGTCCAGTCCTTTGGGATTGGTAGAACCTTTTCTTTTATATGATGAAATAAGATTTACAGACATTTTCATCATATCTGATGTGGGTATCAGGATGGAGGCCTGAGGCTGGATCACTTTAAGGGAATTGTTGCTTGGACTTCTGAGTAATCAGTAAGGTAATAAAGAAGCTGTTTTATGCTGGTTTGGTGAATCTAAGTATTGGAATATCCACCAGCTTTATGGGGATTGTCTGCCCCATTCTTTGCAGTTCACCCTAATTGACTGACCACAGCTGGCTCCCCACTAGGACCCCGATCACAATTGCCCTTTCCAAAATAGATGCTGTAAGATCCTCAATTCTAAAAGACAGTGTTTCCAGCAGGGTCTTCCCAAAGAGCCAACAAGAAAAACTGAGTTGAGCTTCTAACAATTAAAAGTTGCAGCCTTGGCTTTAAGCCTCATGGGCAATGACTTGCTTCTCTGGAGCCATTCTAGCCCAGATGAGTGAGCTATCAGGATGTCAGCACAAAAGGCAAGAAAATGATGTTATTTCTGCCTGATTGTGCTAGCTTCTTCCTTCAGAGTAGATGCCTCTGTTCTGTGTCAGCCAACTTTAGTGTTTAGTAGGCATCTTCATTCAGTTACTGGAAAAGTTGATGTCCAGGAGAAACAGCTGATCATGGCCTCCAGATTTTTCAGATGCAAACCATATGGAGAAGGATTGGGCAGAGCTGAGGCAGATAAAGATTAAAAAGTCCCTGCTATTATAGAACGTATCTGTACATACGTTTAATAAAATGCCAGTAGATAAGTCAAGAACAGCATAGTTCTTGGGGTTTGTAGGACCAGTGAAACTTATGCACTGCAAATGGCTTCGTTTGTGCAGCCATTTACATCAACTCTTAACACCTCTCAGATCCAGAGTCCAGCCAGAGCCCTACAAAACAAGGAACTCTGTTTAATTCCACTGGGAATCCACTAGTTTCAGAGGAGAAAGGAACTGGTATTCCAGATGTGGAAGGGGCAGGAATACTTGTCTCTCAAACCCCAGTCCAACAAGCCGTTTCATGTGACTGGAGACCTGACAAATTCTAGGGAAACATCCTTGCTGGGAGAGACACCAGGCATTTGTCACCCAATGGAGGACAACTATCACGGATAAATAAACTCTGGAAACTCTCTAGGATATTCTGTAGACTTTGAGTCCTTACTAGAAACCTGTTGTCACGGAGTCACCAGGCCGATGCTCTGGAACTGCTCCAAATGCAGCCAGTCAGGACTCTGGTATAGCATGCCTCCTCTGAGTGTTGCCAGGACAAGAAGCCTATGTGGCTTTGGCCTTCCTGTGTCTGACCTCAGCATTCAGCATCCCCATTCACCATGCGCTTCCCGCAGCGAGTCCGCCTGAGCAGGGCTCCTGGGGAAGCCAGAGGGCTCTGCACCCCAATTCCACAGTCAATGTGACTCTCAGCCAGCCAGTAAAACAGAAGGTTTATTAGTCGACAGGTACACAGCGTAGAACGGAACTTGTTAGCACGGAAATTAGTGACTTTCAGCCATGCCCATCTTGGGGGAACCTTGGGCCAGATGCCCCTGACTTCCCCCCTCCGAGTCCCAAACAGGAGACTGCCCTGGACCCTGCTGCCTGGCCTCCCACACGCCCATGGCTCCTCCCCCAGGCTTTGTCCTGCTACCCAGGCAAAATGTCACCTGGTCACATCTCCCTCCTGGTTCTCAGGTTACGAAGGGCATCGGCCATAGCTTACATGCTGGCAGCTGGGCAGCCTCACCTGGCCCCGAGGGCCTCAGCAAAAGTCACACACCCAATTCCTACCACCTAGGCATTGGTGCAGTACGCAGGGAAACTGAGGTACACACAATATTAGTACATGACAGACTCATATGCAACATAACAAGGGGAAAAATCCCACTTTGTCACACTTGTCCTTCAGGATTTCAGAAATTCAGCCCAGGACCGAGTGTGTAAATTGCCTGATCAAAATTGGCCCCACTGAGTTCCCTTGAGGCACAAGTATTGTTCATTGTGCCTTAGAGAGTGGGGGCAACAGAGCAGTCTTAGACCATAAAAACCAAAACATATTCTGTGCTCATCACTCTGGTATCCAGGCCTAGATCAAGGCATAAGCATGATAGGAACATACTTTGGGTCCCCGGAGTGCCTTAATGATGACTCATAGGCTTTGGGGGCAGAAGGGACCATCATGATCATCTAATCTGACCTCTTGCAGATTGCAGGCCACAAAAATCTCACCCACCCGCTCCTGTAATAGACCCAAAACCTTTGTCTGAGTCACTGAAGTACTCAAATCTTTATTTAATGACTTTGTCACAGAGAATGCATCATTTACTGTAGTTCATGGGTTCCCCTTGGAGCATGTGAGTCATCTCTGGGAGTACACGGGAGAAATTGTGTAATGGTGGATTTTATTTATTAATTTATTGCATTTTCATAATAGGCTACTCAGATGAAGCTTTAAAACTCAGTGGGAATTTGTTATATAAAATACAATAGTTAATTTACCTCAGAATGTACCAATGAGAACATAGATACACAGAGAGGTTGACATATTGTGATTGGAGGTGAAGGCCCTGTACAGCATGGGTTCAGTTGCCCAGCAACTGGCCAGTCTCTAACTCTCTAACTGAGCTCCGAATTTAGGATTGTTTTTTCCCCAGTTGTATACATTTCCCTATATATCTGTATGTAACAGTGAAGTATGGACAGATGACTAAAGACAAGACAGGTAGTGCTAAGAAGGAACACACAAAGTATCAGTGATGAGAAGAGTAGGGGTATGCGGGCAGCTGGTAAATCTGGAAGGGGGTACGCAATAAGAGAAGTTGGGAACCTCTGCTGTAGTTCAAACCAGCAAGCGTTCCAAGCCCCACTCTGCGGTGGAAGGCAAAAACCCCTCAGGGTATGTACCAATCTGACTTATGGAAAATTTCTTTGCAGGTACAGTGTTTAGCCCACTGGGCCATCTTCAGTCCATGCATTTATGCTTTTCTGGGACGATGGGTAAACATCCTCCCCATAAAAAGACAAAAAGTGGAGGAATGTAGTAGGAAGAGAGCCTGAGACAAAAGCACTTGCATCAGAGGCCTGGTATGAGGCATGAGGTCTGGCCTAAAGTAGTAGTCAAAACTTTACTGATATAAGCAAAGACAAGCTGTGAGCAAGAGGCAGGACCTGCTCACAGAATCTGGCAAGAACAGGGCTGAAATACACATGACTAAGAAGTGCTAGGCACAGAGTACTCACGCAAACACATCGCAATATCAAGTGGTACCAGAACATCCCCCAGATCAAGGATGGTACAAAAACATTCCCAAGGATAACAGGAACATACTGACCCCTCCTCAAATATAAGGTCAGGATGACAGTTCGTAAAGATGTATCTCAGAGGGAGTGTCTTTGTCTAGCCTAGGGAGGAATGGAAAGTCCCACCGTTCACTGAGCTGGTCCGTTGTTACAGACATACATATATTAGTGATCCGGTAGAGTCTGCGGGATACTAGTACCGTGCTTCGTCAACATAAACCTGGCCTGGCGCCTTCGTACCTTGGCGGATCTTGTGGTCATAGGGTGGTTTGCTCGAGGTCTGCTCTGCCTGCTGTCTGCGCAGAGCTGGGGCAGCACACAGGGAGAATGCAGAGAGAACACACAGGCAGCCGAACATCTAACCACACCTGTTTCAGCACTTTACTCCACTGATGGTTAGAAACTTTCATCTAGTTTTAAGCCTAAACTTGTGGCTGGCCAGTTTATATTCATTTGTTCTTGTGCCAGCACTGGCTCTTAACTTAAATAATTCCTCCTTTCCTGGTGTTTATCCCCGTGATGTATTTATAGAGAGCAATAATATTTCTCCTCAACCTTCATTTTGTTAGGCTAAACAAGCCAAGCTTCTTAAGTCTCCTCTCATAAGGTAGGTTCTTCATTCCTCTGATCATCCTAGTAGCCCTTCTCTGCACCTGTTCCAGTTTGAATTCATCTTTCTTAAACATGGAAGACCAGAATTGCATGCGGTATTCTAGATGAGGACTCACCAGTGCATTGTATAATAATAATGACACTTCTCTATCTCTATTGGAAATACCTTGTCTGATGCATACTAGGTTTGCATTAGCCTTTTTTATGGCCACATCACATTGCAGCTCATAGTCTCCTTTGTCACTTTCAACTGATAGGTCCCCAGCTTAAAGCAAAAATTTTTCTTGTTAGTCCCTAAAGTGCATGACCTTTCGTTTTGCAGTATTAAATTTCATCCCATTTCTATTACTCCTGTTTTCAAGGTTGTCCACATCTTCTTGTATCATATTCTAGTCTTCCTCCGTATTGGCAATACCTCCCAGCTTTGTCATCTGCAAGTTTTATTAGCACACTTCCACTTTTTGTGCTAAGCTCCTAATGAAAATGTTAAATAAGATTAGTCTCAAGACCGATCCTTGAGGGAACTCCATTAGTAATCTCCCTCCAGTTTAACAGTTCACTTTTCTGCATGATCTGTTGTGGTCTTCCCTTTAACCAGTTCCTTACCTGACTTTTGATTCTCATATTAATCCCTATCTTCTCCAATATAACTAATAATTTTCTAAGTGGAACTGTATCAAATGCTTTACTGGAATTCAGGTAGATTAGATCTACTGCATTTCCTTTGTCTAGAAAATCAGTTATCTTCTCAAAAGAAAGAGATCAGGTTAGTGCCTTTTGTAAAACCATGCTGTATTTTATCCCAGTTACTGTTTACCTCTGCCCTTAACTACTCTTTCTTTCAGAATTTGTTCTAAGACCTTGCATACAATTGAGGTCAAACTAATGGCCCTGTAGTTTCTCAGATCAGTTTCTTTTCTTACATATAGGTATGATATTTGCAATTCTCCTGTCATAGGATATGGACCCCCCAAGTTTGCGGTTTCATTAAAAACCCTTGCTACCGGTCTGGCAATTTCATGTGCCAGTACCTTTAATATCCTTAGATGGAGGTCATCTGGGCCCTCCAATTTGATCCCATTAAACTGTTTGAATTTGGTTTCTACCTCGAATGTGGGAATTTCTCCTTCCAGAGCCTTGTTCTCATTAGCCACCCTGCCACTGCCCCCAAGCTCCTCATTACCCTGATTAAAAACTGAGGCAAAGTAATCGTTCAGGTGTTGGGCCATACCTGCATTATCTTTTAATCTTTACTCCCATCCTCCTGAATAGTGGTCCCGGTTCTTCTTTCCTTGTTTTCTTTTTATTTATATGGCTAAAGGACCTTTTATTGCTAGTTTCTAATTACCTTTGCAAGCTCCAACTCTGCCTGGCTTTTGGCAGTTCTCACTTTTTCTCTGCGTTTTCTGACCTAAACATGAGTTTATTGAAAATAGATTATTGTCAAATTCTCTTGTGAGATTACAAGTTTGATTGATAATGGTAACAGTATTGATGTAATAGACGTCTGTAAGGCGTTTGTGTTGGTAGCACGTAACATTCTGATGAAAAAACAGAACGATTCGAAATCAACACGGCACACATTACATGGATTAAAATCTGGCTAACTGAGAATTCTCAAAATATAATTATAAACAGGTAATCATCATCTTGGCCCTATTTTGGGGGGCCTGAGACTTCCCCAGCAGCAGCCAGTGCAACTGGCCCAGGGACTGCCTATGCTGCTCAGGCGGCCCCTGGGCTAGGCGCACCGGCCACTGCAGAGGTCACGGAAAGTCACGGAATCCGTGACTTCTGTGACCTCCGTGACAAACTGGCAGCCTTACTGATAAAGTTTACAATGACACAAGTGTGGGGGAGTGGTAAATACTGAGAAGGACAGGTTGCTGAAACAGAGTGATTTGGATCACTTGATAAGCTGGGTGCAAGCAAATACGTATATAGATTCATAGATTCTAGGACTGGAAGGGACCTCGAGAGGTCATCGAGTCCAGTCCCCTGCCCGCATGGCAGGACCAAATACTGTCTAGACCATCCCTGATAGACATTTATCTAACCTACTCTTAAATATCTCCAGAGATGGAGATTCCACAACCTCCCTAGGCAATATGCAAGGCGGTAAATCTAGGAACCAAGAATGTAGGTCACACTTATAGCATGGGGGACTGTACTTTGGAAAGCAGTGACTCTGAAAAAGACTTGAGGGTCATGGTGGATAATCAGAAAAAGAAATTCTGTGTTCATTTTCCTCAGCCACTGTATAACTACTGTAGGCCCAGTGAAAGGGGCGTCTCCATATTATTCAAGAATATTACAAGAAACTTTCTCCAATTTTCATACTACAGCCTCTGTTTTTCAGACCAAGCACTACCTTTGGGCCTACTTGCCTTGTAGAGTATCTATAAAGGATTTATTCGTTCTAGTGGCTGCTTGGAGACAGCAAAGGTGTCGCATTTACCGTAATTTTGGAATACCTCATACAGGCTTATTTGGATGAGTAGACTAACTGCTGTACAGCAGTTAACATCTCATTCCTGTAGTCTTCAGCCAGGAACAAGTCCCCTTTCCCCAGTGAAGATCGCTCACTGTAGTTGCAGACGTGAGCTGTTGCATGGTATTTCTTTCAGATGAATGTATGCAAAGATTGTTTCCACTGTTCTTCAGATGGCCATAGCCATATAGTCATCAACCGATCTTGATGGAGTTCCTCTGGATGCTGGGCTCATGCACAGAGTTCCTTATCTCAGAGCCATTGACTGAAAATGTCCTGCTACCAGCACTGGGCACAGCACCTCATCAGGATGCTCTGAAGATTCCCGCTTGAGGTGTTCTAGACAAATCTGCTCAATCCAAATAGAGTCCTTAGCCCCATCCCAATCTGAAAAGGTTTGTTCTTTTTCTCCAGACTGGCAGGATGTGGTATGATGGCTGGAGATGGATATTCAAAGATTGGTATCATTTTGTTTCTTACCTGAGAATTTCCTTTTTACTTATTTGTAAAGATCTTTCTATGTAATCTGTTCCCATGATAATCCGGTTTCTCGGTATTTAAAAACAGACCATTACAATCAGTACTGCAGATGGATCATTATTGCTATGGTAGCCCAATGTCAACATTTATTTTTTGGTGTGTCTCTTCTCACCACAAACCTTGCCTAACTAGCAGCTTACAAAGTGCCCCGAAGGCCACCAGAGGAAGTGAATTCCATGAGCAAGAGCCATTGACTGAAAATGTCCTGCTACCAGCACTAGATTTTTATCCTAGGAGCCCATGCTAAAGTGCCCAGCTTATCTTCGCTGCTCTAAGGGAACATGGGTGGATGGAACATGTTTCTTGAGTAACTGAGTCCCAAACCACTGAGGTCTCACAGATGCTTTCCCCTGCCAGCTAGAAGAAGAGCAGGTGACAGCTAAAATACAAACTAGCGTAAAAGGAAAAATGGCTAATTCCTAGAAGATGCATCTTAGTTGTTCTCTGGGAAATTAACAAAAGAAGCAGGGATGTCTGAAATCACTTATCTTATTTACTTTGAAAATCTGGAGACCCATTCTGGCCTCTTCACTTCAGCAAACTCCATCACTTCCCTTTATATTTCCAAGGCATTTCCTCTGAAGCAGCGAAAAGGCTCTGTCCACAATCGGCTGAATTGCATAATGCGGCACTTGCTGGCAATCCGCTATTGTTTGAAGCATTAAGTGTTACTGACTAGAGGGGAAACTGTCATTCCTATATTTTGTATTTGTTACTGGCAGGCTGAATTCTGGAATGCTGTATGGTGTTTTTTTGTGTGTGTATGTTCTTTACAGCTGGTTGGACTGTCGCTAGTAGTTGGATTAACATGTTTGTTGCCGAGATATACATAAATACCCAAATTCTGTTTCATGGGTGAAAAAAGAAAAGATGGTCTTATGGTTAAGGCACAGGTCTTAAGGCAGGGAGATTGGTGTCCTATTCCCTTCTCGGTCACAGATTCATATGATATGATCTTGAGCAAGATATTACTCCTCTGTGCCTTAGTTTTTTCTCATCTTTAAAACCATGGTATGTTACCTAACTATTTTTCCTAGGGAGTTCAATAATGTTTGTAAAGTGCTTCGAGAGAGACCTAGGTGGAAGGGCAGATCAGGCAAAGTATATGCAGAGGCTGTGCCCAGCTGACCTGAGTCGAACTTAAATGTGCTTTGAAAGTGTGCAGTGGCTACATGTTTTTGTTCTGTTTTGTTTGTCATCTCACCCCTCTGCCTTCCTTTTCCAGACTAACTGTCTGCAGTACCTGGATGCTCGGAACACTCCTCTGCTGGATCACTCGGCGCCATTTGTTGCTCGGGCTCTGCGCATCAGCAGCACCCTGGTAGTGTTACACTTGGAGAACGCCGGCCTTTCTGGGCGCCCGCTCATGCTACTAGGTGAATAACCTGGAGAATCTTGTTCACAGGGCATGGTCTGTTTCCTGGAGTAATCACATGTGGTTGTCTCTTCTTTGCATCTAAACACCTTTTATTTACTTGGATAACGTCTTTGTTTTTAATGCCTTGAAAAGAGAGGACAAATTATTCTACTGCAAGTGATTGTCCAGACTTGTTCCACTGTTGGTGCGCATGTGCCCCATGCATGTGAGAACCAAGTATTTTGGTCAACAGTGTCCACTGGCTGTGCAGTCACACATCCCACCCAAGAGTATAAATGGCAGAGTGGCCCCAACTTTCCCTCAGGCTACATCTACACTACAGGGGGGGGTCGATTTAAGATACGCAAATTCAGCTACGCGAATAACGTAGCTGAATTCGACGTATCAGATCCGACTTACCCTGTTGTGAGGACGGCGGCAAAATCGACTGCCGCGGCTCCCAGTCGACGGCGCTTACTCCCACCTCCACTGGTGGAGTAAGTGCGTCGATTCGGGGATCGATTGTCGCGTCCTGACGAGACGCGATAAGTCGATCCCCAAGAGATCGATTTCTACCCGCCGATTCAGGCGGGTAGTGTAGACCAGGCCTCAGTTACTTCTTACCACCCATGGCAGTGAGATGAAACCCCTGCTGTGTCTGCTTATTTGGCACATACTGTGATTTTAGCTAGCCTTGTATAGAATATTTAGAGTGTAGTTAGTACAGGACCTCCATGTCAGCCTTCTCTGAAATGCATTCAGCTCCACGCACAGGGCCACTTAGACAGGCAGAACTGTGAGGTCTCAATGCATGGATGAGACAATGGTGTAGGGAGGAGGGTTTTAGATTTATTGGGAACCTTTTGGGGGAAGGAGACGCCCATACAGGGTCCACTTAAACTAAAATAGAAGCAGATTGCTGGCAGCTGTACTTCAGGTAGCCTGCTTCATTGACTCTCGGGCTAGATCACCCTGTCCAAAGAGACACATTAAGCCTTCTCAGATAAGCCAGTTGGTACAGCCACGGGTACTTGAAAGGCAGGAGGAAAGATAAGAACATCAGCTCCAGGGGAAGAGCAACCATTCCCTGCTGTAATATTCTCACTGTTTCCTGACAAGTCTGTGACTCCATCTGTGTCAGCCTTCACTGGTGGCTTTAAGGTATTCCAGGACCTGATGAAATGTGTGTTGGAAGCCTTAGACATAGCCCTGGAAGTGGTTCAAGAGAAGCATCACAAACTCTTGGACATTCTACATCCTTCTACACCAGGGAGGCTTGCCATCCCCATTAATAAAGGCCTACTAAAGGCTGAAAAAGCTGTCTGGCATCCACCTACATCCATCCAGGTCGCGTGATAAAGAACAGATGGGAGGTACCAAGTCCCTGCTAAGGAATTCAAATATTTTTTTTTTCTTCACATTGAGCACCAGTTTCTTCTGTGGTGACAGCAATTCAGGACTTCTTCGGCCACAAGATGTATTTGTAGGCTAACCTCCAGTTAAGGCTGGCCTTCCTATCAGTCCCTCCTCTCCAAATATGACGGTCTAAACTGGGACAGAGTCTTAGTGTATAGACAAATGGCCAAAGGAGCAGCAGGAGAAGAAGTCATCTTTCATGGCAGAGAGACCTCTGACTGCCCACACTTGCTATAAGCGGTGCTGATGCATCTGATACAGTGCTCATAATGGCCATAGTTCGTAGATGGAAATCAGCATCATGCAGGTGAAGAGCTATCAAGCCATCCAGCCCACAGGAAATACCTCTGATTCCTGGCATCCTACTGCCAATACGGAGTCCTGCCCTTTTGTCTTTCTTACAGCATCAAGGATTTTCACCAATAGGTAATAGCTGTCCTCAACCAACTTCTTCATCATCAAACACAGGCAGCCTACTGAGGACTGTTGTGCCGGCCAGTGACCATGGTGATGCACAAGGCAATGTGTAGTGAAGTTCCCAGATCTGGCTCAATCCTACAAATCTATGAATCTTTGGGGTTGCCCTGTAGGCGGTACCAGGTCAAGTCATAACATGCACCCCTTTTGAGTGTTGATGGAGAATTTGAGAGCACAGTGTGCTGAAGAGTTTTTGTCCATCTTGGCAAAATGGTCAAAGAGCATGCAATGCTGCTTTTGAATATAATCACTGATTGAAGGGCGGCTAGATCTCTGTGAGATTAAGATATTTTGCACTAAGTCAAACCACATTATGTTCAGGATTTGGCATTGACAGCATGTATGGAATGCCTCCAGCTGCTCCAAGTCTGCCTATAGTAGGGTCCAGGTTTCTGACATCTGTGGCAATACAGGTAATACACAGGTTTGATAGATCCTGAGCTTTTTGTGTCAATACAAACAAGTTCTTGCATCCACAAGTGAGACATAGACTTTATGCGGGAGGCAGCAGGACCTAGTAATTGAAGAATGTCCAGTTTGCTGTGACTGCTTGAACTCTGCTTGCACCCTAGGTAGATAAACTCATCAGCACTCTCGACAGCACTCACTGTACTGGGGGGTTCTGGTGGCCCAGTTCTGAATTTCTGGGCCATGGTCTTCTGCCATGAGACATTCAATCCCATATTGTGGATGGTGTCTTGGAGATGTTGGTGGGCGCGGCTGAAATTCTCTGACTTCTCAACAAACAAGGGAATGTTGTTAGTGTAGTCTTGGTCAGCAAACCCTTCATGATCATCCTTGATTCTGACATGTGGAGTGGCAAGTACTACTATTCAGTTGTCAGCTCAACAGAATAATGCTGGGGTGAGAATGCATCATTGTCGCACACCTGGGGTTGTGTAGAAATGCGACCAAAGCCATGAACCAATGTGCACTCTTGCTCCACTACTGTTCTGAAGATCATACACCAGGTTTAGCAGAACATCTAGAACTGAAACTTCTTTCAGTGCAAGCCAAAGTGCTGACGTGTTGACCAAATCAAAAGCTAATGTGATGATGATGATATATGCCACATGAAAAGAGTGGTTAAATTTTCAGTACAGCTCATCTAGAAGCCAAAGGGTAAGAACAGTGTCCATTGTCGACTAGTTAAACATGATTGCTATAGACGGCGATCTCTACTAAGGAGTGGCTGCCTTCTACCAGGAAGAACATAAACAAAGACCTTTCCAGGAACTGATGATAATGAGATTGGACTGTAGTTGCCTCGCTCGAGGAGAGATCTTGTGCCCTGGTACGCTCCGATGCCGTCTTTCAGTTCTGTAGGTACTTTGCCTGATGCCCACACTTAAGAAGAATCGATGTAGGCCGATGCTTACTGGTTCCAAGGCACCTTTCAGCAACTGGGTCGGAATACCTTCCGGTCCAGCAGCATGTCCATTCTGTAACTTTTGTTTGGTCTTTCAAACGTCCGCGAGTGATGGAGGATCAGTTTTGTTGCTGGGTCTGCAGCTGTGCAGTTTGTCAGGTCACGTAGCTTTGGACAGTCATCAGCAGGTGCGCGGTTCAGCACACTTTCATGTTTTCCATCTGTCCAGGACCTCATCCATTGTTGAGCAGGGAGAGCCATCTAGTTTTATAATGGGGGATGTTAAAAGGCACAAATGTCTGAAGCCAGTTATTCAATGGTGGTGTATGATATAGCATTACGTATACACTCCAGGCGATCCCCACATCATCTGAGAGGATACCGAGGTTACATATGTTATCTTCAATGGGCCGTGTATATTTCACGGCATCAAGAGGCTCCTCAGATAGACAATGGACATTGTACTGTTGGTGGATATCTGGCTTGCGAGGAGGTGGAAGATGCAGAGAGAGACTGAGTGACAACTAATCTGTGGTCTAAGTTTGCTAGTGTTTCTGTGTTGCCAAAGACCTCATGAGATTTCACTATTGAGCGATATCTGACAGTGATGCGGTCAGTTTCTTTCATGACATCCATTATTTGAAATCCAGGTCCAGCGATGGTTGGTAAGGTGCCTAAACCAGGAGCCCGTAACAGACAATCCCTCAGTGGCACACAGTGTCAGAAGCCAAGTGATGTATTCGTTTGGTGAACCCAAACCAAAGGGACCTATCATAGTTTCATACCCACTTCAGTCACCGCCTGTCATGGCATTAAAATCTCCAAGCACAAGCACTGGATTTTTGCTACTAGTTGGTGATAGAATGCATCCTGTTGCCCGGGTGATGCATCAGCTGTCGTCATGGCCTATGCACCAACAGAAAAGTGTTCATAATGATGCTGGAGCAGAGCATAGAGTAAGCATGGAAAGATGGGGTTCTTTTTTATTAAATTGTGTGCTAGACGTTTGTCCAATAAATAAGTGCTACACCTTGAGTTTGGTGTGGACCACCAAAGTGGGGGGGGGGGGGCGGCGGCATTGCTTTTCTGTGGTGCCAGCAATTACAGTCTTGTAGCGGCTGAGTTCTTTGACAAGAGCTTGTACCCTGTGCCATTCAGTGTTAACACATTCCATGTGGCGACACAGAACGTGCCTCTGAAATCTGGTTTGGCCTTGGTCTGGTTTGGTCATTGTGGCTGTGCATTCACAAGTGGGGTTTGGGTCGCTTCTGTCCTATGCATGCAGAACATGCCCCTCCTCCTGGCGTCAGTAATAGCAGGGGTTTTAACCCTGGTGCTATTATCAGGGTCTGTCGTGGCTGGCTGCTTTCTTTCCCGTCCTCACCCCACTCTGCCTCCTTGGGATTGGGGAGATATAGAGGAGTTTTTTATTTTTGGGAACACCAGTCCCCCTTCCCAGGAACTTCTCTGTCAGATGCCATTGGTTTCTGTGGGTGTGGATGACCATTATGAAGATCTAGCTCCCCTTCTGCCCTATATGGCCCATGCATCCACAACTGTAGCTCATCCACCTTCATCGCCATTGGGACTTGGCCCTTGTCAGCTGAGTTGCCATTGGCCTTCGCTCATTACCCTTAGCAGAGGCCCTTATCGCATACTATTGACTGGGGCCAGTCAGACTTGAAGCTTGTGTGGGCAGGGTCTACCACACACTGAAGTAGAGCAGCTTACACCACTGTTACCTGGGTACTAACTTCAGGCTCACCCAGAATCACCAGTGCATGCCTGAGATTTCTAGGACCCATGACCTCATGCACTCCTGTCACACACATGCCAGAGGTCATCTGCAAGGGTGATTTGAAATCAGTGTATATATACCTAGCAGACACCACATGGACATGCTGATCAAGGTCCCAGAAGAAGTCCTCTCCTTTTTAAACTGGTGGAAAGACTCATTCAGGTATACAAGGGCATGCCTGTCTCTGCACTTCTACCTACCAAGACTCTGACAGACACCCACCCTCAGGAAGGAGGGGCTTATCTAGATCCCACAAGGCTCTTCTCGATTGGAGCTGCCTAGCTCTGATAAAGTGGCCCTTTGACAGTCCCTTATTTGTATAAGAGATCCTCAAAAATCTTCATTTTCCGAAAGCCCAGTTCTTTCTTAAAGATGGGAAAACTTGTTTTTTGAAAATGATGATTTTCAACGATCCCTTAGATAAATAAGGGATCGTCATCAGAGGGCCACTTCTTTGCTGGACCTGGACAGTTCGAAATGGAGAAGAGCCTTTAGGGGAGCCCTGCAGGTCTAGTCTTGGAGAGTGTGTTGGGGGTAGATTGGAGCTAGGAACCTTAGGTGGGGGTGCAGCATCAGCTGTGAGGGAGCCTGGAGCCCCTCCCTGAAAGCCCCCTCACTTTCCCTTTCCTAGAGGAGCCTCACTAGCAAAGGGCATGGATGGCAAGAAATGCTGCATTCGGGCTGGCAGCTCCACTCTAGGGTCGATGCAAACCTCAGGGGAGGGTAACTGCTAATTCCAGTCCTCCTGCTGCTGCTGCTCCCCACAGCCGCCAGCTCCCTTTGCTGCTGTTACCAGGAGCAGAGCTGGCTCCAAGTTTTTTTGCTGCTCCAAGCAAAAAAAAAAAAAAAAAAAAAGGGGGCAGGAGTGCCGTCCCTTGAAAAGTGCTGCCCCCAAAGGGCCAGAATGCTGCCCCAAGCACATGCTTGGAACGCTGGTGCCTAGAGCCGGCCCTGACCAGGAGTTCCCCTCCTTCCCTGCTACTTCTTCCTGCTCTTGTTCCCCCGGGATGGGCTGACGGGCCTGGAGCAGCTTGCGGAAGGCAAGCAGGAGCCCTGCTGCTGGAACGGCTTCTGACTCACAGAGGTCATAGGTAGGGTCCCACTAAATTCACGGTCTATTTTGATCAATTTGATGGCCACAGCATTTTAAAATTAGTCAATTTCACAGTTTCAGATGTTTCCATCTGAAATTTCACGGTGTTGTAACTGAAGGGTCCCAACCCAAAAGGGGCTTGTGCGGGGGGTTGCAAAGCTGTTGTAGAGGGGTCACAAACTGGGGGAGGGACGCAGAACTGGGTCTGTTTCCCTCTCCGCCTGCCCGCCCAAGAGTGGCTGTGCCGGGACAAGAGGAAGTCTGGTCCCTCCCCAGCCCTGCCAGGACTAGTAGCTGCAGCCCCAGGCATGGTAGAAGCCCCCAGCTGGGGTGTCCCCAGTTCTACCCCTCCCCTACAATAGCTAGATTTCAGGGGGGAGCTCTGATTTCATGATTCACAATGTGTTTTTACAGCCGTGAATTTGGTAGGGCCCTACTCATGAGAGGCTCCTGCAACCCATGGCAGCAGAGCCAGCTTGTGAGGCCGTGGCAGCCCTCCCATCCTAACACTCAAGCCCCACTGCTTTTCCAGCTCTATCCTCCTTGTGTCCCCCTCCAAATATCCCATGTTCTCTGACTGCTGTGCCCTGTTCTTCCAGGCCACCCCCGCAGGACCCACCCTTGGAATTCTGGGTTGGGTCGACCTTTGAAGCTCCTTCTCACCCCCTCGGCTCATGGGAGTGCCCCTCTGGGTCATCCCCATCTTGCTTTTTCACAGGGGGAGGCTACCAGAGAGGGCCACTGCTCCCTCTATTCAAGGGGGATGTCTCCAGGGGCAGAGCTGCTGTCCTCCCACCTCGTGGGAGGCCTGGGCTTGCTCACAGCCTGGCCCTCTAGAGGCTGGGGCTAAAGAAGCCCCACCCTTAGTAGGAGAGGTTCTTGATAAGGGAAAGTCCTGCCACATGTAGCATGGTACATCCTCCACAGGAACCCCTGTTTCTAGGGGACACTGTGAGAGCAGCACTCACTGGGGGGTGAAGAGCTGGGTTTTCTTGGTGAATAAGGGATCATCATCAAAGGGATCATTGCTCGCTTGGGAGCTCAGAGCTCTGACACACCAGGATCTGAAGAGGGGAAAGACTGGTGCCTCCTCTGGCATGGAACATAATTGAGGGTGGGGCAAGGAGTGGAGTCATCTGTGTGCTTCCTCCCAAATACCCCTCCTCTACCAACAATTCTTCCTCAGGGGAGGGGCCCTGAGGAGGGAAGAGACTCCAAAATTCCCCTTACCCTTACCCCTCCAGGCTTACCCTTCCCTGTGATGCTGCTCTCCGGGGCAAGAGGAGGTCAAAGCCGTGAAGTGGAGTGGGTCATAGCTGTGCAGTGGGTGCCCTGGGGGGTGCTGCAGCTTCTCACAGCCATGACCCCATTTGTCTGCTTCACAAAATGCCCCCACTGACTCCATGTCAGTCCCTGAAGCCTCTTCTCAGCTCCTCAACCTGTGGGACTCCCCACTACTGCTGACCCCTTCATGGGCAGGAGGGCTGGGGTGGGAGGATGAGGCAGGAAGAGGACAATTCTCTGAGCTGGGGCAGTGATGCAGGGAAGGGATTAATCTGCTGCCAGTGCCTTTGGTAGATGGAGTAACTGTAGCAAATGTGGAGGGAGTGCTGGGTGCTGGAACTTGCGGGTTCTGTGATTGTTCGTAAACTAGGGAAACTCAGCCAGAAACTGCAGAGTTCAGGCAGCCCGTCCCTGCCTCATACCCTTCCAGAAAGTGCGTGTATGTGGGGGCTAAACTAAAGACTCTGACCCCCAGGAAATGTGGAGTTAAAGGAATGCCTCCCACCCCAGACGACTACCACACCAGCCCCCCATGGAGATTGCCATAGGCACTGGGCATATAGTAGAACCTTGTCTCTCCCTAAAAGTAGGGTTACCATACGTCCAGCTTTTCCCGGACATGTCCGGCTTTTTGGTCCTCAAATCCCCGTCCGGGAGGAAATCCCCAAAAGCTGGACATGTCCGGGAAAATAGGGAGGGAGGGGTCGTGGGGCTTGGGTCTGGGCTGGGGCCGGCGGTGCTCGGCCAGTGCCGGGCCGGAGCCGCTCGGCCAGAGCCGGGGCCCAAGCCGAGCTGGGCCGGAGCCGCTGGGACCGGGGCCAGGGGCGCCCGAGCCGCTGGGGCCGGCGGTGCTCGGCCGGAACCGGAACTGGGGCCGGCGGTGCTCGGCCAGGGCCGGTGCCAGGCTGGAGCTGCCGGCCGGCGGTGCTCGGCCAGGGCCGGTGCCAGGCCGGAGCCGCTCGGCCGGAACCGGGGCCCGAGCCGAGCTGGGCCGGGGCCAGGGCGGGCCAGAGCCGCTCGGCCGGAACCAGGGCCAGTGCCCCAGGGCCGGAGGGAGCCGCTCGGCTGGGGGGGCTGGACTGGGCCGCGCCTCCTCGCGCCCCGCCACCGCCCCAGCCCCAGCTTACCTGCTGCCTCCCTGTTACCTCCCTGTTTCAGGCTTCCCGCGAACATTTGAGTCGCGGGAAGCAGGGGGGCGGAGCGTTCAGGGGAGGGGGCGGAGTTGGGGCGGGGACTTTGGGGAAGGGGTGGAGTTGGGGCGGGGCCGGGGGCCTGTGGAGTGTCCTCCTTTTTTAAATTAAAATATGGTAACCCTACTAAAAGAATCTGCCCTTTTCTGTGTGTTCAACACAATTCCAAATCCTTTCTCTTTTTCCCATGCCCCTCCTCCGCCCCTCCCTGTGCTAAGTGTAGCCATGTCGATCAGGGAGCAGTGCCGCAGGTTGCCAGAGCTTGCCCTGCCACCTAAGGGGGCTTGGAGCTACAGCTGCAGAGCTCAAAGATTCCTGTTCGCTGGCCTGTGCTATGCAGGATGTCCGACTGCAGGCTCACAATGTCCCTTCTGGCCTTGAAATCCATTAACATTTTTAAAACTTAGCCGCTTTCTACAATCTCCCTCACCCCTTCTGCTGGCCCCAAGTCTTAGGGAGGGATACAGCACTGAGGACTCCCTTAGGAGAACAAAGAAAGGAGGGCAGAGTTAAAGTTAGGTGGGGGTGTTGTGGGAGCCATTTCCTGGGTTTCAGAGGTTTTAAGTTCAGGCCCTGTCAGTGTTCTGGGAGGGGATAAGGCACCACTGGCAGCTGGTTGGTAGTGAATCACTGCTAGACTGGAGCTAGGCATCTTTGTGGTCACATCAGACCCCAGGTACAGGCATGTTACAGACAGGTAAGCAAAAGATGGCTTTGCGGTTAATAGGCTATTAGTGTAACTTCCCTGCTATATGCTACCCTTTGAACCATGTCCTTACGTCTGTCAGGGACACTTGAGAGAGATTCTCACCTGGGCTGCAGGTTCCAATGCGAAAGTTATTACTCGAGGTCTAGCATTCTGGTTAACAGGGTGGTTGTGATCTTGGTGTGAAATGCAGAATTTAATGGAAAATTGAAGTTTTATCTCTTCTGATCTGCTTTGATACTGCTGCTGACTAGCAAGTCCCCCTAGTGCTGGCAGATTCAGATGTCATTGTCGATTCAGAGCAAGATTATAGCCTACCGTTGTTCTGGGGGCACAAGGGGGGAAGGGCTCAAGGAGCCGCCACACGATTCCTCATGTTGTGCAAGGCTGCGTGCAATAGAAGCCCTGGTAGTTGAGGAGAGCAAGGACTGCTCAGGACTCGTTGCACTGCTAGTGTTGCCCTCTACAAAGGCCCTGGTAGTGGATGTATCACCCTCTCTCAGGATTATGCAGGATCCCACCAACACACATCTCTGGAGACACTGGGCTTGTGTCTCCAGTCATGCCTGCCAGACACAGGTTAGCCCCATGACTTTCTTGCCAATATAAAGCATTTAGACAGCCATACTTGTGTCCTGCTGATGATTTTTCTGCCTAGTTAATTTATGCTGATATTGAGGCTTTGTCTACAGCTGGCTGACATAGTATATGAGTAAGAAATTTGCATAAGATAAGATGTTGATGGCACTACAAATGGCCTGTATGGACATGTGTTCTTCTGCAGCATCCAGCTGGAATAAGCCTACGATACATGGCCTTGTGTGCCATACAGAAGGCATTAATGAGCAGTTAGTAGCAGGATAAACATGCAGACCTAAAGCAATAATGAATGAAACCGAAAGGTACGTCTCCTTTGGTTACATGCTGTTCCAAGGTGTCTTGTGGGTCTACAGACCGGTGCCCTGCTCTCTGTGGTCTTTTGTTCTGTAGCTGTTACACATTAGCTGAAGTGTAATTCTCTGTTCTTTGCTTTTTAGCAACGGCTCTGAAAATGAACATGAACCTACGGGAACTGTATCTAGCCGATAATAAACTGAATGGATTGCAGGACTCTGCTCAGCTTGGCAACCTGCTGAAATTTAACTGTTACATACACATATTGGACCTGAGGAACAACCACATCCTAGATTCAGGTGGGAGATCCTCCTTAGTCTTCGTACTTTGTTTCTCTGAGAAATTTTGTCAGAGCGAGAGCTGCATTTTAAATGTTCTCAGCTGAAAACATAAAATCTTATTGGATCCCATGTTGCACTCCAACCCAGGTTGGAAAATTTGCCCTTTAAAAGCAAGCTAAGCCGTCATTCCTTTCTCATTCTGAATATTTTTACTTGTCTTTCTTTTAAAGAGTGACTGTTTCCTCCCACAACGTAATGTCTTAATAAAGACCATGAATGTCTAGTAAATCCTCAGACTTTAAACAATGAATAAATTAATTTGTACCCTTTAACGTGAGGTGGAATATGGCGAGTTAGAATCCCCAGCCTCCACTTTCTTTGGGAACACAGGGACAGCTGATGCTGCTCTTATCTCTGAGACATTTCTTGATAAAACCACAAAAGCCCCATTCAGGAACTGAGCAGCACCAGCAGGTTGGAAGGAAGAGTCCAACCTGTTAGACTGAAATTCTGTCTCTGGAAGTACCATCTCCTCTTTCCACCAGGCAAGGAGGTAGCTTGAGGCGATTTTGAGCAAGAGGACAAAGGCCTAGGGCTGCTGGAACACCTTGACGGAGAGGTAGTAAGAGGCTGGCTTGCTGGAACTCTTCCTGCACTTTTCCGAGGAGCCCGGCCCAATACAGCAGCAGGCAGCTCCTGCTGTCAAAGGGAAAGTCGTGGTGGGGGCTGAACAATTTCCAAATCTGATCTCAAATTGAGAGTTGAAATGAGAGGTTTTTTTAAAAAGCAGTTTAAGCATTTTTAAAGAATGATAGCAGTGTAAGACCATGTCTACACTACCACTTATGTCGGCAAAACTTGCGTCGCTCAGGGGTGTGAAAAAACATATCCCTGAGTGACGAGTTTTGCTGGCATAAGCACTGTGCACACGAGCGCTTCTATCGGTGAGAGATGCTCTCCCGCCAACATAGCTACCACCGCTCATTTAGATGGCTTTATTATGTCGACGGGAGCTCTCTCCTATATGCATGGAGCGGCTACACGAGTGATCTTACAGCAGCACGGCTGTGCCACTTTAAGCTTGTTAGTGTAGACGTGGCCTATGTCTCTCTAAGTGCTTAGAGCAACTTAAGCTGCTCAGACCCAGTTAAGGCACCTTAAATCACTTGAAGGGTCTGATCATGAGATGTCGCATGCCCACAATTCCTATTGAAGTTAGTAAGAGCTGTGGCTGCTTGACACTTTTCAGGATAGGGTCCTTAAGGTGCCTCACCTCTCCTAGAGATTTCTCAGTGTCTTTTACTCTTTTTCTCCTTTTCAAAAGAAAAATATATTGGTGAAATTAAAAGCAGAAACAAATGTCAATACAAAATTTAGTGTTTTCAGTTCAATGTTAGCTCAGCCTTTGTGCAGGCCTGTAGTATGTTTGGTTACTATCTTCTTGGTCAGCTGAGGTACCTATCATAAGTTTGGACACTCAGGGTACGTCTACACTTACCTCCGGGTCCGACGGCAGGCAATCGATGTTCTGGAATCGATTTATCGCGGCTTGTCTAGACGCGATAAATCGATCCCGGATCGATCCCGGAAGTGCTCGCCGTCGACGCCGGTACTCCAGCTCAGCGAGAGGAGTACGCGGCATCGACGGGGGAGCCTGCCTGCATCGTCTGGACCCGCGGTAAGTTTGGACTAAGGTACTTCGAATTCAGCTACGTTATTAACGTAGCTGAATTTGCGTACCTTAGTCCGAAGTGGGGGGGTAGTGTGGACCAGGCCTTAGTCTATTTTATTATTTCTGAGTTAATGTTGTTGAAGTAACCTTAAGTGTCTGAATTTCCTGCCCTGATTCTTGGCATCCTTAACGACATCTGCTGCGAACTCTTCCCCTAATTGGCCTTATTAATATGCTTCACTTAGCAAACAATATTTGGTAAAGATGTGTGCCATCAGCAGGTATTCTCCATATTACACATGCATTAAGCCTCTTGCCAAAGGTCCTATTGGGTACCTGTGTCAGCACTGGGATTAGAATCCAGAGCTCCTGTCATGGATGTACATTTTATCCACTGGACACTGGACCCTCCAGGAAAGTCCCTTTACCTACCTGTTTGTAAAGCCATCTGTGGAATGGGGCTAATAATGCCTATAGGCAAGGGAAGCGAGGCTCTGCTGCCCTCAGTCAAGAGCTGTTGTATTCAAAAGGTTTCAAAGCGAAATATTTCCTATTATGGGATTTACAAGTTCCACCTACAGTTCTTTGTGACTCACTGGAGTTTGGAATCCCTGAAGTCTGGAGCTCCTTCTTTGTAGCTTCGATTTAATTAGTTTGGGTTGCATGTCATTACGGAGTTGCTGGGTGTGACTCTATGTAAGGCTGCAACTAATGTTCCATTACCAGGCCTGTTGTGACCACGCACCACGGGACTGCACTCCAACTGTTAAGGTGAAGGAATTGTAGGCCTACATCTTTCTGTAGCTAATGTAAGCATGCAATATATTTTTGTTAAACAGATTTTCCAAAGTGTGGGAGTGGAATAAGACAGACAGCTTGAGGTTTCACAACAGAAAAATAATGTCCTTGTGATTTATTTTTTTTCCAGACCTCTGTATCTGAACACTGCCTTAGTGTAGGAGCTTTCCAACTTCTACACATGTACATTTGAACACACACTTGTGAATCTTATCAGTATTTCTGGAGAAAAAACAACCGTTTCAGAGTTAGGCAGGGAAGCCAGGATACCAGTTTATCAGCAGCAAATCCATCTATCCTCTAAAATTCTTCTGCCAGTGTT
The DNA here is from genome assembly GCF_028017835.1 of Emys orbicularis. NCBI lineage: Eukaryota > Metazoa > Chordata > Testudines > Emydidae > Emys > Emys orbicularis. The sequence goes on along the minus strand of NC_088703.1, from coordinate 6,786,984 downwards.
TGTCCACGTGGATTCTGCTCTTGGTGCACATGTCTCATGTGTGAGATCGGACTATTTTGGCCAGCAGCATTTACTGGGGCTGTACCTGGGCCCTAGATGTCCTCATGCGCCCTGCCCCTGCCATTTGAGAATACAAAGAACAGAGTGGGCCCAACCATCCCTCAGTTCCTTCTTACCACCTGTGACAGACACACAACCCCTGCAGGGTCCGCCCGCTTCTCTGTGCACTGCGCTAGTTTTGGAATGGTCGTTAGTCTTCTTGGCTGTTGACAGCGCACACACATCTTTGTTTTAGTCAGGTTCTAGTTTTTGACTAAACGCACATCCTAGTCTCTGCATACAGGGGCTCTAGCAAAGTGGCAGACACAAAACTTGGGATTTAAAACCTGTCCCTTGTGTGAAGCTTTGGTGCCACATAACAATGGGCACTCTGCCGATTGTGTTTCAGAGAAGGACATATTCCTGAGCAGTGTGTACCATATGTCAATTCTTCTCTAAGCAAACTCAGAAAGGTAGAGAAGCCTGCTTAAAATTGTTCCTCCTGAAGCACTGTATGTAAACCATCTTGGACGCTGAAAGGAAGGACACCGAGAGATCTCTGTCTTCCGGTCACTCTCTCTGTGAGCGCCTTGGTAAGCTGAGATTCCACCCTGAGTTCCTGGGCTACATCGATGAAGAGGCCCCAGTTGTCTGCCTCCATTCCAGCTCCTACGACCTCTGACAGGGCTAGGGAAGAGCACCACCAGTGTAGAGTAGGGGCGTAGGTCACCCTACACAAGACTCATAAGTGACTCATCTTGAGCTCAACAGCTGAGAGGCAGCCAGTGGCCTGAGAAGGGTTCTTCTGGTGCCCCACTACTGACTGTTAGAGAATGGTGGCAGTACCCACTAAACCTTTGGGCCATGTGTCTCTTGGCATAGATCCTTCAGTACCTAGTGTTTCTGCACCAGCAACCTCGAAACAGTGTTCTTGGTACCTAATGTGTCGTTACCGAGGGCATATATGGTACAGAGTGGTTTGCCTGTGGGCACAGTACAAGAGTTTCCTTTTCTTAAGAGGCTGAGGGTGTTGATAACTAAGCTGTCCACTACCAAGTCATTGGTACGACAGGTCAAGGTGGTATCTCCAGTGCAGACTTTGCCCCCTACCCAGTCAGAACGACGCCTCCATTGGAAAAGGTGTACTCCTTTTGTTCATCCCCATGGGGCATAGTAGGCACTCCTCTTCACACCTTCCTTCCCCTCCTTGGGTAATGCAGTGGGGGTCAGGAAGAGACTCTGGGTAGGGATTTGTAAGGGACATCAAGAAATGACATAGGGCTCATAGGGGACATCCTTCCTGGGACCCGCCTCCCCATATCTCCTACCCCAAATGCCATACTTACATTAGCCTTGGTCCTGCTGGATACTCTGGGGTGCGGAGCTGTATTCAAGCAAGCTTTCATCATCGGCCCCCTCTAGGATTAGGTCTAAACCCATGCGCCAGGTCAGCTAGTGCGGCTTTAGATCCTGGAAAGGTAGAAGAAGAGAAGTGACTATGAACATCATCTACAAGGGGAAAAGCGACTTGTCCCCACTGCAATCTGTTTATCCTCTCCCAACAAGACTAAATCCTTCTATGCCGCTTTCAGTCGATGCCTTCAAGGCGTTCCAGGACCTCGTCAAGTGCATGGCAGAGACTCTAGATACACCTCTGAAAGTAGTGCAGAAGTCTCTCCGGCTGCAAGATGTCTGAGTTTTTCATGAATGGGAGGCTCACCATGCCTATAAATGAAAGGCTGTTGGAGCTTGCAGAAGACCTGTGGCACATGTCAGCATCCATCCCAATTGCATCCATGTGAGCTGACAGACTTCGTTCCAAGGGACTTGAGTATCAGGGTTGTTTCTGGTATCGGCAGTCCAAGAGAGGTCGAAGCATCAGATTCAAAGAGAGTAGACCTGTCAATGCAAAGTATATTCATCTGCCAGCCTCCAGCTGCACATGGCTTATTACCAAGCACTTCTGTCAAATACTATTATTTCAGTTGAAACAAACTGTCTCAATATGTGGATGGGGTACCCCACAAATAGTAAGAGATAGACTATTGTGTCTGATAGCCCACACATCCCCTATAGGCTATACTGGATGCACGCCTTGGCTGCCTTGGTGGCCGTGAGAAGATCTTCCTGGTTTCAATCGTCACAAATTCCCAATAAGGTCCAAACAGCAATTGAGGACCTTCCTTTTTAGGTCAACGAGATTGAATTGAAAGATAGGTGGGGCCTTTGATTCCTTAAAGGATTCTCAAGGACCAAGTAAGTGAGACCACAGGCTTCCTTCAGGCAGCATTCCTCTGCCCAATACTGTTACCAACCTTGAAGTTTCTGAGAAAGGGGTAGATGTTCTAGTGATGACAACCCTCTTCCTCTGTTAATGTACAAGATGCGTCTTCCACCAGGCAGCAGGCTTGACATGTTGCTGGTGTCGAGAGCCTGGTAGAGCCTCCAGAGGGAGCTCTTCTCTTCCTAGCCCTCCACCCTTCAGCCCCATAAGGGTCCAGCTAGAATCAATATCTGCACATCACCATCCTATCCAGGGCCTTGCTCTATTTTCCCATCATACAATGGTAAGGTTTCTTTAAAGGCCTTATTCATGGTTTTACCCTGCAGTTGAGGAGCCTCTTGCAACCTCCAGTGTAGTATTAGCAGGGTTGAGCCCTTGGCAACCTGTTCCTATACAGTTTATTTCTGGAGACTGCCTTTCTGGTAGCCATTCCATCAGCTCAAAGAGTAGGGGAGAGCCAGTCCTTTGTGGTGGGTCCCCTTTATGCAGTGTTTCATAAGGACAGGGTCATTCTCAGGCCTCATCTCAAGTTCTTGCAGTTGTTTGAGTTCCATGTGTACCATTTGATTCATCTCCTAGTTTTCTTCCCCAAGCTTGACTCGACTTCTGGGGAGGCTAAACTCCACACCCGTGACAGGACAGAACATTCAGATACCCACCCCAATTGTTGTGGTCTTTGCAGTAACTCATTTCCTCTTCAAAATTATCTGAGTGGGTCTCCGGCTGTATATAAGGACACGTTATGAGTAGGGCTGTAAGAGAATCGTGGGCCACAATTTTTGTTGTGGAAACTGCAACAATCACAACTTTTTGGCAACACCAGTCACTGTAATTTGGCCCGGGTGTCTCTCCATCATGACAGACGGATGGCCAGGTCACACTTCAGTGAGAGGCATTGTGAGCTGGGGTGGGGGTGGCAAAGGAGGATGAGGCTGGGGACCCAGGCAGCTCAAGGCGAGGCTCTCTAGAGGGCTCACCATAGGCGGCGATTATTTAGGGCTAGAGAGGGCTCAGCCTTCTGAAATTGGAGCCACCCCACTGCCAGTGTGCAAAGCCTGGCTTGGCAGGCAAAGCCCTGCCTCCAGCAGCACTGGGGCCAGCTTGGTGCTGAGATGCCTGGCTGCAGGAGAGTCCCTGGAGCCCAGTTGTGAGGTGAGTCCAGGTGAGGTGACTTTTTGGTGCAGTGGTGGCCAGCCTGTCCCTCCCCAGTGTTTTCAAGCAGAGCTGGGGCTGGTGGCATGAGTGGGGGCGTGAGGGGAGCGAGACAGCGGGAGGAGAAGAAAGGGGAAACGGGGCTGTGGAGGAAGGAGCCAGATATAGGCACAACTAGCTGCACCCACTGACATTCCCATACAGCTCCCTGTGCTCCCAGTCCCCCACTCAACCTCCTGCCATAGCTAAACCCTAATCCACCCCTGCTTAAACCCATCCAGCCCCTTGGTACCGCATCCCCAAGCAAACATCCCACCCACCCCCCAAATAAACCCAAACCCCACTCAACCTCCTGCCATAGCTAAACCCTAATCCACCCCTTCTTAAACCCATCCAGCCCCTTGGTACCGCATCCCCAAGCAAACGTCGTCCCCCCCCCCAATAAACCCAAACCCCACTCAACCTCCTGCCATAGCTAAACCCTAATCCACCCCTTCTTAAACCCATCCAGCCCCTTGGTACCGCATCCCCAAGCAAACATCCCTCCCACCCCCCAAATAAACCCAAACCCCACAAAACCTCCTGCCATAGCTAAACCCTAATCCACCCTGCTTAAACCCATCCAGCCCCTTGGTACCGCATCCCCAAGCAAACATCCCACCCACCCCCCAAATAAACCCAAACCCCACTCAACCTCCTGCCATAGCTAAACCCTAATCCACCCCTGCTTAAACCCATCCAGCCCCTTGGTACTGCATCCCCCCAAATAAACCCAAACCCCACAAAACCTCCTCTCGCCTCAGGCTCCTCCCCACCACACCAACCCACCTTACCCAGATAAAGCCACCCCCGTCGCACAGCCCCCCAAATAAACGCTCCCATAAAACAGCACCCTGCCAAACCACTTCTCCAACCCCCCTCCCCTTCATGGTCCAATCCCCACCTCCAAACACTCCCCCACCATGGCTCACCATTTCCTCAGTCATGGGCAGGCCCTAGTGAATGGGCCCAGGCAGGGGCTGGAGCTTGCGCCTCCTGCAGGGTGTGGGGCTGGGGCAGGGAGCCCTGGAGGTGCACCCCCCCCACACACAGCCTCTAGGACTCTCTGAGTTGGGGCTGGCTTTAGGGTGCCTATTCTTTCCGCCACCCCCCCCGTGAATTGGAGGAATTGTGACGGGGAGGTGGGGGGTATCCAGCCCTTGCTGGATGGTAAAAGACTTACTGCCAATTCAATGACTGTTAATGAAGAAATTGGTGATTTTGTATCTTTTTATAAAGCTATACCAGAAATGTTCTCTACTGTACTTACATTCTGCTCTGTCCTAATATCGATCACAACCTACTTTAAAAACCTACTATTTAAATTCATACACGATAATCAGAATTTGGCTTTTGGATGTCTCCGTTTAAGTAATTTCTCTCTCTCATGAGAGGATAAAGATTTTATTTTTTTTAATAATTCTGTATTGAGAGAAATGTTCAGTGTATCCACCTTGCTGCTTAAAATGAATGAGACATCTCTGCAGGCTGTTGCCTGTAACGTTCTTCTGATCCAGCACAGTATGTGAAATTCTATTTTGTGGTTTACTGACTGCAACATTCAAAGCCTGTGCAAAAGAAGGGATTAGATAAGACAAGAAAAGTGCTGTTAAAGCCTACAGTATCTGTGTGTTCACATCCGACTGTGCTGGCAGCATGACTGTTGAAGTGCTGGCCTGTAAAATGCTGAAAGCAACTGAATAAATCCACTCTAACTGATACTGTTTTATAGGCTTGGCATACATCTGTGAGGGCCTAAAGGAGCAACGGAAAGGGCTGATCACTCTGGTTTTGTGGAATAACCAGCTGACTCACACTGGCATGGCTTATATGGGGATGACACTGGTGAGTAGATTTCAGGGGGAGAAGATTAATGGCTTTTGAGTGAACCTCCTTTAGAGAGTAGTTTGAGGTCTAAACTGGGAGCCTATGGAGAGGAGAAGAAGATATAAACAGTCCAGTTTGCTTTTCTTATAGATGTGTGTTCTAGAGCTAGGCATAATTGTTCTGCAGTAGCTCAATCAAGCTATTGACAATGTAATGCTTGCAGAGTGGGTGGATGCAATGTTCTTGTGCAACGGCATGACGTGCATTTCTATTGCATAGAAATGAAGAGAATTAATGCAGCATATTGGAGGGGTCAGGGCAAGCAGCCTTTCAGAGGAAAAGGACATCTGTCAAACTGGAGAGGCAGCATTTGCAAGGGATCAGGAATACAAGGAGGATGAAAAACAGGACCTGTTACAGTAAAAGGCAGGATGAGAGAGCGCTATTTAGCTGCTATATGTCCTCTGCTAATCACCCCAACCCTGTTGGTATGTTCTCCTTAGTAGCAGCAGGCCTAATAATAATATATGGAGATATTCCTATCTCATAGAACTGGAAGGGACCCCGAAAAGTCATCAAGTCCAGCCCCTTGCCTTCACTAGCAGGACCAAATTCTGATTTTGCCCCAGATTCCTAAGTGGCCCCCTCAAGGATTGAACTCACAACCCTGGGTTTAGCAGGCCAATGCTCAAACCACTGAGCTATCCCTCCCCCCTAGCGCTTCCTGCTCTGAGCCCCACCTTTTCGCATTCTCTTTTCCTGCCCGCCTGGGTTATCTTTTCTTATGTTTTCTCTCTGCTAGTAATTTCTCTCATTTCCCCTTCTCCTCTGCTTGTCCTTCCTGTCTTTCTGCCTCCTTCTCTCCTACCATCTCCCCTCACTCCTCTGCCACCCTTTTTGACTCTCCTTCCTACCCACTCCTCACAGTGGAGATCCAGTGCCCACCTCTGACGCAGGGAAGGTGAGAACTATGGCTGCCAGCCTAGGCTGGGTCCATAGCCATCGGCAGGTAGTTGTGGTGTGGCTAAGTTACTTGTAGACTTCCCGTGGCAGCACAAGCCTAGACAGCACATGTTGGAAGGGCAGGCTTCAGCACTAATGCAGAGGATGTAGGTAGGGGAGGGAGTCAGCCTGTGACAGGCTGAAGGAATGGATTGGTTGCTGAGGCACATGTGCGCTCTGCCAGGCCAATGTCAATTTCACCCCAAAGGGCTCCTTTGCTCTGTGGGGATTGAAAAATAAAAAACCTGGACAAAACAGTAATGTCTGTAAAACTAGCAGCTCTGGAAATCAGTGGTATTCTGTAGGGCCTCCCTAAGAAATTCCCATTTTGAACTTGGAAGGGCCTAAGAGAGTCAGTTATTTCGCTGTGGTTGGTAGGTGTTGATGTGGGTGAGGGTCATGACTTTTTTGTGCTGACATTCTATTGTAACGTACCTCTTTCACCTTCTTTTTCTGCTTGTGTCCACAGCCTCATACGCAGAGTTTGGAGACCCTGAACCTTGGTCACAATCCCATTGGGAATGAAGGTGTTCGTAATCTGAAGAATGGACTCATTGGAAACCGCTCTGTGCTCCGATTAGGCTTGGCTTCTACTAAACTAACATGCGAGGGTAAAACAGACTTTCCGTATCTTGAGGGATCGTTACTTTCAGGATTATCAATCATTGAAGCCCCCAACCCTTTTGTCATTATTGAGAAAGCAATTAACAATGACAATTACAGGAATAGTGTCACTCTTGGCTCTTGTGATATCCTAGGATCATAGAATCATAGAAGATTCAGGAGGTCATCTAGTCCAACCCCCTGCTCAAAGCAGGACCAACCCCAACTAAATCATCCCAGCCAGGGCTTTGTTAAGCCAGACCGTAAAAATCTCTAAGGATGGAGAATCCACTACCTCCCTAGTGTTTCCTAATATCTGATGTAGACTTCCCCCATTGCAACTTGAGACCATTGCTCCTTGTTCTGTCATCTGCCACCACTGAGAACAGCCGAGCTCCATCCTCTTTGGAACCCCCTTCAGGTAATTGAAGACTGCTGTCAAATCCCCCCCTCACTCTTCTCTTCTGCAGACTAAATAAGCCCAGTTCCCTCAGCCTCTCCTCATAAATTATGTGCCCCAGCCCCCTAATAATTTTTGTTGCCCTCCTCTGGACTCTTTCCAATTTGTTCACATCCTTTCTGTAGTGGGGGCCCCAAAACTGGATGCAGTACTCCAGCTGTGGCCTCATCAGTGCCGAATAGAGGGGAATAATCACTTCCCTCGATCTGCTGGCAATGCTCCTACTAATGTAGCCCTAGCCTTCTTGGCAACAAGGGCACACTGTTGACTCATATCCAGCTTCTCATCTACTGTAATCTCCAGGTCCTTTTCTACAGAACTGCCGCTTAGCCAGTTGGTCCCCAGCCTGTAGCAGTGCATGGGATTTTCCATCCTAAGTGCAGAACTCTGCACTTGTCCTTGTTGAACCTCCTCTGATTACTTTTGTCCCAATCCTCCAATTTGTCTAGGTCACTCTGGACCCTATCCCTACCCTCCAGCATATCTATCTCTCCCCACAGCTTAGTGTCATCCGCGAACTTGCTGAGGGTGCAATCCATCCCATCATCCAGAACATTAATGAAGATGTTGAACAAAACTGGCCCCAGGACCGACCCCTGGGGCACTCCGCTTGATACTGGCTGCCAACTAGACATTGAGCCATTGATCACTAACAGTTGAACCTGACGATCTAGCCAGCTTTCTATCCACCTTATGGTCCATTCATCCAATCCATAGTTCTTTAACTTGCTGGCAAGAATACTGTGGGAGACCGTATCAAAAGGTTTGCTGAAGTCAAGATATATCACGTCCACTGCTTTCACCATATCCACAGAGCCAGTTATCTCATCATAGAAGGCAGTCAGGTTGGTCAGGCATGACTTGCCCTTGATGAATCCATGTTGACTGTTCCTGATCACCTTCCTCTCCTCCAGGTGCTTCAAAATGGATTCCTTGAGGACCTGCTTCATGATTTTTCCAGGGACTGACCCGTCTGTAGTTCCCCAGATTCTTCTTCTTCCCTTTTTTAAAGATGGGCACTATATTTGTCTTTTTCCAATCATCCAGGCCCTCCCCCAATCGCCATGAAGTTTCAAAGATAATGGCCAATGTCTCTGCAATCACATCAGCCAACTCCCTCAGCACCCTTGGATACATTACATCCATGGACTTGTGCATGTCCAGCTTTTCTAGATAGTCCTTAACCTGTTCTTTCACCACTGAGGGCTGCTCACCTCCTCCCCATACTGTGCTGCCCAGTGCAGCAGTCTGGGAGCTGACCTTGCCTGTGACATGTAGACATGTGGTGTGATGTGATGTAACATCATAGACCTGTAGGGGCTGGAAAAGACCTAGAGAGGCCATCAAGTCCAGCTCCCTGCCCTGAGGCAGGGCCAAGTAAATCTAAACCATTCCTATGTTAACTTCTCTAATCGTCCAATCACGTGTTATTTTATTGTGAGAAGACTGAAGCAAAGTAGGCATTGAGCAGCTCTGATCATCTTCCGTTACCAGCTCACCACCTCCATTGAGCAGTGGGCCCGCACCATCCCTGGTCTTTTCTGTTTGTCGGACATATTTGTAAAACCCCTTGGTGTTGTCTCTAACATTCCTTGCCAGCTGTACCTCATTCTTTGCCTCAGCTTTCCTGATTTTGTCCATACATGCTCTCACTATTCCCATGTATACTTCCTTGGTGACATGTCCTTCCTTCCACTTCCTGTATGTATCCTTTTTGGTTTTTAGAGAGCTAAAAAGCTCTTTGTGCAGCCACATTGGCCTCCTGATGTTGAGCCTGTAGTCTTACATCTTTTAGAAACTACCAGCCCCCTTGGACTCCTTTTCTTCCTAATTGGTCTTTCCATGGAACCTTGCCTATTACTTCTCTGAGTTGGTTGAAATCTGCCATTCTGAAGTCCAGTGTCCTTGTCAAGAGTAAACATGCCAGGTATTTTTAAATCTTTCTTCATAGGTCAGGTTTTCTAAATCTTTTGTCGTTTTTGTTGCTCTCCCTTGGACTTTCCAATTGCTAAAGTGTGGCACAGTTCTCTAGGTGAGGCCTCACCAGTGCCAAGTAGAGCAGGACAGTTACCTCCTGTGCCTTACACATGAGACTCCTGTTAATATACCCTAGAATTATATTGGTCTTTTTAGCAACTATATCACATTGCTGGCTCATATTCAATTTGTGATCCACTGTAACCCCCAAATCCTTCTGAGATGTACTGCCACCAAGCCAGTTATTCCCCATTTTGTAGTTGTGCATCTGATGTTTTCCTTCCTAAATGTAATACTTGATAAGAACATAAAAATGGCCATACTGTCAGACCAGTGGTCCATCTAGCCCAGGATCCTGTCTCTGATAGTGGCCAGTGTCAGGTGCTTCAGGGGACATGAACAGAACAGGGCAAATTCAAGTGATCTATCCCATCATCCAGTATCAGCTTCGGGCAGTTAGAGGTTTAGGGACACCTGGAGCATGGGGTTGCTTCCCTGACCATCTCTGCTAGTAGCCATTGATGGACCTGTCCTCCATGAACTTACCTAATTCTTTTTTGAACACAGTTATAGTTTTGGCCTTCACAACATCCCCAGGCAATGAGTTCACAGGTTGATTCTCAGTTGTGTGAAGAAATACTTCCTTATGTTTGTTTTAAACTTGCTGCCTATTAATTTCATTGGGTGACCCTTAGTATAAATTACACTTCCCTATTCCCTTTCTCCACACTATTCATGATTTTATAGACCTCTATCCTATCCCCCCTTCATCATCTCTTTTGTAAACTGAACAGTCCCAGTCTTTTTAATCTCTCCCCATACAGAAGTTGTTCCATACCCCTAATCAATTTTTGTTGCCCTTCTCTGCACCTTTTTCAATTTTTAAAATATCTTTTTTGAGATCGGGTGACTGGAACTATGCATGCAGTATTCAAGGTGTGGGTGTATCAGGTAGTGGCATTATGATATTTTGTTTTACTATCTATCCCTTTCCTAATGGTTCCTAATACTGTTAGCTTTTTGGACTTCCGCTGCACATTGAGCGGATATTTTCAGAGAACTGTCAACAATGATGCCATGACTTTTATTTTTGAATGGTAGCAGCCAATTTAGACACCCTCCCCCCCCCCCCCATTTTGTATGTACAGTTGGGAATATTTTTTCCATTGTGAATTACTTTGCACTTATCAACATTGAGTTTTATCTGTCCTTTTGTCACCCAGTCTGGTGAGATGCCTTTGTAACTCCTCACAGTCTGCTTTGGACTTAACTGTCCTGAGTAATTTTGTATTGTGTGCAGATTTTGCCACCTCACTGTTCATCCCTCTTTGCACTTGTCTTTGCAGAATTTCACCTTGTTGATTTCAGACCAGTTCTCCTATTTGTCAAGTTTTTTGAATTCTGATCCTGTCCCCCAAAGTACTTGAAACCCCTCTCAGCTTGATGTCATCCACAGATTTTATACGCATACTCTTCACTCCATTGTCTAAATAATTAATGAGAATTTTGAATAGTACCAGACCCAGGTGTGACGAAGTGGGAATTTTCCCTTGTTATGTACTAGCAATGCCTCCTCCACCTCCTCTTCCTGGTTTGATGGTCTGTAGTAGACCCTCTACAATGATGTCATGCTTATTTTTTCCCCTTTTATCTTTACCCAGAGACTTTCAATTGGTCTGCCTTTTCACCTCCTGTACAAGTGTACATATTCTTGATGTATGTATTGTACAAGTTCCCCGTTCACCATAGAGTCTTTCGACTAAGCTAGGACCTGAAGCTTTATGGGGGGAGAAAACAATCAGAAAAAAAAACTTTCTTCGGATTGGAGGGGACTTTTTCAGGCATTCTGTATGTCCAAATGCAACGTTTTGTCTTTACTAGTCACTTTTATGACTGCAAAACAATTTCCATTATGTGTATATATATAACCCCTTGGTTTCAAGTGCTCAAAACTTTCCTAACTCTTTTGTACTGGTCTGTGAATCTTGGTGATTGTTTGGAAATTTGACCGAAGTCCTTCCAGTCATGTGCAAGGTAGGAGAGTGTGGGGAAAATACAGTATTTCAACTGTTAAAAAAAAAAAAAAAAAATTATGGTGTGTTTTTATTTGGGAGGATAGAACAAAATTTCCTGAATTCCTTTGACCTAGAAATTTGGCGGGTATATCGTCCTTGAGGTATAGTGCTTGTTTTGCTAATAACACTAACCAATATTAATTTGCATGTTTTCTCCACCACATACAGTCTGAAGTTCCATTAATTTTAAAATACGATGTTAACACTGGAGGCATTAGACTATCACCTTGAACTAATTGATTGCATAGTGGGATTCCTAGTTCTTTAAACTGCTGCAGCCCAGCCGGCAGTTCTTTGAGCCAAACAAATGTTTTGGGAAATCCAAGGAATCTGGCAAAAGAGATGCAAGAGCTCCCTGGTTGGGGAAGCGCTTTGTTGGCTGGAGAGAATGAGTCTGAGCCTGGGACCTAGGAGGTCCTGACTTCCATTTACCCTCCTTCACCGAATCGCCTTAATTGTCTGGACTTTACAACCTTTATTCGGTGAAACCTCTCATCGACTTCTTGGGGAATGTCTTGTGCATAGTGCCCCACCAACAAATTGTTCTGTCTCTCTGTACCTTAGTCAGTCGGATGGGGCTATTAGCACTGCTCACCTTCAGTGAAGCTCTTGGCTAAGATTACGTAACTAGAATTGGTGCCCTCAGATTACCGTAATTAGTCCTTATTGGAGGCCTCAGATTTTTTTTGATTTTTCTTTGGACTCTCTTGCACCCCTTTTAACCTCACTGCTCCCCCCGTTCCCTCCACATCAACCACTATCCTCTCCCATGGAATTTCTGGAGTTGTTTCCTCCTGCAGGATGGCTAAGCAGCACCTGAGGGGTTCTACCGGAGAGGTGGTGATAGCTTCTTCACACCAAATATTGAGATGGCAAATAAGGGGGCCTATTAAAACAACTCACAAATAAACCTTTTGATTCCAATAAAACAGATGGTCTGACCACAAGAGACAACCCTTCATATCAACCTCCTGGAGTTCAGAATGGTCAGAAATGCCTGTCTTCATTTCCTTCCTCTCATCAGACACAGGTCCATCAAAGTCAGGACAGACAATGTGGCCTGCATGAATCAATTGGCAAAGAGGGGCAAGATTGTGCCAAAACAATAAAGTTGTGGAATTGGTGCATAAAGCATCACATAAGGATCTCAGCAATGTATCTGCCCAGCATACAGAATACCACGGCCAACACACTCTGCAGGTGTTGCCCCAAGAATACACGTGGGAGTTTGATTCTCGGGTCCTACTTGGAATCTTTCAGACTTGAGGGTTTTCCAGAAGTAGACCTTTTTGCCACACCCACAAACAAAAAATGCTACCTATTTTGTCCAAGGTGTGTGGGGGGCGGGCTGTTTAGGTTGCAATTCACTGGGGGACACGTTCCTCTTGCCTTGGATGGACACACTGTTGTAGTAGGAAGAGAGTCTGAGACATAAGCCCTTGTATCAAAGGCCTGGTATGAGGCAGGATCTGCTCACAGAATCTGGCAAGAACAGGGCTGATACTGCAGAAATACACATTCCTAAGAAGTGCTAAGCACAGAGTACTTACACAAACACATCTCAATATCAAGTGGTACCAGAACGCCCCAATATCAAGTATGGTACAAAAACATTCCCTAAGGATAACAGGAACACACTGACCCATCCTAAAAGATAAGGTTAGGATAACTGTACGTAATAAAAATGTTTTGATCAAACCAATATGTTCAAGATAATAACTAGCAACGTCAGGGGGCAGTGACTATGTCAGAGCCAGTACTAACTTTTTTGTATCAGGGTTTAAAAATGTATCTCAGAGGGAGTATCTTTGTCCAGCCAAGGGGGGAATGGAAAGTCCTGCCATTCACTAAGCTGCGTCCATTGTCACAGGCATACCTGTCTTAGTATCTTCGTAAAGTCTGCCAGGTGCTATTACCATGCTTTGTCGACAATAAACCTGACCTGGCGCCTTCGTACCTTAACAAATCTTGTGGTCATTGGGCGGTTCATTCAAGTCTGCGCAGAGCTGGGGCAGCACACAGGGAGAACACACGCTCAGCCAAACATCTAGCCACAACTGTTTTATGCTTTCCCTCTGATGCCTCTCATTCTCAAGGTGATAAGATCAAGCAGAACAAGGCCAGAGTCATTCTGATAGCCCTTATGTGGTTGAGACAAGCACTTTCCCTTACTGTTTCACTGTCTCTTAATTCTTCTCTCAGGATGTCGGACCCCTGACACATCCCAGCTTGGGCATTCTTTGCCTCAAGTCATGGTCCCTGAATGGTTCATGGGGCTAGAGTCCTCTTGATCTGTGGAGGTACAACATGTGCTATTAAATAGTAGAAACGTTTCCACCAGAACTTACCTCCAGAACTGGACAAGATTTGGCCACTGGTATGAACTCCACAGTACTCCTTCTGAATCTGCCCCAGTTCCTCTCATTCTGGAGTACCTGTTGCAGCTTAAGAAATTGTCCCTCAATTCCATCAAAGTTCACCTGGCTGCCCTAACAGCCTTTTATACTACTATTGAAGGTTTCTCTTTGTTTGCTCACCCCACAGCCACGAGATTTATGAAAGGCTTAGGGAATCTGCTCCCATAGGTAAAGGTTCCTACTTCTGTTTTGGACCTGAATTTGGTTCTCAAAAGCCTCACGAAGCCCCCGTTTGAACCAATGGCCATTGAATTCATCAAGAAAACAGCCTTCCTAGTGGCAATTCCTCAGCCCGCAAAGTCAGAGAGGTTGGGGTTTTAATGGCAGATCCCCCTTTCTCAACGATAAGGTGTCCTTATGGCTGCATCCCAGGTTTCTCCCTAAAGTGATTTTTGAATTTCACCTGAATCAGACCATATACCTGCCGGTTTTCTTCCCAAAACTGCATGCTTCCAACCAGAAGACAATTCTCGACACTCTAGATGTCAAGAGGGCGTTTATCCCTCTGTCTGGATAGAACTAAACCATTCTGTAAATCCAATAGACTATTTCTTTTAATTGCAGACAAATCTAAGGGTTCCACCATTTCTACCCAGAAACTCTCGGAATGTATTTCCAAGTGTTTCATAGCTTACTGCCAGGCTGTCGACATTCCACCCCCTACCAGCATTTTGGCATACTCGACCAGATCACAATCTATATCTATAGCTCTCCTTAAAAATGTTCCCATTCCAGAAATCTGCAGAGCCGCTACATGGTCTTCGGTACATGCTTTCTTTAGACACTGTGCCTTGGTGGATGCCTCCAGGTCTGATGCTGCAGTTGGCCATGCAGATCTCTCGTCTGTGATGGACTCCATTCTGAAGCCCCCTCCTCCTACTGGGGATACTGCTTGGAAGTCACCAAGACTGGAGCACCCATAAGGACACTACTCGAAGAAGAAGTGATTACTCACCCCGTACAGTAACTGTGGTTCTTTTGAGATGTGTGTCCCTATGAGTGCTCCACTACCGGCCCTCTTTTTCTCTGCTTTGGAGTTTCTTCTGAGACATGGTGATACAGAAGGAATTGAGAGGGCAATTCACCCATACTGCATAACATAGCCTTGGTGCAGGGCACGAGGATACCAGTGGCGCATGTGCGGGCCAAACGGACACCGCTAAGGAAAATCTCTGATCAAAGGCACATGCACACCAAGAGTGGAGCACCCATAGGGGGACACATCTCAAAGAACCACAGTTACTGCACAGGTGAGTAACCTCTTCTTAAAGTCTTAGAAGACACAGTCCCTTCCACAAAGAGCCTACAATCTATTTGCTTACGAAGCATCTAGATGTTTTGGAATCCATGTAATAACTTACTGGTATGTATGAATGAGTTTTCCAAACTGTACTTCAATGGGAATCTGAAAATTGTCGGTTGCTATGTTAGATTTATACAGTTTCTTTCATCTTAAAGGATCCCACTCTATATAAACCTTATATACAGGAAACACTTGAGTCCCCTCTGAAATGCAGGTACTTTTGGTTTAGAAAACATCTGCTTAACAATGCATAAAAGAACACCTGGGTTTATGACAGGAAATGAAGAATACCATCTCCAAACTGTAGCAATTGGTGGAATGTAGGAAGGCAAAACGGCATTATACAATGGAAATACAGCCAGAGCATCAGTGCTTGCTAACACCCTTACTTGGCAGAAAGTGCCTTGGGGTCTTTTATTTATGGGTGACCAGGATGTTGTATTTTGTTGTAAACAAACAGAGTTAACACTTAGATTTTTGTAGAGCAGATTGTTACAATAGCAAGAATCTGGACAAAATTCTGTAATGAGAAATGGGTCCCATCTCACTATGTCTTGTCTGAAGTACACCAGTAAGAATCTTTCCTTGTTGTTTATGGGGAGCATGTTGTGAGCTGGTTTCTTTTTCTTTTCCATTGTCATGGTTCATCATCGGTGGTCTTTCTTCCCCTGCAGGTGCTGTGGCGGTAGCAGAATTCATTGCAGAGAGTCCAAGGCTCCTTCGACTAGACCTGCGGGAGAATGAGATTAAAACGGGGGGTCTGATGGCATTGTCCTTGGCGCTGAAGGTCAATCATTCTCTGCTCAGGTTGGACTTAGACAGGGAGCCGAAAAAGGAGTCTGTAAGTTGCACTGCATTTTTTGTGCATATGAACTTTGTGTGGTTCTAGACTGAATGACGTATCCGAGAATAGTATCAGAGGGGTAGCCGTGTTAGTCTGAATCTGTAAAAAGCAACAGAGGGTCCTGTGGCACCTTTAAGACTAACAGAAGTATTGGGAGCATAAGCTTTCGTGGGTAAGAACCTCACTTCTTCAGATGCCCTTCGGTTCTTACCCACGAAAGCTTATGCTCCCAATACTTCTGTTAGTCTTAAAGGTGCCACAGGACCCTCTGTATCCGAGAATATTCATTCCCTCTCTCAAGCTACCCACCACAACCAAGCCCATTCCTATAAACAACCAAAGCAGGAACCTCCCAAACTCAGTGCTGGGTCTAGCAGAGATATAAACTTCTGGGTGTCGTTTTTGATAGGCAGAGGTGCTCCCCAGGGTCATCGTGCCTGGCTATCTCATCTGCCATAGCAACGTGTTGAAGGTAGACCAGTCTGTTGTCACATTCATCAGGGGCTTGTTACTTTGAAACCTCCCATTAGAAAGCTCCCAATGTCATGTCACATAATATGTCATGGCATATTAATGGGGTCCTAACTAAGCTGTTGACAGCTCCTTTTGAGTCACTTGATGCCTTTCACCTTAGGCTTCTAATATGCAGAGTCATTTTCCTAGTGGCATTGACTCTGCTCACACAGCAAATGAGCTTGCTGTAGACTCTGATGACGGCACATCTTCCAGTGGGTCATATCATGGTAATGGAGTTAATCAGTCAATGATTCTGCCAGTCTTTTCCCATATCAGTGTACCTGTCCAGGTGATTCTCCTCTTCACAAGCTGTAAAAAGGTCCTTTGGATTCTTATCTACTCAGACAATCCACCAAGCTTTTTCTCACTTAATGCTAACTCTATAGTTTCTGCTCTCTGAGAAAGCCATGTATCTAATTGGCTGCGACACTCTCTCTCACTGTAAGGTCATATTGAGGCTCATTGTGTATGGCAAAAGTCTGCTTCAGCAGACTTGATCTGTTCCCATCCAGGAGATTTTCAAGGCAGCCACAGGGGAATTTGTTGAATGCATTCAACAAACACCATTGTTTTGGTTCATAGACTCTAAGGGACCGTTGTGACCTCCTGTATAGTGCAGGCCATAGAACATGATTAGGCCTCTAGATAGGAATCAAAATGTGATCTGTTAGAATTTTTCTGAGCTAGGGGCATCCAGTCTCTGATCTCTTACTATTTTTTACTCCGTTTTTGGAATACCTTTATGATCTTCTTTCCAATTTCTTAGCGAAATCTCAGTATAACTATATCCTTCAAAACCTCGATGTATACCTTTTTATACCTTTTTAAAATGTTAATTTTGGCTATTTTAAGATGCGTTAACCTTGCCTATGCTTCCTACAGTGTGGTGTTTGTCAATGTATCTTTAGAAAAATGATAGTTACTTACTGGTAATAATTGTTCTCTAAAGATACCCATGTACATCACTTGCCCACCAGTCATTCCATAGAGTTGAGTCAGTCCTTTCTATACCTATGGGAGTGATTTGACCTGTTATTTTTTAGTATTTGCATTGCGATGGCACTCAAATCAGACCCCAAATTGGGATGAGTGGGGGTCCTCCCATCGCACTGGGTCTTGAACAAAGTGAGAGACAATCCCTGCCTCAGTGTTACAATTGAAAAAGGAGTCATCCTCGGAGAACAGCAATTACAAATACGTAATTTTCTCATTCCATCCTGTATCAAGGCAGGAAAACAAAACAGGCTATTTATTGTAGTCACTTAATGAGAAAGCTTTACTACCTTTTAAAGCCAGAACCTATTGCCTTTGCTAACAAAGTCTCCTCGCTTTTAATCAATTACATTCAAATACAGTAGATGGACAGGTTATTCTTATAACTGCAATAGATGTTTGCTGAAGTTTACTAGTTGGTTACCCACCCAAGTGGAGTTAAAGGTTTATCGCTGTTCCCATATTCTCTGCGTAAGCAATTGGATAGCCCGTAACATTGGTGCAGAAACCAATTTCTGCGCCAAGATTGAGTCGTGCCGAGAGAGCTGTAAATATGCTATATGCTTTATCTCAGACTATCTGCAGTTTCAGCATGTTTCTCTCCCTCTTGCAGGTGAAGAGTTTTATTGAAACACAGAAAGCTCTTTTAGCTGAAATCCAAAATGGTTGCAAGCGCAACTTTATTCTGGCCAAAGAGAAAGAGGAGAAAGAACAGAAACTTCAGCAATCTGCCTCTATGCCAGAGATCACCATCACCGAGCCGATTGAGGAGGGACCTGTGGAAAACAGCCAAGGTGATGGCACAGCAGAAACACCTGAAGGAGATGAAGTGGGGGAGATGTTGGTGTCCACAGAGAACAGGCATACAGACAAGGCAATAAACAGTGACAAAGATGGGGTGACATATTCAGACTCTGACACAGATGATGAGATAGACACTGGGTTAGAGACTAAAGATCTCAGTAAATCACAGAAACAAAATGATTCTGTTCATGTAGATAATGTCCCCCAGACATTTCTTTCTCCTGAAAAGACAAGGGATGCACTTAGCTCAGAGGACAGAACTGCCCCTTCAAACATGGCTGAAGAAACAAAGTGTGAGCCCAAAGGAGGGGGAAACATAGGGACTATACCAGGGGCTCAGGCACATGCTGACTCTCAAGGAAATGAGAGGAGAATTTCTGTTTCCAGTCCTGGGCGAGGCCATAAAATCTTTGTAGTGACACGAGTGGAAAATCTACCAGAGAAAACAGCAGAAAACACTACCCGGCTGAAGGAGAATATCCGTGACCTGCAAGGCAATGCAGTGAAACAGTCTAAACTGATAGCTCAAACCCTACCTACGAAGACTGAATTTTTGGACTTGCAGGCAAATGGGACTGTTTCCACGTTGGCAGCCAACTTGGAAAATGCACCATCGGCAGGAACCCCTGGATCAGTTTCAGAAAAGATGAACTCTGGACCGTGCGAGAATACAGTCCATGAAACTCCACTTCCTAATGGGCTAAAGACAGAATTTGTTCATGCGCTACCAGATACGTCCTCAGGTTGTGATGGGAAAATGGGGAGCTGTGCTGTCGAGCATGGTAAGACTGCTTTACGTTATTCTCGAATTTATTCTCTGTTGTGCTGAACTTGGATCTTCAAAACAAAGTGATTTCTGATCCCTGTTTCCTCAGCTCATATTCTTGATAGCCAATAAAAAACATTCCAAAAGTCTGTCTCTTGGAACTAGTGCAGGATTGTTCCCTATTCTATTTTCTGCCCTGTTTTAGCGAGTCTAATTCTGAATATTCCAAGCTTCTTCCACCACTATTCTATGAACTTATTCCACAGTCTGATAGGTCTCATGGTCAAAAGGTTTTTCCCAATTCAGCCTGAATTGCGTCCTGTTACTCCTAGCTATACTTGTTTAATTTATTTTTAAGGCAACTATGATCATCTAGTCTGACCTCCTGCGTAACACAGATCAGAGATTCCTGCAGGAAATTATTTTTCCCTTCTAGATGAGTGAACGCTATCAGTCCTAATAACTTGAGGCTCTAGTTCTAGAGCATCTCTTTTACATGGATGTTGTATTTTGTGAACTAGGTCAGTGGCTTTCAACCATTAACACAGCATGATTCCATGTCTACAAGAAAAAAAGTGTTGGGACCCCCTGACATCTACCCCAAAGAGAAGAGTGAGTGTTCTCATCCCCCCTTGACCGGTTCACAATCACCTGAGAGTTGAGACCTCATTTATTTTAGGAAGATATTCAGTTTTAATTTAATTTAAAGACTTCAAATGACCACTTGCCTCAGTAAGCTCTTCCAATGGTTACTGATTGTGTCCTCTTAAACAGTTTTCATTTTGTTTTGGTTTTATGCCGTTCACATAAAGGTACTGTAGATTTACTGATCTAGACATGAAGATACGGTTTGTTACATTGACCTATTAAGGGCTCCCTAGATCAAGGTTTGCAACACGTAGTAGAAAAGCCTGTGTGGACCTTATGGTTTGGGGAGACCTCAGAGGAGAATAGTTCTTCGGACTTCTCAGTCAGACAAGGGGAAGTTAGAAGTACTTCTTCCTTTCTTCAAGCTCTCTAGAAGGGAATGCTAAGTAGTTTGGGTCCTTTCACCTTCCTCCAGACAGGGCCAATTATCCTAACAGAAAGTCCCCTACTGATTCTCCAGCTACCTTGGAGGATCACAGAATAGCAAGGCAGCTTCAGTATTTCCATGAGGGGATGACCCAACTGCTATGATTAGTGACTCTTAGTTGTTTGGCAGTGCAATAGGTTCTCTTCCTTCTGTGTCCCAGATACTACTGTCACATTGGGCTGGTCTACACTGGGGGGGGGGAATCGATCTAAGATACGCAACTTCAGCTACGTGAATAGCGTAGCTGAAGTCGAAGTATCTTAGATCGATTTACCTTGGGTCCACACGGCGCGGGATCGACGGCCGCGGCTCCCCCGTCGACTCCGCTACCGCCGCTCGCTCCGGTGGAGTTCCAGAGTCGACGGGGAGTGCGTTCAGGGATCGATATATCGCGTCTTAACGAGACGCGATATATCGATCCCCGATAAATCGATCGCTACCCGCCGATACGGCGGGTAGTCTGGACGTACCCATTGTCCAGAAACACGCTAGCAGGGAAAAAGTTTCAAACCACCACAGAAGACCTGCTATGTTTTGAGGCTGTCATTCCATTTCCTGCCTGAGAAGTATGTCCTGGGATCTACCTGGCTATGTTCCTCACTAGCGTGCTGTCAAAGGCTCTAGACTGCGCAGAGATGATAGTGCTAGTTCTTCACTGACTGTTGCAGGTGACTATGGCAGGAAAATGGCAGGGATTAGTTATAATACCATAGATGGCTGTGACCAGCACCATGCTTTCCTCAAGCTTCCTTGCAGAACGTTTAGCAAGGGGCTGTGCAATTCCTTCTTCTCTGACCATATGTCAAAGCCTATGACCCATTTCTTGACCCAATCTGCCCTGGGATCAGAAGTCAGGCTCTTTTTCTTTCTAAGGGTTGGATGATGCTTGCACAATATTAAAATAAATATAAATACACTGGTTAATACAATTATCCACATGCCTTGGAGCACATGCCATCACCCCTTGTGCATGACTTCTTAGTATTTTTATATATTATTTGTATTATGTTAACACCTAGAAGCCCTAGCCAAGGACTAGGACTCCCCATTGTGCTAGGCATGATTCAAATACAGAACAGAAGGATGCAGCAAGAGCTTACGTTCTGATAGGGGAGAAGGAGGAGGGACTTGTGGGATGCGAAGGTGAGCTGAGGGGTGAGGGAAGGTGCAGGGAGACTACTGATGAAGCTGGGAAGCTGAGTAACCCATACTGCCTCTTCAGCCACCACGGAACCTACATGACGCATATCAAAAGCTCAGGTTTTTCTTCCAGAAGAGAAGAGACAAGAGCTTTACCCGCGGGGTGACTTGGGGTCTGGGGAGGTGCGGCATTGCTGGGGGGGGGGGGGGTGTTCTGGTTGGCCCAGAGCTCCTCTGACTGCAATGGTGAGGGGGGGGGGGGGTGGCTCAGGGCTCCAGCTGGCCTGGGGCTTCTCCAGCTGCAGAGTGGGGGGGGTAGGGGGAGGGTCTGGCTGCGGGGTAGCAGGGGGTCTCGGGGCTCTGGCTGTGGGGGGGGTGCAGGCAGAAGGGATGGAGCCAGGGGCTAGCCTCCCCAAATGGGGGGCTCCACCCACCACCTATGCCAACTCCCATTGACTCCAGCGAGAGCTAGATTGAGGATTCCAGAGGATGCACAAGTCACCATAAAGAATGTAGTTCACTTGTTTCATGGGTGTGTTGGCTTTGTAGGGCTGGCACTAGAAGCCCTTAGTTTTATTCTTACTATTGTAACATTTAGAGGCCCAGTCAGGATGAGGGCCTCTTTGTGCCTCTTTCGTCACTACAGTCAGCATATCGAAGGCTTATGGAGATAGGGAGTAGATGAAACGGGTAAGAAGTTGCCTTCTGGACACTTAAAGCTGTCATCCCTAACTAAAGCTAACCTTGAGAGCTCATATCCCTTCTGCTCTCTGCTTTCATTGTTCCTGCTTCATGGAAATAGAAAATGTCTTGCCTAGACCGTCTCACAACCCAAACACTTCCCCAAGGAGGCCACCTGGCCATACAAGAAACCTGGCTTTGATTTCCAATCCTAACTTATCATTTCTTGGGCCAGCCATAGCTGGAAGTGCTCTGCATTGCCGGGGTGTAGTTACAGCTGAAGTCTTCCACTCCCTTGGCAAAACAGTGCTCAGTCCCTAGGGAGGACGTGTCCAGTGTCACTCCGTAGTGACCTTTCGGACCCATTTAAGGGACATTCAGCTTTGTAAACTAATTTCTAAAATTACCATTTCGGATAGCTCACTCTTTAAACCGTTCATAGCATTTAAAAAAAAAGATTGCTTTTATAACTAGTTTTTATGATGGCTTTTTTCCGTCTCGATGATGATTTTCTAAAAGAGATGCTCTAATTCAGACAGGAATTATTTTGGGAATTCTATAGCCCGTGTTATGCAGGAGGTCAGACTAGGTGATAGTGGGCTTTTCTGCCCTTGGAGTCTGAATCTATAAGGGTTGCTCAGCAAGGGAGAAGCTGCCTAAGTGCCCACAGAAGGGAAATAGTAACCACTCCTCTATGCATGGTGCTGTCAAATGCCCAAAGTAAACAAATGAAAAACTTTCCCCCAGTACCTGGATTTTAGGCATCATAGGCCCCGGTCCTGAAAACACACACAATCAACTCTTAGCATGTGAGCAGGCACATTAAACTCAAGGGATTGCTCACTTGCTTGAAGCTCAGCATGTATACGAGTGTTTGCAGGCGATGTGCTTGAGTGTGCAGTTTGCTGTAATCTGCAAAATGGCATGCTGTTGGGGGGGGGGGAAGGGGACAAGCTCTATTTTTTCTTTTCTAGAGCTGCTCAGACTAGTTAGAAATAGTGTTTATTCAGCTAATTTAGCCTGCTTTTCTACGTGCAAATTATCTGTGAACTGACTGATTTTTAGGAGTACATTTATTTGTGATGGCTTGACCTTTCTTCATTCTTCTGTATGAAAATATGCCCACAGGTGGTGGTTGGTCAGAAATGTAGGTTCAAATGCTTGTCATCTGTACTGGGGCCTGAAGGCAAGTGTGTGTAATTGTTCATTATGTAACCCAGGTGTGACCAGGTGCCTGGGATGGACCACATTAAGAATGCCACACTCAGGACAGACTGCAAGAAATAGGGCAAACAATCCCCAAAACTGGTGGTTTATTTATACTTAGAGTCACCAAGCCAGTAACAAAAGAGCTTCTGCAGTACCACGCTGGTTAACCAGAAGCCAAATACTGTCCCCCTTTAGACATTCCAGCCCTTGGCTCCCATCCAGATGAACAAATCTAATATAGTGAGAGGTTATTGAAAACCTAATTCACCATATGTGAGGTTCTTACTAATCCCAAAGGATCAGACACTTATCTCCAGGTCAATATATAGCTCAGACCTTACCCAAATACCTTGCTGTCAGCCAATCCTTAATAAACTAAAGTAAAGATTTATTTAAAAAAGAGTTATAAATGGTTAATGGATCATATGCATACAAATGATTGCAAAGTCCTCATATCAGATTTGTAGCAGTGATGGAATAGACTGCTGGCTCGCAAAAGTCTCTCTGGTATCTGTCAAAAGATTGGAAGGTCTTTGGTCCATAGTTCAAGATGCTCCTTTTTGTTTTAAATCCACAGTCCAGAGAATTAAAGCAGGAAAGAGGCAAAATGGAGCTGTCTTAGGTGCCTTTTATACCCTCTGCCATGTCCATGGAAATATATTGTCCCAAACAAAGCCAATAGCCTCTATGTATGGAAAGTTACTGGCCCAAGATGGAGTCAGCAGTCCTTCTTGGGTAGGCAACGGAGGAGAGTCTAGATTAACCCCCTCCCCAGCCTTAAAAAGGATTTACCTAAGGCGGGAAATCTTTTTGATACCCATCCCCCTACAGAGGAAAAGTACCAGCAGTGTCCAAGGTGGTATTTTTTTGTATCAGGTGATATTATCACCTGACCTGGTAGTGTCACAGCTACGTCCCAGGATGCCTCTCAGGAAGGAGAGAGATTAGTATCTTCACAGTCTTATTGTTTCTTCCGAATGGCCCATCAAGGCTGTGATGGTCAGTTGTCTGATGGGTGTCTCCCAAATACACACACAGTTGTAATTGTTACATGTGTAGCTTTAGATACAGAAATGATACATGCATACAAAGTGGGTAATCACATTGAGTAAATCATAACCTTTCCAATGATACCTTACATGTGCCATCTTGCATAAAGTATATCTTAGTTATGCCATATTCATATCATAAACCTATTTCTATGAAGAATATGGTTTGTAACGTCAGTTTGTTTACGGTCTCTTACTTCTTTTGAGTGTGATGTTTCACTTCCTGTTTGACAAAACCAACTGACCGCATCTGGTTTAAGATAGAAGAAACACTTAGACTCTGGATACTGTAGATGCCAAAAAGATCTAATTCCCACCATCCATATGTCCCCTTAGATATGGTCCACCTTGGCACTCCAGCACACATTCCATCTCATCTCATGTAGCAGGCCCAGTCTTGGATATTTCCATGCTAAAAATTGGGGAGGAAGACAATAATGTGGGAAAACTGAATGGAATACACCATGCCATATATATCCCAATTAATAACTGGGAACCAGATCACACTGTTTACATCTCTCCAACTACAATAATGCTCACTTCAGAATTTGGCCTGGAAGCGCTGCTGAAGCACCAGAACTTCTCAAATTTTGTAGAGAACTATCCTGACTGGAAGCTACACTGTACGAGACTCGCCAAAGCGTTAATACAGATGTTTATACAGGGGCAAAAATGTAACCAAGAATTGACTATAAATATCTCTTCCTCCTCCACGCCATCACCAGTGGAATAGAGCAACCCAAGAGGTTAAGGAAGCAACCTTGGACCTCTGATTCTGTCTCCACAAAAATCACCTTTAGAGTACATGGGTCTCTCCAAGGACTTGAGAAAATTAAAGCTGCCCCCAGTGATTTGACGTTGGAGGTGTGGAGGCGAAGGAGATGTGTTGGTCATGCCCTATTGTTTTAACTTCTGGGGTGACATTAAAACCAGAATAAACCATGATCGTAGAGACTTCACTTGACTTTAAAGTAGGTACCTGTGTCATGGGTCATATACCTAGTAAATGGAGGCTATCAACATACCAAAGGGGATAACTACACAGAGCTTTACTGTCCAGTTTTGCTATCTTGGAAAAGTACACCCCCGTTCCCCCGCTAGGCACAAAGTCTGGTGTAATGGACTGGCAGACCTGGCTGCGAAGAAAGGGATCACATACAATAGATGGGAAAATGTGAGTCTATTTGGGTCAGTTTCCTAGAGCTGGTCAAGTAAAGATCCCTGCAGGAGGCCTGGATGAAAGCAGGTGTATAGATCCACACACTTCCTCTTGATTTCTTCTTTCCATTTCTCCCTTTTCCCCTCTTGATTTTGATTTATTCAATTTTTGTTTGGTCTTTTGTTCTTGATTTTTTTTTTTTTTATGTGCCATAAAAAAAAAAGTGCTTGGAGTACTGCAGTTAATATGTGGGAATCCAAGCACTGTATAAATACTTTGGTCTTTTCTTTTTTCTGCTGTATAGTACTCTTTACTTGTGTAATAGGTTGGCATGTTGCCTAAAACTAGTTTGATTTATTATGAGAAACAAGATTGAAAATGTTTAATAAATTTTAAAAAAGACAAGACCCTTCAGGTCAGCATTCCTAGTGGTTTTAAATGGGAGGGATCTGTATTTTTATTGAATGGAGCGAGAATGGCATTACTTTGCAGTAAGTGGGCTCCACATAGGGTATTTGGGTGAAGTTGTAGGGCTTGTGTTATATAGGAGGTCTGATGAGATGATGTAATGGTTGCTTCTGTCATTAAACGCTAGGAAACTCTTAACCTTTGATTGCTTTGTCTCTTTGCACCAGTCTCTTTTTATAAATTAATACAACAGGAGGAAAACAGCATTATGTTTGAGCACTTACTCTAGTCCATCCCAGGCTTCCTAATTTACGTGCCCCACTGATCCCAAATTTGGAGAGTGACATGGTGCTTGTTTCTTAATGAAAATTAATTGGTGTTAAGGTTGCTGATTAATGAGGTTCATCCTTGTTTGATTTCAGAATTAAACTGTTCCAAGAATGAGAAGGAGCTGGAGGAATTGCTCCTAGAAGCAAGTCAAGAGACAGGGCAGGAGTCACTGTGACACTTTTTAGGTAAGGAAGCTTTGCTAGGTTTGAACGGTATTCTGGTAACAGAATCAAGACAGAAGGAGACTAGAGTTTCTGAAAACTGCTTCTGTTGCTGTGATGAAGAGAACAAAGATTTTTTTTTTTTCTCTACCATTTTGTCTACAACATTCTAGTTGCCAAAATAGCTCTGGGTGTGAGACAGGCTGGTGAATCTCAGACACAGTCAAGCATGTCTGTAATAAAAACAAATTCTAGACCTAGGTCAACCTGACTTCGCACACCCAAAATATTTTCCCTGTGCAAAAAATAGTATGTGATCATGTACCTGTATCAGAATGCATACGCATAAGGAGGTGGCAGTGTTCGTGTTGCACAGGCGTTCCTTATGGTATTTCCTAACTTCTGAGGGCCTGACTTTACAACCTGAATATCATCGTTTCAGTGCAGTTTTTTGTATATAATTTATTTATATCCGTGATTTTCAACCTTCTTTCATTTGTGAACCCCTGAAAAATTTCAAATGGAGGTGTGGACCCCTTTGGACATCTTAGATATAGTCTGCAGACCCCAGGTTGAAAACCACTGTCCTATGGCAGTGACAACCCTTTGCGGACCCCTTAGACATAGTCTGAGGACCCCCAGGGGTCCATGGACCACAGGTTGAAAACCACTGATTTATATATATTATACATAGGTTTCAAAAAGTATGTCACCATTGTCATCCACTCATAAAACTTTTGTAGGCGGAGAAGCTATACAGGTCTGTGTGATGGAGAGAGGATACGTTACCGGATAGGTGCAGGCCCAAAGAGCTCTCCAATCTGAGTCAACAGTGGTACAGCCTGAGTGGAACATCTGTTCCATCTTCATGAGGCTGTGGCCTATCCTGGTCTCGTTCACTGGCATTGTCCAGATGATATGACTTACCCTGAGCATTAGATCATCTAATCTGACCCCTGTATATCACAGGCCATTAAATTTAACCCAGATATTTAGCCCAAAGTATTTCAGTCCTCAGGAGACTAAACTGACGTGTGCCACAGGAAGAGAGCAGAAAAGATCAAGGTACCACCAATGCCCGAGGCCCCTGCAATTGCAGGGAATTGATTAGGTGAGATGTGGTCAGATGATCTCAGCAGGCAATCCACTGCAAAAAGAGTTGAAAAAAACCCAAGATCCCTGCCAATCTGACGTGGGCCACAGTCTGTTGATCAGCATGACCCTGAGCGTGTGAGCAAGGGATCCCGACCAGGAATCTAAAAGAGAATTCTCTGCACTGCCTCAGATCACTGGTTCACCCCAGCTGTTGTCCCATCTCCAGCCATGGCCAATCTCTGATGTTTCAGAGGAAGGTGGGGAAAAACCCAGCAACCCCCACTGAGAATACATCTAGCCAATTGTGCATTAGGAGAAAAAAATGGTGGAGGAATCATAGAAGTGTAGGCCTGGAAGGAACCTCCAGATGTCATCTAGTCCACCCGCCTGTGCTGAGGCAAGACCAAGTAAACCTAAGCCATCCCTGACAGATGTTTTGTCTAACCTGTTCTTAAAAGCCTTCAATAACAAGGATTCCACAACCTCCCTTGGTAACCTATTCCAAATATGAAGACTTAACATATATGAAGAACTGGGTATTCACCCACGAAAGCTTATGCTCCAATACATCTGTTAGTCTATAAGGTGCCACAGGACTCTTTGTTGCTTTTTATATATGAAGACTGTTATCAGGTCTTACCTCAGCCTTCTTTTCTCTCAACTAAGCATGCCCAGTTCTTCTTCCAGTGATGGTTCATGTCCATTCAACTTAGGTGTGTGCGCTCACCACGTGCATCAGTGCCGGAAGTTTTTCCCTCAGCAGTATCCATAGGGGACCGGCTCCGGCGCCCCCTGGAGTGGCACGCGCATGCCGCGGTATATAGGGCGCCGCCGGTTCCCCTCACCCTCAGTTCCTTCTTGCCGCCAGTGACAGTGCAGGAACTGTTGCTGCTTCAGTTAGTGCTCTAACTGCTCGTTCGTACAAACTAGTTATCTTCTGTTTTATACAGTATATAGTTTTATATTGGTGTTGATAAATCCCTTCGATATAGTTAAAGACTTTGTAGGTCCCGAACAGGACTTTGCCTCGGGACGGGGCATGCCCCAATCCCCAGGCTTTAAGCCCTGTGATCGCTGCAAGAGGCCCATGCCCTTTAGTGATCCACACAGCAGTTGTCTGCGTTGCTTGGGCGAAGGACATATTAGTGAGAAGTCCAAAATTTGCAAGTCCTTCAAGCCAAGGACTAAGAAGGAGCGCGATATTCATTTAAGAGCGCTCCTTATGGAGTCGGTCCTCACTCCGGCATCGGAGCAATGCTCCAACTCGGCGCTGATTACCGTGACCTCGGTGCACAGTGCCCCCCCCCCCCCCCCCCCCCCCCCGGTACCGTCCACTAGCCAGCACCGATTCCCATCTGTGGCTCCAACCAAGAAGCCCAAGCAGGCGGGACGAGGCTGGTCTCCAACCTCCCACAAGGGAAAGGATAGGACTGGGTGAGAGCAAGGTCTCAGGCCGGGCAACTCTTCACACACATCGGGATCTGGGCCCAAGCTCCGGGGGAGCGATGTAGCCCAACCCGCTCCCTGTTGGCTACCCCCGATAGCGGAAGAGGCCTCTGTCAGCTTTGGGTGCCGTCCATGCTGGTGGCCCTGCAGGTGGTGCAGGAGATCATGTCCCTCCTGGTGCTGCGCACACCAGCTCCTGCAGTTCCCCGGTCACGAGGTAAACCCGTGTTTGGACTGCTTCGGTCCCCACCTCAGCAGCACCGTTCCCCTTCACGGGGGATGTCCCACCAGCGCTCGCCGTCCCCTAGCCACCGCACATCTGGCAGACGCAGTGCAGCCCTATTCGGTCCCCAGACCTTGGGCACGGGCAGAGAGGCTCAAGGCGCAGCTCTCTGGCCACCAGGCACAGACCTTTGGAGGCACGCGGCCCCCCGGCAGGAGTACCGGTCCCGGCACCCAGTGTTGCTGAGACCGCGGTACCACTCCAGGGACCCATCGAGGGATCAACAGTACCATTCTTCAGACCGTCGCCGATCCCCTAGGATGGCATCACCACGTGCGGGTGCTTCCCGACACCGAGCCCGCTCCTCATCCCGGTCCCGCTCCTCATCCCAGTCCCACTCGTCAAGCGTGAGACGTAGATCGCCGGCTCCAAGCCTGGTCACCTGGGAGCGACCACTCAGGATCCAACCCGGTTTGGAGCCAGGTTCCCTGGGACAATCTCCGGTATCGGCGGTACCGGCTACGTTGTCGGCACCGAAACCAGCCCCGTGGCCTCAGGCACAGTGGCCAACACTGTGGTACCCATTGAACCCATGGGGGTTCTCACAGCCCTCCCAAGCTGCCCACTCGGTGTCCGGAGCCTTGGAGAGACCAGCTGCCTCGCTCTCCTGCCCTCCTCTGGCACACAAAGCCTCGGGCGCGAGGACACCGCAAGTCCAAGAGGGAGCAGGGGAACAAGCCACTGGGCCACCAATGGTTGGGGAGGACCCTACGGCACTTGTCGTCGCCAGACGAGACTATAATGGGGCCTCCTCCTCCTCCGGTTCCTCCGAATGACACTAATGCGCACCAGGAACTACTGAAGAGGGTCACTGCCAACCTGGGTCTTCAGGTGGAAGAGCTAGAGGAGCCCTTGGACTCTCTTTTCGATGCTCTCTGCTCCACGGCACCGGCCAGAGGGGCTCTGCCCCTTCATGATGGGGTCTCTCAGATCACTAATGCCGTGTGGCAAACTCCCTCCTCCCTGCCACCCATCTCAAAGAGGGCTGTGTAAGTACTTTGTGCCATCCAAAGGCCACGAGTACCAGTACACCCATCCTGCTCCCAAATCCCTAGTGGTAGAAGCTGTTAACCACAGGGAGCAACAGGGTCAACCCAGGGCTTACCCCTAAGAACAAAGACTCCAAGAGGCTAAACTTGTATGGGCATAAGGTTTATTCGTCCTCTAGCCTCCAGTTGAGGGTGGCAAATCATCAGGCCCTCCTGGGATGCTATGATTTTAACATGTGGCAAGCCATGGCCAAGTTAGAGGGCTCTCTTCCTGAGGCTTCTAGGAAGGAGTTCCGGGCTACTATGGAGGAGGGCACGACTGCGGCCAGGGCAATGCTCCAGGTGGCATTGGATGTGGTGGACATCGCCGCCTGAACCATGGCCTCAGCCGTCACCATGCACCGGGCATCCTGGCTGCTACTCTCTGGCTTGTCCACGGAGCAGTCGATGCAAGACCTTCCCTTCTATGGGCAAGCCCTGTTTGCGGAACAGATGGACAATAAGCTCCATGGCCTAAAGGACTCCCGCATGACCCTTAAAACGCTGGGCCCGTATGTTCCCAGCCCTGCCTGCAAGCGGTTTAAGCTGCAGCAGCCTCAGAGCCAGGGGAGCCACCCTCGCCAGGCGCCTCCCCATAAGAAATCCAGAGGCTACAAGCAGTGTCCTAGCCAACCGCCTCCGCGGGCCTCTCAGTCGAGCTCGACCCGCAATAAGCAGGTGGGCAGGCACTCGTTTTGAGGGTATGCCCGAGGGCAACATACCGGACTGTTCCCAGGATCCTCCCTCCCTTATTTTTGCCAGCTGCCTTTCTCCTTTCCTCCCTGTGTGGGCATCTATAACATCGGACCGATGGGTCCTGAGTACGGTGGCTCGGGGTTACACCCTTCAGTTGTTTTCTACCCCTTCTTCCCAGCCCCCTCCCCGTCCCTCTTCAGTGACCCGTCTCACGAGAGTCTCCTCGTACAGGAGGTAGACGGGTTACTGCAGCTAGGTACGGTGGAGATCATTCCTCCAGAGTTCAGGAACAAAGGGTTCTATTCCCGCTACTTTTTAATCCCAAAGGCCAAGGGCGGTCTATCACCTTTCCTGGACCTGCGAGACCTGAACCACTTCCTAGCAAAGCTAAAGTTCTGCATGGTCTCCCTGGCCTCCATCATCCCCTCCCTGGATCCAGGAGACTGGTATGCTGCCCTCGATCTGAAAGATGCATACTTTCACATTGCCATCTTTGAGGGACACAGACACTTCCTACAGTTTATGGTAGGTTCCAACCACTATCAATTTGCAGTCCTCCCGTTTGGCCTAGCAACAGCACCATGGGTATTTACCAAGTGCATGTGGGTGGTGGCTGCCTACCTCAGACGTCGGGGTGTCCAGATCTACCCATACCTCAACGACTGGCTAGTCAATGGCAGAGCCAGGTGCCAGGTCCAAAGGGATGTTGCGATGCTGTTAGCCACCTGCCGTCGCCTCGCTCTGTTGGTGAACGACAAAAAATCCACGTTAGTTTCGATACAGAGGATAAAGTTCATTGGAGCAGTGCTCAACTTGACCTGCGCCAGGGCGTTCCTGCCGCTGGAGAGATTCAGGGCATTGACGGACCTCATCGCAGAATTGACCGTGTTTCCCCTGACCACAGTCAGGGTTTGCCTGCGCCTGCTAGGTCGCATGGCAGCGTATACATATGTGGTGCGCCATGCCAGGCTCTGGTTGTGACCCCTGCAGCAATGGTTGGTGAGGGTCTACTCCCAGTCCGGGGACCACCTGGAGAAGGTCGTCACCATCCCCATGATGGTACTTACCTCGCTGCGATGGTGGACTGACCCCCGGAAAATCCTGGAAGGAGTTCCCTTCGTCAGCACTCCTCACTTAGACGAGTTGGTTTGGACGCCTCGGACCTTGGCTGGAGGGCACACCTCAGCACCCTCCAGACCCAAGGTATGTGGTTCCCCTAGGAATTGACGCCACACACAAACATCAAAGAGCTCAGGGCGGTGCACAGAGCATGCACAGTCTTCCTACCTCACTTGTCAGGCAGAGTGGTCAGAGTCCTCACGGACAACACAGCCTTGATGTTCTACATCAACAGGCAAGGCGGAGAACAATCTTCTGCCATCTAAAGTGTGTTACCTTCCGAGTGCCAGGAACATGCTAGCAGATCACCTAAGCAGGGACTTTTCTCTCACAGCGAGTGGGTGCTCCACCCAGATGTAGCTGGCATGATCTTCCAGAGGTGGGGAACTCCCCAAGTGGATTTGTTTGCCACCAGGCAGAACAGGAAGTGCCACAGGTTTTGCTCTGGACGGGGTCTGGGCAAGGGCTCCCTCTCTGACGCCTTCTTCCTGCCATGGGCAGGAAGCCTGATGTATGTGTTCCCTTCGATTCTGCTCATCAGCATGGTCCTAGCGAAAATCAAGAGGGACAAGGCGCAGGTTATCATGATCGCCCCGGCGTGGCCTCGCCAGCACTGGTTCGGGACACTATCAAGCTTGTCAGCAGTCCCTCCCTGGCCCCTGCCGAACTGACGGGACCTGCTGTCACAGATCACGGCCGACTCTTGTACCCCAGCCTGGCGTCCATCCACCTCACGGTGTGGATGCTGTGTGGCTGAACCCAGATGAAGGGATCCAGCAGCCGAACGGGGCATCTCCCCTTCACATTCTTTGGTGCAGTCGATCTTGGACCACCTGTTTCATTTAAGGAACCAGGGCCTGGTGCACTCCTCTATCATGATGCATCTGGCAGCCCTTTCGGCCTTTCATCTGCCAATCCAGGGGCAGATTGTGTTCTCCCATGACATGACGGTCAGGTTCCTTAGAGGCCTCGAGAGACTCTTTCCTCAAGTCCGGTCCCCAGCCCCTCAGAGGGATCTCAACTTGGTTCTGTCCAGGCTCACAGGCCCACCCTTTGAGCCTTTGGCCTCGTGCTCCCTGTCTCACCTATCATGGAAGGTAGCTTTCCTGTTGGCGGTGACGTCGGCGAGGCGAGTCTCCGAGCTGCAAGCCCTGACCTCAGAACTGCCATACACGGTCTTCTATAAGGACAAGGTCCAGCTCCAGCCCCACCCGGCCTTCCTTCCCAAGGTGGTGTCGGCTTTCCACATGAGCCAGGACATCTTCCTTCCGGTCTTCTGCCCCAAGCCCCATGAGACTAGTGAAGAGAGGCACCTTCATGCTTTGGACATAAGAAGGGCTCTGGCTTTCTACCTAGATCAAAGCCTTTCCGTAAGTCAACTCAGCTTTTCATCTCTACAGCTGATAGGATGAAGGGCCTACTAGTGTCCATGCAGAGGATTTCCAACTGGATCACTTCTTGCATTCGGATCTGCTTCAAGTTGGCAGGAGTCCCTCCGCCCCCAATCATCAGACTCGACCAGAGCACAGACATCTTCAGCGGCCTTCCTGGCACACATCCCGATCCAGGACATCTGTCGAGCCATGACGTGGTCCTCAGTGCACACGTTCACGGCCCACTTAGCAGGCCAGGGACGACGCTGGGTTCAGCAGAGCTGTGTTGCAATCTACACATCCGTGAACTCCTACCCACCTCCGAGGGGTACTGCTTGGGAGTCCCCTAAGTTAAATGGACATGAGCAATCACTCGAAGAAAAGACAGTTACCTTTTCCGTAACTGGTGTTCTTCGAGATGTGTTGCTCATTTCCATTCCACAACCCGTCATCCTTCCCCACTGTCGGAGTTTCCGGCAAGAAGGAACTGAGGGTGGGGGGAACTGGTGGCACCCTATTTACCGTGGCATGTGCGCGCCACTCCAGGGGCCGCCGGAGCCGGTCCCCTATGGATACTGCTCAGGGAAAAACTTCCAGCACCAGTGCATGTGGCGAGCACACACACCAAAGTTGAATGGACATGAGCAACACATCTCGAAGAACACCAGTTACAGAAAAGGTAACTTTTTTTTTTTTTTTAAACTTTCCTCAATGGTCAGACTTTCTAAACCTTTTATCATTTTTGTTGCTCTCTTCTGGACTCTCTCCAATTTGTCCACATCTTTCTTAAAGTGTGTTGCCCAAAGAGGTTTAGTTACTAAATAACATTACTAGGGTAACTGCCATACTCTGTAGGTATTTCCTATATTAAGTGGAAGAAATACTGCAAATGCTGAGATTTGGTTTATCTAGGTAACTAATGATGATTACTACAATAGCTCTTCTCTTAATGTTGTAGTTATGTTCCTGAAAAATGCTACTTTAAGCGAAACAATGTTAAGCGAATCCAATTTCCCCATAAGAATGATGTAAATAGGGGGGCTTAGGTTCCAGGGAAATTTTTTTCGCCAGACAAAAACTAATATATATGCACACACACATATACACAGTATAAGTTTTAAACAGTTTAATACTGTAAACAGCAATGATGATTGTGAAGCTTGGTTGAGGTGGTGAAGTCAGAGGGTGGGATATTTCCCAGGGAATGCCTTACTGCTAAATGATGAACTAGCACTCGGCTGAGCCCTCAAGGGTTAACACATTGTTGTTAATGTAGCCTCACACGCTACAAGGCAGCAGGAATGGAGGGAAGGGAGACAGCATGGCAGAGAGAGACAGAGACATACACCCTGTGTGGGAGAGAGGTGTGCATCACCCCTTTAAGTACGCTGCCCTTTTAAGTAGATCAGCAAGTTGAGACAGCAGCTGCTGCCAGCAAGCTCCCTCTGTCCTGAGCCGTTGTGTGTCTCCCCCCCACCCCCACTCTCTAGAGATGGTGTAAAGAAGCAGGGGGCAGGAGCAGAGGGGAGGGGGACACCCTGACATTAACACCCTTCCCCCCCCCACCCCCCCGCACTGCAAGCAGGAGGCTCCCAGGAGCAGCTCCAAGGCAGAGGGCAGGAGCAACACAGGGCAGTGGGGGGAGGGACAGCTGAACTGCCCGGCAATTGCACACCGGGTACTTAGAGGAGCGGGGAGCTAATAGTGGGGCTGCCGGTCCACTCTGATTCCACGCCCCCACCAGCTAGCTGCAACGGGCTGCTCTTTCTGCAAGCAGTGGACAAAGCAGGCGGCTGCCAAACAACGTTATAAGGGAGCATTGCGCAACTTTAAACGGAGCATGTTCTCTAATTGATCAGCAACGAAACGACGTTAACCAGGACGACGTTAAGTGAGGAGTTACTGTATTGTATTTTTAAGTCTGTGTTTTATGATGTTGTCTTAAGAGGAGCTGTGCTCCAAGTTAGTGTGTGTATCTGATTTTAAATAAAATTGTAAAGGGAAATGTAGGGTACCTAGTTGGATGTCAGTTATTATTGAAATAGATCTTGAGAGCAGGTATTATTAAACTCTTGTGGTAGATGTAGTAGCCTTAGGCAAAGAGGCTGGGAACTGTTCCAACTCCATTCGGTGGTTTGATATAAGTTAGGATAAAATAACATAAGGAATATATATATAAGGAAAACAGATCCTCCTGTCTCAGCCACTGACTGCTGGGGTTAGGAGCACGCTGCCTCTATAGGGCTGGCTAGTCTATAGCTGTGGGTGATGGAGATTTTTGCAGCTTCCTCAGGAGCATCTGGTGCTGAGCACGGTACGAGAGAGGCGACCAGCCTGCTGACCCTGCCTGGCAATTCCTGTGATGTCTGACTTGGTGTTTGTTCTCTCTCACAGCTCCTCTGGGTCGATCTACGTTGAGCTGAGACTGTCTTGGGACATGCCTGTGTAGCTTTCTTCCCTTCCCACTCCACATGATTCAGAAGAACCTTGGTCTGCAGTACAGAGGTTATTTTTGTTCAAAACAATGTGATATTTCCTGCCCTAGACACTTTTCCCCACATTCTTGACTCTGCCCTGTAAGGAAGGACTCGGATATTTTCAAGATGATTCAGGAAGGGAAGGAGAACAGAGAGAAAATTTTACCAAAAGAGTGATTTCCCTACCTGGCACCTGATGGAAACGGCACTACTTTCTGACCTTCTCTAGACACTAGCTGATGCATTTGCATTTTTCTTTCTATATTTCTCTGGAATTACCACTGTTACTGAGTAATTTGTAAGGAGAAGATATCCTCAATCCTGGAGAATGGGCATTGGACAGGAATTTTCTCCAATTCAAATGGGAGATTAAAAACCCAGAGTCTCATGGTTCAGGCCTGGGTTTGCTTTCCACACACTACAAGTGTCCCAAGTCTCTGAAGGCTAGTTTAAGAAAACTGTTTTCTAACATGGAAACCTGCTAGCAGAATGGTTGCACATGATTGTGTCCCTGGGAAGCGTGGCACTGACAAGCTGTAGTCACCTGTTGAGAAACTTGTATCGCCAGACAAGCTGTCCAGGACAGGCTGCACCCACAGCCACAATGGTTATTTATTTTAAATTCCTTTTTTAGGTATATATTTATCATGAGCTTCAAAGTACTGAACAGGATTTAACTTAGAAAACAATGTAGAATTACTTTTAGTCTAACCTGCAACCTTTTTGGAACTTTACTCCTGGTTTGCAGAACTCTGCCAAAAAGCACCATCAGAAATACCTTCCCGTGCAAACCCTTATACAGAACACCACACTGACATAACTAGCCGGCGTGCTTGTGTGCACACAAACACACGTTTGTGAGATCCACATTTCAGGGGGCTCCCTGCCTGTGACGTGTTTAAGAGGATCAGGTGAAATTCCATTGTTGTGTGTCTCTTGGGGGAGAAGGAATCATCATGGCTGAGTCTATTCTAGTTTCCTAACTTTTATAAGCTTCAAAGAGAAGGACAAATTACCCCCTTTAGCAAGGTTTTCTCAAAGCCATATAGTACAGAACTGACCGTGTGAGAGAGAGAGAGAGGGTGGGATGGGGCTGACTCAGTCATCTCCATTTGGGGACTCATCCAGCAATCTAATACTGAGCCAGAGGCAAATATGCAGTAGAAGTAGTTGGATCCTCTACATTTTATTACATTAAAGGAAGTCTAGGATCACCTTGTTTGTTTAAGTTACTGCCCTCCTTCTGTTTTGGATTTTCCAACTCCTTTTGTATTTGGCTGAGGAAAGATTCAGGGGACATGGTACACCATTAAAAGATGAACAGGAATTTGACTTTTCATGATTGTGTAAGTAGCTTTCATTTAGCTGGTCAGTGGGCCTTTTGATTCAGTGTAAAATCTTGCTTTAGAGAATATTTGCCCCTTTTACCAAAGGTTTTTCGGGACGAATTTTCAATTCTGCATTGGAACATGCTCCATTCTATAAATTGTGCTTAATACAGAGAATCCCAGAGGCTGTCACACCTTTGATAGGACGAATATACCATTAGCGGTGCCTTTCCTTTACTCTTCTTGCCAAGGGAAGGAATCCGATGGTTGCTCTGGAAAAGGTGTTCAATTTTCTCAGGGAGGGTTCTCTCTCAATGTCCCAGGGCTTGTGAGATTCTGCTGGCCGAGCACTCTGGTATCGAGATGTGGAATGGGTCATTGTTTTAGTCTGCAAAGTCCCACTGCAACATACCACACCCTGCACAAAGCATGACACCCAAAGAGGCCATTATTCCGAAGTCACTATTACAATGAAAGCCAGAATTGCCAGAGTGCAAATCGCCTCACTGGTAATCCAAATGAATGGAATGCCTGCCCCTGTACCCACAGCCAGAGAGAGGAGCAGGCCTGTTGGGGCGGAAGCAGCAGTTCTAGGGCAGCATTGAGGTGTTGGGCAGAAGGCTTCAATATAGCACATGCAAGAGGAACAATCAAGGAAGGGAAACAAAGTTATGCAGCAAACCTTTTTTATCGTGTAGCAAGGCCTGTTAGCATAAAGTCTGAATGATGTGGGTCATAAGAGATTGAACCACCTTTATCCTTGAGTTGGAGAGGAAGGAAGACTCGGTAGGTTAAATTAGGTGTTGAACTACCATTTTGGTTCAAATCCACGAGGAATGGCAGACACACACACCCTCCCACCCGCCCCCCAAAATTGCTATCGGAAGAGAAATATTTCTGTATATGTGGATTACTGCTTTGCTATGAAGAGAAATCTCGGAAGGAAACTACGGTACTAATCTGTAATTTAACAAATTTATTGTATAAACTGACCAGAGAACCAGCCTAGAGAGGGGGCTGTTGGGTAGAACTTAAGCTTTTTTTATTTTTATTTTTTCTTAAGTGCAATAAATCTATCAGGGAGCTGTGAGGGCACTTCGCTGCATGGGAATCAAGGCTGGAGATGCAGAAATTTTAGCTCTTCATGCACTGAAACTGAATCACATTAGGAATTTGCTGCATTAACACTACATACAAAGGATGGTGATTTATTTGCTAATGTTTGTCATTTCTTTCTGTTGTGTATTTTTGTTAACACTGTTTTCTATTAAATGAAAACTGCATTCGTCACTGACTCCTCCTGTCTGTTTGGTACCTACAAATGACACTTGGTTTGTCCATGGCAAAGAAGAGAAGGTGAGATTTCAGTAGAACTGAAGCAATACCCTTTCCAAAGGAACTCTGCAGAGCTAGCGCTACCATCCACTACCCTGGCGAAAAGAGCCGTGAGGAAAACCAGACAGTGGTTTGAAGTTCTGCATGGTACCTATGGGTGTGAGCTTGATATGACAGTCTCAGTCCAGTGGTCCAGCCTCTGAATGCTTTTCTCTCCCAGATATTCCTGTTCAGAATCTATTTGCCCTTTTGCTTTTCACTTCAATGGGTAAAATACCTGTAAAGCTACACAAGAATCATCAGTGGGGTTTTCAGAAGCACCGAAATGAGCTCAGAGCACAAGTCTTGTTGGCTGTCACTGGGGTTGGTGTCCCTAAGGCCCTTAGATGCTTCCCACCCAGGGAGCTGGCTTCTTGGAAGACATGAGTGAGATCCTAAAGCTGGTAAGGACCGCTCAGGGTGTTTGCCCATATTTGGGAGTCCCATTGCAGTCTGGGGGGAAGTTGGCAATGATCATCTTCTTGAGAGCTCTTGCTACTCAATGTTAATGAATTATTTGTGCAAGAGAAATGCTAAAATATTACAGGTCACAAAAATGAGATTTTACTCAATATTAATGGCTTATGAGAAGAACCAGCTGTCAGATAGTGGAGGTCTAGGCTCATGGTGATGGTGACGGTGCAATTCTAGGCAATTCCCTGCTGTACATGTGACAGGAAATTGAGCTACATCTAAAACATTTTTTGTGGTACCCATTTCTTCTCCTCTGTATGCTGCTCTGATATGGCTTTGTCCCTGTATCTAAGCTTAATGCTGACAGCAGCTACATACCCTCCAGTCTGCTTCGGAAAGATCTGCCTTTCAAGCAATTACAGAAACAGGTTTATTGCATATTCTTTATATTCTGCTATGAATGCAGAGCGAGACTTTCCAGCGTCGGGTACTGATTTGAGGAGTTCAGTGTGAGTTACCCGGTATGCAGAAAGCCGAACCGGGCAGCCCAGTGGCTGTTTGTAGCAGTCGCTTCTCCACAAGAAGCAGCAGACAAGTCAGTATGCAAACCAGGAGTGCTTAATTAGGAGAATCCTATGGCAAGCTGCAGCCTTCATATCTCATTTGTAGTTTAGATTTAGTATCCACAGGAACATCTGAAGCCACTCCTGAGTTTCTGGGCTCATGGACCCAGCAGTTCTGGTGCATCTTTCCCTGTGCCTGGAAAACCAACACGAATTAGGCTGTTTTGCCAAAGAAACTGTCCTCTGGCATTTGACCCAGTTAGGTATGCCCAGCAGTCTGCATACAGGGAGACAGCCCATAAAAAATTCAGCACCAGTCAAGACAGAAGCATTTGCCCTAGTGCCTCTCAGTACTACCCCTGAATGAAGTTGTTTTCAGTCATTTCCTTTTGAAAGGAATAAAATCCATCATTCATGTTACATAAAACTAGGACCTCAAGATTCCCAGTAGACCTATCCTGAGACTTATTGTCATGTCTCTCTTACCACTTTCTCATTTATGCTCTTCTCCAAGAAACTTCTTAGAGAGATTCCTCTTTGCTTTCTGTCATCTGTGAGCCTTGACTATCTGGCCTACTGTCATTTGTAAATCTGTGGTGAATAAACAGGAATAACTGCTAAGAATATCAGCAGCACATATTACAGCACGGAAATCTAGATTCAGTAGTTAAGAATAAGGATCTGAGTTGAAACCTCTGCTCAGCCTTCTGGCAGGTGTTTTCACTGCCGTATTTCTTGAAGCAGAGCAGAACCCACTCTGGCACATCAGAAGGTCTAACTGCCCTTGGACGCAGCGTATGCATCTCCTGTTAATGTTACTTGATATGCACTGAAATGAGGCCATGACATGTCAGTCATACTGTAGACACCATATTAGAAACCTTTTGCACGTGTCTTACAGGGCATGTGCAGCAGCTGCTTTTCAAAACTTCAGTGTCCCTCTGGGACTCTTTAAAGTGGGAAAAGCATCTTGTCTGGTGTCCTATTTCTGAAACGGCCACGATGCGTATTGCAAAGCAGTCTGTGGCAGTGGGAAAACTGCCTTGTGTGTTCTTGGATCTTAGACGTGACCTTGTGTGATGTGATGTGTTAAACCCCCAGATGTGGGAACACTGACCAGATTGTCGATGCTGAAACTGTTGCACTCCCTCTTCTGAACATCCATGGAACTTTGGGTAGAACCGGGATCTCACTAGCTTAGCGATGCTTCCTTCAGAAGCTGAATTTTCAAATGTGAGGGCCTAAAGTTAAGTACCTGAATCCATGCTGGGAACCTAATGTAAACCTGGTCAGATTAGCTTCCATTGACTTGAGTGGAAGTTGAGGGTGCGTAGGCCCTCTGACAAGAGGGCACTCTTACTTAGCTGCTTCACTTCAGACACCTAGGTCTGAAAATACTGGACATTGAGCCCAGTCCTGAAAGGCACTGAATGCCTCCTGCAAGTTTCACAGAACCCCTGATCTCCTCTTGAAGTCTGGAGTTAAGTGGGCCCAGCACCATCCAGCGTCATCCCCTAACTAGATCCTTCCCACGCCTCATCACACTCTTCTACTCATGCTGCTTGTCAGTGTGGAAAGTAGAGATCCTTCTGGAAGCTGCCATGATTTTAAATGGAAAGCACTTCATCCAAAGAACAAATCCAACGGGGCACCAAGGGCTGCCATGTTGGAATGGGGCCTGTGTCTCAGACTTCCATCAGATTGACACATTTCTGCCCTTTCAATCAGAGACTGAAAATGAGAACAGGAAAATAAATGGACTTATCTGAGCCTGCCGGGATGCACTGTGCCATGGACAAATAGACTGTTACCTAGAACCTTTTCTCCAGGGTAAAATATAATACTGCTCTAAAAGGGAAAGGGGCCACAGCTGTATCAGCAGCCCTGATAATGCAGCAGCTTGGGGTTGAAGCCTTCCAGCTTTTATAAC
This sequence comes from Emys orbicularis, assembly GCF_028017835.1. Taxonomy (NCBI): domain Eukaryota; kingdom Metazoa; phylum Chordata; order Testudines; family Emydidae; genus Emys; species Emys orbicularis. Next base: position 6,745,545 of record NC_088703.1, on the reverse strand, counting down.
CAAGCAAATAGAGAGGATCCATGCCACAGAACTTCCAGCTAACCGGCTACTCTTCTTCTGTGCTTAGAACTCCGACTGAATGGTAGTGTTACCTCTGCCCAAAGCCTGGAAGCAAAGAGATTTGTTCCTGATCACCTCCTTTCTCACTGACCAATTGCCTCATGTGGATGGTTTTTAGGTACCAAAAGACTTGGAAAAACCATGTATCCTGCCTTTAACTGAATGTTGACATCTCCTGTAAACCAGCACTTGGGTATTAAAGAGTTAATATATTTCATTTCTGTTTTATTAGAAAGGCTGGTATTGGGCCAGTACTTGCTTTGTTATCAAACCCTAGAGAACTATGACGTGTGTTTTACCGCATTTATGGATTTCTTGTAATACTCTTGGTTGAAATAAAGGGTTTCCTAATTGAGTCTGGGATCGTCCATGGTAAATTCCCTTCTCACTTTCAGAAAGGACCACTTTGCAGGGTGACTGGCCCAGACTTTTAACGTCCTCTCTCTTTCCTTTCCTCTCTTCACACATCTCTGCATGAGAGCAATGGTGCCTGCAGCGGCGGAGCCCCGCCGCCCATGGAAAGAAAGAAGATCAGGAAATGGATGAGAATCGCACTGCCCAGAGGTTATTTATACAGAAGGCAAGTCCTTCAAAAGCAAGAGAGAGGGGCTTACTAGTGCCCTTTTAGGCATGGACCAAAATGCAGCCTTGGGGGGATATTGGTACAACTGTTGTGACCCTCCTCCACCAGAGCTCCAAACACTTCCTAAAGGTGAGGCTGTATCATCACCCCTATTTTACAACAGACAGGGACTGGCTTCCCCAAGGCCACACCAAGAGTTGTTGGCAGAGCCAGATCCTGCCTCTTCTCCCCACCATGCTGGCATATCTACCTTAGGAGCCCCATCCCTCGGCACTCCATGGAAGGCAGAGTGGCTGTCAAGGTTGGTGCTACATCCTAAAACTATCCATGTGCTGCACACGTAGGGGCTGGTCCCGTGCCAGGCTTAGCAGCCTCCGCTCTCTTTTGTAGTTCATGTGGATGGAGGGCAGTTGGGTAGGTCCTTGAAGAGGAATGTCTGGCCGTTGCCCATGCAGAAACGGGCTCTAGCATTGTACTGAACAGTTACACCCTCTACCACGTCTTTCTTGCGACGTAGGCACTTAGGTAAGTGGTGGTTTGATTTGCCTGAATGCTCAGGCTTCCCTTTCACAGCTAACTTGCACGTACCGTCCCTTAGACAGGTCACTGCATACGGATCTGTGCAGGAAGAGGTTAGATCTGCCCCTGACTGTCTTGGTATCCAGCCCTGCCCTCCTAGGCACCCATAAATCAATGGGTGAACAAGGCATGCAGGATTTGAGCCTGAGGACAGTGTCTCACTGACTGTGGTCATGGGCTTGGGGCAGGGATGATGAAAGAGCTACTATTGGTGTTCCCTGTATTCTGGGGCCATGCAGGGGCCTGCCTGCTCTGTGGTATTAATTAAAAGGGCTACTCACACTTGCTTCTCGTGATCCCTCCATTGTTCTCCCGTCACCCTCCACCTCCAATCTGTCCCCTACACCAGTGGCTAGGAGCAGAGTGGGTGTAATGCACTGGGCGGCAAAACCCTTGAGCAAATGGGCTATTTCCACCCACTTTAAGGTCCCTCTATGCTGCCAGAGCAGGGTAAAGCCTTTGAAGTATAGCTAGGTATTTACGCTCTCCCATGCAAAATGGAGATGCAGACGAACCCTTTTAAGAAACAGCCGCTGGAATCTATTGTATTGAGTTAAATGTGACGGAGGGGGCTGGCTGCGACTTCGCCTTTGGGTTAGAAATGGGCTCAAACGGGCATCAGTGGGGCGGACACTTGGTGCTGTGTATGTGCTACAGTTGCACCTAGGCATTTATGTGCAATTTCTTACAGCGAAATTCTTCAGCAGCTGCATTTGTACCATCCAGCAATCCCACCCTCTGCCTCGGCTTAAACAGGGGGCTGGGAGCTGAGGGGAGCAACCCCAGGAACTTAGAAAAATCATTGCTGCGCACACAACATACCTGACTGGAACCGGAAAGCATCACCCACCAGTTCATGCCCCTCTATGGCTCCACCCCCAAGAACCCACCTTAAACCACACATGGTAACTTTACCTCTGCTCCCTGGAGATGCCAGCCTCCCACTCCCCACCTTTACCAAACTGTCCCCTCCTAGTTAGGGTGACCAGATGTCCCAACTTTATAAGGACAGTCCCAATTTTGGGGGCTGTTTCTTATTACCCCTGTGACCGGTTGGATCACAGAACCCCCCTTGGGAGCTGCCACCTGCTGTGCCAAGACTACCTCTGCCCCTGCCTTCCTGCCCTGTCAGCTTAGGACTTTAGTGCCCTGCCTGGTTTGAGCCAGACCCACTATCCTGCTGCAAACCCACACCCAGGTCTGAATCACGTCCCCTAACAGCTGTAGCTTACCTGAAAGCAGCTGACAGAAGTGTTCTTGTCTTTAACATTCAGATGCCCAACTCCCAGTGGGGTCTAAACCCAAATAAATCCGTTTTACCCTGTATAAAGCTTATACAGGGTAAACTCATAAATTGTTCGCCCTCTATAACGCTGATAGAGAGAGATGCATGGCTGTTTGCCCACCCAGGTATTAACATATGCTTTGAGTTAATAAGTAAAAAGTGATTTTATTAAATACAGAAAGTAGGATTTAAGTGGTTCCAAGTAGTAACAGACAGAACAAAGTAAGTCACCAAGTAAAATAAAATAAAATGCGCAAATCTATGCCTAATCAAACTGAATATAGATAATCTCACCCTCAGAGATGCTTCAGTAAGTTTTTCTCAGACTGGACACCTTCCAGGCCTGGGCACAATTCTTCCCCCTGGTACAGCTCTTGTTTCAGCTCAAGTGGTAGCTAGGGGATTCTTCATGATGGCTCTTCCTTTGCTCTGTTCCACCCATTTATATATCTTTTGCATAAGGCGGGAATCCTTTGTCCCTCTGGGTTCTTCCCCCCGCCCCTTCTCACTGGAAAAGCACCAGGTTAAAGCTGGATTCCAGTTCAGGTGACATGATCACGTCACTCTAAGACCCCAAGCCTTCATTCCTCCCAGCCTGACTCACAGGAAGGCCTGCAAGCAAACAGAGCCATCCACCGTCAATTGTCCTGGTTAATGGGAGCCATCAAGATTCCAAACCACCATTAATGGCCCACACTTTGCATAATTACAATAGGCCCTCAGAGCTAGAGTTCGTATTTCTAGTTTTAGATACAAGAGTGATACATTTATAGAAATAGGATGAACACACTCAGTAGATTATAAACTTTGTAATGATACCTTACAAGAGACCTTTTGCATGAAGCATATTCCAGTTATGTTATATTTACTCATTAGTATATTTTTATAAAATCATATAGACTGCAACATCACACCCTCTTTCTGAACTTACTGCCAGAGGCTTGGACACTGACCATGGCAGAGGCAATATACCTACAATTTTTCTTCGGGCTCCCCTCTGGGGCAGACACTCCTGTGTCCCCCAAAAGGGAAAGAGACCCTGATCCAGCTGTGGGCTCACAGCTACCAGCTATGACAGACCTTTCACTGGCCAGCACAATCCCCCCCTTTCTCTCAGGTTGGGTTTGCTTCCAGCTGCAGAGTCCTTGGGGTTTGTTCCCACCACAGCAGTCACCAGCACCCCAACTTCCAGCTCCAGGATACATGTTTCTGTGCACCTCTTCCACTCCATTACAGCCAGTTCATGTCTCTGGGTCTTAATTGCTTTGTCTTTTAAGTCCAGGATTTGCTGGTGGGCAGTCTTTTCCTGGGCAAATTGCACATCAATTTCCATCTGTTTTCCCTTGAGACCGTCACTTGATGAGCTGGGATACCACAGAGAACCCCCTTCTGCCAGAACAGGCACCCCTCCACTCCTGTCTTGCTAAATTAGACACTCCAGTCAGCTTCAGCACAGACACAGATGTTGGGCCACACCCATCTGCAGTTCACTGAAACTGAGATGCACTCAGCTCAGGGGCTTCTTAGGCCTGGTCCCCACTAAGCCCCCACTTCGGACTAAGGTACGCAAATTCAGCTACGAATTCGAAGTACCTTAGTCCGAACTTACCGCGGGTCCAGACGCGGCAGGCAGGCTCCCCCGTCGATGCCGCGTACTCCTCTCGCCGAGCTGGAGTACCGGCGTCGACGGCGAGCACTTCCGGGATCGATCCGGGATCGATTTATCGCGTCTAAACCAGACGCGATAAATCGATCCCAGAACATCGATTGCCTGCCACCGGACCCTCCGGTAAGTGTAGACGTACCCTTAGTTAACAGAGATTTTCCCAGCGCCCAGTGTTCAGCCTTTCTGGGCAATTTGCAACTTGTGTAGTTCTAGCTTCTTTTGATCTTCACTCTTACTTATTTTGCTTCCTTTTCTGTCCCTACTTCCCTTACCCGAAATAAACAGAAAATAACAAACCAGTAACCACTTTGTCTGTTCTCCAGCCACCACACTTTAAATTCACTTAAAATCACTACCAGTATCTCAAAGCAATCAGCTGTGCACAGATCCTGCCGACTACGCCACTGTGACGGGTTGGATCACAGAACCCCCCCCTTGGGAGCTGCCACCTGATGTGCCAAGACTACCTCTGCCCCTGCCTTCCTGCCCCGTCATCTTAGGACTTTTGAGCCAGACTCGCTAGCCTGCTGCAAACTCAGACCCAGGTCTGAATCACATCCCCTAACAGCTGAAGTAAAAATAACAGGAGTACTTGTGGCACCTTAGAGACTAACAAATTTATTAGAGCATAAGCTTTCGTGGGCTACAACCCACTTCTTCGGATGCATATAGAGTGAACCATATATTGAGGAGATATATATACACACACATACAGAGAGCATGAACAGGTGGGAGTTGTCTTACCAACTCTGAGAGGCCAATTAAGTAAGAGAAAAAAATCTTTTGAAGTGATAATCAAGATGGTTCAGTACAGACAGTTTGATAAGAAGCAAGTGTGAAAATACTTACAAGGGGAGATAGATTCAATGTTTGTAATGGCTCAGCCACTCCCAATCCCTATTTAGCCCTGAGTTGATTGTGTCTAGTTTGCATATCAATTCCAGCTCAGCAGTCTCTCGTTGGAGTCTGTTTTTGAAGTTTTTCTGTTTTAAGATAGCCACCCGCAGGTCTGTCAAAGAATGGCCAGACAGGTTAAAGTGTTCTCCCACTGGTTTTTGAGTATTATGATTCCTGATGTCAGATTTGTGTCCATTAATTCTTTTGCGTAGAGACTGTCCGGTTTGGCCAATGTACATGGCAGAGGGGCATTGCTGGCACATGATGGCATATATCACATTGGTAGATGTGCAGGTGAACGAGCCACCGATGGTATGGCTGATGTGATTAGGCCCTATGATGGTGTCACTTGAATAGATATGTGGACAGAGTTGGCATCGGGCTTTGTTACAAGGATAGGTTCCTGGGTCAGTGTTTTTGTTCAGTGATGTGTGGTTGCTGGTGAGTATTTGCTTTAGGTTGGGGGGTTGTCTGTAAGCGAGGACAGGTCTGTCTCCCAAGATCTGTGAGAGTAAAGGATCATCTTTCAGGATAGGTTGTAGATCTCTGATGATGCGCTGGAGAGGTTTTAGTTGGGGGCTGAAGGTGACAGCTAGTGGTGTTCTGTTATTCTCTTTGTTGGCCCTGTCTTGTAGGAGGTGACTTCTGGGTACTCGTCTGGCTCTGTCAATCTGTTTTTTCACTTCAGCAGGTGGGTATTGTAGTTTTAAGAATGCTTGATAGAGATCTTGTAGGTGCTTGTCTCTATCTGAGGGATTGGAGCAAATGCGGTTATATCTTAGAGCTTGGCTGTAGACAATGGATCGTGTGGTGTGTCCTGGATGGAAGCTGGAGGCATGTAGGTAAGTGTAGCGGTCAGTAGGTTTCCGGTACAGGGTGGTATTTATGTGACCATCGCTTATTAGCACAGTAGTGTCCAGGAAATGGACCGCTTGTGTGGATTGATCTAGGCTGAGGTTGATGGTGGGATGGAAATTATTGAAATCATGGTGGAATTCCTCAAGGGCTTCTTTTCCATGGGTCCAGATGATGAAGATGTCATCAATGTAGCGCAAGTAGAGTAGGGGCGTTAGGGGACGAGAGCTAAGGAAGCGTTGTTCTAAGTCAGCCATAAAAATGTTGGCATACTGTGGGGCCATGCGGGTACCCATAGCAGTGCCGCTGACTTGAAGGTATATATTGTCCCCAAATGTGAAATAGTTGTGGGTGAGGACAAAGTCACAGCTGAAGGACACTCACCTGAAAGCAGCTCACAGAAGTGTTCTTGTCTTTAACGCTCAGATGCCCAACTCCCAATGGGGTGTAAACCCAAATAAATCCGTTTTAAACTCATAACTTGTTCGCCCTCTATAACACTGATAGAGAGATATGCACAGCTGTTTGCCCACCAGGTATTTACACGGCCTTACTCAGCTCCTCACAGCCCTGGAGAGAAATCCGCCTTGGCCAAGGTGCGGCACCATGCAGATGAACAGGGGATGTGTATGTGTGTGGGAGTAACAGGCCTGGGCCACGGTGCTGCATCCCTGATGAAAGCCACATCTTCCCTGCTCCCCCGGCCCAGCCTTGAGCAAGAGGTGCCTTCCACCTGTGGCCTTCAGCAGGGAGAGCAGCTGGTGGCAGCCCCACACCAGCAATAGGAGAACGCTGTTATCTGTGTCCCTGCTCCCTCCCAGCCGGGCCCTCAGTCGTGTTCCCTGTAAGCTGCACACTGAGTGATTGAAGTGCTGTGCAGAGCCACTCACATCCAGCCGGCAGCCTGTATTCAGGTGTGCCCCCCGCTGCTTTGCAGCCTTCTGCCTTGGAGGCCCTGCTGCTCCTGGGACCCTCCTGTGGGCTGTTCAGAGCGTGGGGTAGGAGGGTGCTGATGTCAGGGTGTCCCCCTCCCCCTGTACACCAGCAGGGAAGACAGGACAGCCTAGCTCAGGACTCCGAGCACTGCAGGAGAGGGTCTGAGGTCTGAACGCTGTTCCGGGCAGTAAGTGAGTGCCTTTACCTCAGAGACTTCCCCAGCACACACAATCTCTGTCTGTCTGTCACACACACACACACACTCTGTGTCTGTATGTGTGTAGAGAACACACACAGACACAGTCTGTCTCCCTACACACTTACACACAGTCTGTGTGTCTCTACACACACATACAGACACACACACAGTCTTTCTCACACACCTCCCAACACATACTTGTGGTGTTGTTTGTTGTTACTTCTTGGTACTTCCTGCAATGCACATATATTCTCTCTAATTTTATTCTTTCAAAGTGTTATTTTAGTGTTTTGACTGGTCTGTGCATTTCATAATTTTTATTTCTCTTACATTTAAATTTAGTTCTTTGAGTAGTGAGTTCTAAAATGCCTAACCTGTCCTGGCTGGAGTAATTATCCCTGTTGGTAACTTTTAAAAAATATATATTATAGCTAGGTTTTTTGTTTCTACTGGTGGCGCACACCCGCATATTACCTTGGTGCACGTAACAAAATGTATTCTGCACATCGATGGAAAAAATTAGAGGGAACATTGGGTGTAGACGTAGCCTAAACATCACGGACTGAAGGGACGCTGGATTTATGGCTTATTACAACAATCTATAAACCACTTACAGCCTCCCCCCCACCCGCCTTCCCCTCCCATGACTAGAGAGGTGTTAATGGGCCACTTCACCTTGAATGGGCCCCTGAAATATGTGTTAACTCCTTATGCTAAACAATATGTTCCACCTTGTATTTAGCTGTGACGCTATTAGTACCTTTCCCAGCCCTGAAGAAGAGCTCTGTGTGGCTCGAAAGCTCGTCTCTCTCAACAGCAGAAGTTGGTCTGATAAAAGATATTACCTCACCCACCTTGTCTGTCCTTCCTCCAGGTCCATCACTGGTTTAGGTTTTTGTCTGCAAAATCCAGGGCTCCCGGGGGGCTTCACAGTGCGTTCCATGGCGCACACTGCCAGCTGCAGAGAACTCACCCCTCATATACTGCCACTGTGTTTCCTTACCACTGAGCGAGGCTGAATGCATGTTACGTTGACCACGTGTGGAACTTTATTAAACCCTGTGCACTGCTCTGTCCATGTGGCTGCATGGCTTCCCGCCCAATTCCTCACAGTCCCTGCCTGCCTGGTGTCCTGCCAATACCAATCCCTCCAGGGAACATGGGCCCTCTGACTCCAGTTCCCCTGCTCATGATAGTGTCCACACGTTAAAAAGAATGTTGAAAAATTGTTATGGGGCCAGAAAAAAGCTACAAGAGCAACTGGCAGTCTGAAGAACTTGACTTGCAGTCTAAGTTCCCTCTAAGCTGCGCGGCCGCCCAGCAGTCAATCAAAGGCCGTGCACTTCAGGTGCCCCTCCCCGGACTGCTGTTCTGCTCCTGCCCTCTGCCTTGGGTTGAGCCCCTGGGAGTCTCCTGCCTGCTGTGAAGAGCAGAGTGGGGGCAAGGGAGGGAAGCTGATGTCAGGGTATCCCCCGCCCCCACCCATGTATCCCATCTCCACGGGGGGGGGGGAGGGAAGGAACATGACAGGGCTCAGGGGTGGGAGGTGGGATGGAGCTTGCTAGTGGCTGCTGCTGTGTCTGAACAAGGAGGCTTCAGACTGGTGAGTGCCGATCTACTTAAAAGGGCAGTGTACTTAAAGGGGGAATGTGTGCGTGTGTCTCTCTCTCTCTCTCACACACACACACACACACACACACACCACACACTGTGTCTCTCTCTTGCTCACACACAGCATGCTGTGTGTGTCTCTCTCTCTCTCACCCACTCCCCACTGTGATTCTCTCTCACACACATACCAGTGTCATACACACACCACTGTGTCTCTCACTCACCCACCACTGTCTCTTTCAAACACTGTCTCTCACACACAGTGTTTCTCTCACCCTCACACATGCCACACAGTGTGCCTCTCTCTCTCTCTCTCACACACACACCACAGTTAATACAAAACCAAGATGTTGAGAACATATCAAGGAATCAAAGGATAAGAAATTCTTGAAATGCCTATACACGAATGCAAATGGAAACAAATGAGGAATTGGAATTGTACATTTATGAGCATAAATTGGATCTGGTTGATATTAAAATCAGGTGGGATAAGTCCCATAACTGGACTGTTAAAATCAGTGGTTATAACCTATTTAGGAAGGATAAAGTGGGCAAAAGGGGAGGGGAAGTGGCACTCTATCAAAAATGGCATTACTTGTTTCCGAGTCACTGACAACCCACAGGAAAATGATCTTGAATGCTTATAGATCAATGTCATAAGAACATAAGAAAGGCCGTACCGGGTCAGACCAAAGGTCCACCTAGCCCAGTATCCTGTCTACCGACAGTGGCCAATGCCAGGTGCCCCAGAGGGAGTGAACCTAACAGGCAATGATCAAGTGATCTCTCTCCTGCCATCCATCTCCACCCTCTGACAGACAGAGGCTAGGGACACCATTCCTTACCCATCCTGGCTAATAGCCATTAATGGATTTAACCACCATGAATTTATCCAGTTCTTTTTTAAACTCTGTTATAGTCCTAGCCTTCACAACCTCCTCAGGTAAGGAGTTCCACAAGTTGACTGTGCGCTGCGTGAAGAAGAACTTCCTTTTATTTGTTTTAAACCTGCTGCCTATTAATTTCATTTGATGACCCCTAGTTCTTGTATTATGGGAATAAGTAAATAACTTTTCCTTATCCACTTTCTCCACATCACTCATGATTTTATATACCTCGATCATATCCCCCCTTAGTCTCCTCTTTTCCAAGCTGAAGAGTCCTAGCCTCTTTAATCTCTCCTCATATGGGACCCGTTCCAAACCCTTAATCATTTTAGTTGCCCTTTTCTGAACCTTTTCTAGTGCCAGTATATCTTTTTTCAGATGAGGAGACCACATCTGTACGCAGTATTCGAGATGAGGGCGTACCATCGATTTATATAAGGGCAATAATATATTCTCAGTCTTATTCTCTATCCCCTTTTTAATGATTCCTAACATCCTGTTTGCTTTTTTGACCGCCTCTGCACACTGCATGGACATTTTCAGAGAACTATCCACGATGACTCCAAGATCTTTTTCCTGACTTGTTGTAGCTAAATTAGCCCCCATCATATTGTATGTATAGGGAGTTATTTTTTCCAATGTGCATTACTTTACATTTATCCACATTAAATTTCATTTGCCATTTTGTTGCCCAATCACTTAGTTTTGTGAGATCTTTTTGAAGTTCTTCACAATCTGCTTTGGACTTAACTATCTTCAGCAGTTTAGTATCATCTGCAAACTTTGCCACCTCACTATTTACCCCTTTCTCCAGATCATTTATGAATAAGTTGAATAGGATCGGTCCGAGGACTGACCCTTGGGGAACACCACTAGTTACCCCTCTCCGTTCTGAGAATTTACCATTAATTCCTACCCTTTGTTCCCTGTCTTTTAACCAGTTCTCAATCCATGAAAGGACCTTCCCTTTTATCCCAAGGCAGCTTAATTTACATAAGAGCCTTTGGTGAGGGACCTTGTCAAAGGCTTTCTGGAAATCTAAGTACACTATGTCCACTGGATCCCCCTTGTCCACATGTTTGTTGACCCCTTCAAAGAATTCTAGTAGATTAGTAAGACACGATTTCCCTTTACAGAAACCATGTTGACTATTGCTCAACAGTTTATGTTTTTCTATGTGTCGGACAATTTTATTCTTAACTATTGTTTCGACTAATTTGCCCGGTAGAGACGTTAGACTTACCGGTCTGTAACTGCCGGGATCACCTCTAGAGCCCTTTTTAAATATTGGCGTTACATTAGCTAACTTCCAGTCATTGGGTACAGAAGCCGATTTAAAGGACAGGTTACAAACCTTAGTTAACAGTTCCGCAACTTCACTTTTGAGTTCTTTCAGAACTCTTGGGTGAATGCCATCTGGTCCCGGTGACTTGTTAATGTTAAGTTTATCGATTAATTCCAAAACCTCCTCTCGTGACACTTCAATCCGTGACAGTTCCTCAGATTTGTCACCTACAAAAGCCAGCTCAGGTTTGGGAATCTCCCTAACATCCTCAGCCGTGAAGACTGAAGCAAAGAATCCATTTAGTTTCTCCGCAATGACTTTATCGTCTTTAAGCGCTCCTTTTGTATCTCGATCATCAAGGGGCCCCACTGGTTGTTTTGCAGGCTTCCTGCTTCTGATGTACTTAAACATTTTGTTATTACCTTTGGAGTTTTTGGCTAGCCGTTCTTCAAACTCCTCTTTGGCTTTTCTTATTACATTCTTGCACTTAATTTGGCAGCGTTTATGCTCCTTTCTATTTGCCTCACTAGGATTTGACTTCCACTTTTTAAAGTCCTAACAGAGAAAGCACAAGATGGGGTATTAGTTGGTGCCTGCAACAACTCACTAGGGAACAAGATGGCCAGCTCCTTATGCACCTATCTATCATAGAATGTCAGGGTTGGAAGGGACCTCAGGAGGTCATCTAGTCCAACCCGCTGCTCAAAGCAGGACCAATCCCCAGAAATATTTTTGCCCCAGATCTCTAAATGGCCCCCTCAAGGATTGAACTCACAATGCTGGGTTTAGCAGGCCAATGCTCAAACCACAGAGCTATCCCTCTCCCCAAGAGGGAGGGATGTTTAAGAAAAAAAGCTGCATGCTCATGACGCACTTCAATTGGAGTGACACATGCAGCATGTCTCATACTGCCAGTACTAAAAGTCCTTGCAATTTCTCAGCATGATCGATTATCATTTCCTAACTCAAAAGGTGTTGCGTCCAACATGGAGGAATTCTTTATTAGACCTTGTCTTAACAAATCAAGAGGAACTGATCATAGAACTAAAAATTATTGGTAGCTTAGGTACAAGTGATCATGACTTGATCACATTTATAATGTGTATGCAGAATAAAGTACAGACCAGTAATATATATAGAGAGAGAGTTGGTACTTTAAAGTGACTAGTTTCCCAAAGCTGGAAACAATTATGAGCCAAATCATCTGGAGGACGAATTTAATCAGAAAAATGTGAATGATAAATGGGAATCAAGAAGCCACAATCAAGGAAGAAGGCTGTACTGATTAAAAACCAATCTGGTTTAGAGGGGAAATGAAGGCAACTACAAAAAAATAAATATATAACAAAAAGAAGAAAGGGGAAGTTGATAGCAATGAATATAAATCAGAACTTAGGAACTGTAAAAAATTGATAAGGGAAGCAAAGGGACACAAGGAGACATCTATGGCCAGGAGAATGAAAGACAAGAAGGAGCTTTTGAAATATATTAGGAACAAAAAAAATCCTGACAGTGGTATTTGTTCATTAGTAGATGGAAATGGTAAAATTATCAATAATAATTCAGAAAAGGCAGCGGTGTTCAATAAATATTTCTGTTCTGTATTTAGGGGGAAACAGATGATATAGTCTCATCATATGGTGATAACCCTCTTTCCATTCCACTACCACCTCAGGCTTGAAGCTACTAAATTCAGACATTCTTAAATCAGCAGGTCCAGATAATTTGGATCCAAGAGTTTTAAAAGAGCTGGCCGCAGAGCTCACTGGGAAAGACTGGGGAAGTTCCTGAAGACTGGAGGAACGATAATGTTGTGCCAATATTAAAAAAGGGTAAATGGGATCACCTGAGTCATAAGCCTGCCAGCCTTATAATGATCCTATAGAAAATTAATAAATGGCTGATATGGAATTTGATTAATAAAGAATTAAAGCAGGGTAATACAATTAATGCAAAGCAACATGAGTTTATGGCAAACAGAGCCTATGAAACTAATGAGAGACCTTTTTTGATGAGCTTACAAGCTTGGTTGATAAAGGTAATAGTGTTGACATAATATACTTAGACTTCTGTAAGGCATTTGACATGATATTGCACAACATTGTGACTAAAAAAAACTAGAAAGATATTAACATCGCACACATTAAATGGATTAAAAATTGGCTAATAGGTCTCAAAAGGTAATTATAAACAGAGAATCATCATCTAGTGGGTGTGCTTCTAGTGGGGTCTCACAGGGATTTGTTCTTGGCCTTGGCCCTCCGCTATTTCATATTTTTATCAATGATCTGGAAGAAAACAAAATCATCACTAATAAAATCTGATGACACAAAAATCAGGGGAATGGTAAATAATAAAGAGGACAGGTCACTAATTCAGAGTGAGCCGGATAGGTTGGCAAACTGGGCACACACACAAAAAAAAGTGTTTTAATATGGTTAATGTAAATGTATACATCTAAGAACAAAGAATGTCGGCCATATTTACTGGATGGGTGACTATCCCGGGAGGCAGTTATTCTGACAAAGATTTGCGAGTCAAGGCAGATAATCAGCTGAACAGAAGTTCCTAATGCAACACTGTGGCTAAAACAGCTAATGCAATCCGTGCAGCCACAACCAGGGGACTCTCAGAGAAGAGTAGAGAAGTTATTTTACCTCTGTGTTTGACACTACTATGATCGCTGTGTCCAATTCTGGTGCCCACAATTCAAAGAGGATGTTGACAAACTGGAGAGGGTTCAGAGAAGAGCTATGAGAATAAGAATTAGGAAACATGAGAGACTCAAGGGGCTCAATCTATTTAGCTTAAAGTGAAGGTTAAGGGGTAGTCTAGAAGTAGGTACACAGGGAACAAATATTGAATAATGGGTTCCTCAATTTAGGAGAGAAAGGTGTAACACAATCCAATGCCCAGAAGTTGAGGCTAGAAAAATTCATGCTGGAAATAAGGCATAACTTTTAAATGGTGAAAGTAATTAACCATTCGGACAATTTATCAAGGGTCATGGCAGAGTCTACATCACCGACAATTTTTCAATCAAAGATTGGAGGTTTTCCTAAAAGATATGGTAAAGGAATTATTTTGGGGGAAGTCCTGTGCTATACAGGAGGTCACACTACATGATCACAATGGTCCCCTCTGGCCTTGGAATCTATTAAAATACTAGTAGCTGACTAGGTGTATGCAGTAAGGCCTGGCGTGTTGGTTTCTTAATAGTTATTCCTGTGTAACAAGCCAGAGGTACAACATCGAAGACACGTTTTCAGATGAGATTTTAAGAGAGATGTTGCAGAGAGACAAGATGGCTGTTATACCTGGCAGGTTCGGAGGTGAAGGCTGATGCAGGGATAGAGGTGAGATTGTGAGGAAGGGCCGAGAGGAGACACACAGTGGAGGAGTTATACCAGGGTGACTGGCACAAGACTATGGAGGAGGTGTAAGCAGAGGTCTTTTCTGGACTGGCTCTGGGATGAATGGGGATCCTGTGGAGGTGTTTGTGGATGGGTGTGACACGTTCTTTGCATTCTCTAAATACTGACACACGAGTGAGAAGAATAACTAGTTTATTGTTCAGCTAGAATTCATAGCTGCACCATCAAGTCTATCATTTTCTTCAAAACAACATGGCACGTCCTGCCCTAACAACCCCCACTGCCTTCAGGGGGATTGGATGGTGTAGAATTCACGGCAGAATTTTGCCCTCCATCAATAATTCTTAGGGACCATCTCCAAATTCTCATATGCCTGTTAACATTCTAAGAGTCATCTATTAACTCTAGTATTTATATCACTACCTCTTCCTTCTTTTAAACAATGCCTTAATGTCTCTCAATGTATACAATATACATTTCAACATCACATACACAGAAAACAGCTATTTTTTACGTTCTGCTTCTCCAAGCAGAAGAGGCAACTTGCACGTCACTCTCCAGCAAGCGTTTACCTCCTTATACAATTATTTCTATAAAGACATATGACATTTTTAATTAGTTTCTGTAGTGGTTTAAGAACTTCTTAATGTATTATCTTCTTCAGATCAATTAACCTCTCCGTTTTTCTCTGTTCTATCCCACAATGACAAGTTCTAATGGTTCATTTGCACAAGACGTTGTATCTGGGATCTCAGGATATGTTTATTAAATCAAAGGGCAGCAAACACATTATATACTTGCTAGGATTTTGGAGCTCTCTGTGCTTTTCTTATGCCTCTCTAATCACCTGTTTGTGGTGTAGGCACAAGGATGAACTGTGTTGCCAAAGCTGAAATGATGGACGAGTGTGTTCTTCTAAAAATCAAAGTAACTTTGCTTAATTTTCTGGTTCTCATTCATCTTATTCTCTCTTAATTTTGAGTCTTGTTAAGCCTTTTTCTTGCTGGGAAGGTTAATTTTCATTCATCTTCTCAACAGCTGAGTGGGTGACTCTCCATCGTCTACTAATGGATGGATGGAGCTGAGCCGAAGGATTGGTAGCTTCTTCATCCACTTCTTCACCATCTGTACTAAGCGCTTGTGTAGATTTGATCTAAAATGGTTAGAAGTTGAAATCACATGCTTAAAATCTACATCAACTGAAAGCTGCGTAATTGCTGCGAGGGGAACACTCCGTTCTCGCAGCACTGAACACTTTGGCCCACATTCTTAAAGGTATTTTGCTATTGCTCCATTCGCTGTTGCAAAGTGTAGAACTATATTCACAAAGGGATATAGGATCATAAATCCAACATTTTAGGCCTCTCAGACATTCAAAAAAATCACCACTCAGTTGCTACCTAAGCCTAAGTCCCCCTAAGCACCTAGTTTCTACCAGTTTTAAATGCGTGCTCTGCCTGATTTGGAGCAAGGGCTTAAACCCAGGTTTCCCATCGGACTGGAGAATGCCCTAACCACCAAGCTATTCTGGGGGGATCCCTCTCCTGTTGGAGCCATGCCAGTTTGTATATTTACCAGAGCAGGAATTTGAACCTGCTGCTTCTACAGTCTAGGCAAGTGCCCTAACCATCAGGCTATTCAGTCTCTCTCTCGCGTCCTCTCGCCCCATGAATATTTATTTAATACCAAATGGAACAGGTTCAACAGCAGAGACCGAAAGAGCCACCGCAGAATACCCAATAGCCTGGTGGTATGGGCGCTCACTTGGGAGATGGGAGACCTTGATTCAAATCCCCACTCCAAATCAGGCAGGGGTTTGAAAACAGGTCTCCCACCTCCCAGGCAAGTGCCATAACCAGAGCCCTGCAAATCTGCAGGTATCCGCTTTACATCCGTGAACCATTTCTGCGGATAGCAGTGCGGATGCGGATACAAATTTTGTATCTGCGCAAGGCTCTGATGGTAAGATCCGGGCGGGCAGCTGTGAGAAACCGCCCACCCCCCGCACAGGGCAGGTGGAGCGTCCACCGCAGCTCCCCACAGCTGAGAATCTCTCCTGCCGGTTGGTCAGATCCTTAAGGCCCAGTTCAATGGGAGTGCCTTTGTGGATCTGGGGCCTAACCCCTGCCCTTTCCTCTGCATTTCACTCCTGGCTGGCTTCGGTGGCTCCCTGCTCAGTTTGCTGGCTTCTGAGAATCAGGCATCTAACTCTCCCCACACAATGCTTGGGGGGCCTGAATGCATAACTCAGGGCTGTGAATTCCACTGGGTGGCAGGGCTCTGGAGAATTAGGTGTTGAAACACCTAAGTCCGCTTTGTGAATCTACCCCAAGTGACTTAGATGGCTAATTCACACTCTCAAAAGTGACAAACACTTAAGACCCAGATCCTAACTCCTATTGAAATCAATGACTTACAATGATTTAGGCTGCTAAGTCACTTTTGAAAATGGGACTTCGCCATCTGAGGGTACGTCTTCACTACCTGCCAGATCGGCGGGCAGTGATCGATCCAGCGGGGATCGATTTATCGCGTCTAGTCTAGACGCAATAAATCGACCCCCGAGCGCTCTCTCTGCGCTGCGAGACGCGCAGGCGGGGTCAACGGGGGAGCAGCAGCAGTCGACACCGCGGTGAAGACGCCACGGTAAGTCGATCTAAGTATGTCAACTTCAGCTACGTTATTCATGTAGCTGAAGTTGCGTAACTTAGATCGATCCCACCCCTAGTGTAGGCCAGGGCTAAGTCACTTAAGCCCAGATTTTTTAAGGTAGTTAGGTGCTTAACTCCCAGTGGAAGTTAGACACCCTAACTACCCTTAAAATCTGGGCCTTAGGCCTTGCAATGCTGAATGGAACACTGCCTAAATACCTTTAAAAATCTGGGTCTTTATCTGGAATTCCATGTCTTACAAAGATACTTTCAAATGTTCACATTTCAGGGTGCAAAGAGCAATGATCAGTAACAAACTTCACTTGTTCTTTGCCACATGAGAATCTGTAATGTCCGTTGGTATAGCTGGGCCCGAGTCAAGCAGTTCAGATCTAGATTCGAACCTCCGCAAAACTTCAAAACCCTGCACTGGAATGGTTTGGCCCATCTCTGACCATCTGATAGTCTCTGTAGTATCAGACAGGAAATCATGGGTCTGTAGATTGTATCTCAAGTAGAACAAATAGCATGTTCACATGTGAGAAGCCTCTGGGTTTATTTCTTTTACGTACGATTCCCAAATAGCCTCCCTGTAGCATTAACGGGTAAAGTCACTGGAGTATAATAGTTTTAGGTCTATGAACAATCATGCCATTCACTGCTGTACATTTATATCTGTAACCTCCATAGTCTCTTGCTGTGCATTATCTTTGGCCATCCTTTCATAATTGTTTCATCCAGCGTTTTCCCTCTTTGTGGCCTTTCACTTGCTGTGAGAAGGGATCACCAAGCTTTTATCTCCAACTCTTGCTTCCTCGGCTTCTTTCTCTAACGCAAGTATGGTTAGGGCAGCAGCTGGCAACACTGCATTACTATGACACAGCTTTCTCTCACATCTGTAGCTTTATCATCATACTTTGCATTCTTATAGAACAGGTAATATGGTATCAGAGATCTGGGTCTGTTTCAGCCTCTGCTCGCCGGTCAAAATTTTTCTTAGCACTTAAGCAATATCCCTAACAGCTCTGTTTGTATTTGTGCATCTAGTTTCTGCACCTCTGTGACCTGAATGCATAAACTGTAAGCTGTCAACTTTCTTCCCACTACTGCAAAATGACTTCCCCTAAATCAAATTGTGAGGCACCTATTAAGATTTTCATAGGCCTTCCACTTATGTAGAACTTTAACACCGGCTCCTGTACAAGCATCTCTTTCAGTTCCATCCAGGCTTTTCTGATAACGGCAAGACCACCTAATTTTCATTTTCTAGCAGCTCGCTCAAAGCTGATGTTTTTGTAGAAGATAAAGTATCATCATTTTAAGCCAGTCCTAAGCTGGTAGCTAAACATCATACAGGGAGTTCAGAAAACTGCTGGAGTTCTTGCCAGGAAGAGGGAGACAGTTTGCAGCCCATTTATGGTTCCCTGGTGACAGTAAAGTGTTGAGTCAAGACTGAAGCTTTTCTTGCATTCAGAACCGTCTCCCAGCTGGTGACTCAGCATTTTCAAATGTAGATAGTTTAACACAGTGGTTCTTAACCAGACCTGTATCCCTGGGGTACGCAGAGGTCTTTCAGGGCGTACGTCGACTGATCTAGATCAGTGTTTCTCAACTTGTGGGCTGAAACCCCCATGGGGGTCGTGGGATGGATTTAAGGGGGTTGCAAGTGCAGGGCTGGCATTAGGGGATGGCAAGCAGGGCAGTTGCCTGGGGCCACCTGAACTTAAGTTACACGCTTCAGCCCTGGGCAGCAGGGTTCGGGCTTCAGCCCCGTGCGGCGGGTCTCATTCAGGGGTACAGTAGCCTGGAAAGGTTGAGAACCACTGGTTTAAGACACAGCTCAAAAAAAATCCTTAGAGTACGTCTTCACTGCACAGTTAGCTTGGGTCATGAGCAGCCAGGCGTGAGTGACCACCCTATAAATCCACACCCACATTACAGTGTCTTTATTGGTGCTTCGCTCCCCCACGTGTATTGCTAGGACTTCTAGAAGTCCATCCCATGGTTTTTTTTGTGCTGCAGTAAGATCAGCCACTCTGATTTTTTCCTAGCGAACTGTGGGAGAACTGGTCAGTCCTTCAGGGCACACAGTGGAATTATGGGAAGGCATTGGAAAACTATCAGCGCTCGAGTGATTTAGCCTGCATCTTCATTGCAAATAGGCGGGTTACCAGTCCAAGTGAAAGTAGTACCCAGGCTCCAACCTGCAGCTGTAGCCAGGCCAGCTAGCTGGGACCGAAAGCACAATTAACTTGTGTGAGAGGGTTGTGTGGGAGATGAGATTAGGGGCAACACCCAGTAAGAGCTAACTCTGCAGCCAAGACAATCCTCACGAAGTTGCTGACTTCAGAGGAAAGAGTTGGATTTACTTGCTCCACAAGGACTTTGGTCTGAAGTTCATTCCCGCAGAGCTTTGGTCTGAAGTGAAGCAGGTACTTTTCCAGGCCTTTTCTATGATATTGCGGGTCCATACAATTCAATTGGGCTTTAAAGAAACAATGAACAATTCCTATCAGAAACATGTTAGGTCAAACAAGACAGAGAGATTCTCATACAACTGAATACAGCTGCATCTCTCCTGAGCTTAATTATCAGGTTTCTTTATCAACAATATAAAGAGGTACAACGTACAAAAAGGAAAAGGTTTCCTCCCCACTACCAGCAAAACAGGGAACAAACTCCAGGTGTGTTAACTCTGCTATGATCTGGTCTGCTTTTCTTAGAGCCCTCCACACCACCATCACTGGCCATAGCCCACTAAGGCAGAGTAGCAGTGCTCTTTCACCAAGGAAGAGAAACTCTTGCCCTGTGTGAAGGTCATACGGACGGACATTCATCACACCCACAGAACTTCAAGGCTGGGCGGTTCATGAGCAAAAGCGCCCCAGGAATGTATTTTGGCAGAGCTTACAGCCCTCACGAAAAGGGACTTTGCCCTCACTTTTCTCCTTTCTCACACAGGGAACACGACAGCAATATGGGACAAGTGAGGAATTCTGGCTGTGGAGCGTGACAGCTCTGCTGGTGACTCACCGATGTCACTTCACCTCCCTTTTTTATTTTTAAAATGTCCCTCTCTCTCAAACCTGTGGGAGGCCTACTTCATTCGTGTGTGTGTGAAGCACCGAGATCCTTAAATGCATTGAAGTGCACAGTATTATGAAATCAGGAGGGAGATGTAAGGGAAGTATTACATTCCCCCAGCATGCACACGCACAAGAGGGAAAGTTGCTGAACTAAAACAAAAGTGTGAGCTTTCCCCTGTTGAGGAGCTGTGCTCGCGTGGTTCCTACAGGAAAAGCATCTCAAAGTGCCTAGGCAGTCCCTGCTCTTTAGGATCCAACCACAAACAAGAAAAGAGGAATCCTATGGCAGGCTGAAGCGGTCCCGTGCCCGGGCTCAGAAGGACACGCTGGAGCAGGTCCCGCAGCCCGACTCAGAAGAACAGGCTAGAGCAGGCCACCTTGTTGCAGCAGGGGCACGTATAGATCTTGTCCCCTATGTGCGTTCTCTGGTGCTGGACGAGTGTGGAGCTCCGTGTGAAGCTCTTACCGCACTTAGAGCATTTGTAGGGCTTCTCGCCCGTGTGTGTTCTCTGGTGGCTGAGGAGGGTGGAGTTGAGGCTGAAGCATTTGCCACAGTCAGGGCACTGATAGGGCCGCTCCCCCGTGTGGCTCCGCTGATGTCGGGTCAGGGTGTAGCTGCGGCTGAAGCGCTCCCAGCACTGGGTACACTGGTAGGGCTTCTCACCCGTGTGGGTTCTCTGGTGGGTCAGGAGATGCGAGTTCTGGTGGAAGCGCTTCCCGCATATAGTGCACTGGTAGGGCTTTTCGCCTGTGTGGATCCTCTGGTGCGTGATGAGGTGAGAGCTCTGGCTGAAGCTCTTCCCACATTCAGTGCATTTGTAGGGCTTCTCGCCCGTGTGGGTTCTCTGGTGCTCAATGAGGGTTGAGCTGCGGCTGAAGCTCTTCCCGCACTCATTACAAATGGTCGGCTTCTCTCGCCGGTGAGTTCTCTGGTGTCTAATGAGATGTGATTTCCGGCCAAAGACTTTCCCACACTCCAGACACGCATTGGGCACCTCCCCTTTGTGGAGTCTCTGCTGCTTCCCCAAAGCTCTCTCCTGGGGAGCAGACTTACCCCGTCTCTTCCCTGCAGGCTTTTGCGGCTGCTTTTCTGAGCTCTGCTGACTCTGGGAAACATTCGATTTGGATCTTCTTGAGAACGTCCCATGAGGCTCCACTTTCTCAGGCCTTTCTGGCTGAGGACGGTCATCCTCTTCGCTCTCACTTGCAATCTCATCATCTGCTAGGATAAAAAGAGAGAGTCACTGCCTGAGCTCAGGAAAAATGAACCCAGGGAAAGGGGAAATGCAAATAAATAAAACCATGCTGATAAATGTAGAAACTGGGAGCCAGGACTCTGGGCCCTTCCCAAGGGAGATAAGCGGGGAAGAGCTCTTCTTCAGCTTCCTGTCTGAAAACCCAGAGAAAAGAGATGAAGGAAGAGGAGGGGTTCCTAACAGAAACCAGTGAGGTTGGTGGAATGCAGTGGTCTACCCTGAGGTCACGACAGCTGCTGGTTACAGTAATGAACTAGTTGAACTAGCATATTGATCATACTGGTTCCTTAGATTCATAGCTATTAAGGTCACATGAGACCATTAGATCACCTCCTGCATAACACAGGTCACAGAACCTCACCCAGCAATTTCTGGATCAAGCCCATACAATGAGCTATATCATATCTTTTGAAAAGATATCCAATCTTGATTTAAAGACTTCAAGTGATACAGAATCCAGCAATTCCCTAGGTACACTCTCCCACTGGTTAATTACCCTTACTGTTAAAATAACAGCACCATATTTCTAGTTGGAATTTGTTTAGTTTCAGCTTCCAGCCATTGGATCTTGTTATTCCTTTTGATGCTAGATTAAACTAAGTAGGTTAACTATCAGAAACTTTCTGCTCATGTACATTCTTATAGACTGTGATTGATTAACTCCCTTCTTGACATTCTCTTCGATAAACTAAATAGAATGAGCTTCTTTAGCCTGTCACCGTAAGGCAGATTTTCCAGACCTCGGCTCATTCGTGTAGCTCTATAATGAACCTTTTCTAATTTTTCAACGTTCATTTTGAAGTGTGGACACCACAACTGGACACGGTATCCAGAAATGGTCTCACTGATGCCATATACATAGGCAACAGAACCTTCCTATTCCTAACTGATACTCCCCTACTTACGAATACAAGGATTGTGTTCACCCTCTTAGCTACAACATTGTACTAGGAGTGCTTGTTCAATTGTTTATCTATCATTATTTCTAAGGGCTGGTCCACACTAACCCCCCACTTCGAACTAAGATACGCAACTTCAGCTACATACATACGTAGCTGAAGTCGAAGTACCTTAGTTCGAAATACAAGGTACTTACCGCGGGTCCACACGCGGCAGGCAGGCTCCCCCGTCGACTGCGCGTACTCCTCTCGCAGAGCAGGAGTACCGGCGTCGACGGCGAGCACTTCCGGGATCGATTAATCGCGTCTAGACAAGACGCGATAAATCGATCCCAGAAGATCGATTGCTTACCGCCGAACTCGGAGGTAAGTATAGACGTACCCTAAGTCACTGCTTTCCAGGATACAGTCCCCTATTCTATAAGTGTGACCGCAATTCTTTGATCCTCAGTGTGTGACCTTGCATTTGGCTGTGGTATTTACCACTCCAACAATTTGTGTCACCAGCAAGGATTTAATATTTTCTTCTGTTAGCATATAGGTCCGTTTGTTAGCCTGGGATAGAATTTTGGGTTTGACTTTTTGATACTCTTATACTAAAATGTGTAAACAAGGGACAAAGGCACTGTGAGGCTGCTTCTGCCTAGTCAGATGGATTTGTTAGTAAAATGAGAACAGATAAGAGCAGTTAAAGTGTTACTCAAGCGCACACGTTAAGATTGCCTTGAGATAGGGGTTGAGGCCAAGTCAAGCAACCAGTCGTGAGGGGCAAAGGAGCGGGGGGGGGGGGGAAGAAGGAGGTATAAAACACTAAAAGACCAAAGGAATGCCCGTCCCTGACCGGAGCACAACCTCTCTCTTCACCCCTCCCATGGGGTACAAAAGGGGTGGGATGAAGACCCCAGACCCAAAATGGAACATGACCATAAGTTGTAAGGGGCAGGACTGTGGGCGTGCATTGCAGGTATATTTGGGCCTGCTAAGGAGGAGGAGGTGGGAATAGGAAAAATGGGGAATGGGGAACAGGGACACAGGCAAGGCTCTGCGGCGTCAGAGCTGGGAAGGGGGACATGGAGTAAATGCTCTGTGGTGTCAGAGCTGGGAATGGAACACTGGGAAACAGACTCTGCCGGCCTGTAGAGCTATGGTCATGTTTGCTTGGAACTAACCCCAGTACACATCGTATTGCCTGCACTTCGGACTTCTGGTCTTCTGCTTTCTGTCTGCGTGACAAGAACCGGGGGAGGAGCGGAGGGAAATCCCTCTAACAACTTCCACTTCATCGATAAAGATATTGAATAGCACTGGGCCAAGAACAAAGCCCTGTGGGACACCACCAGAAACAGCCGAGTGGATGATGATTTCCCATGTACATTTTGCTGTCTATCAATTAACCAATTTTTAATCCTTTTAATATGGGCTACAATGATTTTGTATAATACCTTTTTTTTTTAAATCACGTCACAAAACTTGAAGCCCAGAAGGGACCATCATGATCATCCTGTCTGACCTCCTGCACGTTACAGGCCACAGAACCTCGCTCACCCACTCCTGTAATAGACCCATACCCTCTGGCTGAGTTACTCAAGTCCTCAATCATGATTTAAAGACTTTCAGAGAATCCACCATTTATTCTAGTTTAAACCAGCAAGTGACCCATGCCCCATGCTGCAGAGGAAGCCAAAAAAACCCAATCTCACCCAGGGGGAAAATTCCTTCCCGACCCCACATCTGGCAGTCAGCTGGACCCTGAGCATTTCAGTAAGAACCAATAGCCAGATACCTGGGAAAGAATTCTCTGTAGTAACTCAGGACACTAGATGGGTAGGGCTCCATCACCAGCCATTTGGGATATTTGCTACCAGCAGTCACAGATGGGCCACATGGCATTGTAGGCAGTCTCCTCATACCATCCCCACCATAAACTTATCAAGCTCAGTCTTGAAGCCAGTTAAGTTTTTTAGCCCTACTACTCCCCTTGGAAGCTGTTCCAGAACTTCTCTCCTCTGATGGTAAGAAACCTTCATCTAATTTCAAGCTTAACCTTGCTGATGGCCCGTTTAGCCATTTGTTCTTGTGTAAACACTGGCACTTAATGTAAATAACTCCTCTCCCGCCTTGGTATTTATCCCTCGGATGGATTTAGAACAAGTGATTTCTCTCCTGCCATCCATCTCCACCCTCTGACAAACAGAGGCTAGGGACACCATTCCTTACCCATCCTGGCTAATAGCCATTAATGGACTGAACCACCATGAATTTATCTAATTCTCTTTTAAACCCTGTTATAGTTCTAGCCTTCATATTTATAGAGAGCAATCATATCTCCCCCTAGCCTTTGTTTGGTTAGGCTAAACAAGCCAAGTTCTTTGAGTCTCCTCTCATAAGATAGGTTTTCCACTTCTCTGATCATCCTAGTAGCTTCTCTCTGCACCTGTTCCAGTTTGAATTCATTTTTCTTAAATATGGGAGACCAGAATTGCACACAGCCTTCCAGATGAGGTCTCACCAATGCCTTGTATAATGGTGCTAACACTTCCCTATCTCTACTGGAAATACTTTGCCTGATGCCTCCTAGGAGTGCATTAGCCTTTTCCATGACCACATCACATTGGCGGCTCATAGTCATCCTGTGATCAACCAAAACACCCACATCTTTCTCCTCTGTCGCTTCCAACTGATAAGTCTCCAGTTTATAGCAAAAATTCTTGTTGTTAGTCCCTAAGTGCATGACCTTGTCATATTAAATTTAATTCCATTTCTATTACTCGAGTTTTCAAGGTCATCCAGAGCTTCCTGTATGACATTCCAGTCCCCCTCTGTATTGGCAATGCCTCCCAACTTTGTGTCATTTGCAAATATTATTAGCACACACCCACTTTTTGTGACAAGCTCAATTTCTCCAATTTAATTAATAATGTCCCCTATGGAACTGTATCAAATGTCTTTCTGAAATCCAGGTAGATTAGATCTACTGTATTTCCTTTGTCTACAAATTCAATTATCTTCTCAAAGAAAGAGGTTGGTCTGGAATTATTTACCTTTTATAAAACCATGTTGTCTTTTAGCCCAATTACTGTTTACCTTTGTCCTTAACTAATTTCTCTTTCAAAATTTGTTCCAAGTCATACATTATAGAAGTTTAAGTATATTATGACAATACAATGGCCTTTATAAACCAAATCTGTAATGGCATCAAAAAACGATAAAACTTATTTGACAAGACCTATTGTTAAGGCTGTGAAGGGTTCGGTCACAGAGACCCCCTTGGGACTGTCACCTGATGTGCTGAAACTACCTCTGTGCCTGTTTTCTTTGCCAGCTTCTGACAAGCCTCTGTGCCAGGATCTGGTCCACACCCCCAAAGTTGCAGACTTAACTGAAAACAGCTCAGCAAGTACTCCTGTCTCCAGCACCCAGACACCCAGCTCCCAATGGGATCCAAATCCCAAATAAATCCGTTCTACTCTTTATAAAGCTTAAACAGGGTAAACTCATAAATTGTCCGTCCTCTATAACACTGATAGAGAGATATGCACAGCTGTTTGCTCCCCCAGGTATTAATCACTTACTCTGGGTTAATTAATAAACAAAAGTGATTTTATTAAGTAGGATTTAAGTGGTTTCAAGTAATAACAGACAGAACAAAGTAAGTTACCAAGCAAAATAAAACAAAACATGCAAGTCTAAGCCTAATGCATTAAGAAACTGACTACAGGTAAATCTCACCCTCAGAGATGTTCCAATAAGCTTCTTTCACAGACTAGACTCCTTCCTAATCTGGGCCTAATCCTTTCCCCGGTACAGTCCTTGTTAGTTCCAGCTCGGGTGGTAACTAGGGGATTTCTCATGACTGCCAACCCCCTTTGGTCTGTTCCACCCCCTTTTATAGCTTTGGCACAAGGCAGGAATCTTTTGTCTTTCTGGGTCCCCACCCCTCCTTCTAAATGGAAAAGCACCAGGTTTAAGATGGCTTCCAGTACCAGGTGACATGGTCACATGTCCTGTGAGACTCCCAGCCTTCACTCTTCCCGGCCTGACTCACAGGAACGCTTGCAAGTAAACAGAGCCATTTACAACTATTGTCCTAGCCAATGGGAGTCATCAAGATTCTAAACCACCATTAATGGCCCACACTTTGCACAATTATAATAGGACTTCAGAGTTATACTTCATATTTCTAGTTTTAGATACAAGAATGATACATACAAATATGATGATCACACTCAGTAGATTATAAGCTTTGTAATGATACCTTACAAGAGACCTTTTGCATAAAGCATATTCCAGTTACATCATATTCACACTTATAAACATATTTTTATAAAGCATATGGAGTGCAACGTCACACCCTCCTCCTGAACTTACTGCCGGAGTCTTGGACACTGTCCATGGCGGAGGCAGTACATGTAAAATCCCTGTTTGTCTCTGGTTACACAACCTTCCAGTACTTTTAAACCCTAGGATGTCATTCATAGGTGTTCTCGCAAAGTTCTGGGTGCCTAAAAACACATTGGGGTGCAGTATTGCTAACAGAATGCAGATAGCATTCTGGAGTGCAACGTCACAAAGGCTACATTTTAGTCACGGGTATTTTTAGTAAAAGTCATGGATAGGTCACGGGCAGTAAACAAAAATTCACGGCCCGTGACCTGTCTATGACTTTTACCATATACCCCTAAATAAAACCTGAGCCAGGGGACTGCAGGTGCCCAGGGGGACAGGACGGGAGCGCTGCTGGTGCTATGGGGTCTGGGGGTTGGCAAGCTCCCTATCCAGCATGTCCCTGTAGTTTGGGGCTCTGTGCGCTGCTCCCACCACAAGCGTCAGCTCCACAGCTCCCATTGGCCAGGAACCACAGCCAATGGGAGCGGTGCCTGTGGGCGCGGGCAGCGTGTTGAGCCCCCCTGGCTGCTCCGCCTAGGAGCTGCAGGAACATGGTGGTGGGAGCCAGGGAGTGCCGCCCCCTCCCCGTAAGTGCTGCCACGCACCCCAACCCCCCGCCCCAGCCCTGAGCCCCCTCCCACACACCCAAACTGCTGCTGCTAGCCCAGCCCCTGAGCCAGCACCGGCCATTGCAGAAGTCATGGAGGTCACAGAAAGTCATGGAATCTGTGACCTCCTTGACAGGCACACAGCCTTACCTATTATCCATAAAACCATGTTATGCTACAATCCTTTAATTATTTACTGAGTCCCAGATCAGCCTTTTCATGATTTTGTTTGGAACGATGTCACACCAACTAGTCTATATAGTTCATAGACTGCAAGACCAGAAGAGACCATTGTGATCATCCAGTCTGGTCTCCTGCATAACACAGGCCATAGAACCGGGCCAAATGATCATATCATTTAGAAAAATATCCAATCATGGTTTAAAAATTGTCATTGATGGAGAATCCATCACAACCCTCAGTAAACTGTTCCAATGGCTAATTACCCTCATTGTTAAAAATGTATGCCAATTTCCAGTCTGAACTTGTCTAACTTCAACTTCCAACCATTGGAATGTGTTATTCCTTTCTCTGTTAGATTGAAGAGCTCATATTAAATATTTGTTCTCCATGTAGGCACTTATAGACAGTAATCAAGTCACCCCTTAACCTACTCTTTGTTAAGCTAAATAGATTGAGCTCCTTGAGTCTGTCACTATAAGGCAGGTTTTCTAATCCTTTAATCATTCTCATGGGCTCTTCTCTGAACCTTCTCCAATTTAACAACATCCTTCCTGAATTGTGGACACCGGAACTAAACGCAGTATTCTAGCAGTGGTCACACCTGTGCCAAATACAGAAGTAAAATGGCTTCCCTACAGCTGCTCTAGATTTCCTAGTTTATGCATTCTAGGACCACATTAGCCCTTTTGCAGTGGGAGCTCATGTTCACCTGATTATCTACCATCATCACCAAATCTTTTTCAGTCATTGCTTCCTGGAATAGAGTCCCCTATCCTGTAAATATGGCCTACATTCTTCGTTCCTAGGTGTATACATTTGCATTTAGCTATATTAAAGTCCATATTATTTTACCAAGTGATCCTATCTATTCTTTTAAAATATTGTTACATTAGCTTTTTTCCAGTCCTCTGGAACTTTCCTGGTGTCCTAAGATTTGTTAAAAGTCAACATTAATGGTTCAGAGAGCTCATCACTTAATTGTTTTAATTACAAATTGTGAAAATTGTTGGTCCTGCTGGTATAAACATGTCTAATAGTTGCTGTTTAACATCCTCCCTAGTTACTGATAGAATATAAAGTATTTCATTATCACTCTACGGCCTTGGCTACACTTGGGGATTCGCAGCGCTGTGAAGCGCAAGTGTAGTCTCGCAGCGCTGTATGTACTCCACCTCTCCGAGGGGAATAGCTGCGAGCGAGCGTGCAGCGCTGCAGGCGCTGATTACACTGGCGCGTTTTCACACCCCTGAGCGCAGCAAGTTGCAGCGCTGTACAGCGCCAGTGTAGCCAAGGCCTAAGATGTGAATACATCATTCTACTCCTTTCTAAATACAGAACAGAAACATTTATTGATACTTCTGCCTTTTCTGTATCATGATTGACAGTACTGCTTTATCTATTACTTGATCTATATCATTTGTAGATTTTTGTTCCTGACAGACAGATCAATATAAATAAATCTCGTTGTCCTATGCTCCTGGACATAGGATTTTTCATTGATCCCTTTCGTTTCCTTTATCATCTGCATTTCCTAACCGCAGACTTGGACTCATTGCCAACAATTTACTCATTTTTTTCTTTTGTTATATCTGTTTTTTAATGCTGCTTTTATTTCCCTTCTTTATCTGGATTTATTCATTTCATTTGTTAACCCCTTCTAGCCTTAAAATCTATGAACAAGATTAAGTGAGAGAACTATGCAGTTTGCAATAGCTTTGCTGGAATTCCAGCTTTATACTTGGCAGGGAGATGTTTTCTCAGTTGGTTTAACTTCTTCCTCACCTGTGTGGGTGTCTTTTGAGAGTTTCCTTTCCTTGAAGTCCTGGAAACTTGGGACCCATAGATCTTCCCATTTTGCCATTTGGATGAGCACAGCAGAGTCAGCAATTCCACTCACTGCAAAGCAAAGAGGCCCGTTCAGTATCCCCCAAATAGATTTTACCTGCAGTGGTCCATGATGTAGGCTCATCCCTTTCATGGGTGGAGGTTGATATGTATTTGCATAAATGGGAAAATGGATTCAGAAACTAGGTCCATCTATTCCAGTTCCCTGTCTACGACAGTAGCAAGTAAGAGATGTTTCAGAGGATGATGTAAGAACCCCACAGTAGCAGATATGGGACATTCTGCCCCCACCCTTCCAATAGGTCTCACAGAATCATAGAAATGTAGGGCTGGAAGTGATCTCAAGGGCTCATTTAGTTCAGCTGAGCCCCTCCTCAGCCCCCCCATGCAGGACCAGGTATACCTAGACCATCCCTGACAAGCGTTTGTCCAGCCTGTTCTTAAAAACCAACCTTGGAAGCCTGTTCCAATACTTAACCACCCGTATAATTAGAAAGTTTTTTCCTAATATACGACATAAAACTTCCTTGCTGCAGATTAAGCCAATTACTTCTTGTCCTACCTTCAGTGGACATGGAGAACAATTGATCACCACTCTCTTTATAACAGCACTTAATATATTCGAGGACTTCTCATATTTCCACTGTCTTCTTTTCCCAAGACTAAACATGCCCAGATTTCCCCCCCCCCCCCCCCAACATTTCCTCATAGGTCAGGCTGTCTAAACCTTTTATCATTTTTGTTGCTTTCCTCTGGACTCTCTCCAATTCAAGTGTGGTGCCCAAAACTGGACATGATATTTCAGCTGAGTAGCGTAGAACAACTACCTCCAGTGTCTTACATACAATGCTCCTGTTAATACACCCCAGAATGATATTAGTGTTTTTTGCAACTGCATCGCATTGTTGGCTCAAGTTCAGTTTATGATCTGCTACAATATCCAGATCCTTTTCTGCAGTACTACCACCTAGCCAGTTATTCCCCTTTTTGTATCTGTGCATTTGATTTTTCCTTTCTAGGTGTAGTACTTTGCACTTGTCTTTATTGAATTTCATCTTACTGATTTCAGACTCCAATTTGTCCAGGTCATTTTGAATTCTAATCCTGTCCTCCAAAGTGCCTGCAACCCCTACCAGATTGGTGCTGCTTGTAAATTTTATAATCATACTATCCACTCCATTATTCAAATCATGAATGAAAAAGTGGAATAGTACCAGACCCAGGACAATGTCATCCCAGTCTGACAATGAACCGCTGATAACTAGTCTTTGAGTTTTGTCTTTCAACAAGTTGTGCACACACCTTACAGTAAATTAATCTAGACCACATTTCCCTAGTTATCTTGACTTTTGACACAGTCCCACAAGCAATCTACTCTTTGCACTTAAGCAAAGTAAGCAGCCATGGGAGAAGAGGGAAGGTCCTTTCATGGATCAGTAAACGGTTAAAAGATAGGAAACAAAAGGTAGGAATAAATGGACAGTTTCCACAGTGGAGAGAGGTAAATAGTGGGGTCCTCCAAGGCCTGGGACAAGTGCTGTTCAACATATTTATAAATGATCTGGAAACGGAGGCGAACACTGCACTGCGGACAATACAAAATAACTCAAGATAGTTCAGTCCAAAGCTGACTGCAGAGTTACAAAGGGATCTCACAAAACTGGGTGACTGGGCAACAAAATGGCAGATGAAATTCAATGTGCTGATATGTGCAAAGTGCTCAGTGGAAAACATAATCCCAACGACATATACAAAATGTGACCATCTAAACTATTTGTTAGCACTCAAGAAAAAGATCTGGGAGTCATCATGGAGTTTTTGAAAACATTCGCTCCATGTGTTGCCGCAGTCAAAAAAGCGAACAGAATGTTAGGAACCATTATGAAAGGGATAGATAATAAGACAGAAAATAGCCTAATGCCACTACATAAAATCCATGATACACCCACACCTTGAATACTGCATGCAATTCTGGTCATTTTATCTCAAAAAAGAGATATTAGAACTGGAAAAAGTACAGAGAAAGGCAACAAAAATGATTAGGGGTATAGAACAGCTTCCATCTGAGGAGAGATTAGAAGACTGTT
This sequence comes from Emys orbicularis, assembly GCF_028017835.1. Classification (NCBI taxonomy): domain Eukaryota; kingdom Metazoa; phylum Chordata; order Testudines; family Emydidae; genus Emys; species Emys orbicularis. The sequence goes on along the minus strand of NC_088703.1, from coordinate 6,714,327 downwards.
CATCTTAGAAAAGAGATGATGAAGGGAGAATCTGATAAAGGTCTATAAAATCATGACTGGTGTGGAGAAAGTGAATAAGGAAGTGTTATTTATCCCTTCACACAAAAACAGAACCAGAGGTCACCAAATGAAATTAACAGGCAGCAGATTTAAAAAGAAAACGTAAAGGAACTACTTCTTCACACAATGTTCAGTCAACGGTGGAACTCATTGAAAGTGGATATTGTAAAGGCCAAAAGTATAACTGGGTTCAAAAAAGAATGAGAGAAGTTCATGGAGGATCGGTACATCAATGGCTATTAGCCAAGATGTAAAGGATGCAACCCCGTGCTCCCTAAACCAGTGATTGCCATAAACTGGGACTGGACAATAGGGGATGGATTACTTGATAACTGCCCTGTTCTGTTCATTCCCTCTGAAGTATCGGGCACCAGCCCCTGTCAGAAGACAGGATACTGGGGTAGATGGACCATTGATCTGACACAGTATGGCCATTCTTATGTCTATAGGCCATAACCCCATTAAAGAAGGACATTACTTTGTTTTGGCATGATTTGTTATTGACAAATCCATGTTGGCTATTACTTGTTACCCTATTTTCCTCTAGGTGTTTACAAATTGTTTAATAATTTATTCCTGTATCTTCCCATGTATCAAAGTTAGACTGACTGGTCTATAAATCCTCAGGTCCTATTTGTTCCCCCTTTTAAAGATAGGCATTATGTTTGGGTCCTTCTCCAGTCCTCTGGGACCTCACCCCCTTCTCCATGAGCTCTTGAAGATAATCACTAATGGTTCTCTAAGATTGCTTCATCTAGTTCAGGGGTGGCCAACCTGAGCCTGAGAAGGAGCCAGAATTTACCACTATACATTGCCAAAGAGCCACAGTAATCATCCATAGGCTTGATCCTAAGGGTACATGATCCATCCCATCATCCATAGACTTATGGTCCATTTCTTCATTACTCCCTGCCAACTTGAATACATCTAAATATTCTTTAACATGTTCTTTCCCTATTCTGACTTGTGTACCTTCCCCCTTGTTGTTAAAACTGTGTTAAGCATCAGAGGGCAACTTTCTACAATATCTTTGGGAGACCCCATATTGTATTAAGTGTTGTGGCAAGCTGCCACAGTCAATGAGGCCTACAAAATAATGGGTTTAAAACAATTCTATAAATTCTGCTATCCTGACCTAAAACCAGGGTTAGTAGACAAAGATCACAGAGATAAAACTGTAGTTGGGAAATTGGCAGGCCATTATGTGGAGAGTCAACCTGGGTTTGATAGAAAACCTAGCAATGAAGGAATGGGACCAGATCACAGGGATTGAACGCAAGCAGAGGCCCCCACCTGGCAGCAGGGAAGCCCTGGGATGGGTGGGACAAAGCAGTGTCCCAGTGCAATACTCGAAAAGCCAGCTGCAACCCCAACCTCACAGAGTTAACTGGGTGACAATCTCCAGAGGGAGGGAGTCACACAGTACACTGATGGCATACAATGTTCATGCTGAGCCAGTCACACCCCAAACTACTGCCCATGTGTCATGCTGCACCCTCTTAGGTGCAGACCCATTGGACCCTCAGTGGGAATAGAAGGTGGCAGTCAATGGGGAGACATTCACTGAATGGAGAGATACCAGGAGAGATACGGTAGTTAAGCTCCATGTCCTGAAACCCCATCAAATGCTCTCAGGGTGTGAAATGTGGGTAAAAACTCCTGGTATAACCTTCACTCAACCTATACCACAGGTTTCTATACAGACTCAGGAAGGGTCGGGGCACAAGGGATAGGTGTATTGTCATATATTCCATATTCTTTGCTTTGGGGAATAATATGGCTCTAAAAACAGAAGGGGTGAATCAGACCCCCTCTGCTAACTCCAGGCCGTCAAGGGACTGTGTTAGCCAGAATGCTAACGGAGTAGTTGAAAAGGTGGTGTTGGGGGTGGGAGTAGGGAAGGGTCATATCCTCCCTGTCAGTATCCAAGAGGAATCAGGTTATTTTCTCAGTATATGCAAACAAATACCTGAGGAGAAGGTGGGTGAGATAGCCGCCTACTCGAGGGGAGTGAGGAGACCTACTGAATTAAAGGGAAACCCTCTGGGTCCTGAAGCCCGGGCCAGGGAAATAACTTCTCTGACTACTCTTACCAGGGAACCAGAGGAAGTACAGAGCATGGGGATGGCAGTGACTCCAGCCAAAAGTAGGGAAACTCAAGCAAATCCAGTGCACTGCTCAATCTATGACACCCACCCAAGGGTGGGAAATGCCCAAGTGTAAGACACCTGCTTGGGAGATGACAACAGTAACTACAGCCAGGAAAGAAGGGGAAATTCTCCCCAGAGTCTGTGACTGCCTGATGGTCTGTGAAAATGTAAAGGACCCTGAGCCTGGTGGAGGAAAATCTGTTGCACTCCTTGACTCAATAAGAGCATTGACCTGCTTAACCCAGGGTTGAGAGTTCAATCCTTGAGGGGGCCATTTAGGGATCTGGGGCAAAAATCTATCTGGGGATTAGTCCTGCTTTGAGCAGGGGGTTGGACTAGATGACCTCCTGAGGTCCCTTCCAACCCTGATATTCTATGATTCTAATATACAGAGATGAACAGGCCACCCCATTGGGATGGGGGATCAATACTCCTCCCATTCCCCCACAGAAGCTGAGGTAAGGCCACAGGAGTCCCCGGGGCCCCAACCTCTGAAGAGGTGGCCTAGAGAAAGGAATTTGGCTATGGGGGATGTTTCAAGAATCTCTCTTGTCCAACCCCTCTGCTGTTAAAGCAATGCCTGGTTGAGAGCCGCTTCACAGGGAGGCAGCCTTGTTTGATTTCTCTCCTTTGTCCAAAGAATAGGCAGGGACTCAACCCACTGCCAGAGGAGCTGATACCTTGAGGGACAAAGGGACACCACACACACATGGAAGGTGGGAGTTGGAGGACCAGGTCTCAAGTTCACACCCAAAGGTTTTGGGGGAACAAGGGCAAGAGGGGGAAAGCAGGAGCTTCACCCTGTAGGTTCTAAACAGGAGAAATTATACAGGATGATTGTTAAACAACTGTACAGATTTCTGAGGGATGTATGCTGACTTGCTAGCAGAATGTTTATTACATGCATAGGTGAAATATTAACTTATGAAAGGTAATGGCTTAAACTCCATTCAGGGAATAAACCCTTGGATTCCTCTAGGATGCCGGTCAAGCACCACAGTTACACCCACTTATTTAGGGAGGAGATGAGACAGACAAGGTAACTTCCTACAATATCTATGGAAGACCATATCATATTAAGTATATAAATGGTTTATGTACCATTGTGGGCCAGGGATCGTATACACTCCATGGTGGGGAGATGGATACCACAGCTCCTCCAGGAAGTGAAAACAGTAATAAATGATTAAGACAAATCACTCATGTTATAACATCTCCAGAGAGGTACCATTTCCTAGGGAAGCTCATATATTCTGATTCAAACCGGATTCTCCACAGACCAACAGACAAAAAATGGACTTCTGGATAAGCAGCCCAATAAACAGGAACTTTTTTTTTCTTTTATCTAAAGAATAAATGTTCTTGCTTAGAAAGAGCTGTGTGATTGCTCTCCAAGGATTATGGAAGTTAAGACAGGCAGACAGTTTGCTGGGGACATCACAGTGTAATCTAGGGAGCTGTGCAGCCTTAAAACCCTTGGTCAAGAGAGAATAAGACATGCATGTCTGTCCAAGAGAGGTGATGTCTCAGAGCCAGAAACTTTTAAGTGGGTGCCTTGAGGGACCACAGAGAGGGAATACAGGCGCAGTTACCCTGAAACTGACAATCTTAGTGAAGAATGAAGCAAAACAGAAATTAAGCATCTCAGCCTTCTTGATGTCACCTGTTATTAGCTGCTAGGTAGCGGACCTACACTTTCCTTCACCTTTCCTCTTGCTCTTAATGTATTTTAGAAACTCCTCTTATTACCTTATGTCCCTTGCTAGGCATAACTCATTTCGTGCCTTAGCCTTTCTGATTTTCTCCCTGCAGGCTTGTGCTATTCATTGGCACATCCCCTTAGCAAACTGTCCCCATTGCCACTTTTTGTAGGATTCCTTTTTGATTTTCAGGTTAGGAACCTGCGCCTCATGGAGCCATATTGGCCTCCCCGTCCTGCTCCTTCCTTCAGATCCAGTCCCAGTCTCCTCCTCCTCTGCCAGCCCATTGCTCATTCGCCTGACCTAAGTGTGCCAGGCGGGGGCCCAGCCGTGGCCCCGGCCAAGCGAGGGGGAGGAAGGGGGGGGGCCCGGCCGTGGCCCCGGCCGAGCGAGGGGGAGGAAGGGGGGGGGGCCCGGCCGAGGCCCCGGCCGAGCGAGGGGGAGGGAGGGAGGGAGGGGGGGGGGCCGGCCGAGGCCCCGGCCGAGCGAGGGGGAGGGAGGGGGGGGGCCCGGCCGAGGCCCCGGCCGAGCGAGGGGGAGGAAGGGGGGGGCCCGGCCGAGGCCCCGGCCGAGCGAGGGGGAGGAAGGGGGGGGGCCCGGCCGAGGCCCCGGCCGAGCGAGGGGGAGGAAGGGGGGGGGGGCCCGGCCGAGCGAGGGGGAGGAAGGGGGGGGGGCCCGGCCGTGGCCCCGGCCGAGCGAGGGGGAGGAAGGGGGGGGGGGGCCCGGCCGTGGCCCCGGCCGAGCGAGGGGGAGGAAGGGGGGGGGGCCCGGCCGAGCGAGGGGGAGGAAGGGGGGGGCCCGGCCGAGCGAGGGGGAGGAAGGGGGGGGGGCCCGGCCGAGCGAGGGGGAGGAAGGGGGGGGGGGGCCCGGCCGAGGCCCCGGCCGAGCGAGGGGGAGGAAGGGGGGGGGGGGGCCCGGCCGAGGCCCCGGCCGAGCGAGGGGGAGGAAGGGGGGGGGGGGCCCGGCCGTGGCCCCGGCCGAGCGAGGGGGAGGAAGGGGGGGGCCCGGCCGAGCGAGAGGGAGGAAGGGGGGGCTCCGGGGGGCGGGGCCCCTTTCCCCACCCGGGGGGGCTGCAGGCGCCCTTGGAAGGGGGAGGCTCCCCCGGTGCCCGCCCCCCGCCGCACCGCCCCCACTCACCGCTCCGGCCGCGGGGGCTGCGCGCAGGGTGAGGGCCGGGGGCCTCCGAGGTCCCGGAAGCGGCCTTGGACCGCGACTTCCGGTGCAGGCCGGAAGTTCCCACCGCGCTGCCCCCTCCCCGCCCAGGCGGCTGGACCGGCTTTAACCCATCACGCGCCAGAGGCTTCAGCGTCCCTGGAGCCCCGGGCTGGGCTGGCCCGAAACGTCCGCCGGGGGTCGCTGTGTGTCCCCGGAGCCCCGGGCTGGGCTGGCCCTAGACTTCCCCGGGGGGTCGCTGTGTGTCCCCGGATCCCCGGGCTGGGCTGGCCCTAGACTTCCCCAGGGGGTCGCTGTGTGTCCCTGGAGCCCCGGGCTGGGCTGGCCCTAGACTTCCCCAGGGGGTCGCTGTGTGTCCCTGGAGCCCCGGGCTGGGCTGGCCCTAGACTTCCCCAGGGGGTCGCTGTGTGTCCCCGGATCCCCGGGCTGGGCTGGCCCTAGACTTCCCCAGGGGGTCGCTGTGTGTCCCCGGAGCCCCGGGCTGGGCTGGCCCTAGACTTCCCCGGGGGGTCGCTGTGTGTCCCCGGAGCCCCGGGCTGGGCTGGCCCGAAACGTCCGCCGGGGGTCGCTGTGTGTCCCCGGAGCCCGGGGCTGGGCTGGCCCTAGACTTCCCCGGGGGGTCGCTGTGTGTCCCCGGAGCCCCGGGCTGGGCTGGCCCGAAACGTCCGCCGGGGGTCGCTGTGTGTCCCCGGAGCCCAGGGCTGGGCTGGCCCTAGACTTCCCCAGGGGGTCGCTGTGTGTCCCCGGAGCCCAGGGCTGGGCTGGCCCTAGACTTCCCCGGGGGGTCGCTGTGTGTCCCCGGAGCCCCGGGCTGGGCTGGCCCTAGACTTCCCCGGGGGGTCGCTGTGTGTCCCCGGAGCCCCGGGCTGGGCTGGCCCTAGACTTCCCCGGGGGGTCGCTGTGTGTCCCCGGAGCCCCGGGCTGGGCTGGCCCTAGACTTCCCCGGGGGGTCGCTGTGTGTCCCCGGAGCCCCGGGCTGGGCTGGCCCTAGACTTCCCCAGGGGGTCGCTGTGTGTCCCTGGAGCCCAGGGCTGGGCTGGCCCTAGACTTCCCCGGGGGGTCGCTGTGTGTCCCTGGAGCCCCGGGCTGGGCTGGCCCTAGACTTCCCCAGGGGGTCGCTGTGTGTCCCTGGAGCCCCGGGCTGGGCTGGCCATAGATGCCCAGAGCAGCTTACTGCGTGTCCCCAAAGCTCTGGGCTGTGATGGCCAGAGATGTCCCAACGGGGTTGCTGTGTGTCCCCGGAACCCAAGGCTGGGATGGCCTTCGACTTCCCCAGATGCTCGCTTTGTGTCCAGAGAGCCCAGTGCTGGGATGGTCCTAGATGTGCCCAGGGGTTCACTATGTTTCCCCGGAGCCTAGGAGTGGGATGGTCACTGTGTGTTTCTGGACCCCAGTGCTGGGATGGCCCTAGACGTCTACAGGGAGTTGCTGTGTATCCCTGGAGCCCAGTGCTGGGATGGCCCTAGACGTCTACAGGGAGTCGCTGTGTATCCCTGGAGCCCAGGGCTGGGATGGCCCTAGACATGACCAGCAGGTCACTGTGTGTCCCCATTACCCAAGGCTGGGATGGCCCTACACTTCCCCAGGGGGTTGCTGTATATCCCCGGAGCTCAGGGCTGGGATGGCCCTAGACGTCCCCAGGGAGTCGAAGACAAGGGCTGGGATGGCACTAAATGTCCCCAGGGAGTCACTGTGTCATAGACGATCAGGGTGACCTCAGGAGGTCATCTAGCTCAAAGCAGGACCAACCCCAATTAAGTCATCCCAGCCAGGGCTTTGTCAAGCTGAGCCTTAAAAACCTCTAAGGATGGAGATTCCCCCACCTCCCTAGGTAACCCATTCCAGTGCTTCACAACCCTCCTAGTGAAATAGTGTTTCCTAATATCCAACCTAGACCTCCCCCACTGCAACTTGAGACCATTGCTCCTTGTTCTGTCATCTGCCACCACTGAGAACAGCCTAGCTCCATCCTCTTTGGAACCCCCCTTCAGGTAGTCGAAGGCTGCTATCAAATCCCCCTCACTCTTCTCTTCTGCAGACTAAACAAGCCCACTTCCCTCAGCCTCTCCTCGTAAGTCATGTGTCCCAGCCCCCTAATCATTGTTGCTGCTCTCCGCTGGACTCTCTCCAATTTGTCCACATCCTTTCGGTAGTGTGTGTGTGTGTGGGGGGGAACTGGACGCAATACTCCAGATATGGTCTCACCAGTGCTGAATAGAGGAGAATAATCACTTCCCTCGATCTGCTGGCAATGCTCCTATGAATGCAGCCCAATATGCTGTTAGCCTTCTTGGCAACAAGGGCACACTGTTGTCTCATATCCAGCTTCTCATCCACTGTAATCCCAGGTCCTTTTCTTCAGAACTGCTGCTTAGCCAGTCGGTCCCCAGCCTGTAGCAGTGCATGGGATTCTTCCTTCCTCAGTGCAGGACTCTGCACTTGTCCTTGTTGAACCTCATCAGATGGCCCCGGGGGTCACTGTGTGTTCTCAGAGCTCAGGTGTCCGTAGATGTCCCTGGTGGGTTATTGTGTCTTCCCAGAGCTCAGAGCCGGGGCAGAAAATCTCATTGGTGTTGCTAGATCTAGTAGCACTCTGCAGCACCTTACAGTAAACAAACCACAGCAAATGGCTCACACTATCTGATCTGCACATAGCATAGTAGCTCTGGGACTTTCAATCAATGGGCATCCAACCTGAGAACTGGTCACACCTATGGTATTATGACCCCGGGGAGAGATTGTGCACGGAGACTCCTACGCAGGGAGGTGTTATGAACCTGCATAGCTCAGGGATCTCCAGATACTATTACATTGGAGCTGCCCCCAATGTTCCCCAAGGCAACTGCACTGTGCTTCTGGCTCCCACTCCCCTTCAGGAGTCACTGCCTCTATCCCCAGTGGCCTGCAGTAGCAACTAGAGGTGGCTGGAAGATTTGCATTTTTGAGAATTTTTCTGCCCAAAACCAGGATGAAAAGTCAAAAATTGAAATTTTCTTGCAGGAAGTCATTTCCAGACAAACACTGTTTCAGCAGAACCAAAAATGGAACTTTTCAGACGGCCCGTGGCTTGCTGGGCAGGCTCTTCTTGAATTCCTTTTCCCCTGGATGCAGAAATTGATACAGCCCTTTCAGTCAGGCAGCCTGGAAGCTGTCATTTTGATTTTCCTGATAGAAAATTGAAATTTCTCAGGAAAACTGAAATTTCCCCAGAAAAATGTTAATTCTGTGAAAAAGGCACTTTCTGTTGGAAAAGTAATCCAATGGGGCATTCTTGACCTATTCTAGTAACAGCTACAGAGGGGAACCAGTGGAGATCAGGGCTTCTTGATACAGCACCAGGAATCTGATTTAGATCTCCAGGGCAACATCTGCCTCCAGACCCATTGTGTGGCTTTAATGCTTTCAAAAGTGTAAATAAATTAAACCTCCCCATCCCAACTCTGAGAGCTGGGAACAGACTAGTGCCAGAGAAATCATCTCGCTGAAACTAACAGAAAGTGCATGGCATAGCAGGGCTGGATCGATGATGTGGTGAAGAGGAAAACAAATGGGAGGAAATTCTAACCCTATTAAAGTCAAAGGGAAAACTGCCATAGACTTTCAATAGGGCCACAACTTCACCCCTAAAGATTTTCTACAGGGCCTGGCTGACTGTAGAGAGCTTGGAGTTGGCCTGTGGAGATGATCTGTGGTATGCTCCAGCTGTAAGGCCTGTTAAAGAAGAGACAGTTTAAATAGCCCTTGTTTGCAGATCCCATTCCCTGCTCACTGAATATGGCTGGTAAGGGACTTGACTCATCCCACACATACAGGAGTAAAGCATGAAGCATTGTGAACAATTATTCTCAAACATTCTTTATTCAGACTGACAAATGACTAGCAAACAAAGGAGACTCCTGTCCTTTTCCTGAGTTAGATGTACACCCTGTTTTACCATACACTACCAGTGCACATACATCAAAATAAATATTTTCCTGTATAAATTACGTAGTTTAAAAGTGTGTTTCACTATGGATTGGATACTTTACATGTATTTACAGAAATCACAAGGCTTTGCTTTATTTGCTTACTTAGTTTTGTTCTCTAAAAACAAAATTGCTATATTTCAGCTGAGACATCATCATCATATTACAGCAATGCACCCTCTTACATAGATCTTAAGGCCAGACGGGACCACTATGATCACCTAGTCTGACCTGAATAATACATGCCAGAGAATTCCATTCAGTAATTCCTGCAGACAGCCCAACAACTTGTAGATGAGCTAGGACAGATCGTTTAGAAAGACTTGATTGCAGTCTATATGTACCCACATATGGAGAAGATATTTGATAGGAGAGGGCCTTTTAATCTAGCAGACAAAATCATAAGAAGATCCAATGGCTGGAAGATGAAGTCAGCAATGCTCGGACAGGATGTAAGACACACATTTTGCACCGTGAGCATAATTAACCATTGCGACAGTTTGCAAAGGGACGTGAGAAATTCTCCATGACTTGTGTCCTTTAAATTCACATATGGGGGTAACATTTTCAAAAGTGCCGAAGTGACTTAGTAACCTAAATCCCATTTTCAATGAGTAAAACGGGTAAAAATTTCAAAAGTGCCCAAGTAATTTAGGAGCCCACTCCCCACATATTGAAAATTGGATTTAGGCTCCTAAGTCACATAGGCACTTAGCAAAGTTTTACCAATTGTCTGCTAGATTAAATATCTTCTCATGTAGAGGCCACGGTCAAGTCATGATATGACCTTCTTTTCAATAGGCTAAGTAGATTGAGTTCCTTTAGTCTCACTGAGATTCTTACAGCTCTTTTCTGAACCCTCTTTAATTTTTCACCATCCTTTTTAAAGTGTGGGCATGAGAACTAGACAAAGTATTCTAGGACTGCTCTCTTCATTGCTTTCTACCACCTCCCTCTTCCTACTTCAAATTCCCCTACTAATACATCCACGTGTTGTGTGATCTCTTTTCGCCACAGGATTGCACTAGGAGCTTATGTACACAAATCTGTACATCTGTAAGCTAAATTTTCCATTTCCATGCTGTGATATTATATTCGAATACCTGACAAGTTCTATGCAATGAAATAAAGACACCCTTCTTTGAATGCATGCACTCAAATGAGGCAGAGTTGAGACTGATCATTTAACCGTAACATCATATTTCCTGATTGTAGTGTGCTTCATAGTTTACATTTAATATTACATTTACTACTGTGGTTAGTTTTCTTCATGGGATTCACAGCTGGTGCATTCTTTGAGAAGGGGATTGGACTAGATCAGGGGTCGGCAACGTTTGGCACGCGGCTCACCAGGGTAAGCACCCTGGCGGGCCGGGCCAGTTTATTTACCTGCTGACGCGGCAGGTTCGGCCGATCGCGGCCCCCACTGGCTGCGGTTCGCTGTCCTGGGCCAATGGGGGCGGTGAGAAGCGGCGCGGGCGAGGGATGTGCTTGCCACGGCTTCCCGCCGCCCCCATTGGCCCGGGACGGCGAACCGCAGCCAGTGGGGGCCGCGATCGGCCGAACCTGCCGCGTCAGCGGGTAAATAAACTGGCCCGGCCCGCCAGGGTGCTTTACCCTGGTGAGCCGCGTGCCAAACGTTGCCGACCCCTGGACTAGATGATCTCCTGAGATCTCTTCCAACCCTAATATTCTATGATTCTATGATTCTTGGCTTAGCATTGGTCTTCAGCCACTTCTTACAGAATCCAGGTGAACTACAGAGAGCAGGTGTAAGCTGAGAAGCTGCCTTTTGGTGACATGGTATTTTACCTTGAGAGGTTTCCATAGATTGATAGATTTTAAGGCCAGAAGGAACCATTAGATCATCTAGTCTGATGTACTGTATAACACGGACCAGAGAATTTCATCCAGTGACTCCTGTACTGAGCTCTGCTCGGAGGTGCGGGCATGTGCTGCTCCACTGATTTCTATGGGCGCTGCGGGTGCTTATCTTGACTCTGAGTCCTGCCAAGGGGACCATGCTGCACATTACCATTGAGTGCGTCACTATTAAAGACTTTTGGCTCTGAGTGGAGCCATTTGATGCTCTGCGATGTCGCCAGCCCTTCCCCCTCAGGCTCTCATCTAGACTAGTAATTCCCTGCAGGTTACATGTTCAGTCACGAGACAAAAAACTGGTCAGCAATTTAGTTGCAGCCAGGCACAAGGAGATTATATAATTGGCGGATCACAACTCACATGTCACAAGGCTCTCAGCACGGGGAAACATGAAGAGAACATGGCCGCCGAGGACCAGGTGCTGTGGGTGAATGTGGGCAACTACCATTCAGCACTCAGAGGGTACAGTGATGGCATATAAAGACATACATTGACTAGGCTATAGAAATGCTTGAAAGTAAAACTCCAATAGCGTGAGCATCTGTGGACGTGCACAAATATATGTACGGCAGAACCAAGTGCAGAGCTGGTGTATATGGGTTTGACTCCACGGGCTGCAATGGAGTTGCACCATTTATACTGGAAGGAGGCTTTCGTCTCCTTGTATTTGCTACATTAGGAGGGCAGCTTGATAGGCAACACTCATCTTCCTATCGCGTACATTGGGACTGATCGGCTCAAATTGTCTAAGTCAAACAAACAAAAACCCAACAACAGACACCACCAGAAAACTGAGGTTTTCCCTATCTTTAGAGAGTAATGCTCTCCCGACTTCCTGCATGGATGTAATGGGGTGCACGGCGTGCCCCTGCGTATTCAGCCCATTGGCCCCGCTCCACATGGACTCAGGGATACTCCAAGCAGGTGCAACTCCCAGGCTCTTTATTTGTGTCCATTTCCCACCACCAGTTTCCTACTATATACAGGCTATTTACAGTGGCTTGGCCTAACACAGGCCTCGTCAGCAACAGCGTAGCAGGCTAGGCTAGGCTAGGCTAGGCTTGGCTTGGCTTGGCTTGGCTCGGCTCGGCTCGGCTCCTCTCCCTTCCCCGCCCCACCCCTTTTCACTCACTTCCTCCAAGCCTTATAGCTCCTGCCTAATGAGGCTGTCAGTGATTTGGCAACCCTAGGCTATTTACCCAGCCCCAATCCATTTCCTCTGATTGGGGCTGGAGTGGCAGGGGCTGATTGAGGATTCCTCAGCAGCGCCCTGACACAATGGGAAACCTGCAAAAAAGGTTCTTTAACAGAGCTGCCGTCATGCCTTTCTCTGGGCCCAGGGACCTTTACCCTGTGGGCAAAGAGTATCAACAGCAGTAATATGACTCAGACAGGTTGTTGGGCAGGAAGCAAATGCAGGACCAGATCATTCCCGCCTTTTCTCATGCGGGTGATGAACGGAGCAGGAAACCTGCTCCTTGGGCCCAAAGCTTGTCAGGAGAGGGGTGGGTTGAGGCAATGTGGCATCCTGTCCTCTCCAAATCGGCAGGAACCTCTGCACATTTGGGACGCTGCTCTTTTAGGGAGCTGTGGTTTGGTGGGCGAGGTCAGGGCAGCACCCCTCCCTCCAGCCTGGATGATCTTTACTTTGGGAAAGAACTTGCTGTGGATCACTTGACCACAAGACGACTATGGGGCACAGGATAAGTGTGTGCAAGCATTAGAACAGCTAAACAGCAGGGGAACCGCATCCCTTGGTTAAGAAGAGGCAAGAGATGAACTTTAGGCTAAAAGCAAGAAAAAAAATCCACCTTGTTCAGCCATTGACATCCATGCAAACTGCTCCCAAACCAGGATGGTGGCACTGTACACCTACTTTGTGCTGCTTAAAGGACAAGGTACAGGGCCATGGAGAGTCAGGACCAAGATGGTTTTTCCTGCCTCCAATTCCTCTCGCTGACCATATGTGACCACCGGAGCAGCCCCAGGCAGGGGTCTAGTGCTGTCATCACCTAGTTGACCTTGCAGTAAAAAGAAAGTGCCTTGTCTTCAGTATGTTTTTACATTGGGATCGCACAGCCACACTAATTACCCCAAGGTAAAAAACAACACACTCTTCTAGTCGTGAAGCCGAGGCCTGAGAGACCCATAGACACAAGGGAATCTGGGTGGGCTAGGAGAATAATAATTGGATCAGTTCTCTTCCTGTAAATCAAGAGAAAAGCCTGTATAGCTTAGCTTATAGTGAGGTGTGAGACTAGATGCAACTAAATATGCATGAAGGCTATTGCTTTAAAATCAATTCTTCTCTAATGCTTTGTTCCAACTGCTAGCTAGATAAATACACTTTGTTTTAAGGAGCCCGTTGGTCACTATCACCCATCTCAGGTTCCCCAAGGGAAAAACCCAGTCAAGTCTGCAGGGCTAAGAGTGGGAGAGTTGCAAAGTTCCACCCCAAAGCAGAGAAAGGGAAGAGGCTCAGGATACAAGCTGTGTGCCACAGACCAGAAAGGGGACAGAGGGTCAGCTAGCTCCCTAATCATGACACTGTCATTTTAGGATTACAGAGCAGAGCAAAAAAAACCCCAAACAAACCTGTCCTGTCTGCAGATTGCAAGTAGTTACAAAAATAAAAGTTAGATAGAAAGAATCACAGTTCTCTGCTCCTCCTGGGTAACATCCCCATAGGGGCAGCACCACTCCACATTGGGGACAGGCTGCTGGTGCTTCTCGGATCTGTACCAGTGGAAGATAAACAGTCAAACATCCAAAGGCTGGGAAACTGATTGTTAGAACGACAGAGAAAACGAGAGTATAATAAAGTAGTAAAAGAGTAATAAAACGTGAGGACGGAGCTTTGTGTAGCTTTAAATCAGCAAAATAACCGGCCATATGATGGCACTGTAAGGCAAGAAATGAGACACCCTGGTAGGTATTCTATACAGAAGCCTGACTGAGACTTGTTTCACTCTATTCATCTAAATTCAAAGGGAGAGAGATGCAGAGATGGAGCTAATAGGTGATTATAATGTTAAAACCAGTAGAGTGCTAGAACTCCATGCACCTAATGTCATACTACAACACCTCATGCCTACGGGCTGCACAAATCACTGATGCCTGCTTACGTAACTCATTGTGGCGTGCGCACACACACAACTCATACCTTCACAGCTGACCATCATTCGACCAGCACACTCGCACCATAATTACAACACTTTGCACCTTCACACTGTACCTGCATACCAGCATCCCTTCAAATGTACCAACCTTCCTAGTCACAGACTTACTCACTGATCACCTTTGCTATTGCACACATGGATCACTGCCTCCCTGCTCCACTGCAGGGACACATCTCCATACACTGTACCCAGTAAATTGATTCCCATTGACATAGTGCTCTGGGGGTCCTTATCAGTTTCTCCCACTTTAGGCCCTTTTACATTGCCAGAGCCCTGTTAAGTGACCTGAGTATACCTGAGAATTAGGATCAGTTACCGCTCACTTACACACCTCACATCTGGTCCAGGGCAAGTTCTGCTCATTACTAGATCCAAGAGAGCCAAGCTGTATGGGAGTGGCTAAGGGAAGGCTTTAGCTCAGTATTTACAATACTAGACCAATGGTTCCCAAATTTGTTCCGCCGCTTGTGCAGGGAAAGTCCCTGGCGGGCCGGGCCGGTTTATTTACCTGCCGCGTCCGCAGGTTCGGACGATCGCGGCTCCCAGTAGCCGCAGTTCGCTGCTCCAGGCCAATGGGAGCTGCTGGAAGCGGTGCGGGCCGAGGGACGTACTGGCCGCCGCTTCCAGCAGCTCCCATTGGCCTGGAGCAGCGAACCGCGGCTACTGGGAGCCGCGATCGGCCGAACCTGCGGACGCAGCAGGTAAACAAACCGGCCCGGCCCGCCAGGGGCTTTCCCTGCACAAGCGGCGGAACAAGCTTGGGAACCACTGTACTAAAGGAAACAATTGGTGTTTGTCTAGAGCCTGATTTTGAAAACTTGCTTCCAAATTTACATCTGCAATTTTGTGGGTGACAAGAATTGTGAGTGACATTCTATTGCACTTAAATATTTAGGGAAAAGTTTTCAAAAATGGGCCCTGACTTTTGCTGCCTCAAGTTTTGGGAGCCCAGCTTAAAACACCTAAAGTTGAGCACCGAAAAAAATGTTGGCTTTAGCTACGTGGCTGCAGCCAGCAAGCAGGTAGTTAGAATCGCTGTGCTGAGATGAGGCCACAATTATGTGGGCCTGCAATGTCAGAGGCCAGGCTAAGACTCTCTTAAAAATGAGGACTTAGTCTGTTACTTTGGCTCAGATAAGCACTGTGTACCCTCAAACATGAGAGCTGGCAGCATTTAAGTCGTTTTGACTTAACTACCTAGGTGAGGGCAGCTGCAAATTTAGTCAGTAGAAGCACCAGAGTGATTTTCACTGAATCATCAGTTTATAGATGGTAACTTCTTCCTTTTTTCCTTTCTAAGGCAAATAACTGAAGTCTTTTCAATTGTTTAACTGCATTCCTCTATACCAGAACACTGCACACCCGTAGACACCTGGACAGTCTTAACTGAAGACTTAGTTACGCTTGTATCATTTGCCTTATTCAGTGAATTAACTCCTCGTATTAGTCCCAGTTTATGCCTTATTGAATGGTCCAGATTGATTGTGGACTTTAGAAAGGTGTTGGCCTCCTGTACTGTGAAAGGAAAATCATTAGACAAAAAATTCCCAAAGAGTTCTGGGTCCCCATCCAAGGCCAAGATATTCTGGAGGACTTTGTGCATGGAGTACAGCTCTTTACAGTTTTCCACGAAGATTCCCCATAAGGACTGGTTCCTGAACTCCTCTGTTGGTCGAATCTGCTGCCTGTCCTCAAGGCACTGCAACACCCAACTCAAGCGGCATGGCCATTGATTAGCCATGACCACCCATGCAGCCACGGACCTTGGAGACATTGTATGTCTCATAATGTTCTGCTGCAGCATGAGTCTGATGGTGATGGGAATTGTGTTGACTATCCTTTTCATTTGAATAATGCTATCCGGAATGTATTTATAGAGACAATCAGTGTCATTGTGCAGAGCATGAAATGCTTCATGAATATACCTCACAGCTTGAGCATCGATTTGGCTTTGGTCCATTTCACTGGACATCTCCATATCCACCAGCTTTATCATTTTCCCCTTGACGTTCCTGACTCCCCTTTCCATGTTTTTTGTGATGATTTTGTACATCAGGTCCTCCCGGCTCTGGACAGCGTCTTGCAAATGCTGCAGTTTGGACTTTGTGCCCATCTCTGGTATTGAAAAAGGCAAAGTCACCGTGCGGTTCAGGAACAGGTACCCATTGTCGGCCATTCCTTTCATGCAGCTGGTTTGTTCCAAACACGATGCAATGATGCTGGGATCTATTACCAGGATGAAAATGAATGGGGCGTTAGTGTCCGAGAGCAAAGTGTTTATTGCATTCAAAACCCCAACGACCCTCTCTGGGTAGCACATATCCAAACTGGTGATCTCCAGCACTATGCGCAGCCGCCGTCTCTGATAGATCTCCATGTAATACACAAAGCTGGTCAGCATCTCGATTTCCTTCTTCACTTCGCTCATGAAGCCTAGGTGACTGCTAAACTTCTCACTGTCTGTCATCTTCTCAATTTTCTGCTTCTGGCTGATAACCATGTTCTTAACCACAGAGAAAACAGTCACTAATATTCCTGATCCAGACAGGCCGGTGGTAGCACTGCCAATGACCTTTAACGCACTGCTGTCTTTTATTCCTGGAACAAAGATCGCCACTGAGAGCAGGCTTACGCCTGACACTAGGACAAACACGAGGCCTCCTAATGTAAGGCAGGTCCGCTTGTTGAGAAGCCATTCGTCTTGGCTAAAGCCAGAGGCAAATCTGGGCCTTTTCCCCATCACGTGGTAAAAGCTCAAAGGCAGGGCACCAAAGTGCTTGCGGATGCTTTGACAGAGTGTGGTGACCAGCCCTGCCCACAGCTTGTCGCTGCCGGCATATTGCCAAGCACTAAATCTGATGAAGAGGAACTGAATGTTCTCCCTCCTCAGGTGGATTTCAGTGATCACTGGCTGGTAGAAGAGCAGATACCACAGGAGAAGAAAATAGCCCCAACCTTCAGGTCTTCTTGGCTTTTGGTTTGATTTTCTCAGCTCCTCTTCTTCTCTCTGAATGGATTCTTTGAGCATGCAGGCTGGAGAAGCAGAAAAAACAACTGGTTACCCTGCTGTATGGCACCGTGTCGCATTAAGGGGAGGTGGGGAGGCCCTTCCATACAGGTCATGTGGCCCTGATTTGTTGTCTTACTGGGTCTCTGAAATAAACTGTTTAATAGGGTGCCATAGGGATCTGTGCTAGCTTTGGTCTGTCTTAATTTAACATCTTCATTACTGATCTGGAGAAAGGGGATAAATTGCATATTAGAAAAAATGGCAAATGATTTTAAACGGAGAGGTTCTGCAAACTTGGAGGCCAGAGAAATAACATGAAGGGACCTAGAGAGATTTGGAGAAGAGTCAGAAAAAATAAAATGGATTCAGCTTGAAAGATGCAGCCGGTGCATCCCAGGGAAAGTATCCCAAACACATATACTCCAAGGGTGACAGGGAGGGTTGGTGTGTGGCAGTGGGCAGCAAATTAGACAGGAGCCTGAAATGTTATAAGGCAGCAGATGAGACCATTGCACATGTGGGCAGCATACGCAAAGAATCACACTGCAGAGCAGGGGGACATGGCTTGGATGCAACTGTCCCTGGGACGTTGTGTTCAGTTCACAGGTGTGCAAAGTAGCTGAATTAACTTTCCTGCTGGAATCTTAACTATGGTGTTTCCTGACTTTCTGGAGTTTTAATGGAGGCTTATTTCATATTTAACTTCCTTGTTTTGCTTTTGAGGAAATCGCATGTAATGCATGAGATCCTGGAGTCTTGGACTCCAGTGAGTATTTGCCTGAGTGAAAATTGAAAGACTTGGAAGTCTCCAGGATCTGGGTCCCAGCACAGTATGTCCACGGCCCCATATAGCTCTGAAATGTGCATTCTATTCAGGTGAGAATGGTGGGATGGGCTCCTGTCTTTGCTGCTGAAATGTGATATGTTTGGGGACAGATTGCTGGAAGGCAGCTGCCCAGTAGTTTCCATGGGGATCCTGGCAGTGAAGAAGGCAGAACACAGTTCGTTTCTATAAATGAAAACAGAGAATTTGCAGAATATAGTAGGTTGAAACAAAAATCACGGAAAAACCCAGAGAGATTGGGGGCTGTGATTGTCACCTGACTCTTATCACAGGGTGTTTGGGGGACTTTTAGTTATGTATTACAATCCTCCTCATGCGAAGTGTCCGAGTAACTTCCTCCAGGGGCGGCTCTGGCTTTTTTGCTGCCCCAAGCACGGCAGTCAGGCCGCCTTTGGCGGCGTGCCTGCGGGAGGTCCGCCGGTCCCGCGGATTCGGTGGCACGCCTGCGGGAGGTCCACCGGTCCCGTCCCTTCGGTGTACCCGCCGCTGAAGCCACGGGACAGGCGGACCTCCCACAGGCATGCCGCCAAAAGCGGCCTGACTGCCGCCCTCAGAGCGAACGGCAGGCCACCCCCCCGCTTACCTCCTTTCTCTGTTCAGCCCCCTTGTCAGAGACTGCAACATCCCTGAACCTTTCTAACTGGGCAGGAAGAACATACGCTGTGATGGCACTAACCTAACCAAGCCAGCTCACTAGCTGTTTGTGTGTGGGAGCACAAAGGGGCATACAAATGTTTAGCATATCTGGCACGTAAATACCTTGCAAGCCGGCTACAATGCCGTATGAACGCCTGTTCTCACTTTCAGGTGACATCGTAAATAAGAATCATAGACTCATAGGGCTTGTCTACACTTGCAAGTTGGAGCGCATTAAATCAGCCCCGGGCGCCCTAACTCCTGAGGTGTCCACACTGGGACGTAGAGCGCCCGGACTCCGCGGCTGGAGCGCCCCTGGTAATCCACCTCCACGAGAAGCATAGAGCTTTCTGCGCCCCAGTGTGGACGCCCTGGTCTATTAATGCGCTCTGATCGGCCTCCAGGAAGTGTCCCACAATGCCTGTTCTAGCCACTCTGGTCATCACTTTGAAGTCTACTGCCCTGCCCTCAGATGACCAACCATCAGACCTGCCCTTTAAATTATCTGAGAATTTTGAAAGTCCCCTTCCTGTTTGCTCAGCCAGGCGTGGAGTGCTCTCAGCGAATCTTTCCAGGTGACCATCCCTCCACGCGCCAGGCGATCCCCAGTATGGAGCAATGGCGAGATGCTGGACCTCATCAGTGTTTGGGGGGAGGAAGCTGTCCAGTCCCAGCTGTACTCCAGCTGTAGGAATTACGATACCTATGGGCAGATATCAAGGGCCATGATAGAAAGGGGGCATGACCAGGGCGCAGTGCGGTGCAGGATTAAAGTGAAGGAGCTGCGGAACGCCTACCACAAAGGGCAGGAGGCAAACAGCCGCTCCGGTGCTGCCCCCACGACCTGCCAGTTCTACAAAGGGCTGGACGAGATACTTGGGGGCAACCCCACCTCCACTCCGAAGAGCACCATGGACACTTCAGAGGCCGTGGCAGCCCAGAGTGCAACAAGGCAGGAGGAGGAAAGCGGGAGCGAGGGTGCTGAGGAGGAGGGGGGCCCAGAGCCAGAGGACAGCCCGGCATCCCTAGATGCCTGCAGCCAGGAGCTGTTTTTAAGCCAGGAGGAAGGTAGCCAGTCGCAGCGGACGGTGCTTGGGGAAGAACCAACAGCAGAGGAGGTGCCTGGTAAGCGGCTTTGATTTTGAGAAGGGAGTTGTTGGGTGCAGGCTGTTGGGGCGAGGAGGGTTAGGGCTGCGTGCATGCCTAGATGCGGAATAGGGCGTTGGTGTAGTCTCGCACATCGCGGTAATCGGCCTCAGTGATCTCACTGAAGGTCTCATGCAGAAGCTGGGCAATCCGCTTGCGCAGGTTCCTTGGCAGAGCTGCCGGGCTCCTTGTTCCAGTACGGCTAACATGTCCACGCCAGTGTGCCGTGAGGGGTGGGGCGACCATTGCTGCACACAGGCAAGCTGAACATGGGCCAGGGCAGAAGCCGCATTGTAGTAGAAGGCCCTCCCTTGCTTCCCAGGTCACCCTCAGCAGTGAGATATCTTCCAGGACTAACCCATCCTGTGGAAAATGTGGGGACAGTGTTCAGTATAGGGGCCCCCTGCAGCTGTTGGCTCTCCCCAAGGCACAGACCCCAGAGAACAGTATGGTCCTGGAACAATCAGTCCCCCCTGCCCCTGTGGTTACTCACCATTTCGGGGCTCTTGTGGGTAATGTGCGCTCGCCTTGGGACAGGCAGTTTGTGTTATTGTGTGCGCTGTGCTTGTCTTTAAGTTCGGCCGAATCATTGCTCTGTCTAGTGTGAACAATGCTGCCTCTGTTAAATGTTGCATTTTGGCTTTACAAATGCAAACTTGAGATCCAGCCGTCCTTGTTCTCAACGGCCGAAAGGCTGCACAAACTCAGGAAGCCGCTGCGAAGAAGCCAGGAGGACCTTCTGCATGAAGTCATGCAGCAGTCCCTTACTGAAAATCAAAAAGTACAGGAGTGGCGGGAGACCGAAAGGAGGGTCTGCCAGGAGAATGCGGATCGCCGGCAACAAACCACAGAGCGGCTTCTAAGCATTATGGAGCGCCAAACGGACTTGATGCAGGCACTCACAGCACTGCATACAGAGCAGATCTGCGCCCGCCCCCCACCCTGCAGCCTTTATCCCAAAACTCTTTCCCTTGCGCCCCCATGTCACTGCCAACCCACTTTCCCCAACATCCGGGTTCTTATCACCACCAGCTGCTTCCAACACCTATACCTTCACCGCCTAGCCCTGCAAACTACGACCCTTACCCACTGCACTCAACCCCCATCACTATGCATTTTAGCCAGCCTGAAGTGCAACACTCATTGCACGACACTCCAGACAGGAAGGCTGAATATGATAACAGGACATACGTAAATCTGTGATTGTTCCATTCCCCACCCCGCCCCCTTCCCTCCTCCCACACAGCACAGATGTGTCATGCCATGTGTGTTTCTCCAGCAGTTGTGTTTCTTTTCAATAAATGAATTTTTTGGTTTTGGAAACATTCTTTATTGCATTAACTAAAAGATAGCATAGCCCAGGAAAGCAACTGGCACTGCTAGTCAGTGCATCATACATAGCAAACACAGATGCCTACTAACATTGGAACCACTGTACTTTACTCCCATGCAGGGCACCAAACATTACTGGTGGCTTTCAGCATCAAATTGCTCCCTCAAGGCATCCCTCATCCTTGCGGCACCGTGCTGGGCCCTTCTAATAGCCCTGGTCTCTGGCTGTTCAAATTCAGCCTCCAGGCGTTGAACCTCAGTGGTCCATGCCTGAGTGAAGCTTTCACCCTTCCCTTCACAAATGTTATGGAGGGTACAGCACGCAGCTATAACCATAGGGATGTTGTCATCGGCCAGGTCTAGCTTCCCATACAGACAGCGCCAGCAGGCCTTTAAATGGCCAAAAGCACACTCAACAGTCATTCTGCACTGACTCAACCTGTTGTTGAACCGCTCCTTGCTGCTGTCAAGGCTCCCTGTGTAGGGTTTCATGAGCCATGGCATTAAAGGGTAGGCGGGGTCTCCAAGGATCACAATGGGCATTTCGACTTCCCCTACGGTGATCTTCTGGTCCGGGAAGAAAGTCCCGGCTTGTAGCTTCCTGAACAGGCCAGTGTTCCGAAAGATGCATGTGTCATGCACCTTTCCAGACCAGCCTGTGTTAATGTCCGTGAAACACCCACGGTGATCCACAAGCACCTGGAGAACCATCGAGAAATACCCCTTCTGATTTATGTACTCGGAGGCTAGGTGGTCTGGTGCCAAAATTGGAATATGCATGCCATCTATCGCCCCTCCGCAGTTAGGGAAACCCATTTGTGCAAAGCCAGCCACAATGTCACGCACGTTGTTCAGAGTCACGGTTCTTCTGAGCAGGATGCAATTAATGGCCCTGCAAACTTGCATCAACACGATTCCAACGGTCGACTTTCCCACTCCAAACTGGTTAGCAACCGATCAGTAGCTGTCTGGAGTTGCCAGCTTCCAGATTGCAATAGCCACCCGCTTCTCCACTGGCAGGGCAGCTCTCAATCTCGTGTCCTTGCGCCGAGGGTAGAGGCGAGCTCAGCACACAGTCCCATGAAAGTGGCTTTCCTTATACGAAAGTTCTGTAGCTGCTGCTAGTCATCCCAGTCTTGCATGACGATGTGATCCCACCATTCAGTGCTTGTTTCCCGAGCCCAAAAGCAGCGTTCCATGGTGGTGAGCATGTCCGTGAATGCCACAAGCAATCTCGTGTCGTATGCGTTACGCGTGTCGACATCATCGTCGGACTCCTCACTGTCACTTTGTAGCTTAAGGAGTAACTCGACTGCCAAACGTGACGTGCTGGCGAGCAGGGCCAGCTTTAGGACCTGTGGGGCCTGATTCGAATACCCGGCGGCGGTCTGGGTCTTCGGCAGCACTTCGGTGTGGGGGGGAGGATCCGCTCCGCGTCTTCCGCGGCACTGAAGGACCCCCCGCCGCCGAAATGCTGCCGAAGACCCGGAGCGGACCGCTGCCGGGTGAGTAAAAAAAATTTAAAAGGCGCGGGGCCCGATTCCGGGGAATCGGGGGAATCAGCCTAAAGCCGGCCCTGCTGGCAAGACCCATCAGCTTATTCCTCAGCCGTTCAGGATCCATTCCCGCAAACTGAAAGGGAAGACAGAGCGTGCAGTACAAAAGACGTTGAAAGATGGCGCCAAATGTGGACGGAAGCACAGGGATTGCTGGGATGCGAAGCGATGCATCATGGGACCTTGGGAAAGGACCCAGGATGCCCCGCGCCCTCCCACAAACCTCAGCGCCAGAATGGGAACAGGTGCTCTGCGAGATAGCTGCCCATAATGCACCGCTCCGAATGCCGCTGCAAGTGCCGCAAATGTGGCCATGCCACTGCGCTTGCAGCTGACAGTGTGAACACATGGAAGCACTTTCCCTGATGCTGTCTCCGAGGGCTGGCTTAACTCCTGGCACTCTACATCTGCAAGTGTAGCCAAGGCCATAGAAGATTAGGGTTGGAAGAGACCTCAGGAGGTCATCTAGTCCAACCCCCTGCTCAAAGCAGGACCAATCCCCAACTAAATCATCCCAGCCAGGGCTTTGTCAAGCCTGACCTTAAAAACCTCTAAGGATGGAGATTCCTCCACCTCCCTAGGTAACCCATTCCAGTGCTTCACCACCCTCCTAGTGAAATAGTATTTCCTAATATCCAACCTACACCTCGCCCACTGCAACTTGAGACCATTGCTCCTTGTTATGTCATCTGCCATCACTGAGAACAGCAGAGCTTCATCCTCTTTGGAACCCCCCTCCAGGTAGTTGAAGGCTGTTATCAAATCCCCCCCCCCCACACACACACTCTTCTCTTCTGCAGACTAAACAAGCCCAGTTCCCTCAGTCTCCCCTCGTAAGTCATGTGCCCAAGTTCCCTGATCATTTTCGTTGCCCTCTGCTGGATTCTCTCCAATTTGTCCACATCCTTTCTGTAGTGGGGGGCCCAAAACTGGACGCAATACTCCAGATGTGGCCTCACCAGTGCCGAATAGAGGGGAATAATCACTTCCTTCGATCTGCTGGCAATGCTCCTACTAATGCAGCCCAATATGCCATTAGCCTTCTTGGCAACAAGGGCACACTGCTGACTCATATCCAGCTTCTCGTCCACTGCAATCCCCAGGTCCTTTTCTGCAGAACTGCTGCTTAGCCAGTTGGTCCCAGCCTGTAGCAGTACATGGGATTCTTCCGTCCTAAGTGCAGGACTCTGCACTTGTCCTTGTTGAACTTCATCAGATTTCTTTTTGCCCAATCCTCCAATTTGTCTAGGTCATACAGGACCCTATCCCTACCATCCAGGATATCTACCTCTCCACCCACCTTAGTGTCATCTGCGAACTTGCTGAGGGTGCAATCCATCCCATCATCCAGATCATTAATAAAGATGTTGAACAAAACTGGCGCCAGGACTGACCCCTGGGGTACTCGGCTTGATACCGGCTGCCAACTAGACATCGAGCCGTTGATCACTACCCATTGAGCCCGATAATCTAGCCATGTTATAGTCCATTCATCCAATCCATACTTTTTTAATTTGCTGGCAAGAATACTGTAGGAGACCGTATCAAAAGGTTTGCTGAAGTCAAGATATATCACGTCCACTGCTTTCACCATATCCACAGAGCCAGTTATCTCATCATAGAAGGCAATCAGGTTGGTCAGGTATGACTTGCCCTTGGTGAATCCATGTTGACTGTTCCTGATCACCTTCCTCTCCTCCAAGTGCTTCAAAATGGTGGAAGTGGGCAGCATTATCTCTAAAGTTTCACACTGTTTTGTTTTTGAGTGCGGTTATGTAAAAAAAAGTCTATGCTTATAAGTTGCACTTTCACGATAAAGAAATTACACTAGAGTACTTGCATGAGGTGAATTGAGAACTACTTCTTTTGTTTCTCTTTTTTACAGTGCAGATATTTGTCATAACAAATATAATATAAAGCGAGCACTGTGCACTTTGCATTCTGTGTTGTAATTGAAATCAATATATTTGAAAATATAGAAAAACATCCAAAATATTTATAATAAATTCAAATTGGTATTCTATTATTAACAGTGTGATTAAAACTACAATCAATTGCAACTATTTTTTAATCTAGTTAATTTGCTTTGCATTAATTGCTTGCGTTAACTGCAATTAATTGACAGTCCTACTAAATATCTTTAAAAATTCGGGGCTAGATGCCTATCTGCATCTTTAGGTGCCTAAATATCTGGCCCTAAGTGACTGAGGAGCCTAAGTCCCATTTTGATAGGCGACTTGGTAGCTGATTAAAAGCATTTATATTGGTAGTGCATATTTTGGTAAAAATAAGCTATAACCAATAAAGAAACTGATACAGAAAAAGCAGCAATACCTCCTTTAGAAATGGATGTAACTATATTGATACTTCCCCCAGCATGGCCTCACTTACACTGATATAAACATATAACTTCTGTTTACTGAAATAAGTTTTACCATTATGGACACTTTCAAAACCAATATACAGTAGAACTTCAGCGTTACGAACACCAGAGTTACGAACTGAGCAGTCAACCACACACCTCATTTGGAACCAGAAGTATGCAGTCAGGCAGCAGCAGGGACCAAAAAAAAAAGAGGCTAATACTGCACAATAATGTGTTAAATGTAAACCTCTAAAAAATAAAGGAAAAGCAGCATTTTTATTTTGCATATTAAAGTTTCAAAGCTGTATTAAGTCAATGGTCAGTTGTGAACTTTTGAACGAACATTTTCTTCAGAGTTACAAACAACCTCCATCCCCGAGGTGTTCATAACTCTGAGGTTCTACTGTAGTTAAATCAGTACAGATTTAGAAGTTGTTCGAGCTGGGACACCTGTAGTACGGTAATAAGTCTGCCGACTCATCACTGGGCACATGGGTGGTGGCTATATAGGCTGGAGGGAGGAGGGCTGAGCCTCCCCAAACAGCCCAGTGTGGCCCCGCCCATGTGCCGCCCACCCAGCACTCCGGGGCTGTGGGCACTGGGGATGCCCCCGGCGCTCTGGGGCTGCGGGCGCTCAGATGGCCCAGGGCTGGGGGGTGGGAGGAGGGCACATCCACAGTGGAGTGCTCTGGGCTCCAGTGGGGGAGGGAGGGCAGGAGAGGAGGGGGAGGGGCCTCAGGCAGAAGGGGAGGGGCCAGGAGCTAGCCTGCCCCAACAGCTGGTTCACCCACCACCCATGACTGGACACTACTGTGTTAACCCGTTGGGGTTCCATAATCTCCAAAGGATGGGAAGGGTCGGGAGTGCGGGGGGCGCTGGGCTGAAGAGGGGGCTGGCGACTGTGTAGAGCAGGGAGCAGCTGGTCAGGAAGGAAATGGCTGGGTAACCTACAGCATGGGAGATGGGACTGGAGGACATGGGGGCTAGGCTACAGGGGCCAGCGCCCAGCAGTAGCTGCAGCAGGATGCAGAGGCCAGCTCTGAGCAGGAGGAGGGCATCAGGGAAAAGGACTGTGGTGGAAGCCGCAAGGGACTGTGCTGGGGCCTGGCAGGTGCTGAGTTTATTGTGTTCCATTTGTATGGTAAAGCCACCGTGCCCAGGGCAATAGCCCCTTTGTGCCCAGAGTCCAGAGTCCGACTCGCAGCATGCACACATTCTGGGGAACCCCCTGAGGCCTGTAGAGCCCCTTGCTTGGATCACTCACTGCACTTGCCTCCGAGCATGCTACCAGACACCTAGGAGTTGGCATCCCATAGCACTCGCAGCGCCCTGCCGTGGATCAGGTACAGGTCACACCCCTTCACTGCCGGGCCAGGCGGGAGAATATTGGTGTTCCTCTCTCTCTCCCAGCAGCCTGCCTCGTGCCAGTCTGCCATGCTCCACCCAGCGCCTCCTAGGTATTCTAGCCTGTCTGAAAGCGCCAGTTCTCCTGCCTGGGAAACCCCAAAGCATCCCTGAGCCCACCTGTTATTTTATCAAGCAGCGAATTAAAACGGCTCCCAACGGGACAGTAGAAGCCGATGGTCACGGGCGTCGAGGTGTGCAGCAGTGTCTTGGAGAGGCAGCAGCAGTAAATATCATCTTCAGTCAGAAAATCTGGGGAAGAGGAGGCATCCGTAAACACCGAGAAATAAACATACCTGGTGCCCCCATCCTCCCCCCCAATCGGCTTGGCTGTTTGCCAGGAGTGGCTGGGCTGGACAGGATGTGAGAGCGCCCTTGGGAATGCACAGGGCCAGTGGCCGTGACCCTGTTCTCAGTCTCTTTACTAGCATAAGAAGCTCCACGCAGCAAATCTTTTTCCAGGGACACATTTCACTCTTTCTTCAGAACAACAAATGTTTTTAGCTCATCCTTCAGGAGCCTCAGCTCAGCACCTGCTAATCAGCCAAGTAGCCCATCGCTGAGAGGATACATGTTTCAGGCCAAAGTCTCTGGTCTGCGGTACTCTTTTTCAGTGCCCAAACAGTGCAATGGGAGCAGAAACCGCCAGTAACTCCCCAGCTGGAGGAGTTGCCAGTAGGCAGAGCTGGTACGGCTGTCGCCTATACCTCCCTCCCTGGAGCCCCCGGTGCCGAAGTCATGTCAGTAGCAAGGAGGGGCAGGCAGGGAGAGTGGCAAGAGCACAAATCCCCAGATGGTGTATAGTCTCTAGGGAGCCACAACCAGTGGGCTGCACTAAAATGGGCCTGGGCCGAGGATCAGGTTGCTGGCTCCTTGACAGCTCCTGTACCCAACATAAGCTGGATGCAGAAGAGAATCTGGCCCTGTGGGAGGAATCCTCCCCACCAGGCCACGCATAGGCGATGGCTGTGTAGCAGCTCTGTAGAGTTTGCTTAAACCCAGAAGCCCTGGGCCTCAGAGCTATGACTGTAGCAGGTGTGTTGTTCTTTGGGAGCCTTGTTTGCTTTCTGGGATAGAGTGAACTTTGGAGCTGATCCCTGTGCCCTGCGTAGGCAGACAGCCTGGGTACAGAGATCTTTGTTTGCACAGCATTTACAGAGGTTATTAACGTCTATAAATGAACATCTGTTGTAATGAACACCTATTGTTCCCTTGATCTTGATCACCACAGATAGGGAAAGGACTTTGAACAGATCTTTGATAGTTTTATACAACCTACAGAAACTATATGAGTTATGCCTCCGTGGAGCATCTGCTGGAATTCTCCCATGAATGTGGGAGAAGAAATCTGTGTCGTTTTAATACGCCGTTCCACTCTAAAGAGTGACTCTCTGGAACGGCCCCTTCTTAGCTGATCTGCTCCTTGGGCTGCATTTTCTGTTCCTGTTTGGCACAGAAGTGAGTATACTTCCCTGCGCCCTGATGTAGGTTAAAGCAGCCTAGGGGCTGCTCCAATCTGTGCCAGCTGGCTATCGTCCCTGTGCGACCATATAGAAGCTGAGAATAACTGCAGGGCAGCACATCCCTGGCCATGCACCCTCTTCACTCTGCACGTGAGGGGTGGCTCAGTGACGGGCTACACTGGCTGCCTGCCTGCCGAGAGCTCCCTCATGCCTGGGCAGTTCTCAGGTGGGCAGATCCAAATGTTTCCTGGACCCTTTGCTGAGGGGCTGGAACGTTACTGAGAATCTGGCCCTTTGTGGTTCTCAGTCAGAGTTGCACACTTCAGTAACTCATCCTTTTTGATTGTTTTTACCGGTCAGTATCTCCAAGCTAACACAGCTAAAAAGGAGACACTGGGATTCTTCTCCTTGTGCGTCATCAAGAGACTTGGGTCTAAAATCTGAACAGGCTACACCTGAGCAAACCCACTGACAAGGTGTCACTTGGGGAGGAGAAGAAAAGAGCCCTGATAGATTGTCAGATCTCAGGCTGGCCCATTTGATCTAAAGCCTGAGAACTGGGCTGTGCACAGATTCAATCAAATCATTTTAAAACCAGTTAAGGTAAATGGGTGCAAACCCCTGGCTTGGATAGACATGCTTAATCCAGAGCAATATTCTTTCTATGAGTTTAGCTTGCAAACCAATAGAAGGTGGTTTACACTGGTAGAACGGTGTCCATGTTAGGGCTTTGCACTGGACAAATACTGTATATAGAGTAGTTTCTCCTCCCTTGGTGTTCACACCTCAACTGCTAGAAGAGAGCCTCATCCTCCCTGATTGAACTAACCTCATTATCTCTAGACTGATTCTTGCCTGCATATTTATACCTGCCTCTGGAAACTTCCACTACTTGCATCTGACGAAGTGGGTATTCACCCACAAAAGCTCATGCTCCGATACGTCTGTTAGTCTATAACAGGCCTGCACAACACGCGGCCCGCGGGCCGCATGCGGCCCGCGTGGGCCCACTGTGCGGCCCGCGGGCAAGCGGTGGGGGGCGGTTTCCGGGTTCACCCCCTGCCCGGGGGCCCCGACCTCACAGCCCCGCGCGCCGCGCTCTGACTGTCAGAAGCGCGACTGCCGGGTTCGCCCCCTGCCGGCGGGGGGGGGGGGGGGGGGGCGCGACCTCAGCCCCGCGCGCCGCGCTCTGACTGCCCTGACAGTCAGAAGCGCGGTCCGACCTCCCCCACCCCTGGGCAGGGGGCGAACCCGGCAGCCGCGCTTCTGACTGTCAGGGCAGTCAGAGCGCGGCGCGCGGGGCTGAGGTCGCCCCCCCCCCGCCGACAGGGGGCGAACCCGGCAGCCGCGCTTCTGACTGTCAGGGCAGTCAGAGCGCGGCGCGCGGGGCTGAGGTCGCCCCCCCTCCCCTCCCCGCTGGCAGGGGGCGAACCCGGCAGCCGCGCTTCTGACAGTCAGAGCGCGGCGCGCGGGGCTGTGAGGTCGGGCCCCCCGGGCAGGGGGTGAACCCGGAAACCGCCCCCCCACCGCGGGCTGTGAGGTCGGCCCCCCCGCACACGCGTCGCCGTCTCCCGCGCCTCCTGCCTGGCGTCCAGCGTCACTTCCGGGGCTGCTGAGGCGGGAAGCGCTGGCTGGGCACGAGGCAGACCTGGTAAGTCCAAGCGAGGGGGGAGGCATCCGGCCTGGGCTCTAGCCGCAGCTCACGGGGGCTGGGGTCAGGGGGATGTCCAGCTCAGAGGGGCTGGGCTCTGAGCTGGGGTCAGGGCTGCGGGGGGATGGGGTCGGGGGGGTGTCTGGCTCAGAGGGGCTGGCGGTCTGGGGGGTGTCCGGCTCAGAGGGGCTGGGCTCGGAGCTGGGGGTCAGGGCTGGGGGGGGGGCTGGGGTCAGGGGGTGTCAGGCTCAGAGGGGCTGGCGGTTAGGGGGGTGTCCGGCTCAGAGGGGCTGGACTCGGAGCTGGGGGTCAGGGCTGCTGGGGGATGGAGTCGGGGGCTGCTCAGCTCACAGGGGCTGGGCTCGGAGCTAGGGGTCAGGGCTGGGGGGGGCTGGGATCAGGGGGTGTCTGGCTCAGAGGGGCTGGCAGTCAGGGGGGTGTCCGGCTCAGAGGGGCTGGACTCGGAGCTGGGGGTCAGGGCTGCTGGGGGATGGGGTCGGGGGGTGCTTAGCTCAGAGGGGCTGGGCTCGGAGCTAGGGGTCAGGGCTGGGGGGGGGCTGGGGTCAGGGGGTGTCAGGCTCAGAGGGGCTGGCGGTTAGGGGGGTGTCCGGCTCAGAGGGGCTGGACTCAGAGCTGGGGGTCAGGGCTGCTGGGGGATGGGGTCGGGGGCTGCTCAGCTCAGCTCACAGGGGCTGGGCTCAGAGCTAGGGGTCAGGGCTGGGTGGCGCTGGGGGGGGGGGCGTGTTTCAGTACGCCCGGGGGGGTTCGGCCCTCGGCTATTTTCTTTGGAGTAATATGGCCCTCGCCGCTTTACGAGTTGTGCAGGCCTGGTCTATAAGGTGCCACAGGACTCTTTGTTGCTTTGTATATAGAGAAGCCCTTAGACAATAAACGTGAAGCCCAATGCCTCTATCATTACAGTCTCTATTCAAAGCAGAGCCACACTTTAACAGCTTGCTATTTTATAACTAAAACAATGCAAATTAATGTCAACTGAAAACATTTCATTCCAAACCCAATCCCTACTTGCTTCCTCTGCTAAGGCAGGTTACACCCTTCCAACATTTGTTTTTATTTTAAATATGTATTGTGTTCCTTCCCTCTGATTTTCTTTGCCAAATTCAATTCCTTCTCAGACAGGTCAGTTTGGGCCCCACAATTAGGGTTTATAAAAACAAGGTTTTAAACAATTTAAAGTGAGTAGAATGGTTTCCATACGGTCTTTCTTTACTTCCCGTGCACACAGGGTTTTCCTGTGGAATTAAACTTTCCCTAGCAGGGTTGTAACCCAAAGCCAAGAGCCTTTTGCAAATGCATGCAAATGAGAATGTGAAACTGATTAAAAACTACAATGAGATTGTTCAACATGAGTGAAAAGCAAAAAAGTAGGGCTGTCAAGCGATTAAAAAAATTACAATGAATTGCACTGTTATATTTATTTTTATTACAAATATTTATGCTGTAAAAAACAAAATAAATAGTATATTTCAATTCACCTCATACAAGTACTGTAATGCAATCTCTTTATCATGAAAGTTGAACTTACAAATGTAGAATTATGTACAAAAAATATCTGCATTCAAAAATAAAACAATGTAAAATGTAGAGCTTACAAGTCCACTCAGTCCTATTTCTTGTTCAGCAAGTCACTCAAACAAGCAAGTTTGTTTACATTTTCAGAAGATAATGCAACCCGCTTCTTGTTTACAATGTCACCTGAAAGTGAGAACAGGTGTTCACATGGCACTGTTGTAGCCGGCGTCACAAGATAATTACGTGCCAGATGCACTAAAGATTCATATGTCCCTTCATGCTTCAACCACCATTCCAGAGGACATGCGTCCATGCTGATTGTGGGTTATTAGCCATTAGCCTTCCTGGCAACAAGGACACACTGTTGACACATATCCAGCTTCTCGTCCACTGTAATCCCGAGTTCCTTTTCTGCAGAACTGCCGCTTAGCCAATCGGTCCCCAGCCTGTAACGGTGTATGGGGTTTCTTCCGTCCTAAGGGCAGGACTCTGAACTTGTCCTTGTTGAATCTTATCAGATTTCTTTTGGCCCAATCCTCCAATTTGTCTAGATCACTCTGGACCCTATCCCTACCCTCCAGCTTATCTACCTCTCCCCCCACCTTAGTGTTATCTGCGAACTTGCTGAGGGTACAATCCATCCTATCATCTAGATCATTAATGAAGACGTTGAACAAAACCGGCCCCAGGACTGACCCCTGGGCCACTTTGCTTGATACCGACTGCTAACTGGACATCGAGCCATTGATCACTATACGTTGAGTCCGATGATCTATTTAGCTTTCTATCCACCTTATAGTCCATTCATCCAATCTATACTTTTTTAAACTTGCTGGCAAGAATACTGTGGGAGCCCCTATCAAAAGCTTTGCTAAAGTCAAGGTATATCACATCCACTGCTTTCCCCCTATCCTCAGAGCCAGTTATCTCACCATAGATGGCAATCAGGTTGGTTAGGCATGACTTGCCCTTGGTGAATCCATGTTGACTGTTCCTGATCACCTTCCTCTCCTACAAATGCTTCAAAATGGATTCCTTGAGGACCTGCTCCATGATTTTTCTGGGGACTGAGGTGAGGCTAACCGGTCTGTAGTTTCCTGGGCTCTCTTTCTTCCCTTTTTTAAAGATGGGCACTATATTTGCCTTTTTCCAACCTCCCCCGATCGCCATGAATTTTCAAAGATAATGGCCAATGGCTCTGCAATCACATCAGCCAACTCCCTCAGCACCCTCAGATGCATTAGATCTGGGCCCATGGACTTGTGTATGTCCAGCTTTTCTAAATAGTCTTTAACCTGTACTTTCACCACTGAGGGCTGCTCACCTCCTCCCTATACTGTGCTGCCCGTGCAGCAGTCTGGGAGCTGACCTTGTCTGTGAAGACCGAGGCAAAAAAAGGCATTGAGTACTTCAGCTTTTTCCACATCATCTGTCACTAGGTTGCCTCCCCCATTCAGTAACGGTCGCACACTTTCCCTGACCTTCTTCTTGTTGCTAACATACCTGTAGAAACCCTTCTTGTTACCCTTCACGACCCTTGCTAGCTGCAACTCTAATTGTGCTTTGGCCTTCCTGATTACACCCCTGCATGCTCGAGCAATATTTTTATACTCCTCCCCAGTCATCTGTCCAATTTTCCACTTATTGTAAGCTTTCTTTTTGAGTTTAAGCTCACCGAAGATTTCTCTGTTAAGCCAAGTTGTCACCTGCCATATTTGCTGTTCTTTCTGCACATCAGGATGGTTTGTTCCTGTGCCCTCAATAAGGCTTCTTTAAAATACAGCCAGCTCTCCTGGACTCCTTTCCCCCTCATATTAGCCTCCCAGGGGATCCTGCCCATCAGTTCCCTGAGTGAGTCAAAGTCTGCTTTTCTGAAGTCCAGGGTCCGTATTCTGCTGCTCTCCTTTCTTCCTTTTGTCAAGATCCTGAACTCGACCATCTCACGGTCACTGCTGCCCAGGTTGCCACCCACTTCTACTTCCCCTACCAATTCTTCCCTGTTTGTGAGCAGTAGAATGTTTAGCATATCTGGCACGTAAATACCTTGCAATGCCGGCTACAAAAGTGCCATGCTAATGCCTGTTCTCATTTTCAGGTGACATTGTAAATAAGAAACCAGCAGCATTATCTCCTGTAAATGTAAACAGACTTGTTTATTTTAGCGACTGGCTGATAAGAAGTAGGACTGAGTGGACATGTAGGCTCTAAAGTTTTACGTTGTTTTGTTTTGGGTGCAGTTATGTAACAACAACAAAATCTTCATTTGTAAGTTGCACTTTCACGATAAAGAGATTCCATTACGGTACTTGTATGAGGTGAACTGAAAAATAATATTTCTTTTGTTTATCATTTTTACAGTATAAATTATTTGTAATAAAAATAATAATATAAAGTGAGCACTGTATACTTTGTATTCTGTGTTGTAATTTAAATCAATATATTTGAAAATGTAGAAAAACATCCAAAAATATTTAATAAATTTCATTTGGTATTCTATTGTTTAACAGTGCGATTAAAACTGTGATTAATTTTTTTAATTCCGATTAATTTTTTTGAGTTAATCATGTGAGTTAACTGCGATTAATTGACAGCCCTACAAAAAAGTAAACAACAAAGACAAATAGTGAGTCAAAGGGCCAGATCTTCCTCTGATGTAAACCAACATAATTCCAACGTAAATGCCAACATAACTCCAGGAGCTCAAAGACTTTAAGGCCAGAAGGGACCATTGTGATCATCTAGTCTGACCTCCTGCACATCACAGGCCACAGAACCTCACCCATCCCCTCCTGTAATAGACCATAACTTCTAACTGAGTTACTAAAGTCCTCAAATCATGATTTAAAGACTTTAAGCTACAGAGAATCCACCATTTACATTAGTTTAAACCTGCAAATGACCTGTGCCTCATGCTGCAGAAGAAGGTGAAAACCCCCCAGGGTCTCTGCCAATCTGATCTGGAAGAAAATTCCTTCCTGACCCCAAATATAGCGATCAGTTGGACCCTGAGCATGTTGGCAAGACCCATGAGCCAGACACCTTGGAAAGAATTCTCTGTAGTAACTCAGAGCCCTCCCCAGCACATGCCCCATCTCCAGACATTGGGGATATTTGCTACTAGCAGTCACCAATCAGCCACATACCGTTGTAGGCAGGCTCACAATACCATCCCCTCCATAATCTTACCAAGTTCAGTCTTGAAACTAATTAGGTTTTTTGCCCCCACTGTTCCCCTTGGAAGGTGTTCGAGAACTTCACTCCTCTGATGGTTAGAAACTTTGCTCTAATTTCAAGCCTTAACTTGTTGATAGCCAGTTTATATCCATTTGTCTTGTGTCAACACTGGTGCTTAACTTAAATAACTCCTCTCACTCCCTGATGTTTATCCCTCTAATGTATTTATAGAAACCAATCTTATCTCCCTTCAGCTTTATTTGGTTAGGCTAAACAAGCCAAGCTCCTTGAGTCTCCTCTCCTCTCCACTCCTCTGATCATCCTAGTAGCCCTTCTCTGCACCTGTTCCAGTTTGAATTAATCTTTTAGACATGAGAAACTGGAATTGCACACAGTATTCCAGATGATGTCTCACCAATGCCTTCTATAATGGCTATAATATTTCCCTCATTAACCTTCTTCATGGCTGCATCACACTGGTGGCTCATAATTAAGGCTGCAAGTTTGTCATGGAGGTCACAGATTCCGTGACCTCAATGACTTCTGCAGCGGCCAGTGCGCCTGGCCCAGGGGCAGCTCAGGTATCCCCTGCGCCACTCACACCAGCCACTGCTGGGACAGTCTCAGGCTACCACGCCCCCCTCCCCCAGCAGCAGCAGGAGTTTGGGTGTGAGAGGGGTCAGGGAGTTGGGGCACGGGATGGGGTGAGATGGGGTCTGGGCGGCGCTTACCGCGGGGGCTCCCTGGAAGCATCAACATCCCCCTCGCTCAGCTCCTAGGTGGAGGCATGGTCAGGCAGCTCTGCACACTGCCTCCGCCTGCAGGCACCGCCCCCGCAGCTCCCATTGGCCACGGTTCCTGGCCAATGGGAGCTGCGAAACCAGCGTTCTGGGCACAGGCAGCACGCAGAGCTGCCTGGCCATGCCTCCACCTAGGAGCCGAGCGAGGGGGATGTCCCCACTTCCGGGGAGGCGTGGAGACAGGTAGGGAGCCTGCCGGCCCCGCCAACCCCTCCCCCCAGCACTAGCGGGGGTCCCGACCGGGCTATGCACCGCCGCCCACTCGCCTCCCCCCAGCACCCGCAGCACCGCCGGGCTACCCCTCCGTCCCCAAGATTTAGTCATGGGTATATAGTAGAAGTCACGGACAGGTCATGGGTGAATTTTTGTTTACTGCCTGTGACCTGTCCATGACTTTTACTAAAAATACCCATGACAAAAACGTAGCTTTACTCAATCATCCTGCGATGAACCAATGCACCCAGGTCTTTGTCCACCTTTATAACTTTCAACTGATAAGTCCTCAGCTTAGCCTCTAAATGCATGACCTTGCAGTTTGCACTATTAAATTTTATCCCATTTCTACTACTCTCGTTTTTTTCTATTACTCCCACTGATTATTTACACTAGAAGAGGGACTTGTCTGAGGTTTTCTCAGTTTTAATGGAGGGTTTATTAGTGATGCAGAGAAGGAAGTTTAGTTTTGTAAAAATGTATGGACCTGTA
This sequence comes from Emys orbicularis, assembly GCF_028017835.1. Lineage (NCBI taxonomy): Eukaryota > Metazoa > Chordata > Testudines > Emydidae > Emys > Emys orbicularis. The sequence goes on along the minus strand of NC_088703.1, from coordinate 6,678,600 downwards.
AACTGCCCACACAAAAATGCATGCTTTTAATTTACACAAGCAGTTACAGTAATTGTGTGCATGGTCAGGGAACTGCATGTGCAAATGACCAGTTATTAGACAGTGGGACTAAGTGGACATATTAACACAGAGTTCCTGTGAATGGTGCATTCACATTGCATGCAGATTATGCACAGAAGCAAAACACTCTAGACTGTGATTTTTAGCCAGACTTTTAAACCTTCTTCTTCCGCTCTTTCTTCCTATATTTATTATTTCCACATTCCCTCGGTCTCTCCTCTCCCCCGGTGCCACCAACCTCTCGCTCCCCTCCCTCTTCTTTTCCACAATGGCATGCCAGAACCATGGCTGGCCAGAGTGTTAAATGCCTAACCCAGAAGGATTTATTTTTGCACAGAGGGGCCTTGCCTTTCGAATGCTGTCAGTGCAGGCAGGTCATGGCAGGGAGCACCTTGAGCTGTGCTTCCTACCAGCTCTGTTGGAGATCAGACGGTGTGCTCAGCAGGGCCTGTGGTCTGCCAAAGCTTGGGAGTCAGTATGACCCGACGGGTAGGTCTGCCCTGCAATTAGACACCTACAGCTGGCCCATGCCAGTTGACTCAGTTTAGGGGACTCTGGCTAAGAGGCTGTTTAATTGTGGTGTAGAGTTTCCCGGTTGAGCAAGCTTTGGGACCCTCCCACTTCGCAGGATCCTAGAGCCCGGGGCCAAACACCTACACAACAATTAGACAGTCCCTGTGAGTCTGCGTCAGCTGGCATGAGCCAGCCGCAGGTTTTTAATTGCAGGATAGACAGACCCTAAGAGGTTAATGACTCAGCCTACAAGTGCCTCTTCTCGGCAGCTTTTAGAAAGAGAGGAGGGGGGAGCCGAATTGCTATTAGAGCAGGGGTTCTCAAACTGGGGGTCGGGATCCCTCAGGGGGTCGCGCGGTTATTACATGGGGGATTGCGAGCGGTCAGCCTCCACCCCAAACCCCGCTTTGCCTCCAGCATTTATAATGGTGTTAAATATATAAAAAAGTGTTTTTAATTTATAAGGGGCTTGCTATGTGAAAGGGGTCACCGGTACAAAAGTTTGAGCACCCCTGTATTAGAGCATGGAGAGGGGGAGCTCAGGAACTGGAGGGCAGAGAACCATCAGGGGAGGTACCAATTGTGGACTCCTGGATGTTGGACGGTATATTGTAACCAAAAAAATCTGCCTGACCCAGACCTGGGCAGCTCAATGAAAACCCTTGCTTGACATGGAGCTACAGTCAGAAGAGTAGGGATCAGCTGTGTTAGGAGTTGTTCTAGGGATTATCGAGGGCCAGTTCTCTGGCCTGGGTTCTACAGGAGGTCAGATTACATTATCATAATGGTCCCTTCTGGTTTTAGAATCTATGACTGGAATGGAAAATTGCTCAGTGTTGGCAACTCTCATGGTTTTATCATGAGTTTTGCAATACTGGGTTTTTTTTAAAGCTCCAGCTCCCGGATTCATGTCATTCCGCTTCTATTTAAAAAAAGAAGTCACTGTATAACCTTGAACCATACTCCCTCCTCTCCAGTGCATACAAAAGGCAGCTGCTGGCCTCCCAGGCTCAGAGCACCAGCCATGCGCTTCCCTCTTAAACACACATTTCTTCTTTAAATTTAATTTAATTTCTGCAAGAGCCCAGCACTAACATATAACTCAATCCTACACTGCCTTCAACACAGCACTTTATTAGAGAGGGGTGTGATCCAGTGGATAGTTCGCTAGCCAGAGACCTGTCTTCCACTCCCTGCTCTGCTGCAGACTTCCTGTGAGATCTTGAGCAAGCCTCAATCTCTCTGTGCCTCAGTTTCCCAGCTGAAGATGGCAGATGACAGTACTGCCCTGCCTGAAGAGGGAGGCTAGATGCTTTAAAGAACTGTGAGGCCCCGTAATGGGGGCTGGATCAATGCCAGAGACAGCTAGGTACAATCCAAAAGACATCAGGGGAAAATCCATGGCTGGTAGGACTAAGGAAATAAGGAATTCTTTAAGTACATACATAAGAACATAAGAAAGGCCGTACCGGGTCAGACCAAAGGTCCATCTAGCCCAGTATCCTGTCTACCGACAGTGGCCAATGCCAGGTGCCCCAGAGGGAGTGACCCTAACAGGCAATGATCAAGTGATCTCTCTCCTGCCATCCATCTCCATCCTCTGACAGACAGAGGCTAGGGACACCATTCCTTACCCGTCCTGGCTAATAGCCATTAATGGAGTTAACCACCATGAATTTATCCAGTTCTCTTTTAAACTCTGTTATAGTCCTAGCCTTCACAACCTTCTCAGGTAAGTTGACTGTGCGCTGCGTGAAGAAGAACTTCCTTTTATTTGTTTTAAACCTGCTGCCTATTAATTTCATTTGATGACCCCTAGTTCTTGTATTATGGGAATAAGTAAATAACTTTTCCTTATCCACTTTCTCCACATCACTCATGATTTTATATACCTCTATCATATCCCCCCTTAGTCTCCTCTTTTCCAAGCTGAAGAGTCCTAGCCTCTTTAATCTCTCCTCATATGGGACCCGTTCCAAAACCTTAATCATTTTAGTTGCCCTTTTCTGAACCTTTTCTAGTGCCAGTATATCTTTTTTGAGATGAGGAGACCACATCTGTACGCAGTATTCGAGATGAGGGCGTACCATTGATTTATATAAGGGCAATAATATATTCTCAGTCTTATTCTCTATCCCCTTTTTAATGATTCCTAACATCCTGTTTGCTTTTTTGACCGCCTCTGCACACTGCGTGGACATTTTCAGAGAACTATCCACGATGACTCCAAGATCTTTTTCCTGACTTGTTGTAGCTAAATTAGCCCCCATCATATTGTATGTATAGTTGGGGTTATTTTTTCCAATGTGCATTACTTTACATTTATCCACATTAAATTTCATTTGCCATTTTGTTGCCCAATCACTTAGTTTTGTGAGATCTTTTTGAAGTTCTTCACAGTCTGCTTTGGACTTAACTATCTTTAGCAGTTTAGTATCATCTGCAAACTTTGCCACCTCACTGTTTACCCCTTTCTCCAGATCATTTATGAATAAGTTGAATAGGATCGGTCCGAGGACTGACCCTTGGGGAACACCACTAGTTACCCCTCTCCATTCTGAGAATTTACCATTTATTCCTACCCTTTGTTCCCTGTCTTTTAACCAGTTCTCAATCCATGAAAGGACCTTCCCTTTTATCCCATGGCAGCTTAATTTACATAAGAGCCTTTGGTGAGGGACCTTGTCAAAGGCTTTCTGGAAATCTAAGTACACTATGTCCACTGGATCCCCCTTGTCCACATGTTTGTTGACCCCTTCAAAGAATTCTAATAGATTAGTAAGACACGATTTCCCTTTACAGAAACCATGTTGACTATTGCTCAACAGTTTATGTTTTTCTATGTGTCGGACAATTTTATTCTTAACTATTGTTTCGACTAATTTGCCCGGTACAGACGTTAGACTTACCGGTCTGTAATTGCCGGGATCACCCCTAGAGCCCTTTTTAAATATTGGCGTTACATTAGCCAACTTCCAGTCATTGGGTACAGAAGCCGATTTAAAGGACAGGTTACAAACCTTAGTTAACAGTTCCGCAACTTCACATTTGAGTTCTTTCAGAACTCTTGGGTGAATGCCATCTGGTCCCGGTGACTTGTTAATGTTAAGTTTATCAATTAATTCCAAAACCTCCTCTCGTGACACTTCAATCCGTGACAGTTCCTCAGATTTGTCACCTACAAAAGCCAGCTCAGGTTTGGGAATCTCCCTAACATCCTCAGCCGTGAAGACTGAAGCAAAGAATCCATTTAGTTTCTCCGCAATGACTTTATTGTCTTTAAGCGCTCCTTTTGTATCTCGATCATCAAGGGGCCCCACTGGTTGTTTAGCAGGCTTCCTGCTTCTGATGTACTTAAAAAACATTTTGTTATTACCTTTGGAGTTTTTGGCTAGCCGTTCTTCAAACCCCTCTTTGGCTTTTCTTACTACATTCTTGCACTTAATTTGGCAGCGTTTATGCTCCTTTCTATTTGTCTCACTAGGATTTGACTTCCACTTTTTAAAGGAAGTCTTTTTATCTCTCACTGCTTCTTTTACATGGTTGTTAAGCCACGGTGGCTCTCTTTTAGTTCTTTTACTGTGTTTCTTAATTTGGGGTATACATTGAAGTTGGGCCTCTATTATGGTGTCTTTAAAAAGCGCCCATGCAGCTTGCAGGGATTTCACTTTAGTCACTGTACTTTTTAACTTCTGTTTAACTAACCCCCTCATTTTTGCATAGTTCCCCCCTTTGAAATTAAATGCCACAGTGTTGGGCTGTTGAGATGGTCTTCCCACCACAGGGATGTTGAACGCTATTGTATTATGGTCACTATTTCCAAGCGGTCCTGCTATAGTTACCTCTTGGACCAGCTCCTGCGCTCCAGTCAGGACTAAATCTAGAGTTGCCTCTCCCCTTGTGGGTTCCCGTACCAGCTGCTCCATGAAGCAGTCATTTAAAGTATCGAGAAATTTTATCTCTGCATTTCGTACTGAAGTGAAATGTTCCCAGTCAATATGGGGATAATTGAAATCCCCCACTATTATTGAGTTCTTAATTTTGATAGCCTCTCTAATTTCCCTTAGCATTTCATCATCACTATCACCGTCCTGGTCAGGTGGTTGATAATAGATCCCTAATGTTATATTCTTATTAGAGCATGAAATTTCTATCCATAGAGATTCTATGGAACATGCGGATTTGCTTAAGATTTTTACTTCATTTGATTGTACATTTTCTTTCACATATAGTGCCACTCACCCCCCGCACGACCTGTTCTGTCCTTCCTATATATTTTGTACCCCGGAATGATTGTGTCCCATTGATTGCTCTCAGTCCACCAGGTTTCTGTGATGCCTATTATATCAATATCCTCCTTTATCACAAGGCACTCTAGTTCACCCATCTTATTATTTAGACTTCTAGCATTTGTGTACAAGCACTTTAAAAACTTGTCACTGTTTATTGTCTGCCCTTTTCTGATGTATCAGATTCTTTTTTATGTGAATGTTTATCATCTGATCTGGCCCCTACTTTATCCTCTTCCATCCTCTCCTCCTGACTATAACCTAGAGAATCTCTATCAATAGACTCTCCCCTAAGAGAAGTCTCTGTCCGAGCCACATGCTCCTCTGCAGCAGTCGGCTTTCCCCCATCTCCTAGTTTAAAAACTGCTCTACAACCTTTTTAATGTTAAGTGCCAGCAGTCGGGTTCCACTTTGGTTTAGGTGGAGCCCATCCTTCCTGTATAGCCTCCCCCCATTCCAGAAGTTTCCCCAGTTCCTAATGAATGTAAACCCCTCCTCTCTACACCATCGTCTCATCCACGCATTGAGACTCTGAAGCTCTGCCTGCCTACCTGGCCCTGCGCGTGGAACTGGGAGCATTTCTGAGAATGCCACCATAGAGGTCCTGGATTTCAGTCTCTTTCCTAGCAGCCTAAATTTGGCCTCCAGGACATCTCTCCTACCCTTCCCTATGTCATTGGTACCTACATGTACCACGACCACCGGCTCCTCCCCAGCACTACACATAAGTCTGTCTAGATGCCTCGAGAGATCCGCAACCTTCGCACCAGGCAGGCAAGTCACCATACGGTTCTCCCGGTCATCACAAACCCAGCTATCTACGTTTCTAATGATCGAATCTCCCAATACTAATACCTGCCTTTTCCTAGCAACTGGAGTTCCCTCCCCCGGAGAGGCAACCTCAGTGCGAGAGGCAACCCCAGCACCATCTGGAAGGAGGGTCCCAACTATGGGAAGGTTTCCCTCTGCTCCCGTTGACTGCTCTGCTTCCCTGGGCCTTTCATCCTCCTCAACAGCGCAGGGGCTGTCTGACCGGAGGTGGGACAATTCTACAGTGTCCCGGAAAGCCTCATCAACATACCTCTCTGCCTCCCTTAGCTCCTCCAGTTCCGCCACCCTTGCCTCCAAAGTCCGTACATGGTCTCTGATGGCCAGGAGCTCCTTGCACCGAATGCACACATACGCCACCTGCCCACGGGGCAGGTAATCAGACATGCTACATTCAGTGCAATAAACTGGATAGCCCCCACTCTGCAGCTGGGCTTCTGCCTGCATTTTCTCCTAGTTAATGAAGGGGTTGTTTAAAGCAAGAAGTTTTGAATGTAGTTTGGGCTATAGGTTTTAAGGGGAATAAAGGGTTTAAGATAGAACCGGCAAGGGACCCTCGCCCCCTTCCTGCTCCCCTTCCAAACTCCCTTGCGAAACTCCCTGTTAGCAGCCCCTGTTCGCAAAAGCTCCCTGGTCGCTTGTGCGCTGCTTTATAAAGCCCTGGCCTGGGTGAATGCCCCAGTATAAGTATATTAGGAACAAAAGAAATCCTTGCAGTGGTACAGACCTTTCACTAGATGGAGATGGTAACGTTGTTAATAATGCCACAGAGAAGGCAGAAGTGTTCAATAAATATTTCTGCTCTATATTTGGAAAACAGCACGATGAAGTACTCATATCAGATGAGGTTGAGGAAGAACTTTCCAGTCCATTAGCAAATAAGGAGACTGTTAAACAACATTTACTAGCGGTAAACGTTTTAAAAATCAGCCGGCCCAGATCACTTGTACCCAAGAATCCTAAAAGAGTTGGTTAAGGAGATCTCTGACCCACTTACGCTAATTTGTAATAAATCTTGTAATACTGGAGCTAATGCTGTGCCAATGTTCAAAAAGGACAAAAGTGGGAGGACCCAGGTAACTGTAGGCTGGTTAGCCTGGCATCAATTCTGGGCAAAATAATAAAAAACGGATACAGGATTCAACTGATAAAGAATTAAAGGATGAGAATATAATTAATACAAGTCAACATGGTTTTATGGAAAATAGATCTTGCCAAACAATAATGATTTCATTCTTAAATGAGATTACAAGTTTGGTTGTTAAGGTAACTGCAGAGATGTAATACATTTATACTTCTGTACGGTGACTTGGTTATAATGTATAAGTACCTTCACGGGGAGAAATACCAGGTACTAAAGGACTCTCATCTAGCAAAGAAAGACAGAATAGGAACGAGTGGCTGAAAGCTGAAGCCAGACAAATTCAAATTAGACTAGACACAATGTTTTAACAGTGAGTGTGATGAACCATTGGAACAAACTACCAAGGGAATTAATGGAGTCTTCATGTCTTTCTGGAAGACAGGCTTTATCTGGACACAAGTTATTGGGCTCAGTACAGTGGTGGATGAGTGAAATTTAGTGGCCTCTTGGCACACCTACCAGATCAGGCCTCATAGGCCAGTTAGGAACCTGAGGAACAACTGTCTTCCCCTGGTTCCTGCATCACACTGGGGCTTAGATGTCCAGACATGTAACCTAGAGGCAGAAACTTGGGTACCTATGGAACTTGTACTGCAAAAACAAAGGCACCGAGTGGGTTTAGGCGCCTTTATAGTCCAGTGCCAGCGGAGTGGGGATTTTGTGATTTCCAATGGAACCTCATTCTGGGATTTAGGTGCTTAACATAGCCCCAGTCCTTTTTGTGAAGCTAACCCGTCAGGTCTAAAGACATTGATAGACGGGATACAGTGGGAGAGCCAGAGAAAGGCGCTAATTTAGATTCATGTTCCCAGAGGCGGATTTACAATGAAACACACAGTGCCCTGACACGGGCCCCAGGGCCGGGCAGCCCAGCACCATCCAGCACCCCCTGGGGGGGGGCGGAAGCTGTGGGGGAGAGCAGGGAGGGAGCCATTTAAGAGCCGTGCTGAAGGTACGGCGTGCGGTGCGTTCTCCCAGACGGTGAGCAGGCCGCGCTGGCGGCCAGGTGAGGCAGGCAGGTGAGGGGCCGGCTGGGGGCGCACTGTAGGGGAGGCGGGCGTGCTTCCCTGGTGGGGCATCCGCCCGTGCCTGTCCTGCTGCCCGGCTTCTCTGGACGCCGGGCAGCGCAGGTGCAGTCCCTGGCGTGCACTGCTGCTGGCGGCCCCTGGAGAAAGGCCAGGGGAAGGGAGCGGCAGGCCAGGGGGGTCTCTGCTCTCACGTGCTGCTGCCGCCACAGCTCCCTTTGGAAGTGAACAGGAGCAGTGGCGGGGCAGGGACACGTCCACCAGCCAGGTAAGGTAACCCAGCGGCCGCGACTGGGACTGCCCCAGCCCCGACCCCTCCCCCCCCCCCCGGCACACTGCCCCCTACACACACACCCCAGCCTCCTGCCCTGAGCCGCTCAGGGCAGGGGGCTGGGGTGGTCCCCACACCCCCGTCAGCCCCCTGCCCTCACTCCTGTCTCCCCACACACACCCAGCCCCACTCCACAACCCCTGCCCTGACTCCTGCACCCCCCATCCCCACCCCCTCCCTGAGCACCAAACGGGAGTTCCTGCACCCCCACCATCCCCACCTGCACCCCTCGCACCAAACAGAAGCTGTCCCAGGTAAGAGCTCCACACCCCAACCCTCTGCCCCAGTCCTGAGCCCCCTCCCACACCCTAACTCCTGGCCAGACCCCGCACCCCAACCCCCAGCCCGCTCCTGCACCCTAACTCCCTCCCAGACCCCACACCCCAACCCTGAGCCTCCTCCCACATCCTAACTCCTGGTCAGACCATGCACCCCAATGTTTTTTTAAGGTTTTTTTTTATAAAGCGCTCTTATCCAAAGCACTTTACACTAGTTAGCTAATGGTACAAACAATATTTGGAAAGATCATTAAGTGGTCTGCCGAGACCCTTAGCAATTTTCAAGTGGTCTGTGAAAAAAAAGTTAGACTAGAAAACCAATCAAGGTACCTCACTTTATTTTCATTTACTTCCCATTATTTATAATATAGGAGGAGGATGAAGAAAAAAAGAATGAAAAACAGGGGTGGGGGAGATAAGAGAGAATGTTCCTTTTCTTGGCTGGGTCCCGAGGGGGGGGCCCCAAAAATGAAGCCGAGCCCAGGGCCCCACTAACTCTAAATCCGCCACTGCATGTTTCTAGATTCATAAAGTTTACGGGCTGAAGGGACAATTAGGTTCATCCCTTCAAGAAGGGTGCTGGTAAATTGGAGTGGGCTCAGAGAAGAGCCATAAGACTGATTCAAGGATTAGAAAACCTGCCTGATAGTGAGAGACTCAATGAGCCCAGTCCCAGATCTTTCTCCCTCTTTGGGAACTTAGGGTACGTCTTCACTTACATCCGGGTCCGGATGTAAGCAATCGGTTTTCTGAGTTCGATTTATCGCGTCTGGTTAAGACGCGATAAATCGATCCCGGATCGATCCCGGAAGTGCCCCGGATCGATCCCGGAAGTGCTCGCCTTCGACGCTGGTACTCCAGCTCGGCGAGCGGAGTACGCAGCATCGACGGGGGAGCCTTCCTGCCGCGTCTGGACCGCGGTAACTTCGGACTAAGGTACTTCGAATTCAGCTACGTTATTAACGTAGCTGAATTTACGTACCTTAGTCCGAAGTGGGGGGGTTAGTGTAGACCAGCCCTAAATGTCTAAATTCTTAAGTTTGGGAGTCTATGACCTAATCTGCAAAATATGGAAGTGTCTTCTTCCCAGGTCATATGTCGCACACTACAGTGAAACACAATCAGGGTCATGTTCCTGCATGGTACCAACTGTGCCGCTGTCCTGTACCCCTGGAAAATCAGCAATAGCATCAGAAATGCTGCTTGCAGAACCAGGGAACCCAAGAGTAGCTAATCCCTTTATCCTTACCCATTGGACTAGGAGCAGCTACTAGATGAATGTCATACCAATATCACCATCAGGCAAAATATATGGTTACTCTGCTCCCCAGTGCTGGCTGGCCACGTTTCCCATCCTGTTAGCAGGGAGTGATTCTGAGTGCTGTCTCACTGAGTCAACAGGTGACTTATTACCCCATTTGGAGGGAGATAGAAGTGGGTCTCTGGAGTGAGGGGATCTAGAATGTGAGGGAGGTTAGAGCTGAACCCACAGATATCTTGCTATTAATGTCTTCATTAATAAAACCAAACCCAGGATGGCTGAAGTTGAGAAAGGCTCTTGCTCACATGAGGTGTCAATGGTGGGGCTTGTGTTCAAAATGTCTCTGCACAAGGGAGGGGGGGGGAGAATGGGTGACATCCGGAAAGGATGATGGAACAGCAGAAACAGCATCATGCCCAGACCTCTGCAGCATCAGGCGTCACTACAATTTACGAACAAACAGCAGGAACTACAATTTATGAACCCAACAGGAACAGGAGAGACAGTTCCAAGAGAGGCTGTTCTAGAGGTCCATTAACCGTTAGTCTCTCACTGCCTCTTTGCTATTGGGAATGGCAGAAACAGACTCAAAAACCTCTATATGTCTCCTAGCCACTAGGGAGGGACAAAGATACACATTGTTTTAGCATGGGTTACATAAGGAGATAATTTGGCCCATTTCATCGGAAAGGCAGGTCGGTAACGATTGTGGGTTCTCATTTTAGAGACATGGGGTTCTAGTCTCAGTTCTGCCTATCCAACCTATGAATTATGTTATCTGTAAGATGGAGAATGACGTTTATTCCTTATGGCCAGGAAATGAGGCCCTTTCAATAAGGATTGCACAGTGCATAGAAGTATTAAAAGCAGTCAGTAGAAGAGCTTGTGGTAAAAGTTCAGGCTGTTAGATCTAGAGATCCTAGCTTCCGTTCCTGCAAATGGCCCAGAGAGAGGTGGCGTTATGTTGTCTCTAACCACTAGATCACATTCTGCTGCCACAAGCAGAGCCCAAGAACCCTGGTACCCAACATCTAGTTCTCCGATAGCGGTGTCATTTTCTCTGGACTGCTCCTTGCAGCAGACAGGACAGTACCTCCCACTGGGGCTCTTAGCACTGAAGTGTAGGCGGTCTGTGCTGTGCAGTTGTGGGTTTGAACCTTGATGATAACTCATGAAAGTCTCTGTAAGCTAGTGTGAAGGCCCTGGAATAATTCTTAAAATGACTTCATGGTGCAAAGTGTTATATTAAGTGGGGAATTTGGATGTTGTGTTAATGTTCATTTTACTGTTGCATTTGTAGTGTTTGTGTTTTGGTTAATGGGAGCTGTCCCTTTAAGAAGAGGACAGGGCAGCTCTGTTACAGGGTTTGTATTATTTGAAGTACTGGGGATGGGTGAGTGTAGCCCCGCCCAAAATTAAAGGCTCTCCCCTTCAATGAAGGGGGAGGAACCACTGGACCCAGGCATCAATTGAATACGGGGGGGACAATAAATGAAAAAACGGGAGCGGGGCGAGGTCAGAGGTAAAGAATCAGGGATCCAGAGGGGGACACCGAGCAGATAAAAAGTTGTTCTCCTTTAATGGATGTTTAGTGGCCTCCACATGAGATGTGTTTAGTGGGTTTCAGTGCCACCTCCAAACTCACCACTGGGCTCTGTACTAATTTGCAGACTCAGCAGAGAGGCCGAGAACTGCCGGGGCCATGGGGAGTGAGCAACCTTGTGATCCCTACAGGAAGTACCCCCAGATCAGGGATGGGGCACGCTGGCAGGGCCATTTGTGCGGGAAGCTTGCCTTTCTCCTCCCCTGTAGAAAAACGGAGGGCTTCACTCACCAGGACTGCATGAGCACTAAATCCACACCGTTTTCATAAAGCCAGAGTTTATGGTTATGTGCAGATTAGTTTGTTGACTGATTCGCATACCATGTTACACATGGAGCTGCACAGAACTTGGCAGCTCTGGGGCGGTAACTCTGCCTTCCCTGTTTTGTCAATGCCCACAAACCTCAGGTGTTCACACCCGCATGCCCCAGGAGGCTCACATGCCCAGCTACAGCCTGCAAGGTTCCCAATAAGGGGATGAGATAGCAGAACTCCTGTTGCTTCTTACCCTGGCTTGGGAGCCTTCTACAACCTGAAAATACATTATCCCCCAGGCCTGCTGCTCCCCAAACTCCCCTCCCACCAGAGTAGAGGGTGACCGACCGTGAACATGGATTCTACAAAGCTTCAGAGGGCTTCTTAGCACCAAATCAGCCAAAATTGTCTCCTAAACAGTCAGCCAAAACAGTAGCTGGGAAACTGAGCACAGAAAGTTTATACAGCTTGGATAAGGTCAAATGGGGAATCAGGCACAGAACTGAAGTGTGCTCCACAGTGTGAGGGTGTCTTTAAACAGACCTCAGAAAGGTAGCCACCTCAAAAGATTGTGGTTTAAGTGACTTGCCCAACATCACATAAATAATCTGCAGCAGTACTCCGGTGTTCTGTGTCCAAATCCAGTCCCTTCCCCACAGAATCATATTTGCAGCCCTTCTCTTCTTCACTGTACACAAGCGTTACTTTGATATTCCGTCACAGGTGACTAGCTGATCTGGCCCATGCATTGCAAAAGGCAGTGTGGCTAAGTGGGCTAAGTCTAGGGACTGTCATCCAAGGATTCTAGTGCTAACTCTACCTCAACTGAACTTGCAAAATCTCTTCTCTGCAAAATTTGGGACTGGTGCTTGCCTTCCTTTGGGAGTACAAGATCTTATTGGAGAAAAAGAACCTTTCTGTTCACTTCACAGCTAACAGATGTCAGTAGAAGAACACTCAAACTCACAGTCTCCAAAGCCAGTGGACTTTCCCCAAGGCAAGAGGATATTCTGTAGGTTGCTTGCTAAGCTGCGGAGTTCAGCATGGAGCCAGATCACAGCCCAAGCCAAAAGTGGTTTGCTCAGCAGAAGTGACCCAAACAACTAGTAACCTTTCATAGATTCATAGATTCTAGGACTGGAAGGGACCTCGAGAGGTCATCGAGTCCAGTCCCCTGCCCGCATGGCAGGACCAAATACTGTCTAGACCATCCCTGATAGACATTTATCTAACCTACTCTTAAATATCTCCAGAGATGGAGATTCCACAACCTCCCTAGGCAATTTATTCCAGTGTTTAACCACCCTGACAGTTAGGAACTTTTTCCTAATGTCCAACCTAGACCTCCCTTGCTGCAGTTTAAGCCCATTGCTTCTTGTTCTATCCTTAGAGGCTAAGGTGAACAAGTTTTCTCCCTCCTCCTTATGACACCCTTTTAGATACCTGAAAACTGCTATCATGTCCCTTCTCAGTCTTCTCTTTTCCAAACTAAACAAACCCAATTCTTTCAGCCTTCCTTCATAGGTCATGTTCTCAAGACCTTTAATCATTCTTGTTGCTCTTCTCTGGACCCTCTCCAATTTCTCCACATCTTTCTTGAAATGCGGTGCCCAGCACTGGACACAATACTCCAGCTACTTTAATAATGACTGTTTGGAGTGAGCCTGGTGCTGGCACTAGATCACCATAAGGGCAGTCCCGGGATATACGTTTGGATCTTCCCATCTGTTGTCTCTCAATCCCTCTGCAAAACCTGTTAGAAGATGATGAGTTTGGAGGCCCTGTATCTTGGGAACTCCCTGGTCAAATGACCCCAAATCTGTACCACAAATTCTACCAGGGGCCCTAGGGTGGCATAGCTATTTTCAAGGCAATCTACCTATGTATGTGGATGTTAGAGCAATTTGAAAAATCAGCGTTAAACAGAAACCTTGGTGGAACCTGCATTGGGAAGTTGCTATCACTCCTCCAGAACTGGAGCAGTTTACAAAAGGAAGAAAGGAAAACTCCCTAGATACACCAATTATTCTCCCAGGCAAGGACCCGTTCGTATCATCTTTGCCCTCGTCCTGTCCCCAAGCCCCTGCCTGCATTGTGTTCCTCTCCTAATTGCAATCGTTGCCGTTGCTTGTTTTACGAAAGGATATTTACAGTTCTGGCACTGAGGGTAAGACATATAAATAGTAATGAGACGAAACAAAGAGTCTGGAAAGTTGGTGCTAATGGATGGGCTCTTGCATGTGACTTCCAGAGCATGTAAAGTCACTCAGCTTTCTCCTGGACACAACAGAGACAGGGCATTATAGCATGTCTGTATCTGGCTGTACCTTTGTTGTTGGGTTCCTGATCCATGAAGTAGATCTGCCCCTTCGAGCCTTTACAGCCAACTCCAGGAGGTTCCTCAACATGTTCTAAGCAGGAGATTTCTTCTTCACTAAAACTCATCGGTGTTAGATCAGGAGATCTGTCCACAAGATTTCCCAGGTAGGCAGAGGACTGGGGAAAAGAACAATCATGGCAATTAGTTTAATAGGGGTGGAGGAATAGCTCAGTGGTTTGAGCATTAGCCTGCTAAACACAGGGTTGTGAGTTCAATCCTTGAGGGGGGCCATTTAGGGAACTGGGGTAAAAATCGGTCTGGGGATTGGTCCTGCTTTGAGCAGAGGGTTGGACTAGAAGACTTCCTGAGGTCCCTTCCAACCCTGATATTCTATGAATAGCTGCCTTTAGTCCCTAATCAGTAATGGAACGAACACATATATAAAAGAAAAGCCTGTGAGTTGGGAGGGGCTGACGGAGCAATAAGTAGCATCACAGGGTTAACATATAAATAGGGCCCCACCAAATTCACGGCCAGAGGGTTTTTTAATTGGTCGATTTCACAGGTTCAGATGTTTACATCTGAAATTTCACGGGGTTGTAACCATGGGGGTCCCGACCCAAAATGGGATGGGGGGGGGGTTGCAAAGTTGTTTGGGGGGTGGGGGAGTCCCAAGATTGCCACCCTCACTTCTGCACTGCCTAGGCAGCTGCCTCTGAGCTTGCAGTTAGAGAAGGTTCCCGGAGGTGGAGGTGGGGAGGATCTCCCGCATACTGCTAGGAGCGCCCCAGCCAGGGGCTCCTAGCTGCTAGTCCAGGCCAGTAACAGATTAAGGCAGGGGTCCCCAGCCAATCTGGGCAGGCCCCCTGGAAAAATGGGTGCCCCAGCCCTAGAAGAAGCCCCAGGGCGGAAACCTCACCCCAGACTGCCCCAAGCCCCGGCTGGGGTGTGTGTGCGTGTGGAAGCCCCGAGCCTGGGCTGCCCCGGCCGGAGACGCTGGTGGAGGAAGCCCGGAGCAGCGGCAGAAGCTGTGGGGTGGGGGGAGGGCAGAAGTCCCGATCCCGGGCTGACCCAGCTAGAGCGGTGGGGGGTGTCCTAAGCCCCGGCTCCCCCAGCCGGCATGACAGGGAGCAGAAGCTCAGAGCCTGGGCTGCCTTTGTTGGGGGGTGGAAGCCCCCCAGCCTGGCCTGCCCCAAGCTCTGGCTGGAGTGGGGGGAGGCCCTGAGCCCAGGCTGCTCCAGCTGCAGCTGGCAGGAGTGGAAGCCTCCAGTCCCAGGAGCCTCCGGGGAAGGAAGCCCTGAGCTCGGTGCCCGGAGCCATGGCAGGAGTCACAAGGTGTGTGGCGGGGGGCAGAAGGCCAGAACCTGGGCTGTCCCAGCTGCAGCCGCTGGGAGCAAAAGCCCCCAGCCTGGCAGAAGCCCCGACCTTGGTGCTGGGAGCTGCGGCAGGAGCCACGGGGCGAGGGAGGGAACGGAAGCCCAGAGCCCTGCTGCAGCGCACTAGTGAGGGTGTTCCACCCTCATTTCTGTGCTGCCTCTGGAGGTGGGTCTGATTTCCTCACCAAGAGCAGCCATGCAGGGGAAAAACAACTCCTGTCCCTCCCCAGCATGTCCAGACTAGCAACTAGGAGCCCTGGGCTCCCAGCAGCCGGAGAGATCAGATCTCACGGTCCGTGACATGTTTTTCATGCCATGAAATTGGTAGGGCCCTACATATAAACTAGATTGTGACTGAACTACAGTTTGACGGCATGAAGGGAAGGCAGTAGCTATAATATACCTGGGTTTTAACAAAGGATTTGATACCTCTCCTCATGAAATCCTACTGGCAATGTGAATTGAGACTGGGTCAGCGAGGTGTACGGCCACACGCTCTGCAAACTGGCTAAAGGACCAACTCTGGAGGGATTGAGAACAGTGTGTTGAGTTGGGTGGGAGGGGCCTCGTAAGTGTCAGTGTTGGGCCTGGTAACATGTATTTCGGGTACACCTTCACTTCGAGATGTGGGTGTAATTTCTGGCTTGAGGAGACATACCTGCTCTGATGAAGCTAGCATGCTGACACTAGAGTGTAGCGGTGGCAGAAAGAGCAGAAAGGAGGGGCGCGCCGCCTGAGTACGTGGCTAGGGTCTTGGATGGGTATGTACTTGGGCGGCTAGCCCCTCCTGCCGCTTGCACCCACTGTGGCTACATGGTATTTTTAGTGCATTAATGCAATCAGAGTTACCATGGGTATGTCTCCTAGAGCCAGGAATTACACCCTCAGCTTGAAGTGTAGCCGGGCCCATAGATTGGGGGAAGGGGTGAAGTCATAGTAATTACATTTCCAAATGATACAGACTGGGTGCAGCTGCAAACAGCAGTGTGAGCCAGGGAGGCAGCTAACAGGTAGCTGCTATTGCTGCTTCTCTTCCTGACTTGTTCCATTTTTCCTTGTGCTCCCCCATCTCTCTGTCTATCTCCAGCTGTTGTCTTATTCTTAGATACTCATAGAGCAGGACTCATGTTTTGGTTCGGTGTTTTGTACAATGCCTTGGGCTGTGGGGTCTAGTCGATGTCTGGGGCTCCTATGTGTTACTGTAAGAATTAATAATATATAGTAATAATAATAATAATACAGTGACAGTGCAATGCCATGCGCTGTCTGTGGGGACCACTGTGTGACATTTATGAATAGTTTCAGTATGATTGTGTTCTGCGCCCTGGGGGAGGGTTACTACAGCTCCTACAAGAATGACAAGCAATAGAGTTGATTATGCCTGGAATTGTAAACAACTCCGGAGAAGCCCCTCTGGGGATGGCTTGCATGTACGGGTTCAGGTTTGGGGCAAGTCTACACTATCACGCTACATTGGCGCAGCTAGAGTGCGTCTGGTGAGGAGGTGTTGGGCCAATGGGAGCGTGCTCTCCTGTCAGCATAATTACTCCACCTCTGCGAGAGGCAGAAGTTATGTTGGTGGGAGAGCGTCTCCTGCCAACATAGTGTAGTGTGGACACCCGGCTTTAAGTAGATGTAACTTACATCACTAAGAGGAGTGTTGTTTTCACACCCCTGAGTGACATAAGTTACATCGACTTAAGCGGTAGTCTCCTAATTAGAGATGGGCTGGATGCAGTACACATCTAACCCTTCCAATTTGGGAAAGATTATATTCTGATTGGGATTCAGAACCAAACCTCACAACTGAGGCCCATATCTGTCATGGGTTTGACTCATAACCCTTGACCTGAACAATCTTGGAAATCGGTACAGATTCAAGATCAAATCGGTATCTAGCTGTGAAATCCACAGCTTGGACCCAAAATATGTTCTAGTTCAAACAGAACTTGATTCACGGGAGTCCTATGGACTCCGTTATACAGGTAGTCAGACCTAAATTCCCTCTAAGCTGCGCGACTGCACAGTAGGCTATCGAGGGCAGCACAGGAGCGCAGCGGGGAGAGGCGCCTCTCCCCCCAGCCCCGGAGCTGCCGCGGCCGGGGAGAGGTGCCTCTCCCCCCGGCCCCGGAGCTGCTGTGGCCGGGGAGAGGGCTGAGGGGAGCGCTCTCTCCCCGCCGCAGCGCTGGGCAGACTGCACTCTGAACCCCTGATCCCCAGCCCCACCCCAGAGTCTGCACCCCCAGCCAGAGCCCTTACCCCCCCACACACACTCCAACCCTCTGCCACAATCCTGAGCCCCCTCCCACACTCGGAACCCCTCGACCCCAGCCCCTCCATACATCACCTCCATATTGGTGCGCATAACAAAATTCATTCGCACATGGATGTAAAAAATTAGAGGGAACATTGGTCAGACTAGATTATCACAATGGTCCCTTCTGGCCTTATAATAACTGAACGTATGAATCTATGTCTAGTCCTGCCCACTGATTCTGGAACTGTTCTTTGAAGCATAAATGTGATGAGTTCATGATTGCCAGCCCCAAAGTCCCTCCCATCCTCACATCCATGGTGTTGTAAAATCAGGTCAGCCTCACCCCATGTTGGTTCTCTCATGTTTTGGAATTAGAATTATTCTTCACTAGGTCTAAAAATATTGTTAAACAAACCTTCTGCATTGTATACATTGCCCAAGAGCATCCTGGCAATTAACACAGGCCTACACCTCCTTATAATGCTACCTTCACACTTAGGCATTCTCAATTTCTGTACCATATGTCTGCTTTTCCTATACTCCCTAGCTAGGAGGCCTGTAATGTGCTGCACTTTGGCCTTTTTGTTTCCATTTGCTCTTTGCATAAAGCCACAGAGTTTGGTCCAGAATCAGAGCTGACTCTAAATACCCGGATATTCAAATTGACTTTAACTCTAGATGATTGCTCTAACTTTAACTATAGATGATTGCCAATCCTGACCTCTGGATCTCGGCACCCTTCAGATCCTAGATCTACTGGATACCCACCACAAACACCCACTCATCAACCCCCACACTGAATGTTCCATAGAGGCGACAGCCAGCCACACATTGGCATTTCTCCTGTGTGATTGTGTCAGGGATATAGAAACGGGAGGATAATCGGTGGCTCGGAGCAGTAGGAGGAATATCACTGAATATATTGGGCTGATTGTGGGGGTGCTGCACTCTGGGGGTGAAATATGGACAGGTCAAGAGTGCTTTGGGAGGCTGAGCTGTGCGACAGTCTCACAGGACCAGCGGTGCTGGAGGGAAGCTGAGCTGTGGGACACACTGACAGGGCTGGCGGGAGGGGCTGTGCTGTGGGACACACTGACAGGGCTGGTGGTGCGGGGGGGGGGAGGGGGGAGCTGAGCTGTGGGACACACTGACAGGGCTGGTGGTGCGGGGGGGGGGGAGGAGGAGCTAAGCTGTGGGACACACTGACAGGGCTGGTGGGGCTGGGGGGAGGGGCTGAGCTGTGGGACACACTGACAGGGCTGGCGGTGCTTGGGGTGGAACTGAGCTATGGGACACACTAACAGGGCTGAGCTTTGGGACACTGACAGGGCTGATGGTGCAGGGGGAGCTGAGCTGTGGGACACACTGACAGGGCTGGCGGTGCTTGGGGTGGAACTGAGCTGTGGGACACACTGACAGGGCTGAGCTGTGGGACACTGACGGGACTGGTCATGCTGGTTTGTTGCTCTGCTGGATTTAGGGTGTCCACTTATGCATCCCCAGGACATCCCCTTTATACTGCCTCTTCCACCTGCATGACCCCACCACCTCTGTTCATGTGTTCAAGGTCATGCTGTTGGGAGCGTGTGGTGCCCTCCACAAAATGGCCTTCTCTGTGTGTAATAACCACATCTGGTTTTATAAGTACTGGTCAGGGGACAAACCATTCTAAAACAAGACCGTCCATCTTAAAACCAGACAAATTTGCCTGTGGTGCTTTGCTGATCAGATTGCTGCGACACATTCCTTCTTGTAGCCTCCACCCATGTGTTGTGTGTGAATTGCATCAGCACCCTGAAACCTTCTCTGACCAGTTTCCTGTTGTCTAAGTCTGAACTGGGAGTAGGTTCACACACACTGTTCAACTGGGCTGAAATAGGGAAAACCAGAGATGCTAAACTAATTCTGTTGATTGACCTGTTACAAAGAAGCCCCCTTTCTCCTGCCACTCCCCCGGTTGTTAAGCACTCGTGTATGTCAATATTCCTCTAATCAGAGGTGAGTTTGCCATGGCATACATTCCAGGAAAAAATTACCTGCTCGTTATCAAGGTCAGACACAAAGCAATAGTAAAATGACAGAAAAACACTAAACATCAAATTTCCAAGTGCAAATAAGCACATAACTTCCACAAAACTGCCAACGAAGGAAGCTGAATAGAAAATGCTTCCATCATGACTCTCCAAAGTCTGACTGGGGTTTGGATTCTGGCACCTTAAAATAACATTTGTTCTTGTCTCTCTCTGGTATTTATAGGCTACCATTCACAATGGTATCTAGGGTTGCCGATTGTCTAATGACACAAACCCAAACACCGTTGCCTCGCCCCTTCCCCAAGCCCCCGCCCCTTCTCCAAGGCCCCACCCCATTCACTCCAGCCCCCCTCCTGCCATTGCTCGCTCTCCCCCACCTTCACTCACTTTCACAGGGCTGGGGCACGGGGTTGAGGTGCAGGAGGGGGTGTGGGCTCTGGGCTGGGGCCGAGGAGTTCGGAGTGTAGGAGGTGGCTATGGGTTGGGGTGCAAGGATGGGGTGCGGAAGGGTGTGTGGACTCTGGGAGGGAGTTTGGGTGTGGGAGGGGGCTCCAGGCTGAGCCTGGGGCAGGAGGGAGTGCGGGGTGTGGGTTCTGGGAGGGAGTTTGGATGCAGGCCAATGGGAACTGTGGAGTCAGCACTCAGGGCGGGGGCAGTGTGCCGAGACCCCCTACCCCCACCCCCCAGGGGCCACAGGGATGGTGCTGGCTGTTTCCGGGAGCGATGCGGAGAGAGGGCAGGCAGGAAGCCTGCCTTAGCCCCGCTGCACTGCAAGACTGTTAGCACCCCAGATCTCCCAGTGTGACTGCAGTAGCCTCCGGGAGATAGGGCCTGATTTTCACAACCCTAAGGTATCTAGACCTCCATATCTTTAGCTTCTTCCATCCGAGGCTCTAAAAACATTTCACAAACATGAATGAACAAAGTCTCATGATTCTCCTGTTCATCAGGGAGATATTACAACAAACAAAAGTCATTGTGGGATAATTTAGAAACTACCTACGCCTGGTTCCTCAAGTAGATCCTTATGGGTGGCCAGAAGGTCCCCAGGAGAAGCTCTGGGATGGGAAACATCAAGGAATCTTTCCTGGCCCATTGAGCAGAGTTTTGTCTCTCTCACTCAATCCTCTCCCATTCTCCAAATAATGTATTATAAAATTAGCAGGGACTCCTTGAGGGAGTAGCTGCTGTGTGCGCCTACCTTCGACTTTGGTTTCAGGTGTCCCTCTGCCTCTGAATACATCCAGTGATCTTTGCTTCTCTTCAGTCTTTCTCCTCTGCCCACACTTATGGTTCCTTTCATGTTCCTGCTGCGCTTCTGAATTTATACATAGTCACAAGCTGGCTTCTTTCCTTTAATTACTATCACACCTTCTTTGTTTTCCCTCCGGGGAATTGTCTGACAAACACCTGACGACACCTAGGATCCTCTCAAAGGAAATAATTAGCTGGGGATTAGGTAGAAATTCCGGCTATGCAAGTGGCAGCATAGAGTGCTGAGCACACAAAGAACTCCCCTCCCCTGAACTTGAGTCAGGAGATAGAAATGTCTCCATGAGGGGAACTGCAGTCGAGACTACACCGCTAAATTTGGGTACCTGGTTTGGCACTCTCCTCCTTTTATGAAGAAAGCTCCTTTCCTCCTACCGTTCATCATCATGGGCGATCTCTGTCCAGAGCGGGGATGTCTGGAATTAACTGGAGTTGTGAGACTTGGGAATAGTGGGCATTTGTCACAAACAAATTTGAGTAAGAAACAAGAAGAATTGGAATTGCTCGTTTATTAGATAGATTGGATCTGGCTGGTATTACTGAAACCTGCTGAGATATGTCCCATGATTGGAATGTTAAAATCAATGGTTATAACCTATTTAGAAAGGATAAAACGGGCGGGGGTGGGAGGGGCACTGTATATAAAAAATGGTATTACTTGTTTCCAAGTCACTGATAACTCCGAAGAAAATGATCTTGAATGCTTATGGATCCATGTCCTAACAGATAAAGCACAAGATGGGGTATTAGTTGCTGTCTTCTACAGAGCACCAAATCACACTAGGCAACAGGATGACCAGCTCCTTGCATGCCTATCAGTAATGTGTAGGGGGGGAAAGATGAGTGATCATGGGGGACTTCAATTTGAGTGACACATGCTGGATGTCTCATGCTGCCAGTACTAAAACATCTTTGGAATTTCTAAATATTATAGATGACAATTTCCTAACACAAGAAGTATTGCTTCCAGCATGGGGGAATTCTGTTAGATCTTCTCTTGACAGATAAAGGGGAACTGATTACAAAGCTAAAAAGTAATGGTAATTTAGTTATAAGTGATCATGACTTGATCACATTTATAACGTGCAAACAGAATAAAGACCAGAACAGTGATATAGATACTTGGTGCTTTAAAAGGGCCAGTTTCACAAAGCTGAAAACAGTTATGAGCCAATCAACTGGGAGGAACAATTTAACCAGAAAAATGTGAATGATAATTGTTTAAGAACACTTAAGTAGAGACCCTAAAAGCCACAATTGTGGGAGAAGGCCATATTGGTTAAAAATTTGACCTGGTTTAGAGGGGAAGTGACACCAGCTATAAAAAATTAAAAATAATATATAACAAATGCAAGAATGGGGAAGTTGATAGTAATGAATAAAAATCAGAAGCTAAGAATTGTAGAAATTTGATAAGGGAAGCAAAGGGACACAAGGCGAAATCTATTGTCAGCAGAGTCTTTAAGGACCATATGAAAGAGGGTTTTTTTAAGTATATGAGGAACAAAAAGCATCCTAACAATGGTACTGATCCATTACTAGATGGTGAACCCAAGAACCTCATAATACCGACTGACAAGGGGGTACAGAGGGATTACAGGAATCTCCTGATTCTGGTATGTACATTCTGGTTCACCAAAGAATGTAAACATCCCAATGGTTATAATTGCCTGCTGTGTCCTGCATAATATTTGTGAGGCAAAGGTGGAGAACTTGCCGCAGGGGTGGAGGTGGAGCGGCTGTCTGCTGAATTTGAACAGACAGACACAAGGGCCATTGGACGGCGCTGAACGAGGAGGTATATGGCTTGGGGAGGCTTTGAAAGAGCACTTTAACAGCAAGCCACAGTAACGTGCTGTGGCTACTGTGCTCAACCTGGTGCTGCAATTTGGGAACCTGTTAGAAACGGTGTGGTGCTTCCTGCACTTCTGTGCATATACCAATAATAGTACAACTAATAATACTGGGGTACTATGTGATGGGGTGTACTAGGCCCTTTGAGGCCCCCTGCTGGAGTCCTCATGGTCCTACCACACCCCACTCCAGGAAAGAAGCAGTGAAGGTGGGTTCTCCAGACTTGCCTAGAAAGGCTTCAGGGAAGCAGCCAGAGCACAGCAGGCTCTGTTAAACGGAACTGCTGGGCCTGAGCAGGTCAGTTGCTGGCTGGGACCAGAAGGGTGAGGAAGGGCAGGAGTTGAGATCTTCAGCCTTGAGTAAGGGTGAAGAGGAAGGGGCTACATAGGAAGTGGCCTAGGGAATAGCAGCATCAGCTATTACAGGAAGCAGCACTTGGCCTGGGTCAGGACCTGCATTAGTGGGTGGGCCCAAGTTCCCCCACCCCCCTGGCCACTGGCAGGGTGGCCTACGCCCCAAGAAAGGGATAAGGCTTGTTTAGAAGCCCAAGTGAAGGGTGGGACTTAAAGCGTCTCCAGCGAGGAAGCCCTGGGGGCACTGCTCTATACCAGGGCAGACATGAACTTAAAGCTAGCCCAGAAGGGGCTGAGGACGGAGTCCAGAGACAGGGCTAAAGATAGTAACTGTTGGACCTATTACCCTGGAAGGGATTCCTTAATGTGTTTAGACTGTGTGACTCAGCCGGAGGGCTGAGGCATCGCCTGACGTGGGCAACAGTCAGCAGGGGGCACCGTGAGCAGAGTGCAGGTTGCACCGACTGACAGGAGGCGCTCACGAGGGGTGAGTGTGCACCATCATATACCTGCTGTACATTTATGATAACTATGCTGTTTGGCACTGGTCCTATGGGTTGTGAGCGTACAAGACCATTACGTTCACTGCCAGCTGTAGTAGAGAGAGCGAGCCTGGAGCACTGGGCCTGGTGCAGGATCAGAGGCCATGAACCAACGTCAGACCATGTAGGAAAGCAGATGCTTACAAGTTCACTGTCCAGTACATGAACTTGGCGAAGTTGGATGTTACTGTTGTGATGAACTGGGACTGTTCTTACTGTGATCTGTGAGTGCTGACAGGGGAGTGTGGCTGGGATGGTCTCCATTGGGGGATGGGAGAATGACTGAAGGGAAATACCTGAGCCTGTAACATGAGAACCCAGGAGGGGGCTGGGGCCAGGTGACACCTTTGCCCGGGAAACTGAACAAAGGCTGTGGGAGGGGTCGCTGAAGGCAGAGTGTGGGGAGCTGGCTGGTGAGGTGGCTGGAGGCAGGGAGGGCTCTGACCTCTGGAGGGGGCCTGGGGTGCCCGAGGACCCCAAGATGGACCTAACTGAGGGGTATCCTGTTGTCTGTGCCTGCAAGACCTGTCTCGGACTGTATTCCCGTCGTCTAAATAAACCTTCTGCTTTACTGGCTGGCTGAGAGTCATGGTGAATCGCAGGAAGCCGGGGGTGCAGGGCCCTGAGTCCCCCCTTACTCCGTGACAACTGGTGGCAGCGGCGGGATCTACTGCACCCCGTGGACGGCGCTTCCTGCAGTAAGTGACTGGGGAGCAGTAAAACGAAGGGGGATTGACGGGGACCAGGCGTGCTGAGGAGTCAGAGAGAGACGGTTATCACCCCTGGGAGTGTGTGACCAGCGAGAAGGACTTTTGCAGTAACAGGGTCCCCCGGGGGATCGCAGCGAGTGGTCCCAGGGGCGGAGGAGTCTGCAGCTCGACCCTGGCAGAGAGGTGGTGACCTCGAGAAGGGCTGGCACACTAGGGGTCTCCCTGGAAACTGTGGGGAGCGGTGGGCACACAGGCCTGTGAGTGGCCAGCAGGAAGATGTATGCCAAGCGGCTTAAGAGCGACCTGGTGGAGCTGTGCAAGCAGAGGGGGGTGCGCATTGGGAAGCTCACCAAAGAACAGCTCATTGCCCAGCTGGAGAAGGGAGATCGCGCGAATAAACTGATCCCTGTCTCTGAGGGAAGCAGCCTGGCAGATGCAGCGCAGGCCCCAGTGTCTGTCCCATCTGGGAGTGGTCAGCCGGCTGCTGAGGGCTTCCCGAGACCCCTCCTTCCTATGCCTAGGGGAAGGGTGGGGAGGAGCCCAGCAAATACCGAGGGCGCAGGGACCCCCCCGGCCAGCAGGGGATCCTCCCGGCAACGCTCGCCGGCCAGCAGGGGATCCTCCCGGCCACGCGCAGCATCCGTGGAGCGGAATGGGCTGGGATGGGAGATAGAGCTAAAACTGAGAGAGCTGGAGGATCGTGAACACCAGAGACAGCATGAACGGGAGGAGAAAGAGAAACTGAGGCAGCATGAACGGGAGGAGAAAGAGAAACTGAGGCAGCATGAACAGGAGGAGAAAGAGAAACTGAGGCAGCATGAACGGGAGCAGAATGAGAGACAGAGGCATCATGAACTGGAGCTGGCGAGGCTGAAGGGCCGCGAGCCCCCGGCTGCGGTGAGTGAGGGGGGACCCAGGACTGCACGAAGCTTTGATAAGTGCATCCTGGCCCCACGTAAGGAGGGGGAGGACATGGATGACTTCCTGGATGCCTTTGAGACGGCCTGCGAGCTGCACCAGGTTGATCCTGCCGACAAACTCCGGGTTCTCACCCCCTTACTGGACCCCAAAGCCTTGGCCTTGTACCGCCAACTGGAAGAGGCGGAAAAAGGGGACTATGAACTATTCAAAAAGGCCCTGCTACGTGAGTTTGGGCTGACTTCTGAGATGTACCGGGAAAGGTTCCGGAGTCAGGATAAAACCCCTGAGATCTCATATCTGCAACTAGCCGTCCGCATGGAAGGATACGCCAGCAAGTGGGCTGCTGGGGCCCAGACAAAGGAGGACCTGGTTAAACTGCTGGTACTGGAGCAACTGTATGAGCGGTGCCCATCTGACCTGAGGCTGTGGATGGTGGACAAAAAGCCAGAGAACCCGCGACATGCAGGCCGGCTGGCCGATGAGTTTGTGAAGAGCCGGTCAGGGGCTGGCAGGGAGGAGTCCCAAAGGAACAGTCCCACCACAACGCAGAGCGAGAGTCACCATGGGCCATCCCAGCGGGAAAATACAGAGAAACCCCACCAAAGGGGAAGATCCAGCGTCAGGTCCATCCAACCCATTCGAGGGGACCCCTGGGACATGGTCTGCTATCACTGTGACCAAAGAGGTCACATACGGGCCCAGTGCCCCAGGCTCAGGGACAGACTGAGCAGACCAAACCCACAGAGGGTTGACTGGGTAGAGACCCAGCCGGGCGAGAGGCAGCACTCCCAGGGAAGGGGGGCTGGCAGAGTACCACCTGCTAAGGAGGGAGGAGAGCTCCAGGCCTGCTCCTCTGCGGGGCGGGATGCTCCAGACTCAGGGTTTTTGGTTTATACGGTGGGCGCGGGGCGGTCCCTCCGGAAAGAGTACCTCGTTTCCCTGGAGGTGGATGGGAGGAAGGTCAATGGATACTGGGATACGGGCGCAGAGGTGACGCTGGCCCGGCCCGAGGTGGTGGCCGCAGATCAGGTGGTGCCCAACACCTACCTGACCCTGACGGGGGTGGGCGGGACACCAGTCAAAGTGCCCGTGGCGAGGGTACACCTGAAGTGGGGGGCCAAGGAGGGCCCCAAGGATGTGGGGGTACACCCGTATTTGCCCACTGAGGTGTTGATGGGGGGGGACCTGGAGGACTGGTCAAGCAACCCACCAAGTGCACTGGTTGTGACCCGCAGTCAGAGCCGGCGAGGGGCACTGCGCCCTGGCCTTGGGGAGGGTGCCTTGCCCGAGGCGCAGGACCCTAACCCGGTGGGGAGGGAACGCCCAGGGACACGGCTCAGGGAGGCTGCGGCTTCAGACCCAGCCGGCAAGAGAGAGCAGGTGGCCATCCCTGTCCCAGCTGCTGAGTTCCAGGCCGAGGTGCAAAAAGACCCCTCCTTACGGAAGATAAGGGACCTGGCCGACCTCGGTGCGGTACAGACCATGGGGAGAGGTGGCCGGAAAAGGTTCCTGTGGGAGAAGGGGTTCCTGTACCGAGAATGGGCTCCCCCAGGGAAAATGGAGTCAGGGGGGTTCAGGAGGCAGCTGGTGGTACCCCAGAAGTATCGGCGCCAGCTGCTGTACCGGGCCCATGACACCCCCCTCTCAGGGCACCAGGGAACCTGGTGTACCCAGCAGAGGCTGCTACGGAGCTTTTACTGGCCTGGGGTCTTTGTTACTGTCCGACAGTACTGCCGATCCTGTGACCCCTGTCAGAGGGGGAGGAAGGCCCGGGACAAGGGGAAAACGGCTTTAGGACCCTTGCCCAGCCTAGAGGAGCCTTTCCAGAGGGTGGCCAAGGTTAAAAGCGGGGCTCTGAAGCAAGAGAGCCCGAAGCACAGACCTCCAGACTGGAGCGCTGGGAGAAGACCGCAGCCCAGTTGGAACCCCAGGGGTATTGGGGTGGGAAAAGGGCACAGGCCGCATAACCCTTCCCACATGCGAGCTGCAAATGCCCTCGAGCACCCCCGACCTAAGGGGGGGCGTGAAACTGGAGGGGCCTGGTGTAATTCTCACCAAGGAACGGGAGGGATGCTGGGGCATCCATGGGAACGGGGGTAGGTTCGAACTTCCCCGGGTCACTGGCTGAAGTGACCCCGCTCAGTTCGGTCTCGAAGGGGGGAGATGTGATGAACTGGGACTGTTCTTACTGTGATCTGTAAGTGCTGACAGGGGAGTGTGGCTGGGATGGTCTCCATTGGGGGATGGGAGAATGACTGAAGGGAAATACCTGAGCCTGTAACATGAGAACCCAGGAGGGGGCTGGGGCCAGGTGACACCTTTGCCCGGGAAACTGAACAAAGGCTGTGGGAGGGGTCGCTGAAGGCAGAGTGTGGGGAGCTGGCTGGTGAGGTGGCTGGAGGCAGGGAGGGCTCTGACCTCTGGAGGGGGCCTGGGGTGCCCGAGGACCCCAAGATGGACCTAACTGAGGGGTATCCTGTTGTCTGTGCCTGCAAGACCTGTCTCGGACTGTATTCCTGTCGTCTAAATAAACCTTCTGCTTTACTGGCTGGCTGAGAGTCATGGTGAATCGCAGGAAGCCGGGGGTGCAGGGCCCTGAGTCCCCCCATACTCCGTGACAACTGTACTAAGCACTTGCTATTTACGTAAATATATTCCAGCTAGTACAGCTACATCCCAAACGAGTACAAGATGAGATGGTTTGACAAAAAAAGGAATAGGGATGTTTTGTCCAAGATATCAGGAACAAGGGGAGGTAACAAACAGAGGTCATGAAATACGTAAGGTTGTGTGTGTGTGTTGTGTATTCCAGTTGTTTGCCTCAGGCTATAAATGGCAGGGTACTTTGCCTTAACCCTTTGTCCAGCCGAGGGGGCAGCGAAAAGTCCCGCTGATGACTGAGCTGAGTCCACTGTAACGGTCATACTTGTGTTACTGTATCTGTAACCACGGAGACAGGGCACTAGGACAATGCTCTGTTTACAATAAACTTGGTCGAGCACCCTTGCCACTGAACTGTGCCTGTGGTTTTTCTTTATGAGTAACATCAAGGTCTGCTGAATTAACATGCTGTACTATCTACTACTAACGTCGAAGCTTCAAGGACAGAAGCACTGAGCACCTTGAACAGCGTTGGGCTGGGTAGCACTATTGAGGTCTGCTGAATCAGCTCTCTGCACAGAGCTGGACATAGGGTGACCAGACAGCAAGTGTGAAAAATCGGGACAGTGGGTTGGGGGTAATAGGAGCCTATATAAGAAAAAGACCCAAAATCGGGACTGTCCCTATAAAATCGGGACATCTGGTCACCCTAGCTGGACAGCCCACGGAAAGGACAGACACACATACAAGCTAACTGACAACACCAGCAGGCACTGTCCACCATGGGTTGTAAACTAATAAAGATGAATCACATTCAAAATAAAATGGTTTTATTCATTTTTATTTTATTTTTTTAAATGGAGATATACCTATCTCACAGAACTTCCAGTCCCCTCCAGTGCAGGGTAACTGTATTTGAGAAAAAACAGAAGCCCAAAATGTATTATTATTATTTTTCAAATCTCATGATAAATATTAAGCTAAACGCATTATTTTAGGCCCAATTCATAATATTTGAACACCTGGGTTTGGTGACAGTGTATAAAAATACAATATCACTTAACTAAGAGACAAGAAATGTGCTGTCATGTAGCTTTTGCTATATCAAGTTTCACTTTCCAGAATTACTCCCATCAGAGTAATAATGATGTTTTATTTCATACATTTATAGTGTTTAAGGCCACACGGACCATTACATTGTCTAGTCTGATCTTTTGTATTTCTTTGTGTCTGAATCATTGCACTCAGCCAAATGAGGAAATAGGGTGACCAGACAGCAAATGTGAAAAAAATTGGGACAGGGAGTGGGGGGTAATAGGAGCCTATATAAGAAAATGACCCAAAAACCGGGACTGTCTCTATAAAATCGGGACATCTGGTCCCCCTATGAGGAAAAGAATGGGAGGCTGTGTCAATTGTCCATAGTCATGGTTGCTTGTCATGTTTTGGCACTGTGCAATATTTGATTTCCTGGTGTGGGCGTAGCCTGTAGGCAGCATTTACCAACTAAGAAACAGTTTAGGGCTTGTTTATATTAAGAAATCCCCTAATTTAGACGTATTGCACCAGTGCAAGGTAGGGCTCATGGAGGCGTAATTCACCAAATTACGGTACATTGGGCATAAGCTCATTTCGCACTGGTGCAGCACCTCTAGGACTTTGTACGGTGGTACCTATTTTGATGAAGTTACACCAGTGCACATTTATTTAATGTGGACGAGCCCTTAGGCAGAAGAGAGAGGGTAAGGCAGAGAGGTATCGTGACTGGTATCTCCTTTCCTGGTGTCTGCTAAACCATGATCCTTAGAGGTGCTGCCATGGGGCTTTATCATGGTTTCCTCCAAAAGCTGATGGCCAAACTTCACTGTAACTGTTCTCACTTGTTTAAGCTGCCATCGTTTATTTCCTTGGATGAATAAACTTCCAGCTTCCTTTCCTGCAGCCACACAGCCCCAGGTCCTTGCTTGAATGGATCCACCTACTTATTTATATCACAGTATGCAAATATACCTGCATCAGCAGTTATCTGCTTTTCCACATCCGGCAGAGAGGGAAGAGTTGAACCTGGGCCTCCCACATCCTAGGCAAGTGCCCTAACTATGTGACTAAAACTTATAGGCATGGTTGCACCACCACCACCATCTTCTCTTCCTGTCTCAGTTTGGTCAGAACTATTTGGCTAACTCAACACAAACACATGAACAGTGTCGGTTAACCCTGTCAGAGCTTCAGAGTTAACTAGACCTTTGACTCTCCTCCTGGTCTTCCTTCAGGGCGCCCACTTAAAGGATTCAGGCTTCCCAGTTGTCACCTCCCTCGGGTAGAGACCCTCACGTGGTCTGTCCCTCCACAATGGGTTTTAGGCTTGGAACCCCTCTTCACCTCACTGTAATTTCCCGAACAGGTCTGACCAAGGTCCAGCACCTGTGGCTAACCTTTCTCCAGGGGCTACACCAACTAGTCTTTATAAAGCAAAATACATTTATTCTTAGGGCAAAAGCATCACAGAAAAAAACTATAAACATTCCTATACACCTGCTAAAACCTTATCAGAGGTCGCCCATCAGTCTTATGGGACCCTAGTAAGCCAAAGTCTTTCCAACACTTCTGCGAGGGTTGCACTCCCCTTGGACAGAAGCTCCTGCCTGTTTGCTGAATCAGAATAAGGCCTTGTGTCAGTTGAAACTCAGCTTTTTCATACCAAAAGCCCTTCCTTTGTCAGTTAGTCTCTGAGAACCCAGTAGGAACCAGTATTTGTAAACCACCCCACAGCGTGGTACATCTCTGGGGTTGTTTACAGTTTCAGCAACTAGCCTTAATCAACCCCACATTGTTTTCAGTTCCTGAGGGGACTGTGGTAACTCTTCCACCCTGGAATTGCATACAATCCCTGACCAACAGTGATACCCAAATCATTCATAGCTTCATAGATTCTAGGACTGGAAGGGACCTCGAGAGGTCATCGAGTCCAGTCCCCTGCCCTCATGGCAGGACCAAATACTGTCTAGACCATCCCTGATAGAGATTCCACAACCTCCCTAGGCAATTTATTCCAGTGTTTAACCACCCTGACAGTTAGGAACTTTTTCCTAATGTCCAACCTAAACCTCCCTTGCTGCAGTTTAAGCCCATTGCTTCTTGGTCTGTCCCTCCACAATGGATTTTAGGCTTCTGGATTCCCAAAGATACTGCAGGCAGCTGCAATATCTGTCACGTCTCACCCAAAAGAAGTGGGCATCAGCAAAGGTGGCTGTCCAGCACGCCAGGGGTGATTTATTTCCTGGACAGAGCATCAGCAACCAACTTTGCATTCCTTTTGACATGAATCATTTCCATATCGTAATCTTGGAGCACCAAGCTCCATTTTAGCAACTTGGCATTAGTCCTTTTATTTGACGCAGCCAGGTAAGTGGTGAGTGGGCAGTATATACAGCGAAATGCCGTCCAAATAGATAGGGCTGTAATGGGCTGAGGGCCCACACCATTCTCTTTTCAATTGTTGCATTGTTTTTCTCTCAGGGAAGCAATTTCTTGCTCAGATACACTCCCTTTTCATCAGTTTGCATCAGCACAGCCCCAAGTCCCACGTTAAATGGCTTGTCAAAGTCGGGGCTTACCAGAACTGGGTCAATACTTACGGCTTTCTTCAGTTTGCAGAAGGCCTGTTGACACTGCTCAGACCAGATGACCATGTCTGGCTCACCCTTTTTACATAGATCAGTGATAGGGGTGGTCAGGACAGATCTCTGGGAATAAAGGATTGAACCTGTTTTCTTGTGTAGGGAGTTGTCTGGTTCTTAAGAGCCTCCACTTTTTCAGGCCCTTGTTTTATGCAGCCCTCCCACCCTATAGCAAAACAGCCTACTTCTGCCATCGCAACCTTGCATTTCTCCATCTTGAGAGTCAGGCCTGCTGCCTGAATGCTGTGAAGCACCCTCTTTCCATGGGTCACATACTCTTCCCAAGTCTGACTGAAGATACAAATATCTTCTTTATATGCCAGGGCATAGCAGATTTAGATTAAATCTCAGGAAAAACTGTAGGACAATGGAACAGACGCCTCTGGAGGTTGTGGAAGCTTCTTCACTGGAGGTTTTCCAAAGAAGGCTGGCACCATCTGTCTCGGATGGTTTAGACACAACAAATCCTGCATCTTGGCAGGGGGGTTAGACTAGATGACCCTTGCCGTCCCTTCTAACCCTATGGGTCTATGATCTTCTCCCTCCTCCTCCTCCCAGTGCCTGCACACAGCCAGGACCCAGACTCTCTCTGTCATAATATGGTTTCATCACGTTCCCATGATACACTTGGTGCCAGTGGGAGTGATTAGACAGCTCAGTCACACAGTTTACCTCATTGAGCTGCTTAAATATATTAAAGAGCCCTTCCCAGGCAGCCTGGAGTTTATTCTGCCATACTGGAATGAGCACCATGGCTTGGTCCCCTCTCCCATGTGTCTGAGTATGCGCGGTTCGGTCATACCCGACTTTCTGTCTCTCCTGACCTTTAACTAGATTCTCCTGGATGACACTCAAGAGCTCAGTGAGTTGTTCCGGGAAGGCCAACATGTACTCCACCACGGACTCCCCCTTGTGAGAGGCCATACCTTTCTAACCCGCCCTCATTAAGTCTAGGGGGCCCCTGGACCCTCCTCCCAGAGAGCACTTCAAAATGGGAAAATCCTGCGGAGTCCGGGGGAACCTCCTGATAGGCAAACAGCAGGAAAGGGAAGCATTTAGCCCAGTCACCAGGGTGTTGGTCAAAAAAACGGTTTAATTAAATCTCTCAAACAACTTGCTAGGCTGGGGGTTGCAGGGAGACGATCGGAAGTGCTGAACCTCACATTTCTATAAATCTTCACGCAGGGCAGACTTAAATTTGCCCCCTGATCAATCAAAAGTTCACGGGGGAAACCCCACACTGCTGAATAATTCTAGCAAGGCATCAGCCACCTTATTTGTCTCTATGGAGAACAGAGCGGCTGCTTCTGGCTAGTGGGTGATGTAATCTACCAGAATATACTTTTTTCCCATACAAGTAAATTTGCTAAGGAGCCCCACAAGGTCCATAGCAACCCTCTGAAAGGGTTCCTCTATGATGAGAAGGAAGACCAGGGCAGCCTGACCCTTGTCCAAGCCATTCCACAGCCTCTGGCAGGGGTCACAGGACTTGCAGTATTTTTGCACTTCCTCAAACACCCTAGGCCAGTAGAAATTCTGGAGTCAGTGCTGTTTAGTGACCTGTATTTCCATGTGCCCTGAGATGGGTATATCATAGGCCAGGCTGAGTGGCCTAGGATGGTACTTTTATAGACCCACCAATTGTCTCCATATTCCCCATGGCTCAACATTGCCGGGGGGGGCATCCACTGTCTATAAAATAGCCCCAGACCCCAGAGAAACATTTCCAGGTGCCCTGCTGTCAGGGGGCTGCCAGAGGAGAGAGTTTTTTCTATGGAGGGGGTCATTTGATTGTTCCTGCTTCAGTTGCACACAAGGAGCTGGAGGCTAGGCTCAGGCTGCTCCCTAGGACCAGGGTGCTGGAGCCTTTGTAGAAGTGGGAGGGCCACTGGCACCAGAACCGGGGGGGCAGGGAGCCATGCTCCCCCACTTTAACATGGGTGTAGTTTCAGGGGCAGAGGGTGGCATTGTTCCCCCCAACTGCAAGCCTCGGCAGGGGAGCGGATCATTGTTATCAGCTCTGCCACCACGAAGCGCAGTCTCTGCTAGTGCCGCTCCACTCCTGCCATGCCCCTTCCAGTTCCAGCACTGTTGTTTTGGACCCACTGCCAGGTCAGTTCATCAGCAGGACTCTGCTCAGCGCCAGGGCATGCACTCACATTGTCTGGCAGCAGCTCAGAGCTGTCTGTCTGCCTGTCAGCTTGCAGCCCCAAGGGCTGCTGCTTTCGGCTCCCAGTAACCACACAAGCAGCCTAGGGCCAGGAGTAAGTCATTCCCCCACAGCACTCTACCGGTAGCTGTGCACTGCCACATCCTTAGGCCCTTGATTTTCACCCCATTTCAGACAGATCTGAGCCACCGGGATTTGGAAAGGAATCTATCAGAGATCATTCTCGAGGGGTCCACCACCTCTGGGCCCACCAGACTTGCTTGGTCCCCAGTGTCCCTCCAACCCTGAACCTTATCCCATCTTCCTCCATTGGGAAACAATGTGTTGTCAATTTCCCTTTTGGGTCTGACATGGTCAGGTTACTGATTGGACCATCAGGGCTGGATCTGGTGGGGTCACTGCCATCTGGATCTCCTGGAGGTTACGACTCATTCTGCTCTCCACAGCACTGGACAATGTTTTGCCTTATGACCATTCTTATTGCAACCAGAGCATTTCATATCCTCAGGTTCCTTTTTTGGGCACCGACTGGGATTTGGCTCCCCACACAGGTCTGAGTTTAGCCCATTCTCCCTTCTGGGGAGGTCCTGGTTGGAGGTTACCTTTGTGCCACTCTCCTTAAATTTTTTTATCAAACCCAGGCCAACTATCCACAGAATGGTCAGCCCATTTCCCCATAAGTGCTGACTCTATTGGTGCTCCAGGGCACCCACCGGCAGCCAGCTCCCCGCTCCCCCCCCAGCACCTCCCATCTGCCGGTGGCCCAGCTGATCAACTCCCCTTCCCTTCCAGTGCCTCCTGCACTCCACGAAATGCAGCGTGCAGGAGGCGCTGGGAGGGAGGGGGTGGAGCAGGGATGGGACACACTTGGAGGAGGGGATGGGAAGAGGCAGGCCAGGGGCGGAGTAGGGGCTGGAAGAGACGGGGCGGGGATAGGGGCTTGGGGTGGAGTTGGGGCAGGCCTGAGGCGGGGGGAAGGTTGAGCACCCCCTGGATAGAGAGGAAGTCGGAGCTTATGCATTTCCCAGCTATGGTTGTATCTCAAGGGCCCTTAGAAAGACAAGATGGGTGAGGTGTAAACGGGGGAATGGTCCCGTTATTGTGGGGAACTTTCCTGGCTTATACACTACCCCGGTGAAGTGGGCTAGCAAAAGGATCTGAGTCCTCGCTCCCACTTCCTTTACCCAGAGGCCTGCCTGACCTCCAGGGCTCCCCTTCCACTCTCCTGTG
Source organism: Emys orbicularis (assembly GCF_028017835.1). Taxonomy (NCBI): domain Eukaryota; kingdom Metazoa; phylum Chordata; order Testudines; family Emydidae; genus Emys; species Emys orbicularis. Next base: position 6,643,694 of record NC_088703.1, on the reverse strand, counting down.
TGGCAGAGTCCTCGTAACCCCAACAAGGCTGGGCCCAGGATTCCTGGGGGGCTCGACCCCCAACCTTGTCGTGGTCACTTAGGGTAGGGGCTAGGGTGTCTCTCTGTACTGGATGCTTCCCTGACCTACTGATCATTACATACAGTTCAAAGCAAATACAATTTATTAAACAGCAACCCATTTAAAAAAATAAGGAAAAAATGGGAAAGGTTAAAGGAAAACCTGCCACCCTGCTCTGTGGCACGGGGACGTCACAACCAGCGTCTCTGGGATGTCAGGGCAGTTCACTGTCTGTCCCTCACAAGTCCCAGGCCCTGCCCAGGCCCTGGCCGTGCTGCAGGGATGCTGTGGGTCTGCAACACTTGCTCTGGCGGTGGCCACACGCCCTCGGACTCTAGGTGGCAGGACCCTTCTTCCCAGCGTCGCCCCCGCCCCGTCAGGGTTACGATCCCCCTCCAAGTCTGGCCTGCAAGGCCGCTTGGCTGGGGGCGTCTCCCTGTGCTGGGCCCACTGCCAGGGTCCCCCTTGCTCTTCCCAGCTGTTCACTGCATCCGGCTCCGGACTGCTCCAGCTCCAGCTCCACTCTGCCTCAGCACGGCTGCTGCTCTGCCTCCAGCTCCCTGGGCTGCTCCTCTGGCCCCGGGTGCTACAGGTCTGCTCTGTGGGCCGCTTCTGTGACGCTGCTCCCAGCTCTGACCTCCTTCCTGGGCCGCTTCTCTGGCCCCTCTGGCTCTGGTTGCTGCAGCTCTCCTCCCAGGGCAGGTCTGCTCTCTCTGGGCTCTGCTCTGGCTTTGGGGCTGCAGCTCTGCTCCCAGCAGCTTAGCTCGGGCCCCTGCTCTCTCCTTAGCTCGGCCCCACTCTGTCTGACCCAGGCAATTCCAACTCACAGGGAGGATGGGACCCCCCTGGCCTCCTGACTCCCTGATTAGCCTGCCCGCCCTGTCAATCAGGCTGACCTGGAGCACTGGCCTCTCCCCATTGTTCCTGGGGACTGTCAGTCTTATTTCCCACCAACCCTTCCCCTTTCTTTTGGTACTGGGAGCTAGCAACCAAAACACCCGCACTGAGTTTTAGTAAGGGGACAGAGGTAGGGTTACCATACATCCGGTTTTTCCCGGACATGTCCGGCTTTTTGGTAATCAAACCCCCGTCCGGGGGGAATTGCCAAAAAGCCGAACATGTCCGGGAAAAATACCAGCCGGGCACTTCCCCTGTAGCCCACGAAAGCTTATGCTCAAATAAATTCGTTAGTCTCTAAGGTGCCACAAGTACTCCTGTTCTTTTTGGAGTCTATGCCACCCACCAGGACAGGTATGTGAGGTCTGACTCTACCTACTGGAGTAGGTTTTGCTGGGCATCTGCCTTGTTCTTTTCTTCCTGCTTATGCTTTTGCTGCTTCTCCCGGTCTGCAAGCAGCTGGGCTTCCCGAATCAGTTTGTCCCTCTCCACATGTGGCGTCTCTTGGTCTGACTGGAGATCTGTCCAGACCGCTGCTGCAGTGGTGCATTTGATCCGAATGGAGCACAGTTGCATCTGTCAGCCTCTCCCCTGCACCCATCTAAGGAAGTGTCTCCAAGATTCCCCCCACCTGCTGTAATCTCTGCCAGTGGGCTGGATGTTTCCTGGGATCCTGGACCATCATTCCTTTTCTGGTCCTCAGAGTATAGCAGGTCACTAGCTGTGCTGAGCTGCCTTTCTCTGCATTGTTTTTCAGCTGTCTAGAGTAGCTCATGAGTGTGCGTGATAACCTCAGGGCAGACTGACAAGGAACAGGGCACAAACCCCAAACGGGTGGTATGGTCTAGAAGTAGATTTCACCAACCAAGTAACAAGTATGAACTCCTAAAGCACGATAACGATAGCTGCCTTTGTGATAGATGCTCCTGTCCACCAAAAATGATAACAACATTCAGGTTACTCCCAGTCCCAAAGGCCCAGTCACTTACCCCAGGTCAAGTGTATTTCAGATCTCAAACCAAAGACAACGCTTTTTATAGCCAATCTGATAACACTAACTAAAGATTTATTAACTAAGAAAAAGATATGAGAGCTATTCACGAGATTAAAGCAGGTCAACAGACACACGCAAATGAGAAACAGTCTTAGGTTCCAAAAGGTGATAGTTTCTGCAATAATATGCAAGCTCTATATGTCCTTTAGGGCTAACCCAAGCCGAGCAGCTTGGAGATCACTTATGCTTAGGAATATTGCCCTCTCCAAATTCAAAGCAGCATTTTCTTGACAGGGATTTTTAGTCCCTTCTCCCAGTGTTCAAGCTGTGAGGGTGTGAGGGCTTGTACACATATCCTTTTCATGGGTTTGGGGGAAGCAATCTACAAGTCTTTTGTCCACTGATCTTCCACAGCGGCTTGTCTGATGTCTTTAGGGCTACTTTTGTTGGGCAGGAGATGACGCCTCTTGTGGTAAACAAGTATTTCACATTTGCTAATGTTTCTTCCCTGACTGGGGGGGTTTACGGTCCTAGCAAATATTTGTATAGTTACAGAGCAAACACTTAAATATTACCTTATAACATGACGTGATGAGGTGTACCAACCCCGCACTGGTCAGGTGGGGGTTAACCAATTTCTTTAGGCCCAAGAGGCCACACTCCCTCACCCTTGCTGGGCATGCTCCAGATGGAGGGAGCATATAAAAGGAAGCAGCTCCACTCAGTCTGGACTGGCTGAGGAGGACAGCAGACATCACAGGTGCTGGAACCAGGGGTGCTCCCACACCCCCTGCCTTAAAGTGGTTTCCATCATATCCAGGGTTTACAGTTTGGTTCAATGGCTCTCAGCACCCCCACTATACAAATTGTTCTGGCAACCCAGGAGACATACGCTGCAGGCTCCTCCCAGAAATCCTCTGGAGCTCCAAACCGCTGAGGACCAGGGCCAGCTCCAGGCACCAGCCGACCAAGCACGTGATTGGGGTGGCACCTTGGAGCGGGGCGGCGCTAGGATTTGTATTTATTTATTTAGGTTCGGCAGTGGGGCGTCGGGGGGGCAGGGGCTTGGCGCGGTGCTCGGAGGGGGGGCAGGGGCTTGGCACGGCGCGTTGCTCGGAGGGGGGGCGTGGGGCGCGTCGCTCGGAGGGGGGCGGGGGCTTCGGGCGGCGCTTGGAGGGGGCGGGGCTTCGGGTGGCGCGGCGCTGGGGGGGCGGGGGCTTGCGCGGCGCACAGGGGGTGGGGCTTCGGGCGGCACGGCGCTCGGAGGGGTGGGGGCTTGGCGCGGTGCTCGGAGGGGGCGGGGGCGCGGCGCTCGGAGGGGGGCGGGGGCTTCAGGCGGCGTGGCGCTGGGGGGGCGGGGGCTTGCGCGGCGCTTGGAGGGGCGGGGCTTCGGGCGGCGCGGCGCTCGGAGGGGCGGGGACTTGGCACGGCGCTCAGAGGGGGGCAGGGGCTTGGCACGGCGCATCGCTCGGGGGGGGCGGGGGCGCAGCGCGCACTTGGAGGGGGCGGGGCTTCGGGCGGTGCGGCGCTGGGGGGGCGGGGCGCGGCGCTGGGGGGGCAGGTGCGCGGCGCTCAGGGGGCGGGGCTTCGGACGGCGTGGTGCTGGGGGGGGTGGGGGATTTCGGCGGCGCTGGTGGGGACGGGTTCGGCTGTGTGTCGCTCGCGCGGGGGGGGATACGTCGGGGCGGCGCTCTTCTTTTTTGCCTGGGGCGGCAAAAAAGTTAGAGCCGGCCCTGCTGAGGACAAGTTGACCATGGAGACTGAATGGGACAGAGAGCCGCTACCCATGGAGGGACTACCAGAGCTGGGATCTTCCTTGAGGGCACCCACTTAAAGGTTTTGGCCTTCCCAGATGTCACCTCTTAGGCAAAGACCTGCATCTCTCTCCCTCAGGAGTGTGGGTTTAGGCTTGGGGCCCCCTCTTCATCTCACTGTGATTGTCCCAACAGGTCTGACTGGGGCCCAGCACCTGTGAGTAACCTTTCTCGAAGGGCTACAACAGTGTACACCAGTTACCAACCAACCAGCCTTCACAAAGTATCAGGGGGTAGCCGTGTTAGTCTGTATCCACAAAAACAACCAGGAGTCCAGTGGCACCTTAAAGACTAACCGATTTATTTGGGCATAAGCTTTCGTGGGTAAAAAAACCTCACTTCTTCAGATGCATGGAGTGAAAGTTACAGATGCAGGCATTAATAGTTATCCTGAGGGTAAAACCATTATAGAAAAAACATACAAAAAACAATAAACATTCCCATCAGTCTTATGGGGCCATAGTAAGCCAAAGTTTTTCCAACCCTCCTTGAGGGACTGCCCGTGCCCCCCCGCCCCCCCGGACAGAAAATATTGGCCCTTTGCTGAATTAAAAGAAGGCCTTGTGTCAATTTAAACTCAGCCTTTTCATACCGAAAGTACTTCCTCTGTCTGTTGGTCTCTGAACACCCAACTTGAACCAATACATGCAAATCACCCGCAAAGGCGGCACCTCTCTAGGATTGTTTACAGTTTCAGCAACTAGCCTTCATCAACCCCGGTTGTTCTGAGTTCCTGGAGGAGATGTGGGAACCCTCCCCCACTGGAATTGCATACAATCCCAGGTCCATAAACCATTTGTAAATTTTATACACTATGGGCTCCCAAAGATACTGCGGGCTGTTGCAATGGCTTTTTCAGTTCACTGTTAATTCCAAAAAGCCCAGAAAAATAAATTGTTGCGGGTGAAACCAAAACCAACGTAGTTTGAAATATTTTGGTGAATTGAAAAGTAAAAAAAAAAAGGTCTAGTCCACATTAACGTGACTTGCCATTCTGAACAGCAATGGATAGTCACTGGAGCAGGGCAGGAGTGAGCATGACCCTACAGTGGGATAGTCAGGACCCTCCCCTGGGCTATGGGAGACTAAAGTGCAAGGCCCTGCTCCCCGATCTAATTATTTATGAAACACAGCACACCTTCTAGAGAAGAGATTGAGAAAGCACCAGTGTGAACAGGGCTGTCCCTAGCCATTTTGGTGCCCTACGCAGCCCCCCTGCGGAGGGGGCTGTGTGGGATCCCAGGCCTCCGTGGGGTGGGAGTGGGGGCTGGCTTGGGGGACAGGGGGGAAACCGCCCCCCAGCACAAGCCGGTGGAGCAGGTTGGGGCCGGGTCGCTCCACTTCCTGCCGCCCGGTGATTCCAGGGCAGGCCTGACCCCGCACTCACAGGGCGGCGGGAAGTGGAGTGACCCGGCCCCAACCCGCTCCGCTCTGCTCCCCTGGCTCCCAGCCTTGGGACTTGGGGGGAGGTTCCCCCCTGACCCCGTGGTGGTGCGGCTGGGAGCCAGGGGAGCGGAGCAGACTGAGTGCAGGGCGCCCGCCCCATGCTGCACTCCTCAGGGGAGTGGGGGCGGGGCTGGGGCCGAGCAGGGGTGGGAAGAGGTGGGGCTGAGGCGGAGCTGGGGTAGGGGCCATGGGGAAGAGGCGGAGCAGGGGCTGGAGCAGCGTACGGGCGTACGGGCAGGGACGGCCCTGGCTGTGAATATCCCAGAGCCCATTGGTTAGGGCACACTCGTGCAATGCAGGAAAAACCACTTTCCAGATCTAGCAGAACGGGGCGGGGATTGAACATGGATCTCCTATGTCTTAGCAGCCACTGGCGTTACAAGGGTGCTGGCAGCGCTACCTCCTCCTTTCTCAGTTTGGTCAACTAATTCAACACAAATTCACGAGCAACTTCAATCATCCCCAAACTACATTTTTAGCAAATAAACTATTCATCCAAGAAATTTTGCCCACCTTTAGCAGGGAGTCCCTTTGAAACATGGAGTGTCTGGTCAGTTTCTCAGTATGGCCAAAACTCTGCAAGGCATAGAGACAGGGACTGTTTGTCTAAGGCCCGGTCTACACTGGGGGTGGGGGGAGGAGAATAGCGTAGCTGAAGTCGACGTATCTTAAGTTGACTTACCTCGCATCCTCACGGTGCGGGGTCGACTGCCACCGTTCCCCCGCCGATTCCGCTTCCGCCTCTAGCTGCGATGGAGTACAGGAGTCGACGGCAGAGTGATCGGGGATCAATTTATCGCATCTACACTAGATGCGATAAATCGATCCCCGATAGATCGATCACTACCCGCCAATCCGGCGGGTAGTGTAGACATACCCTTAGAAAAGAGGTGACTAAGAGGACATATGATAGTGATCTATAAAATCATGACTGGTGTGGAGAAAGTGAATAAGGACGTGTTATCTATTCCTTCATATAACACAAGAACCAGGGGTCACCCAATAAAATTAACAGGCAGCAGGTTTAAAACAAACGGAAGTACTTCTTCATACAACACTCAGTCAACCTGGGAAAGTTGTTGCCAGGGGAATGTTGTGAAGGCCAAAAGTATAACTGGGTTAAAAAAGAATCAGTTATGTTCCTGGAGGACAGGTCCATCAATGGCTATTAGACAAGATGGTCAGGGATGCAACCTCAAGCTCCAGGTATCCCTAAACCTCTGACTGCCAGAAGCTGGAACTGGATGACAAGGGCTGGATCACTCGATAAATTGTCCTGTTCTGTGCATTCCCTCTGAAGCATCTGGCACCAGCCATTGTTGGAAGACAGGACACTGGGCTAGATGTACCATTGGTCTGGCTCAGTATGGCCGTTCTTATGTTCTTAGGAGACACTGACAAGATCAAGCTATTGCCTTAGGACAAATCATGAACTTGGAAGCAAGCTACGTGTGTTGAGCAGATAAATCCTAGTTCATATAACCGGTTGGCCAAAGCAAAGGTTCAAAAATCATGAGTCAGACTCCCAGAAAATCACAAGCTTGACCCCTGAATCTTGAGATTTTTTAAGGAAAGATTACATTGTGATTTTTGGTCTGTCTTTTGATTGTTGAACTCCCCCCAGTGTGTGTGAGACACTCAGCCCTGGTCTACACTACGAGTTTAGGTCGAATTTAGCAGTGTTAGATCGATTTAACCCTGCACCCGTCCACAAAATGAAGCCATTTTTGTTGACTTAAAGAGCTCTTAAAGTCGATTTCTGTATTCCTCCCCGACGAGGGGATTAGTGCTGAAATAGACATCGCCGGGTTGAATTTGGGGTAGTGTGGATGCAATTCGATGGTATTGGCCTCCAGGAGCTATCCCAGAGTGCTCCATTGTGACCACTCTGGACAGCACTTTGAACTCAGATGCACTAGCCAGGTACACAGGAAAAGCCCTGGGAACTTTTGAATTTCATTTCCTGTTTGGCCAGCGTGGCGAACTCAGCAGCACTCAGCAGCACAGGTGACCATGCATTCCCCCCAGGATGTTTCTACGCTCCCCCTATCATCTCCGTCCCTGAGGTTATCACAGATTAGAAGGCGAAAAAAACGCACTCGCGATTACATGTTTTCCGAGCTCATGCAGTCCTCCGCACTGATAGGGCACAGTGTAATGCATGGAGGCATTCAGTGACAGAGGCCAGGAAAGAATTGCTGTGTTTGCTTAACGGCAAAAGTATCATGCCTCGCTAGTGATCCTGCCCGAGCCAGGTCGCTGTGTCACATGCACTCTGCGCTGTGTCAGCCTTGGGCAGGGGCATGACCGCTTTGTGAGCAGGAAGGCCATAGATATAGACATTGCATTAGGTAGCTTCTGTAGCTAGAGAAAACATTCCTGTGCATTCGGCAAAGTCTGTGGCAAAAAAAGAGAAGCCCCGTAGTGTAGTGGTTATCAGGTTCACCTAACACATGAAAGCCCCATAGTGTAGTGGTTATCACATTCACCAAACATGCAAAAGCCCCGTAGTATAGTGGTTATCCCGTTCCCCTAACATACAAAACATCCCGGGTTTGAAACCAGGCGGAAACAGGTCATTGTTCCTTTTTCTGACTCCCCTTCTGCATTTTTAGTCTTAGAACAGACCGTGCTGTGAAATTTTACTTTGAATTATATCAGTTATTAGTTAAATAATATGGAAGCTCTCTCTAAGTCATAGTCCCGGGTTCCTTACCCTTTCAGCTGCTCTGATAAATTAACAGTTTTGTTAGGGGTGGGGGAAAATTTTCATGAAGCCTTTTATAGGGACTAAATGCTATCCAGGACTCTGAAATAATCTTAACGTGGCCCATAGAGTGCAATCCTTCATTCTGGATTTGTCATTCCACAAATTGAACGGCTCCTTACTACTGTCCAGGCTTCATGAGCCATGGGAGCAAGGGGCAGGCTGGGGTAGGTGCGACCGCGTGGTGCTGCCAGCTCGGAGAGCAGCCTGAGGCAGAAGCCTCCAGCTCGCATGATATTCCAGGCAGGACTGAATCTCCATGAGACGAAACTTAAACAAGAGAATGACCTGGAGTCACTCCCATTCGGTGCTCTAAGAGGAGGAGAGCCACGTCTGTCCAGGCACCCCGATCGACTTCACCGAGGTCTGCCAGCTGAGTGGGGCTGAGCGGGACCCCGGTTGGCAGGAGCCGGCAGACGGAGCCCCAGACTGGCAGCGGGCTGAGCCGCTCAGCCCACTGTCGGTCTGGGGCTCCGTCCGCCAGCCCCGCTCAGCCTGCTGCCTGCCTGGGGTTCCGATCATCCAGGCAGGCAGTGGGCTGAGCGGGTCTGGCGGCCGGGACCCCGTAAAAAAGGCGTGAAACGATTGTCTGCCGTTGCTTTCACGGAAGGAGGGAGGGAGGGAGGGGGCCTGATGACATGTACCCAAAACCACCCGCAACAAAGTTTTTGCCCCATCAGGTATTGGGAGCTTAACCCAGAATTCCAATGGGCAGCGGAGACTGTGGGAACTGTGGGATAGCTACCCACAGTGCACCGCTCTGTATGTCGATGCTAGCCGCGGTAGTGAGGACACACTCTGCTGACTTAATGCGCTTAGTGTGGACATACGCAATAGACTGTATAAAATCGAATTCTAAAAAATCGACTTCTATAAAATTGACCTAATTTCATAGTGTAGACATACCCTCAGTGTGGCCCACTCTCCCAAATGTATTTGGTAGGTGATTGTGGCCCCCACTGCAGTTACCCCTCACCCCACATCAGCCTAGAGTTGCCAACTTTCTAAGTGCAGAAAACTGAAAACCTTTGCCCTGCCCCCTTCCCCGCCTGTTCCCCGAGGCGCCGCCCCCGCTCACTCCACGCCCCCCCTCCGTCCCTCGCTCGCTCTCCCCCACCCTCACTCACTTGCTTATTTTCACTGCAAAGCCCAAGCAGGCACCAGGAGAGGCCAGGAGCTGCAACAGTTTGCATGCGGGAGATGGAATGTGTGATTCAAATGCCCTTCACCTCCCTAGGGAGAGATTTTAAACACTATGGTAAAATGAATTGCCCCCCAAAAGAGTCCCACTCACTCACAATGAGCGAGACTAAAGAGACTATTGCAGGAGTGTGATTTTTCTTGCCTTCACCCAACTGTCCAGGTAGGGGACCCAGTGCTGCAGCCACTGACTGATTCCTTCCCTGCCTGACAATGAACTGTATAGCAGGGGGGGAAAGTTATGCTGTTCCATCTTTAATGACTACATTGTTTAAATGTATGCTTTAATAGACAATATATGCAATGTGGACAAATGAATGTTATGGGAGTCTTAATGTTAACATTTCCTGACACTTAAGTTTAAATTATAACCTTAATATTGCATGAATGTTATTGTATGAATTCATTATAGCTCTTCAATGTTAAGAAGATGAGGTTGCATAAAATGTAATTCATGCTGCAGAAACTGACCCCTCCCTATTGTACCATCCTGCTAACCAATAGATTTTCTTGTGTTCTTCGTTTCAAGTTTTTTCACCTGTACTGTGTCCCAGATTGGTGCGCTGGTGCCTGGAGCCACCCCTGGCTGGGAGGGGGTGTGGGTGGGTGTGTCTACCCAGCAATTAAAGCTGACTGCCCCCATCTGTGGGGCTGTGTTTGGGCTAACTGAATCCCAAGCTCTGAGAGCCCAAATGCCTACACAGTAATTTATATTTAGCGTGTGCATAGTCATCTAGCCAAGCGATGGCATCTTCAGGATGCAGTTCTGTAACGTTACAGCCCCAGTCCGCTGAGCCAGGCCACCAGGGCGTTTAACTGCAGTGTAGACATTACCCCAGAGAACTCGGAGGAAGGACTACCGGGGAAGGGAGCCACAAATTCGGAGCATCTCCACCTGACCCCTCCTCCCAAAGCAGCTGCCGGCCGCTTGTAGGGAGCAGGGCCACTTAGCTGAGGCGGCTGCTAGGAAGAGCAGGAGGGTGCTTGGGGCTGTGAGTATGGTAGGGGGTTAGGGGTGCGGGCTGGGGTGCAGGGGGTTGGAGTGTGGGAGGAGATACAGGCTCTGGGCTGGGGGTGCGGGCTCCAGGATGGGGCCAGAAATGAGAGGTTCAGGGTGAGGGAAGGGGCTCCAGGCTGGGGCAGGGGGGTTGGGTGTGGGAGGGAGTGAGGGCTCCAGCTGGGGGTGCGGGCTCTGGGGTGGGGCCGGGGATGAGGGGTTTGGGGTGCACGAGGGGGCTCCAGGCTGGGGGGTGGGGCCAAGGGAGTGTGGGAGGGGGCTCCAGGCTGGGGAAGGGGGTTGGGGTGTAGGAGTGGGTACGGGCTCTGGGCTGGGGATGCAGGCTCTGGGGGGAGCTGGGGATGAGGGGTTTTTGGTGCAGGAGGGAGCTCCAGGCTGGGGCTGCAGGGTTCAGAGTGCAGGAGAGGGCTCAGGGCTAGGGCATGGGGTTGGGGCACGGGATGGAGGTTGGGATGCGGGCTCCGGGCAGCCCCGGCTGGTGCGGTTCGCGGGGGCTCCAGGAGGTGCTGACCTCAGGTGGCCCCTTAGCAGCTGCACCAGCACTGCCCTGGCATTTTCCAGGGATGGAGAAAATCTGCGTGGCTCCCGAGAAGCCGCGGCATGTCTGGCTCCTAGGCAGAGGTGCAGCCAGAGGGGCTCCGCGTGCTGCCCCTGCCCGCAGGCACCACCCCGCAGCTCCTATTGGCCACGGTGTCCCCAATTCGCACCCACCGCAGATTCCTGGCCAGCCTGGAGCCCCCTCCCGCACCTTGAACCCCTCATCCCCAGCCTCACCCATAGCCCGCATCCCCAGCCAGAGCCCTCACCCCCTCCCGCACCCCAACTCCCTGCCCCAGCCCGGAGCCCCCTCCCATACCCTGAACTCCTCATTCCCAGACCCACCCAGAGCCCGCACCCCCAGCCGGAGCCCTCACTCCCTCCCACATCCCAACCCTCTGCCCCAGCCCAGTGAAGGTGAATGAGGGTGCGGGAGAGTGAGCCACCAAGGAAGGGGGAATGTAGTGAGTGGGGGGCAGGGCCTCAGGGAAGGGGCGGAGCTAGGGTGTTTGGTTTTGTGCGACTAGAAACTTGGCAACCCTATGCTGACCGGAGCTGCCAGGGTCCCTTTTCAACTGGGTGTTCCTGTCAAAAACCCAACACCTGGCAATCCTACCCCTGCCTCTAATTAATTCTGCCCTGCCAATCTCCAAATCAGTCCTGCCCCTGAAAATCAGTTCTGCCCAGCCCCTCACATCAGTTCTGTCCCCCTAGGACCCACCCTGCCCCCAGATTAATCCTGCCCCTATATCAGTTCTGTTGTCCCTCATCCCCAACCTTACCTCTGCTCCTCCTGGGGTTCTTCACCCCCCCCCTCAGGCTGGGTGGGCAGCGGCATTGGAGTGCCCTCTCTCCCGTCCCAGGGAGGGTGTTGCAAAGAGGGAGGGGGGAGCAGAGGAGCCCTTCCCCTGCTCACAGGAGTGGAGGGGGAGGCATCCTTTGCTGTGGGACTCTTTCTGCTCCCTAAATCCTAATTTCTCCCCCAAATCATTGCTCATGGGAGCTAGGCCTGTGGGAGCTTCCATTTCCTAGCTAAGACATCCCATGCAGGCATTGTAATGGGTGCAGAAAAGCGAATATACAGCTCCTGGGTGGTAAGGGGTGGGGGCAGAGGTGTTCTGTAGGAAAGAGTCCCCCTTAGAGAAGAAAGCTTTGTGGGAAGAGCGGAAAATCCGGCTGAGATATTTGTTTTGTCAGTGCTGGTAGTTCTAGTGTCCTCAGGCCTGTGGGCAGTGGGACAAGGCCTCTGCTAGGCCCCAGATGCGACTGTGTGGAAGGAGCACGTCGTGCTGGAGACAGTGATAGTGGGACTGTATAAGTCTTGGGCTGCTGGGTGCCAGGCTGGGTCCTCTCTCAGAGGGAGATCACTGCCTTGGAGAAGTCACGGGGGCTCTCAGAGACGAGAGCAGGTCCTAGGGCCCTGGGTTAGCCCTGGGTATCAGGGTGATACAAATTGATGACAGCGATAACAGCCAAACTGTTGGCACAGCCGCTGCCCATGACTGGTCTGAAAAGTAGCAGAGACCTTGAATCCCCAGCTACAAAGATGATCCCTCTCAGCGGGTAGCCAGAGAGCCTGCTCCCTGCAGTTCAGACAGCTGTGTAGTCACATCTACTGTGTGAACGGTAACAACCTGCTCAGCACTCAACAGTGTCAGTGCTAAATGTTGGACAGATGAGGCGAGGAGGAGCTGCACATGCCCTGCGACTGCCTGGAGCAAAACACCTCATCCCAGCTGGGTGAGATTGCAAAACATACATGAGGAAAGGCAACTGGGGCATGCCAAGACACCGCCACAGCTGTACCTCAGCCACCTATCCACACCAGCTCCCAGCCAAAGGCACTGGCTGTGATGATCACAGCATACAAACCGAGAAGTTAGATTTAAAAAACCCATCCAACACTCTTTCTGGAAAGTTACAGAGTAGAAATACTTTTATTCTTAGACTCCAGAATGACTACACACAGCAACCAAAACCAGAGAGGACAAAAGCAGGCTGCTCCCTAAAGCAGAGAGACACAACTCACCCGCCTTGTTCGATGCTTGCTCTTCCCAGGCCGACCCTGATTGCACATTTCCCTACACAGTCCCCAGCGTGCAAGCAGGACCAAGAAACCCATTTGGATTTAAAGTAACAGGCTGTGATTTTTTTTATGCCATTTTCTCTACACCACACTGGCCAGCTGGTAGAGTGCCCCTGTCTGAGTGAAGAGTGTAGGTTCATGCAGCTGGATGAGATACACATAGCAGCAAAGTGCTGGGATGGGAACAATGGTAGTGTTGGTGGCGGAATTCCCAGTAGCAGTCTCTGCCCAGGTCACTGGCAGCATATGGGGGTATTAGAGACATATAGAATCTACATATATTTTGCTAATACTAATATACTGGTTGTCAAGCTGTCTGGAGTGGCTCATGAACATGGGTGCCAACCTCAGGGCAGACTGGTACAAACCAGGACACAAACCCCAAACTGGTTGGGTGTGCTTATAATTAGATTTCACCGACTAAGTATCAAGTGTGAACTACTTAAGCACTATAACAGCCTTAACTTGGAGTCACAGACAGTCCCCTTGGGCACTCCGGTCTATCCTGGTATCCAGGCAAGGGTGATAGATGGTCCCTTACACCAAAAATCACAACAACATTCAGGTCACTCCCAGTCCCAAAGGACCAGTCACTTACCCCAGGTCAAGCGTACCTTAGATCTCAGGCCAACGTTTGTCACCAATCCTATATTAAATGAACTAAAGATTTATTAACTAGGAAAAAGAAATGAGAGTTATTTACAAGGTTAAAGCGGGTAAACATACACACACACATGAGTTACAGGCTTAAGTTCCAAAAGGGGATAGTAGCTGCTATCTATGCAAGCTCTATAGGTCTTTTAGAGCTAACCCAAAATAAGTAGCTTGGGGATCCCTTGCTTATGCTTAGAAATATTGCCCTCTCTGCATTATAAGCAGCATAGTGATACAGTTCCTTCTGGTCAGGCATTTATATTCCCTTCAAACTGATGGAACAAGTGTTGGTGCCTGTCTCCTCTTCGTCGCGAGGTGTGTGTGGGAGGGCAGTCAACAAAGTCTTTGTCCTTTGATGTTTCACAAAGGCTCATTTGGTTTCAATTGGCCTTCTGGTGTGCAGGATCAGCGCTTTACACTAATTAATGCTTCTTTCCTGTTTGGTGAGTTCCACAGTTACAGAGGATTACAATGCAAACCCTCAATATAACTTTATATCATGGGCTACAGCTGCTATGAGTGAGATCAATACATGCAGCCTCCTACAAGCATTTCATAAACCCTAAGCACTAACTACATTTATATAACACTGATATCTATTTTAACAATACTTACACACAGGTGAGCCAGACTGGTGTCCGGCTACTCAACTGCAAGAGTTCAGGGCAGCCTAGGCACCTTGGCACGAGCTGGCACCTTGTCTGCCAGCTTCACATGGTATAATTATTATCCATGGGAGCTATTTGTTATCATTCCCTTCCTCTCCCATCCCTCCTCCCATTTTCTAGGCCTCTCGGCCTTCAATGAATTTTATTTGCTGAGCTTTTAGAGAGCATTCCCATAGTTTTCAATGTATTTAACATGTTTTAGTTGGTAAGGAGAGCCTTGGGGCATTGGCAAGGGTACTAGATAGCTTGTAAATTCATTTATTAATATTATTCAACTGGGAGAGCTCGGCATAACATGTTTGATAGAAAGCACCAGTAAGGGATGGGTGTGTCTGAGTCCAGAGATTAGAAGGTGCACAATGGCAAACCCAAGAGGGGCAGGGGGAGGCAGGGTTGGGTGAGCTGAGAGGGGCAAGGGTGGGCCAAGAGGGGTAGGGCCCAGCTGAGAGTGGTAAGGTGTAGGCCAGGTGGGCTCAGAGGGGCTGGGGAAGGCTGGTTGATTGTTTTGGGCAGTTATGGAAACAGCTTGGAATCATGTTTATAAAGACTGAGGTATAATGCTACAGATCCAGAAGGGGGCAGAGTTAAGGTTGTGCTTGTACCCACCTCTGCAGCATTTTGGGTGCTTAACCATGCATCCTTGACGTTGCTGGAGCAGAATATTTCTCATTTAATTTCTTAGACATATTAAAACATTAAAAAAGGAGAGAGGGGACCATAATAAGGAGCTTCAGTTTCCAGGACTCAGAGGTCTGAAGGCGTGGCAGAAGAAACATGTGATTTCCACAGCTGGGAACACCACCCCAATACCAAATCCATTTCAAGGGTCTCGTCTTCAAAGCCCTGCCGCGGATTTGCCCACGCTAGTTGGAGTACCGCTTTGCCATGGATGACCACGGTCTCCCACGACAGCTGCATGCCACTGAAACAATGGGACTGCCATCCTCAGGAGTGAGGCTCAGGTGTGCAGGACGAAGAGTTTGCTCAGCCACTGATCCCAGAATGACCGCAACTCTCAGCGCCTACAAAACAACCTGCAGAACCCACTCCTACGCTAACAGCACCCGACAACACCAAATAATCCCTGCGTCCACGGGGGCCAAAGAGAAGAACAGATTTGCGTGTGCTCACACAGCACCACGGTGCTAGCGAAACAGACAGACTGCAAGTGTGGAACACTTAAGGCTAGATGCGCGAAGGAACTTTGCCACCTAACTGCCTCTCTAGGGGCTGGAACACCCATGGAGCTCAGCCCCCATCGGCAGCCCCTCCCCGATCAGCTCCTCCCTCTCCCCCCCAGCGCCTCCCGACTGCCACGGATCAGCTGTTCAGTGGTGTGCAGGAGGCGTTGGCGTGTGGGGGCGGAACAGGGTGGGAAGAGGCAGGGTGGGGGCGGAGCGGGGGCAGAGCAAGAGTCAAGCACCCCCCAGCAACTCAGAAAGATGGCACCTCTGCTACTGACAAAACCACTGCTCAGTTGCTGCCTAACCCCAAAGGTGCCTGAGTTCTCACTGGTGGGCAGGCACTGAACCCCTCAAGCCCTGACATGGCTGCACTGCCAACAAGCTGCTAGCACAAGCCAAAGCCCCTGTGGGATTGTCAAACTAGCCATTCTCCCACCTATCTTGCCTGGGGGCCCAGTCTGGTAGGTGAGCTCTGAGAATGGCTCCTGGATGAGGGCCCACACAAAAGACAACCAAGGGGGAGCAGGCCAGGAATATTTCAGGCTTTGGCTTGTGTGTGTGCTTGTCCCTAGAATACCCAATAGCCCAGGGATTAAGGCACTCACCTGAGAGATGACAGCCTGATCACAGACGAGTCCTCTAACCCCCGGGCCCTCGCTCCATCTCGCCTGTGGGAGCTTTGTATAAATAAATATTCATTGGAGCCGGGATTTGACTCTGAGTCTCCCACATCCCAGCTGAGTGCTCCGATCACCAGGCATTTTACACAGCCCCTCTCCTGCACCCCAAAAGTTCCCGACGTGTGAGGCCCAATCCAGTAGGTATGCTCTGACATCTCCTGGATCAGGCCCCACTGGAGAGAGATGTGGAACAACGCCTCGTACGAGAACCCTCTGGGGTGCAGGCATGAACTAGGGCGCTGAGGAGCTTGGTAGCCGGGAGGAGACAACAGGACTTAGGCTGCTTTGCCTGAGGGAATCTCAGGCATCTGCAGGGTTGGGTGGCAGCTGAGTGGTGGTCTTGAGAATGTCAGTGGTAAGCCTAAATGTTGGATTTAGGTGCCTAAATATCTTAGTGGTTCAAGCCTTCGTGCCAGACTCAGAGCTGAAGATTCCACTAGGCAGGAGGGCCTGCCTACGTGAAGAATTATTCCAGAATAGCTGTTCCCTGATTAACTCCTCCTCTGTGGACATTCTTATTCCAGCATAAGAAGTGGAGGTGGATTAAACTAATTTGTAGCAAAGCACTCTTATGTTGGAATAACAACATCCACATAAAGATTTAATCAGGAATAGCTATTCCTATTTAAATTCACATCCTATCTAAATCTGAATTAATTCCCACTGTAAACAAGACCTGAATCCCTTTGTGGATCTAGCCTTTAGGGCAGGGATCCCCAACGCGGTGCCTGCAGGTGCCATGGTGCCCGCCGGGGAGTCTAAGTGCGCCTGCGTACTGGCCAACGGACGAGCATCCGCCGAAATGCCGCCGAATTTCGGCGGCGACGCCTCTGGATGCTGCTGCTTATCAGCGGCATTTTGGCGGATGCTAGTCCACCGCCACGGTCCTCCGTGGCTTGTCGTCTGGCGCCCGCCAGACGAAAAAGGTTGGGGACCACTGCTTTAGGGCATAGTGCTTTCTACTGTGAATAACTCCACCAACTTCACTGGGACTACTCATGTTAGTGAGCACAACAGACAGTAGCGGGTGTTTGCAGGATCAGCTCCTTAGCCGGGACACAAACACAGCACAGCCTTTCCAGGGTGCACGTCTATTCTGCATGCTCTACATGTGATTTGTATAAGCCAATAATTCAGTCAAATCAAAGCTGATTTCCTCCAGGACAAGGCTGGACACTGCCCCCCCGGCGCTGTCTATGCTGGGGAAATGAGGTGTTAGAAAACGTGTTAACGAACACCTTGTCATCATGGGATTGAAGGACAGCCACACAAGGAACGCATTGCTCAATTCCACTAAGCACCAGGCATAGACAAAGAGAGCTGCATTTAAAGACATGTGAGCTGGCCTTAGGTCCCTTAACACATTTGTGCATAGGACTTTTTGTCTACACTAGGTGTGCTAAGTGGTGACGGTGTGTTAATTAAAACTTTTTCTAAGGGCTTGTCTACATGCAAACTGGAATCGAAATAACTTAAATCAATTTGAATTCACATCTTTAGTCGTTTCATTGCAGGTCTGGCCTTGTCTTCACTAGGAAGAAAGAAGTGAAGGGCCAGCCCTGGAGTTGACCCCTGCCTGCTAACACTAGTTAAAATACAAGTTGTCATGGTGTGGATTTGGATTGCCTGCATATGCTTCAGGACCCCCTGGCGTGAATTGGACTTCATTGTACACAGGGTTTACTGTGTGGTTCAATGGCTCTCAGCACCCCCACTATACAAATTGTTCCAGCACTCCTGACTGCCTGTAATGATTTATGAAAATGATGTGCTGTTCTGGCCATTGCGAGGTTACTGCCCGTATGTATTGACAGGTTTCAGAGGGGTAGCCGTGTTAGTCTGTATCAGCAAAAACAACGAGGAGTCCTTGTGGCACCTTAGAGACTAACAAATTTATTTGGGCATAAACTTTTGTGGGCTAAATTGGAGGCGGTAGGTGACGGCAAGTGGCGTTCTGTTACTTTCTTTGTTGGTCCTGTCTTGTGACTTCTGGGTACCCTTCTGGCTCAGTCAATCTGTTTCTTCACTTCACCAGGTGGGTATTGTAGTTTTAAGAATGCTTGATAGAGATCCTGTAGGTGTTTGTCTCTGCCTGAGGGATTGGAGCAAACACAGTTGTATCTTAGAGCTTGGCTGTAGACAATGGATCGTGTGATTTGGTCTGGATGAAATCTGGAGGCATGTAGGTAAGTATAGTGGTCAGTAGGCTTCTGGTAGAGGATGGTGTTTATGTGACCATCGCTTATTAGCACTGTAGTGTCTAGGAAGTGGATCTCTTGTGTGGACTGGTCCAGGCTGAGGTTGATGGTGGGGTGGAAATTGTTGAAATCCTGGTGGAATTCCTCAAGGGCCTTCTTCCCATGGGTCCAGATGATGAAGATGTCATCAATGTAGTACAAGTAGAGTAGGGCTGTTAGGGGACGAGAGCTGAGGAAGCGTTGTTCTAAGTCAGCCATAAAAATATTGGCATACTGTAGGGCCATGCCGGTACCCATAGCAGTCCTGCTGACTTGAAGGTATAAATTGTCCCCAAATCTGAAATAGTTGTGGGTGAGGACAAAGTCACAAAGTTCAGCCACCAGGTTTGCCGTGACATTATCGGGGATTTTATTCCTGATGGCTTGTAGTCCATCTTTTTGTGGAATGTTGGTTTAGAGGGCGTCTACATCCATAGTGGCTAGGATGGTGTTTTATGGAAGATCACCAAAGAAAGTAACAGAACGCCACTAGCCGTCACCTACAGCCCCCAACTAAAACCTCTCCAGTGCATCATCAATGATCTACAACGTATCCTGAAGGACGATCCCTCACTCTCACAGACCTTGGGAGACAGGCCAGTCCTCGCTTACAGACAGCCCCCCAACCTGAAGCAAATACTCACCAGCAACTACACACCACACAACAAAAACACTAACCTGGGAACCAAACCCTGCAACAAACCCCGGTGCCAACTCTGTCTGCATATCTATTCAAGGGACACCATCATAGGACCTATCCACATCAGCAACACCATCAGGGTCTCATTCACCTGCACATCTACCAATGTGATATATGCCATTCTGTGCCAGCAATGCCCCTCAGCCATGTACATTGGCCAAACCGGACAGTCTCCACGCAAAAAAATAAACGGACACAAATCTGACATCAGGAATTATAACATTCAAAAAGCAGTAGGAGAACACTTCAATCTCCCTGGACACTCAATAACAGACTTAAAAGTGGCAATTCTTCAACAAAACCACTTCAAAAACAGACTCCAACGAGAAACTGCAGAACCGGAATTAATTTGCAAACTGGACACCATCAAATTAGGCCTGAATAAAGACTGGGAGAGGATGGGTCACTACAAAAACTAATTTCCCCCTGCTGAGACTCACATCTTCTTGTCAACTGTTGAGAATAGCCCACTTCCACCTTAATTGAACTAGCTCGTTAGCACTGACCCCTCACTTGGTAAGGCAACTCCCATCTTTTCATATGCTGTGTATTTTTATACCTCCCTACTGTATGTTCCACTCCATGCACCCGTATGTATTGAGTTTACAGGGATAACTCATAGGGTTATCAGGAATTGCATCCAGGAAGGGGGCAGTGGATCCAGATTGTCACTTCTCAGCAAATACTTGGGAGACAATGAAAGAGCCATTTGCTTTGATGCGCTGGGTACCCCCAGCTAGGCTTGCCAGGCAGGACTCCCCAGGAATGAATCAGTTGCCGTGAAGTGGGGGTGGAAGGAGGAAACAAAAGGCTCACGGGGGTTTAAAGAGACTCCTCTCTCAAGGAGAGACGTGGGTTTTTGAGGCTGAGAACCCAGAGCCTAACAAATTAGGACCCGAGGGAAATTAGACGTAGTGGGCCCCCATTAGGGCTGTAGATAAGACAGACAGGTGTGTAGACCTTTTGTTGTTTTAAAACCTTTTTTCTCTTATGTTATGCTTTGTTCCTATTGTTAAGATTAAACAGTACTTTAGTTTGAGAAAGCCATCCGGTCACTGTATGCTCCACTGGTCACAAGCTCCCAAAGGGAAGAACTGCTGGCACTGAACCCACTCAGACCTGCTGGGTAAGCACGGTTGATACACAGGGCACTGTAGCCTGGGGCCCGGTCTGAGAGTGGGAGAATCACATGATTCCCCCCGAGAGGTAATCCGGGGGGTGGAGTATGTGCACTGAGAGAGACCAAAGAGGGACAGAGGTTCAACCAGCCCTGACTAGTGACACCTGGGTTTTAAAATACCTGGGTTTTAAAACATGTTGAAAACACATCATTTTCCTAGTGAAGATAAGGTCCTAAAGGGGGTGTTTCAGTTGAGTTCATCTCCCTCAGCAGAGTTAACGCCATTGAAAAGACCAACATTTTTGCCCAGGTGGACAGGGCCTAGAACATCCTTGATTGCTCAAAAGGGAGGACAAACTTGCCTCTTGGGCATTGTTATCTTTAATGCTCTCTGATTGTTCTTGACAGCTTTGTTTATGTTCTGGATCTGCTCTCAGGAAGTCAGCTTTTCTAGGGCTACACTTAGATATTTGATATGACTGGTCCTGCAAGTTCTGAGGAAACAAGCCTCTTAAATGTAATTGTCATTCTTGTGATTGACTGGCAAGACAATTAGTTCCTGCAGGCCCGTGTGTGCCGCGCTTTCTGTTAGGGTCAGAGCAGACCGACGAGCCCAATGTTCTAACTGCAGAATTTAAAAATTCATAGGCACAGATGAAACAATTACAGACTTGAAAGCCTGATCCAGTGGTGGCCAAGTGCCCGGTTTTCGACCTGAAAGTCCAGTCGAAAAGGGGACCTGACAGATCTACTGACCAGGCACTCAAAATCTGATTACTGCAGGCAGCGGAGGCACTGGGTCATCACCTGTTCCAGCCCCTACTCAGCCGGGACTGCCTCCTACCTGCGTCGGGGGCTGCAGCTCCCAGCAGGCAAGTCCCTCCTGACCCAGGAGTGGGGGTGGAAGGAGAAAAGCCATGAGCAATGGAGGGGGAAGGGGGAAGAGGAGTGGACGGGGACAAAGCCTCAGGGAAAGAGGCTGGGCAGGGACAGGGCGTCGGGGGGAGTGTCCAGCGTTTCCAGAGTGTCCCGTTTTTAAATACTACCAAGTTGGCAACCCTAATCCCGCCCCTTAGAAGTCAATGGGAATTTTGCCACTGGCTTCAGTGGGTGCAGGACCGAGCCTTTAGTGACAAGTGCAGTTTAGTGTTGAATTCTGCCTAACTGTACAGGAGAGGAGGGCAACGCCGGCATCCAAAGACAGGGACATGAACTACCTCCGCTGTTCTGAAAGCATCAATTTATACTGTGTGAGGATGATGCTAAAAGCCCTCCCCCTGCCTGTTTCAAAGTGGCGAGCCAGCCTCCCTGCGCTGCCGTGTGTCATGTGCACAGGGACGGGGATGTCAAGATTGAGGAGGACCTGCCCTGTGGCCTCTATAACGGGGAGTCCCTGATGCAGGGAGTCCCTGGAATGACGAGAGGTGGGAGGGGTGCTCACATGATGCTGGATAACGATTTCAAAACTGCTTATGTGACCGAGGCGCCTAAATCCCATTGACTTCCAGTGAGACTTAGGGCTTGTCTACACTGGAAAATGTAGCGGCAGAACTATACCCCTATAATTATAGTGCAACGGTTATGTCAGTACTAGAGGGCTGCACACATTGGTACATCTGTAGGCCAAATGCATTGCACTCACCAGGGCTTGTTGCATTCCTCCCTTTCCTCGCCACAAGCTCCATGTGTGTCACTGTCCCATTCGCCTTTCTTCTAGGCAGGGGGGCTGGAACAATGTTTATAGTGGGGGTGCTGAGAGCCATTGAACCAGACTGTAACCCCGGAATATAAGGGAAACCACTTCAAGCCAGGGGGTGTTGCACCCGCTTCACTCCTAGTTCCATCACCTCTAATTCTAGGGACTCCCTGAGCCCCCCAGGCCCCACTCTTATGGCAGGGGCTCTGTGTGCCCCCATCCCTCATCCCCATCCCAGGGTCTCCACCTCCCCACCACGCCAGGGGCTCTGCGTGCCCCCATCCCTCATCCCCATCCCAGGGTCTCCACTTCCCCAGCATACCAGGGGCTCTGTGTGCCCCCATCCCTCATCCCCATCCCAGGGTCTCCACCTCCCCACCACGCCAGGGGCTCTGCGTGCCCCCATCCCTCATCTCCATCCCAGGGTCTCCACCTCCCCACCACGCCAGGGGCTCTGTGTGCCCCCATCCCTCATCTCCATCCCAGGGTCTCCACCTCCCCACCACGCCAGGGGCTCTGCGTGCCCCCATCCCTCATCCCCAACCCAGGGTCTCCACCTCCCCACCACGCCAGGGGCTCTGTGTGCCCCCATCCCTCATCCCCATCCCAGGGTCTCCACCTCCCCACCACGCCAGGGGCTCTGCGTGCCCCCATCCCTCATCCCCATCCCAGGGTCTCCACCTCCCCACCACGCCAGGGGCTCTGCGTGCCCCCATCCCTCATCCCCATCCCAGGGTCTCCACCTCCCCACCACGCCAGGGGCTCTGCGTGCCCCCATCCCTCATCTCCATCCCAGGGTCTCCACCTCCCCACCACGCCAGGGGCTCTGCGTGCCCCCATCCCTCATCCCCATCCCAGGGTCTCCACCTCCCCACCACGCCAGGGGCTCTGCGTGCCCCCATCCCTCATCCCCATCCCAGGGTCTCCACTTCCCCAGCATACCAGGGGCTCTGTGTGCCCCCGTCCCTCATCTCCATCCCAGGGTCTCCACCTCCCCACCACGCCAGGGGCTCTGTGTGCCCCCATCCCTCATCCCCATCCCAGGGTCTCCACCTCCCCACCACGCCAGGGGCTCTGCGTGCCCCCATCCCTCATCCCCATCCCAGGGTCTCCACCTCCCCACCACGCCAGGGGCTCTGCGTGCCCCCATCCCTCATCCCCATCACAGGGTCTCCACCTCCCCACCACTCCAGGGGCTCTGCGTGCCCCCGTCCCTCATCCCCATCCCAGGGTCTCCACTTCCCCAGCATACCAGGGGCTCTGTGTGCCCCCGTCCCTCATCTCCATCCCAGGGTCTCCACTTCCCCACCACGCCACGGGCTCTGTGTCCCCCATATCCTTCTCCCATACCATTGTCTCCCATTCTCACCCCCTCCATTGGCCCCGCCTTCTCCCTTATTCTCCCTCTCTGGGGACAGGGGCTCCATGTGTCTCTTCATTCCCCCCTTACTCTCCATGGCCCCCATTCCTCTTTTTGGCTCCATTCCAGGGGCCCTCATGTCCAAACTCCTGCCAGGGGTTCTGTGTGCTGCCCATCCCCCCCTACCAGTGTCCCCATTCTCCTCTTATTAGGTGTATTATGGTAGCACCTAGGAGTCCGAGTCATGGACCAGGACCCCACTCTGCTAGGCTCCTGCAGAGGGACCCAGTGTAAACTCCTCTTCCCCCTTTCCACCCATACTCGGGTCCCCCAGTCTCCCTCCATGCTTCTTTGGAAGTGGACTAGTTATTGCAGAATAAAAACACTTTTATTCCTGACTCGCAGAGGTGGCCAACCTGTGGCTCCGGAACCACATGGGGCTCTTCAGAAGTTAATATGCAGCTCCTTGTACAGGCACCGACTCTGGGGCTGGAGCTACAGGTGCCAACTTTCCAATGTGCCGGGGGGTGCTCACTGCTCAACCCCTGGCTCTGCCACAGGCCCTGCCCCTCCCACTCCCACTCCACCCCTTCTTGCCCCCTCCCCTGAGCCTGCCATGCCCTCACTCCTCCTCCCTCCCACCCAGAGCCTCCTGCACGCCACGAAACAGCTGATCGGGAGGTGTGGGGAGGCGCTGATTGGCGGGGCTCCTGGTGGGTGGGAGACGCTGGGAGCGGGTGGTGGGAACTGCTGGGGGGCTGCTGACGTATTATTGTGGCTCATTGGTAAATTCTGGCTCCTTCTCAGGCTCAGGTTGGCCACCCCTGCTGACTAGTGTCCACATGGGAGCTATTCCAGAAGAGCTTATTCTGAAATATCTGGGCCAGCCAACTTCCCTGCTCTAATCATGCTGGTATAGTTCTGTCGATAAATGTCCCCACCTACACAAGCCTTTAGGCTCTTAAGTCACTTTTGGAAATGGGCCGTGGGCTCCTAAGTCACTTAGGGGATTTTGAAGATGTTACCCACAGCCTGACAGTGCTCGCTTTGGTGGCCTGTTCAAGTAACATTGGCAAAACTGACCCCTGAATTGAATAAACATACAGGAGGGGATGTGGCCTCTCCCATGGCACCCCTGACCCCCAGCCTGGGTCTTGAGCCTCTCCTGAACTGGAAAAATGTTTGACACAAATCTGTAGCTGGTGACCATATAAGTGCTTCAACGATAATCTGAAGATCAGTCTCCAATGGGCTGGAATCAATCCCAAAGAACTGGAGCAAATGGCTCAGAACAGGACTCACTGGCGGCCTCTGACAAGATCAGCACGTGACCAGTTTGCGTGGGATCGAGGAAATTCTCTCCAGGCGGCATGTGAAAGGCGCCACAGAGCTGCATCATCAAACATCATAGATTCAGACTTCCCATGGCCTCAGTGTGGCCGACTCTGTGTCAGGATTCAGACTGCGGAGTCAGATGCGTAGCCATAGATGAGAACTGCAACAATATTGTCATCATCATCAGCGCAAGAGAGGCTGGGGATGGGGATGGGGACCTGGTAGTGTGGGCCCCTTCTGAGGGCCCTAAACACTATGTTGACCCCTCCTTTCTCCACCGTGTAATAACAGAGCTAATTTTGACTCCATTAGGAGTCTTGTTACACACTGCAGAGTTGAAGTCGCTGATTCCTAGGTCTAAGCATTAGACCTACTTTGGGCAAGTGGTTCTGAGTGCACCAGCACTGGGGCCCCCCTACTAACAGCTGAAATCACTGAGAGCTGTGTTAAGTGTGTGTGGGGGGGGCTGAAGACATATTGGGGAGCGGCCAGCAGGACGGCTAGCGGAGAGGAGCGGCCAGCAGGATGGCTAGCGGAGAGGAGCGGCCAGCAGGGCGGCTGGCGGAGAGGAGCGGCTGGTGGTGAAGACTGCAACAGAACCCCACGGAGAGGCTTGGCAATCGGCTGTTGACCTGAGCAGTGGAGCATGTAAGCTGTCCCCCCCCCCCCCCTACTTCCACCCAGGCTGGGAGGTAAACTCTGCAGAGGAACTTCTGAACTCTGGGGCTGCACTGACCAAGGACAGAAGCTGTGTGTGGGGTGACTGTTGGGTTGCTGGACTTAAGACCCTGAGGGGAAAAGGAAACTGCCAACCTTACTTGGGGGTGGGTCTTTTGCTCATGGTTTGTGTTATGAATCCTGTTTGTGGTGTTTCCCCAGCATAATGCCGCATTGTTTTGTGTTATGAATCCTGTTTGTGATGTTTCCCCAACATAATGCTGCATTGTTTTGTGTTATGAATCCTGTTTGTGGTGTTTCCCCAACATAATGCCGCATTGTTTCCCTCCTTTATTAAAAGGCTTTTGCTACACTCAGACTCTGTGCTTGCGAGAGGGGAAGTATTGCCTCTTAGAGGCGCCCGGGGGGTGGTATGTAATTGTCCCAGGTCACTGGGCGGGGGCTCGAGCCGGTTTTGTGTTGTGTTATTGAAACAGAGCCCCTAGATACTGAACCCAGCCCTTGTTGCTGCCAACTCTGATGGGCAGAAGGGTTACACATACCTCCCTTTTTTTCGGGGGGGGGGGGTCGCCTTTAAGATGGTTTCTGCAGCAAGCACCTAATCACTGCTGCTTTAAGGGGGAAGGAAATTGAGGCTTGGTGAGGGGATGGGGGGCAGAGGGGTGCACTAGCAATTCCCACCAGTAGTGGATCCAAGCTCTCCCCACAACTTTCCGCAGCTTGGAGGGGCTGTTCTTCAAGTGGCTGAGTGAAACTAACTCAGAGCGCATCCAGGTGCTTCCTGAGGGAGAGTGGGTGAATCTGGCATAGAAGGGTAATGGTGCTTACCCTTCCTGCTCTCAGCCGGTGCCAGGCTGCCACAGGCCCTGCTAGTGTAGCCACAGAGCAGACGGAGAGCTCATCACAGTCAGAAATGCCACGCTGGATTTCCAGCTAAAAACTGCTGGGCTCACCCTGGGAGCATTCCCAACCGAGAAGATTCATAAACTGCAAGGCCAGAAGGGACCATTGTGTTCATCTAGTCTGCCATGTATACCACAGGCCAGAGAACTGCCCAAAATAATTCCGAGGGCAGATTTTTTAGAAAAACATCCAAACTTGGTTGAAAATTGCCTGTGATGGAGAATCCATCATAACCCTGGGAATTGTTGCAATGGTTAATTATTCTCACTGTTAAACATTCACACCTTATTTCCAGTCTGAAGTTGTCTTCTTTCAACTTCCAGTCACTGGATAATTTTAGACCTTTCTCTGCTAGATTGAAGAGCCTGTTATTAAATATTTGTTCCCCTGGTAGGTACTTACAGATTGTGATCAAGTCACCCCTTACCCATCTCTTTCGTAAACTAAATAGGTT
Source organism: Emys orbicularis (assembly GCF_028017835.1). NCBI lineage: Eukaryota > Metazoa > Chordata > Testudines > Emydidae > Emys > Emys orbicularis. Next base: position 6,617,206 of record NC_088703.1, on the reverse strand, counting down.
GAGCACCTTGAGTCTATCACCATAAGGCAGATTTTCTAATCATTTAATCATCCTTGTTGCTCGTCTCTGACCCCTCTCCAGTTTATCAACATCCCTTGTGAATTGTGGGCACCAGAACTGAACACAGGATCCCAGCAACGGTCGCACCAGTGCCAAATACAGAGGTAAAATCACCTCTCTGCTCCTACTCGAGAGTCCCCTGTTTATTCAGCCAAGGATCGCATCAGCCCTTTTGGCCACAGCATCGTATTGGGAGCCCATGTTCAGCTGATTCTCCACCATGACCCCCAAACCTTTTTCAGAGTCGCTGCTTCCCAGGAGAGAGTCCCCTATTCTAGTCCCCTAGTTCTTTGTTCCTAGTTGTATGCATTTGCATTTAGCTGTATTAAACTGACACAGCCCAGGGATCAACACTGCTGTGAATCAGATTCATGATAGGCTGCCCATTCAAACGCCGCCACCCACTAGCCACCTAGCGCTCACTGGCACGTGGGCCCGAATATGTTGTTGTTCAGCAGAAGATGGGCGTGGGCGGCTTAGGAGAGGTGTGTCACTCTCCCGGAGGTGCGCATCTGCTGGGTGTAGCTCTTGGGAATTGGTCCTGCTTTGAGCAGGGGGATGGACTAGATGACCTCCTGAGGTCCCTTCCAACCCTGAGATTCTATGATTCTATGATCCCTTGCCAACAGGTTCACAGTGCAGAAGGGACAGGTGCCTTGCCGTGTCTCCTCCAAAGGCTGGTGATGGGGTAACCCAAGCTAGAGGAGGTCATGGGATTGTAGCACACCTCACCCCATACCCCCCTCCTACCACTGATCCCTGCTTGGGTGTGCCAGCACCTGGCAATTCCTGTTACTTAACTGGAATTCCTGCATCCTCTGCTCTTGTTTACTTCTAATTAAAGACGTGTCTTTGTTACCTCTTCATTCTGCCCCCTTCCCATCTCCGCCCCCTCCCCATCTCTCTCTAATCCAACACTAAAAAAAAGACGAGGAGTCCTTGTGGCACCTTAGAGACTAACAAATTTCCCTAAGGTGCCACAAGGACTCGTTTTTTTTGCTGATAGAGACTAACACGGCTACCACTGAAACCTGTCATAATCCAACACTGGGGAGTTCCCTAGGGCACTTTCCCCTAGTGTCCCAGCCTCCTGCTCGGCCATGCTATCTGCTACAGGTACCAAGGTGACGGAGGGGGGGAGGACGGGGGGAGGACGGGGGAAGGACACAGGGACTGTCAGGGGAAGAGATATCTAAGCCACTGATGCATGGAGTAAGATTTAGATACTTTGTCCACCACAGGGCTCCCAGGGGTGACCATTGAAACAGGCTTGCAGTGAAGAGATGTGTGGTTGCTAAGCCGCCTGTACCCAGCACTGAAGAGGAGATCCAGGGTGGGCCTGAGCCAAGCCAGAAACCCCCTGGAACAGTGGTTCCCAAACTTGAACAACTCGTGAACCCCTTTCACGAAAATATCAAATCTTGCAAATTCCCTCCTAAAAATGAATATTTCCAGGGATTTTTCTCCCTTACCTGAGTTGTAAATTATAGAAGCAGTGATCTTGAAATAAACAAATGATTTATGACACGCTTATTACACACTATTTATCATGTCATTATTATTAATTTTATTACATTATGAAAACGGCAACACTCTTCCAAGATTTCACTCTTGTGGCTCATATCCCTTCGATTAAGCCTCCTACATGTTTCATCATGAAACAGCATGAAGGTATTTAAGAAGTGCCTCCCACAAGCATTCGGATCTTGAGCAGTCTAGGCAAACAACGCACGACTACAACAAAGCTTAAACTTGTTCTGCCATGTAGTCGTGGTCACGGGGTTGGAGCTGCCGGCCCCCGCGCCCCACAGGGCCTGGGGTCCCTCTGTCCGCCATTACAGAATTTTTTTCTGAGAACCCCCTGATACATTTCGCGAACCCCCAAGGGTTCACGAACCCCAGTTTGGGAACCACTGCCCTAAAATAATACTGCTGATATCAAGGCCAGATGGCCCCAAGCCAACCTGAGTATCATCAACGGCACAGCTCTCAGACTTACCCCCACACAACTCATCTGGGCAACTCCAGCGCCAGGACTGACAATGGCTCAGTCAGCTCAGGCAAGGGAGCGGGGGTGGGGGAGCACCCTGCACATCAGTAGATCCCCAGAGTCATTTTATCCCAGGTCTCACAAGGGAGGTGGACACACTGACCTGACTTCACCATTCCCTCCACCTGAGGTCAAAGCACAGGTATACCAGGTAGCCTGCCACCCAGAGCTGAGCCCGTGCAGGGCCAGCTCATGTATCCAGCTGGGTCTCGGTAACACAGGAGAGGTTGGGGCACGGCCGGCGATGGATTTATTCACAATAACCAATCTGAGCAGCTAGTTTGGGACCCTGCCCCACACTGCCCCAGGCTCCTGGGAGACGATCTCAGGCAAAAGTATTACTTCCCCATTGCTCTGATTTTTCAGAAATGTAATTGCTCTGTTAAACTTACCCAGTTTTTCCTACATAGTTGTACTGTGCATCATCTTTACTGTAGGAAATGGCATTGAAATGAATAGGACTCCTGCTCTGTTGATTTTAAAGCTGCCCCTCTATCCATGGTAGTACGGTGATGCCTATGCTAGTGTGACAGACCCAGACCAGTGGGGTACAGGAGTCTGGTAGAGGGCAAATACACCGGTCACTGGATGAGTCGTTTTCTGTTCCCTGAGTGACCAGAGCAGGGACTGCACTAGAGTAATCAGGAACCTGCTAGAACCAGTTAAGGCAGGCAGGCTAATTAGGACACCTGGAGCCAATTAAGAAGAAGCTGCTAGAATCAATTAAGGCAGGCTAATCAGGGCACCTGGGTTTTAAAAAGGAGCTCACTTCAGTTTGTGGTGCAAGTGTGAGGAGCTGGGAGCAAGAGGCGTAAGGAGCTGAGAGGGTGTGCTGCTGGAGGACTGAGGAGCACAAGCGTTATCAGACACCAGGAGGCAGGTCCTGTGGTGAGAATAAGGAAGGTGTTTGGAGGAGGCCATGGGGAAGTAGCCCAGGGAGTTGTAGCTGTCATGCAGCTGTTACAGGAGGCACTATAGACAGCTGCAGTCCACAGGGCCCTGGGCTGGAACCCGGAGTAGAGGGCGGGCCCGGGTTCCCCCCAAACCTCCCAGTTGACCTGGACTGTGGGTTCTTCCAGAGGGGAAGGTCTCTGGGCTGTTCCCCAACCCACATGGTGAATCTCTGAGGCAAGAAAATCCGCCAATAAGCGCAGGACCCACCAAGATAGAGGAGGAACTTTGTCACAGCTAGGCATTCAGGGTTAAACAACTCTGCTCTATCACGTACCTAGCTGAGGTTTGTACTCTGATTTCAGCACACAGTGCTAGTATAGCAGTGTTACCATGAATATGTTCCCTACAGTCAATGGGGTTTTGGGGGTTGGACTAGATGACCTCCTGAGGTCCCTTCCGACCTGGATATTCTATGAAAGAACATATAATACCTGGCCCATGTCTGCAGCTGATGGCCAGGTGATACTTCCCTGAGGGACATGACATCATAGATTGACAGCTGTCCAGGGTGCTGCATGGCTGAGCTGGAGAGGTCGCAAGAGGTGAGGTGCAGTGCTGTACTGTCCTCGGCTATGGGCTGGCGGAAAAATCCTGGAGAGGGAACCTGTGGGGGTGTGGGGAAGAAGTCGGAGGAAAGGGGAGAAGGGGGGATGAGAATCCATAGGGAAGGGGGAGAAGGGACAAGACAGGGAAACTTGGGGGGAGGAGGGACGTGAGAGGAGAGCCTTGGGGGTGGGGAACGACTGTGAGAGGGGAACTTGGCGGGAGTGGGAGTCTGGTGAGGAGAACCCCTAGGGGAGGTGGAGATATTTAGGGGGACAATGTTTAGTTTTTCCAGAAGCCCCAGCTCCTGGAGTCCTGTTAACACCTGAAAATCTCAGCTTTCATGCCAAAGAATAAAAGTTTTAGCCCTCCTGTTTGCCGAGGGTTGTGTCAAGACACCCCTGCCATGTGCCTGAGCACTGGAGTCATGCCGGCCGGAGAGCGCAGAGCGGTGTCCGTGGGTCAGGGTTAGCCGGCTAGGTCTGGATTCCACAGGCACAAAAGACACTGGTGTCTTTAAAAGGGGAAAGTCTCTTACCCAGCACAAAAGCAGCCGAGTAAATGGCTGAGAGCTGGGGAACTAACAACAGCTGCACTTGAAAGAGGAACTGGTGGCAGAGACACGAAGCAGGGGGGTGAGCCAGTAGCAATGCTCCTACACTCTCACCCCATGGCAGGTGCATGCTACTTCCTCTTCCTTGACAGCTCCTCACATCATCGGCACCGACTGCGGCTCTGGGACGGCAATGCCAGCGTCCCTGCCATAGGGAACCATACCTTCATGGGTTAATCAAAGCACGCCGGTGGCAGGAGAGAGACAACCCGCCCACATTCTGTGCCTGCAGCTGGAAACGAAACTTAAAGAGTCACAGGGAGCCGCCTGGGGTTACCACAAGCAGCAGCGTTGGACAAGGTCAGCATGGCTTTCCAGCAGCCTATTCTGAACCCGGTGAGTGAGGCTAGGCGGGAGCTGAACACCTGGAGATGCACGCGGCCTTCTCTGCAGGAGACATCTGTCAGGGCTAGGGTGACCACATAGCAAGTGTGAAAAATCGGGACGGATGGGAGAGGGGGAATAGGGTCCGGTGTGGGGGGAAAATAGGGCCCTATATAAGACAAAGCCCCTAATATCGGGTGGTCCAGATAATATTTATCTGGACATATTATCTGGACATAATATCAGGATGATCCAGATAATATTGGGACATATTTCTATCGGGTGGATAGAAAGCTGGCTAGATTGTCGGGCTCACTGGGTAGTGATCAACGGCTCGATGTCTAGTTGGCAGCCGGTATCAAGTGGAGCGCTTTTGTTCAACACCTTTATTAATGATCTGGATGACGGGATGGATTGCACCCTCAGCAAGTTCGCAGATGACACTAAGCTGGGGGGAGAAGTAGACATGCTGGAGGGTAGGGATAGGGTCCAGAGTGGCCTAGACAAATTGGAGGATTGGGCCAAAAGAAATCTGATGAGGTTCAACAAGGACAAGTGCAGAGTCCTGCACTTAGGATGGAAGAATCCCATGCACTGCTACAGGCTGGGGACCGACTGGCTAAGCAGCAGTTCTGCAGAAAAAGACCTGGGGATTACGGTGGATGAGAAGCTGGATATGAGTCAGCAGTGTGCCCTTGTTGCCAAGAAGGCCAGCAGCATATTGGGCTGTATTAGTAGGAGCATTGCCAGCAGATCGAGGGAAGTGATTATTCCCCTCTATTCAGCACTGGTGAGGCCACACCTGGAGTATTGCGTCCAGTTTTGGTCCTCCCACTACAGGAGGGATGTGGACAAATTGGAGAGAGTCCAGCAGAGGGCAACGAAAATGATCAAGGGGCTGGGGCACATGACTTACGAGGAGAGGCTGAGGGAACTGGGCTTGTTTAGTCTGCAGAAGAGAAGAGTGAGGGGGGATTTGATAGCTGCCTTCAGCTACCTGAAGGGGGGTTCCAAAGAGGATGGAGCTCGGCTGTTCTTAGTGGTAGCAGATGACTGAACAAGAAGCAATGGTCCAGAGTTACAGTGGGGGAGGTCTAGGTTGGATATTAGGAAACACTATTTCACTAGGAGGGTGGTAAAGCACTGGAATGGGTTACCTAGGGAGGTGGTAGAATCTCCTTCCTTAGAGGTTTTTAAGGCCCAGCCTGACAAAGCCCTGGCTGGGATGATTTAGTTGGTGTTGGTCCTGCTTTGAGCAGGGGGTTGGACTAGATAACCTCCTGAGGTCTCTTCCAACCCTGATATGCTGTGGTTCTATGATCTGGTCACCCAGTCAGGGCCCCAACAGAGAGAAACTCCCCAGACGCAATGGCCCAATACTGGGAGACACAGCAGAACGCCTGCAGTAGGTCCCTGTGAAAATTACTACCCCCCACTGGCCAGTGCAGGGCTTGTGCAGCTGGGGGCATGGGACTAGTGTATGATTCCTCTGCTGCCCTTAAAACTGTGGGGTGGTTTCTTCCAGATTGTCCCCTTTTCTGGACCCATCTTTGGAGGCCTGAGTGAAGGGAAGATGGTGTTAATCCAAGGAATAGTTCAACCCTTCGTGAAAAGGTTGGTGCTATTTTCCCCATCCTGTACCGCGTCTCACCCCCTTCCCCCACCAGCACTCCATCTGGACTCTGCTCAACCACACCCCTGCGCTATCAGCACACAACAGCTCTCCACTATCCCTCCCTCCTCACTCACCAAGTCCCCCTCACCTCCTTCACCGCCCCTTTACTGTCATCCTCCACCAGCACGGCTTCTCCACCAGGTTCCTCCTGGCTGCTGTTATGGTTCATCCCCTCCACTGGCCCCTCTCTCTCCCCAATCTCCTCTCTCTTCCTGGCTCCTTTCCCTCCCGCTTAGCTGCACAAGGCATGACTCTATTCCCCATGCTAAACCACCTCCCCTGAATCACCTGCCTCTCAACAAACTCCTCAGCTCTCACTCCTCCACCATGGTTTCTACTCCCACTGACCCAGCTCTCTGCAAAGGACTATGGGTCACTGTGAAACCCAGCTTCCAGAGCAATGCAGCGCCTGAGAGGGTGAAGGTGTTCCTTGGAGGTACGAACAGGGGAAGAGGAAGCAAAGAGGTGCTGTCATCTCTATATGGCAGTGATGAGACCCTCACTGGGTACCAGGACCAGCTTGGTGTCCACACTTCAAACAGGTTGACTCACAGTTTCAGGACTTTAAGGCCAGAAGGGACCATTACATCATCTAATCTGACCTCATGTGTAGTACAGGCCATCGCATTTCACCCAGTTACCCCTTCATTGAGCCCAATCATTTGCATTTGCTAAAGCACCTTCCTGAAAGGCAGCCAGTCTGGGTCTGAAGACATCAAGAGATGAGAATCCACCACTTCCCGGGAGTTTCTTCCGATGGTTAATCAGCCATTTGACCGTAATTTCTAATTTTACATTAGTCTGGCTTCAGCTTCCATCCACTGGTTTTTGTTCGGCCTTTCTCCACTAGGTCAAAGAGCCCTCTAGTAGCCAGTATTTTCTCGTTGTGAAGGTGCTTGTGTAACGCCAACAGACCCTGGTCGGCGGCGGGCAGGATTGAACCAGGGCCCTCTGTAGTTTAATGCATGAGCCTCTAGTGCATGAGCCAAAAGCCAACTGGCTGTTAGCTAAGGCTGCAGAGTAAACTCATTAATCTCTCTCTCTAAGTGGTCTCGGTGCCACTAGATAGACTGAACACCACACCCAGGAGGGGTGTGGGTTACACTTGTGCACTGTCACCAAGTCACCTTTTGATCCTTTGTGATCAGACAGATTGAGCTCCTTCAGTCTCTTCTTGCCAGGCATTTTCTCCAGCCGTTAAATCATGTTTGTGTCTCTTTTCTGCACTTTCTCCAATTTCCACCGTCCTTTTTACCATGTGGCAACCAGAACGAGGCGCAGTCTCCGGTATCCATCTCACCAGTGCCAATGTTGACAGAAAGGGAAGGTTCAGAAAAGAGTGACAAGGACAATCCAAGGACAAGCTGCCACACAGGGCAGGACTAAGGGAGCTCAGTTTATTAGTTGCTCCCAGAGAAAGCAAACAGGTGACTTGGTCACGGCGCACAGATGACGAAAGTCTCTTTAATTTCACAAAGGCAGAACAAGGTCCAGTGGCTGCAAGGTGAAGTGAGACAAATCTAGGCTGGAAATAAGGAACTAATTTTTAATAGTGATGAGAATTAACCATTGGAACAATTTACTATACGCACGTGCAAACACACACACACACACACACACACACACGCTAGCCCTCCTTTGCCCCCCCATGAGCCCCATGCCCCCTCCCCGCATTGAGGCAGGGCTGCCCCCATGGGCTCCATGCCCCTTTCCCCCATAGGCCTTATTCCCCCTCCCCCTTAGGCAGGGCTGCCCCATGACTCCCATCCTTCCTCCCTCGCCTCACCCGAGGCAGTGCCTCTCCTATAGCCCCATCCACCCTGCCCCCTCCACAATGTGGCGCCATCCACACCCTCTGTTGCTCCCCCCACAAGGCGGGGGCTGCCCCTGTGACACTTTCTTCTGCACACTTCCCTGAAGAAAGGCCCCTTCCATTGCCCCCATTGTCCCTCTGCCCTACCCCCAGAGCCCTATCCCAAGCCTACCTGCCCCACATGGCCCCTTCTCTACCCCACCCCCACAGCCCCATGCTCTCTCTGTCCCACCATAGTCCCGTCCCCCACAATGGTGGGCAGCCCCCCCGTCCCCTACCCTTTGCGCAGGCAGCCCCCCATTTCCCCTTTCTGGTGTGGACAGCCCCCATGCCCACTCCCTGTCAAGAGCAGCCCTCATATCCCCACACCTGGCTCTGGAAGTCCCTTCCCTGCCCCTAACATAGGAAGCCCCCATGCTCCCTCCCTGCCAGGGGCAGCCCCCCTGCACTCTGGCACAGTCAGTGCCTAGTCTCCCCTTCTGGTGCCGTTAGCCCTCATTCCTCCTGTGATGGGTTCCCCCCAGGGTGCCACCTGGAACTGGGGTACCTCTGAGCCCCCTGACCCACCAGCCTGGGCTCCCTTTTACACGGCACTACAAAGCCTTCCAGCCTGCACTTTCACCCTCATACACACAGGTAGGGACACACCCAGCTGCGGTTACATGCAGGCTCTCTGACCAGCCCCTGCATGGGAAAGCTACTCCCAGCTCCTTAGAGACACCCCCCCCCCCCGGAGTATAAACACAAAATTATATCATCTCGTGCTGCACAGGGATACATACAATTCACCCCCTTCCTCAATGTGGAGAGAAATATGCAAAAGCCTTTTGCCCCGAGTTATGATTTACACACACTGGTTTAGATCAGTGGTCTCCAAACTTTTTTGATCGCGCACCCCTATCAGTAAAAAATTTTTGAGCACGCAGCACCTGCCGCGCCGAAGCAGAAAAAAAAGCCGCTCGGACTCCCGCGCCCGAACTGCCAAAGCAAAAAAAAAAAAAGCGTTCCTCCTGCTGTGCACCCCCAAACATCCTCTTGCGCACCCCCTGGGGTGCACGCTCCCCACTTTGGAGACCACTGGTTTAGATAAAGCAAAAATAAATGTATTAACTACAAAAGATAGATTTTAAGTGATAGCAAACAGATCAAAGCAGATTACCTAGCAAATAAATAAATAAATAAAAGCAAACTAAACTTAATATACGAAATAGATTGGATATGAATTAGCAGATTCTCACCCTAAGAGATGATACAAGCAGGCTGCAGATTCTTAAGGGGTAAGCTGCACTTGCTTTACAGCTTGGAACCCCCAGGTGTTTCATTCACAGGCTAAAAATCCCATTAAATTATGGAGATATCTCCTAGAACTGGAAGGGACCTTGGGTCATCGAGTCCAGCCCCCTGCCTTCAGTAGCAGGACCAAGTACTGATTTTGCCCCAGATCCCTAAGTGGCCCCCTCAAGGAGGGAACTCACAACCCTGGGTTTAGCAGGCCAATGCTCAAACCACTGAGCTATCCCTCCAGCACTTCCCCCAATTCAGTCTTTGTTCCTCAAGCGTTTCCAGGAGTCTTCTTGTGTGGGGAGTGAATGAGGCCACTCCCTGCCTTATACAGCTTTTGCATATGGAGGGAATCCTTTGTTCCCAAAGCTTGGTTCCCAGACCAGTCTATGGAAAAACACTGACATTCCAAGATGGAGTCTAGAGACATGTGGTCTCATCACATATCCTTGTAGAGTCCTAGCAGCCGTTACACAGAGGCTGTCTGTAGTTCTCAGGAAGGCTCCCCAGGTGGGAGAAAAGCTTCCCCTAAGGCCTATTGTTTTTTTCCTAATGGCTCGTTGACCTGAATAGACCCTTCCCCACCCACTATCTAGACTGAAAGCATCTTGTCTAGTGGATGTTACCCAGGTGTAACTACATTTGAAATACAGATACAGAGTCAATATTCATCACGAGTCTAAAAGTGACACATGCACACAAATAGGATAATCCTATTCAGCAAATCATAACCTTCTCAATGACATCTCACATGATTATCTTGCATAAAATACATTATGATTATGTCCTAATCATATCACGGTGAAGAATACGGGGTGCAGTGTCACCTCCCCCTCCTGGCACGGGCAGCCCAGGTCACACCATCTCGTTCTGTTTCAGTTTTGGGGTGAACCTGCGGTGCGGGAATGGGGACATCGCCTTCCACTTTAATCCGCGTTTCAATGAGGGCCGCCCGATGGTTGTATGCAACACCGAGCAGAACGGCTGTTGGGGGGCGGAGGAAAGGACCTACCACTTGCCTTTCCAGCCGGGCATCTACTTCGAAGTGATCATCAACGTCAAGGGCCACTGCTATCAGGTGAGCACACGGACGGCAGCCGGGGTGGATACTCTGCGGCTGGCAGCTGCACCATGGCCCATCAAGGGACACTAGCTCCACAGGGGTGATGGAGGGGAAGCAGGTCCCCTTGCTGGGACAGGACACATCAGCGAGTACCAGTCTGTGGCCTTGAGGGGAGGCCAGTCCAGACCAGTCTGTGCTTCTGGGGTGCCTTGGTGGTGCCAGTACATGCAGGGGAGGCAGGTTTGTATAATTTTGGTGGTGCCTAAGGCTCTGAGAGGGAGTTTGGGTGGGGGTTTGGGCTGGGGCACGGGGTTGGGGTGCAGGAGGGAGCACAGGGGGCGGGCTCTGGGAGGGAGTTTGGGTGCGGGTGTGGGCTGGGGCATGGGGTTGGGGTGCAGGAGGGGGCACAGGGGGCAGGCTCTGGGAGGGAGTTTGGGTGCGGGTGTGGGCTGGGGCAGGGGGTTGGGGTACAGGAGGAGGTGCAGGGGGCGGGCTCTGGGAGGGACTTAGGGTGCAGGGTCTGGGCTGGGGCAGGGGGTTGGGGTACAGGAGGGGGTGCAGGGGGCGGGCTCTGGGAGGGAGTTAGGGTGCAGGGTCTGGGCTGGGGCACGGGGTTGGGGTGCAGGAGGGAGCACAGGGGGCGGGCTCTGGGAGGGAGTTTGGGTGCGGGTGTGGGCTGGGGCAGGGGGTTGGGGTACAGGAGGGGGCGGGCTCTGGGAGGGAGTTAGGGTGCGGGTGTGGGCTGGGGCAGGGGGTTGGGGTACAGGAGGGGGTGCAGGGGGAGTTTGGGTGCAGAGGGTGTGGGGTCTGGGCTGGGGTTTGGGTTGCGGGAGAGGGTGAGCGGTGCAGCGCTTACCTTGGGTGGCTCCCGGAAGCGATCCACACCCCCCTGTGGCGGCAGCTCCTAGGCGGGGACCTGGAGGGGTCTCCACATGCCGCTGCCCGCAGGCACCGCCCCCGCAACTCCCATTGGCTGCAGCTTGGGGCGGGGGCAGCACGCAGAGACATGCCCCTCCCCCCACAGGGACATGCCGGCCACTTCCGGAAGCGGAGTAGGTGGGTGGGCGGGCAGGAAGCCGGATTAGCCCCATTACGCTGCTTCTGGAGGTGGTGGGGGCCCCGGGCCCTTTTAAATTGCCTGGGGGTGGCAGGCTGGGCCGGGGGGGACGCTCCAGGGGAGGCGCACGGGGGCGGCAGGCAGGGCCGGGGGGAGACGCTCCGGGGGAGGTGCGCGAGGGCGGCAGGCGGGGCCGGGGAGGGGACGCTCCGGGGGAGGCGCGCGAGGGCGGCAGGCGGGACTGGGGGTGACGCTCCAGGGGAGGCGGGCCCCTTTGCTCTCATATTGGTGGAGCACCGGCACCACGGGCCCATACAACTCGCCGCCCGTGTGTAAATGCTGCTTCGTGACTGGCCTCGAGATGACGCAGAGGGATGTGAGAGGGAGACAGGATCAGGCCCTAAGCATTGATGGAGTTCGGCTGATACCGTGTTTGAGGGAGAGGGGAGAGACTTGCAGGAAGGGCTCGCCACTGAGGTCTGTCTCTGCAGCCCTGCTGAGGGTGGGGCTAAGTCTTCCTCTGTCACAAGGGGGAGATTTCCAAAGGCCCAGTCACAAGGTGGCTGCCCTCTTATGGGAGGGTCCCAGCCCCATGTGGGCAGCGTGTGACTCCTGCATTTGGAGAGGCTGGGCGTGAGCACTGGAAGCTCCCTAGAAGTAGGGAGGGTACCAGTGCCTGGTCCCTGGCCCCCCGCCCCTCTCCTCCCTGAGGCCCATCCCTGCTCAGCCTCTTCACCCTGGAGGGGGGGCACCAGCTAACGGGGAGGACACATGACCTCCCCTCATGTCTCCTCCCTGTGCCCCCTTCCCACCCCATGTTACCTCCAGGGGTGGGGGGCTCTTTCCTGCCTCTGCGCCAGCTCCCCCTGGCGTGTTTGGCTGCCCTCCCTGGCAGCCAGGCCTGGGCAGGGAGCGGGCCGGAGCTGTTCCCAGTCACTGCTCCATACAGCGTAGCCAGCTACGTGGGAGAGAGCCTGGCTGGGGAGGGACGGCAGCGGCAGCCCACTCCCTGCCTGGACTCAGCTTCCAGGGACACTGGCTGACTCTGAGCATGCTGGGAGAACGGGGGGGGGGGGGCGCACTCGGGAAGCAGAGGCAAATTAAGGTTGCCTGGGGCCTTGAGCCAGAGTGAGTGGGGTGGCCCCTCCCCACCCCTTCTGCCTGCAGCCCCGCCCACTGCCCCAGCCCTTTCTGCCCCTTTCCTGGGGCCCACCCGTTCCACCCAGGATCCACCCACCCCACTGCAGTCCCCTGCTCCTTCCTCCTCCCTCCCCTGCAGCCCCAAAACCGGAGGAGCTCTGTCCCCCAGCCACAGGGCGCAGCGGGGAGTGAGAGCTCCTCCAGTCCCAGTGCCACAGCGGGGGGCTGGGTGCTGGGGCTTCCCCTACCACACCGCAGCTTCTGCTGGGACGGGTGGGTGGCACTGGGGCTACGGTGCTTGTGGGATGGGTTCTGCACACCCATGAGGGCCGAAGCTGTGTCCAGCTCAACGTTAAGTACAGATCAGGGCTCAGTGCGCAGTGGAGCTGAGGCAGCAGCACCATGGGGACCTTTTCATACACTGATTCCCAAACTCGGAGCAGCCTAGAGCCTTCAAAAAGGGGAGCCTGTGACAGCAGGGCCCAGTAATCTACCCAAGAGAACTCATGGGACATGTGCCAATAGAATTGTTGTAGGCAAATTAGCTGTAGAGGAAGGGTGGGGATAGATTGAGTTACTGCTGTCATAATGGCCCTACTTGAGTTATCTGAGCCTGTTCGCAGCCTATATAACCATAACAATTATGTAACCCTTCTGCCTGTCAGAGTTGGCAGCAACAAGGGCCGGGTTCAGTATCTAGGGGTTCTGTTTTAATAACACAATGCAAAACCGGCTGGAGACCCCACCCAGTGACCTGGGACAATTACATACCACCCTCCCCACCCCCCGGGCGCCTCTAAGAGGCAATACTTCCCCTCTCACGAGCACAGAGTCTGAGTGTAGCAAAAGCCTTTTAATAAAAGAGGGAAACAATGTGGCATTTTGTTGGGGAAACACCACAACAGGATTCATAACATAAACCATGAGCAAAAGACCCACCCCCAAGTAAGTTTGTCAGTGTCCTTTTCCCCTCGGGGTCTTAAGTCCAGCAACCCAACAGTCACCCCACCCACAGCTTCTGTCCTTGATCAGTGCAGCCCCCAGAATTCAGAAGTTCCTCTGCAGAGTTTACCCCCCGCCTGGGTGGAAGTAGGGGGAGATATGGGGGCATCTTACATGGTCTACTGCTCAGGTCAACAGCCAATTGCCACACCTCTCCATGGGGTTCTGCTGCAGTCTTCACTACCAGCTGCTCCTCCCACCTGGCCACTCTTCTCCACTAGCCACCCTGCTGGGCACTCCTCTCTGCTAGCCGCTCACCAATATGGCTTCAGCCCCCCCCTTAACACAGCTCTCAGTGATTTCAGCTGTCAGCAAGGTGGCCCGAGTACTAATACACTCAGAACACACATACCTGTCCTCAGCCTCTCTCAGTTCACTGGGCTTTGGAACCCATGTCCCTTGCCTAGCGAGTGCTGCTTAGTTGAGGGTGAGTCCCTCCGTCATAAACTACCCAGTTCTACTGTCCTTGATTCCATAACTAGGATAACAACAGTTTATTACTCCTGCCCTGATAACAAAGAGACTGGGGGTCCCACAGCAGCCAAAGTGACCATTTGGGCAAGCAGTCCATCATGCTAGGCAGGGTGGGTGTGCCCATGCAAACGAGATCAGCCCCTGAAGTCCTTTTCCACAACTCACCACCAGATGTCAGGGTACAGCTCATTCTGATCTGCTTACATCTAAATACAAAAATTATTAATCACTTAGCTAAATAACATCATAATTTCTTCAAATTTAGCCTGTGCACAAGAGGTCTAGTAATATTAACTATGTGGAAAGTTTGAGGTTTCATCTATCCGGGAGGTTATCGAGATCATTCTGGACAAAGAAAAGACTGACACTGGGTGCTAAATTTCTTAAAGGATCCAGTTTTTAACTAATTTTAACTCATAAACTAATTAATGGATGTACTTGTAAATCTTCAGACAATCCATTCAGTGCCCAGTGAGTGAGTGCTGTCAGTTTGAGGAGGACGTGCTGTATTTTTCATATAAAACAAAGAGGTTGAATCCCTGATTTAAGTGCAAAATGCAATTCAGGCTGAACTGTGGAGTCAGGACCAGCACTTCCATGACAAGGCACTCTTGAACTGACACTGGGGATTGCACTGGTTGATCTAAATCAGTTTCTAAACCGCTGTAGCTCAATTGGTACAATTTCCTTGTGTAGACAAGACCTAAATCCATGGCCTCATTCTCCTTTTGCACTAGTGTAATCTCTGTAGCCTCCTTGGCGTTACTTCCAGTTTACACGGAGGTAGCGGAAAGCAGAGTCAAGCTCTACGAGTCAGTGGAGTTACCTCAGATTACCCTGGTGTCACTGGCAACAGAATCTGGCTCAGTGTCGGCAATGAATGTTTCCGCTCATGTCAAACAGGGATGCACAGAACCTGGTTAACTTTCATGCAGAGACTGCAGTCACTTGGAGGCTCCTTCTCAGACAGGCCCGGACACCAGTGGACAGGAGAGTTCAGCTTTTATGGTGCTGAACATTTTTTCAGCCAAACTAAAAGTCATTGAATAGACTTTGCTGAAACTTTCCAAAACGTTTCCCCTTGGGCTGAGTGCAGCCGAGGAGGTTTCGGCCCCAGAGGAGACATTTTCAGGAAGCTGTGAGCAAGTGAGAGCAGGGAAGCCCCGCATTCTTGCAATATTGGGTGTTTTTCTTAAAGCCCCTGCTCCTGGAGTCATGTGATTACATCAGACTCTCAACTTTCATTAAAAAAAAGGAAATTTTCAGCTCCCATGGCTGTGGAGAAAAGTTTGAAAATGTGATCCCAAAAGACCGGAAACCCAGAAGGCAAATAGACAGAGTCCATAATTCTTTATATTTAGGACAATCTCATGATTTGATGGGACGTGACTCATAATTTGTGAACACTGGGGTTGGCGATATTGCAGCCCTGATGTGATCTTAACTAGAGTAAAGGCTCCCCCACTGCGCATCTGCTCCCCCACATCTTCTCACTTCTCCTAGCACAGTCCTCACCCATCCCTCCCTCTGCTCTTTCCCTAGGTCTCTGTGAATGGTCAGCACTTCCTGGAGTACAGACACCGCCTTCCCCTTCATACTGTCCAGATCCTGGAGATCAAAGGGGACGTGACTGTGAACTGCATCAACTTCACAAGCCCCAGTGTGAGTATCTGCTCTGGCCTTGTTAGCACCAGTTCCACTGCTCAGGCCGGAAGCCCAGTGGCAAGGGATGTTGTGTTAACAGACCTCTCAACTGTCCCGGGTTTCGCTGGACTGTCCTGCTTGACCCCCAAAAGCCCCATCCTGGCTAAAGGAGAACATTTTGCACATTCAGGGCGACCTATGAGAGGAGAGGGGAGAAAGGGGCCGTTTGCCACTGGTCCCTTATTTGAGAGGGCCCCCAAACAGAGTGGCATTGTGACACAGGGTCACAGCCCACTCAGGTTTGGCCTGGCCGCCTCTCTGTCTATGGCTGGCTGGGCCATATCTGAGTGACCCCGTGCATTAGGTCACAACACCAATCAAATCTGGCCCCTCCATCTACAGAGAGGCAGATGGGCCAAACCTGAGCGTCGCTGTGTCTCACTTTAGCACTTGAAATATTGGGAGGCATGTGTTCATGCAGGGCAAGGAAAGCCAGAGGAAATTGGGATGTTGTTCCATGGGAGCCCCCTCTACTGCACCCAGCAGGAGACACCACTCAGGAACTTGGGTGTGACTAATGTCTTGACCTCCAATGGTGCCTCCAATGTCCAGGCCCACAGTGACTGGCCACTCAGGCATAGGCACTGACTCCCTGGGTGCTCCAGGGCTGGAGCACCATGGGGAAAAATTGGTGGGTGCTTGTTTAGTCTGCAGAAGAGAAGAAGGAGGGGGGATTTGATAGCAGCCTTCAACTACCTGAAGGGGGGTTCCAATGAGGATGGAGCTCGGCTGTTCTCAGTGGTGGCAGATGACAGAACAAGAAGTAATGGTCTCAAGTTGCAGTGGGGGAGGTCTAGGTTAGATATTAGGAAAAATTATTTCACTAGGAGGGCGGTGAAGCACTGGAATGGGTTACCTAGGGAGGTGGTGGAATCTGCAGTCTTAGAGGTTTTTAAGGCTTGGCTTGACAAAGCCCTGGCTGGGAAGATTTAGTTGGGGTTGGTCCTGCTTTGAGCAGGGGGTTGGACTAGATGACCTCCTGAGGTCTGTTCTAACCCTAATCTTCTATGATTCTATGGTTTACCGTAATGTATTTTTTTTGGTTTACGAGCCGCAAGGGCAGGCAGTCCCTGCTTATAGAATTCACTCCAGCAGTGTAAGTACAACTCTTCCATTCCCATGTTCTGCTAACTTAGGAGGGGATGTGTATCTAAAGAGCAGATGCTCAGATCATCCTAGAAAAGTGAGCTGGAAAAGCTCCAGGAGACATCAGGGGCCAAAATGGTTGTCTCTGGCCATGGTAGCCGGCACAATACCCGACATGTCCCCCTGCTGCATCAGCATGGGAGTAGTGGACTGGGTCCAACTGTCCCCCTGCGTATGAGACATTCGAACAGGGTTTGCCTCCCACTGCCCGAGTCCTGTCGGGCTGAGACGACTTCCTCTCCTGGGCAAAGGCTACGAGACCAAAGAAGCCAGAAAAGTAAGTGAGGAGTGTTTTGTCTTCCTCCACCCCCGTGGCACTGCCTCTGTGTAGGCTGCAGGCTCTGTAGGACAGGGCCCTGCTTTATACCTGAACTAAGCACGCTTTTGGCTGCTCTACGAATGCCCCAGTCACCTGGATGGGAAGCGTCATACTGCTGAGACCCCTGCAGCCTGTCAGAATGGAGCAGCCACACAGCTCACCAGAGTGACACCCCAAGACCTCGCTTCTCAACATCCTTTCTGAAGGGGAAGACACCTGAAGGTCCAGTTCTCTGCAGGAATCATTTGTCTGGGCCTCTCATTTTGGGGCTTCGTCCCACGTCTGGGTCTTGGTGGGGCGAGAGGTCCAGCTTCTGCTTTGTCACGAAGCGAAGGGGCTATTTAATTCTGATGACGTCATGCAGGCAGGGGAGTTTTAGCTGCTGAAGCTCAGATCACAGGTGCTGTGCTTACCTGGCCTTTCTGTCCTTGCAGATCTCCAATGTGTTTGCCCAGCCAGTCTACGGGGCTCCAGCTCCCACAGTGAGTATTTTGCTACAGATGAAACACATCCATCATACACAGACTTTGACAAGACCCTGGGATGGGAGGGGGCAGGATAGGGAGGGAAACCCAGTAGGGTAACATCATCCCTGGCATATTATACAGAAGTGCCAGGTGAGGCTGCAGAGGTGTGGGGTACGCACACTATGCTTCAAGGACTCCTGTGTGGAGAGGGCCATGAAGAAAAGCCTGCATGGCTCCAAATCCCAGATCTGAAGAATCCCAATGCCCTGGGTGGTGCAGTAGCTGGTAGCCTGTGGCTCGAGCAGCCATGGGCTTGCAGAATGTGCAGACGGAGAGGGCACGCAGATTTAAACTAGGGAGCAATTTGGGAAATCCGAGTTCAGCAAATCACTGGGAGCAGATGGAGCTAACAGAGGGTCCAGTGTGAAAGAGCAGAGACACTGGCCAGGATTTACAGGCACTGTGACCAGATAAAGAGCGGCTGCTCCTGAGGTTGGACAGCTGCTAACATGGAACTCTCTCTTCTTCCACTCATTTGCACCTGCCTACTGTTATATGCCGCTGAGCTTAGTCCCACATTTCCTTGTGTCCCACACAAACTTGATGTTTCATTTCAGCTGACTGAGGGCATAAAATTATACAGTTACTGCAGTCACATTCTTCACTCTTAAGACTTTGTCAGACATCTCATAATACTTTTTATACACTACAGTTGACTTGTGGAACTCATTGCCACATGATATCACCAAGAGACGTAGAAAAAGATGGGACACTTATATGGATGATGAGACCATTCAGAATTAAATTCTGGTTGGACTGAAGTCTGTGGCAAAAATCCCATTGAATTATGGGACCAGAATTTCACCCCAACATTGTGTTAGAGAGAATAAAAAATATGAGACATAAAGCCTCCTGCTTTGGGGCATAAGCTAACCACTAACTGGTAGGGTTAGGATACAGACTAGATGGCCACAGGTCTGCTCTGGCATAGAAGTCCCTGTATTCCTACAGGTATGTTCCTATCTGGGTCCTGGTGGCTGGGAGTTTTAGGGCTGCTGTACTTCAGACAGAAGCAAAGGAACTGCAGAGCTGTGAGTCTCCTCCTTGTACAAGGGAGAATGACTGAGGCATTAATATTCCTTGTATGTCACAATTCTGTAGCAGACCCTGTAGAGCTGTGGATCTGCCCTGTATGTCACAATTCTGTAGCAGACCGTGTAGAGCTGTGGATCTGCCCTGTGAAGAAATAGAAACAGATGAACAAGGAGAGAACAGTTCTACCTGGGATTTGGATATCTATGATCAATGGCATGAAACCAGCCTGCCTGCTAAACAACCAGTGGGGCCCCTGGACGATCGAGATACAAAAGGAGCACTTAAAGACGATAAAGTCATTGCGGAGAAACTAAAGTGATTCTTTGCTTCAGTCTTCACGGCGGAGGATGTTAGGGAGATTCCCAAATCTGATCCGGCTTTTGTAGGTGACAAATCTGAGGAATTGTCACAGATTGAGGTGTCACTAGAGGAGATTTTGGAATTAATTGATAAACTTAACAGTAACAAGTCACCGGGACCAGATGGCATTCACCCAAGAGTTCTGAAAGAACTCAAATGTGAAGTTGAGGAACTATTAACTATGGTTTGTAACCTGTCCTTTAAATCGCCTTCTGTACCCAATGACTGGAAGATAGTTAATGTAATGCCAATATTTAAAGAGGGCTCTAGAGGTGATCCCGGCAATTACAGACCGGTAAGTCTAACATCAGTTGAAACAATAGTAAAGAATAAAATTGTCAGACACATAGTAGAACATAAATTGTTGGGCAAAAGTCAACATGGTTTCTGTAAAGGGAAATCGTGTCTTACTAATCTATTAGAGTTCTTTGAAGGGGTCAACAAACATGTGGACAAGGGGGATCCAGTGGATATAGTGTACTTAGATTTCCAGAAAGACTTTGACAAGGTCCCTCACCAAAGGCTCTTACGTAAATTAAGTTGTCATGGGATAAGAGGGAAGGTCCTTTCATGGATTAATTACTGGTTAAAAGTCAGGGAACAAAGGGTAGGAATAAATGGTAAATTCGCAGAATGGAGAGGGGTAACTAGTGGTGTTCCCCAAGGGTCAGTCCTAGGACCTATTCAATTTATTCATAAATTTATTTATTAAATTTATTAAATCCTATTCAATTTATTCATAAATGATCTGGAGAAAGGGGTAAAAAGTGAGGTGGCAAAGTTTGCAGATGATACTAAACTGCTCAAGATAGTTAAGACCAAAGCAGACTGTGAAGAACTTCAAAAAGATCTCACAAAACTAAGTGATTGGGCAACAAAATGGCAAATGAAATTTAATGTGGATAAATGTAAAGAAAAAAATAACCCCAACTATACATACAATATGATGGGGGCTAATTTAGCTACAACGAATCAGGAAAAAGATCTTGGAGTCATCGTGGATAGTTCTCTGAAGATGTCCACGCAATGTGCAGCGGCATTCAAAAAAGCAAACAGGATGTTAGGAATCATTAAAAAGGGGATAGAGAATAAGACGGAGGTATCTTATTGCCCTTATATAAATCCATGGTATGCCCACATCTTGAATACTGCGTACAGATGTGGTCTCCTCATCTCAAAAAAGATATACTGGCATTAGAAAAGGTTCAGAGAAAGGCAACTAAAATGATTAGGGGTTTGGAACGGGTCCCATATGAGGAGAGATTAAAGAGGCTAGGACTTTTCAGCTTGGAAAAGAGGAGACTAAGGGTGGATATGATAGAAGTATATAAAATCATGAGTGATGTGGAGAAAGTAAATAAGGAAAACTTATTTACTTGTTCCCATAATACAAGAACTAGGGGCCACCAAATGAAATTAATGGGCAGCAGGTTTAAAACAAATAAAAGGAAGTTCTTCTTCACGCAGCGCACAGTCAACTTGTGGAACTCCTTACCTGAGGAGGGTGTGAAGGCTAGGACTATAACAGAATTTAAAAGAGAACTGGATAAATTCATGGTGGTTAAGTCCATTAATGGCTATTAGCCAGGATGGGTAAGGAATGATGTCCCTAGCCTCTGTTTGTCAGAGGGTGGAGATGGATGGCAGGAGATTGATCACTTGATCATTACCTGTTAGGTTCACTCCCTCTGGGGCACCTGGCATTGGCCACTGTCAGTAGACAGGATACTGGGCTAGATGCACCTTTGGTCTGACCCAGTACGGCCATTCTTATGTTCTTATGTCTCTCTCTTTGTCCCGAGAGGGAACAACAAACAAAGAGAGCACAAACAAAACCTCCCCCCGCTCAGATTTGAAAGTATCTTCTTTCCTTATTGGTCCTTTTGGTCAGGTGCCAACCAGGTTATTTGAGCTTCTTAACCCCTTACTGGTAAAGGAGGGATTTTATGCTACCATTAGCTGTATGTTTATGACAAAAGTCCATTGGAAAAAGTGAGCTAGGTGACCTGGTGGCTCCCAAGAGCTTTGGCTAAAATACCTGATAGGAGATGAAGGAAATTCGATACTCACTGTGGGGCAAAGTCATGTTGGGATTTTAACCTAGTCATGTGAGAGAGAAGCTGTCACACCGATCGGCTGCTCCTCAAAGAGGAGAGAGAGGCTAAAATGCCCAGCAAAGGGAAGAGGCATTGAGCATGTGTCCTTTGGTGCATCCGGCTGATGAATAAGGAAGGCTGGGGGGATCAGAGAGGATTCACTTGTTTTTCCCATTAGCAATTCAGGACCTGTCTAGGCTGGAAGGCTCTGTGATGCCTGGAACATGAGTGAAATATTGGCTGCAGTAGAGCCAAGAGAATGAAAGCGGAGTGTTTGAGAGAAGAAAGGGGGTTTGATCAGACTGTTTAATCATAGAATCATAGAATCATAGAATATCAGGGTTGGAAGGGACCTCAGGAGGTCATCTAGTCCAACCCCCTGCTCAAAGCAGGACCAATTCCCAACTCCGTGCCTCTGCTTTGGTTGACATACACATAACTCCAATGGCTTATGAGAACTTTGGAAAAAGGATGCAACTTAATTAAACATTCGACATGCTCGCCCCTTCAGTTAAAGTGTCAACGCTCTGGATACATGCTGGGCTGAATGTGACTTTATTCACTGAATTTTGCCCCTATTTGTTTATGATCCTCTTGAGATTTTTTTCTCTAATTTATGAAATGATTCACTGAGTAATCCTTGGTCTGCAGCTCATCTGTGAGCTGTTTGTTTCATTTAGTATTCAGGATACATCCGTCACATGCTCTTGTTTCTGTTCCCTGGCTGGATGAATGTAACCCCTAGAATTAGGGTTGTGTTGTGATCACTTGTAAATGCAAATACAGAATTTGCTTTTGCAAATAGTCTCTAGCATACACTTCAAATATGCTGTTTCCATAAGCGTCCTGGAGCTCTTGCCCACTTCTATTCTTGTTCTGGGTAAATCAACAAGTTAATGGCTGGAGGAAGACGCTGCTAACAAGTTTGTGGTGTCTGTTGAGGATACTAAGGCTAAGTCTACACTAGCACTTTTGTCTGTAAAAATGTTGTGGGTCAGGGGTGTGAAAAAGAAACACACCCCTCACCAGGGGTGAAAGTAACTTAAAGGACTTACCAATATTGCAGGGAGGCTGGGGTCTGGGGCAAGATGGGGGGGCAGCTCTGGGCCCCCGGAAGGGGCGGGGCCTCGGGCAGAAGGGGCAGAGCTGGGGCCAGACTCCCCCAGCCAGCCCTTCAGCGCTACCCGGCCCACGCCGCCTGGGGCTCCAGCGGCAATTTAAAGGGCCCAGGGCTCCAGCCGCTGGTGTGGTAGCAGTAGTGGCAGCGGCGGCCGGGAGCCCCGGGCCCTTTAAATTGCTGCTGGAGCCCCGGGGTAGCAGCGGCCAGGAGCCCCAGGGCTCGGGTGGTGATTTAAAGGGCCCGGGGCTCCCAGCTGCTGCTGGGAGCCCCGGGCCCTTTTAAATCACTGGGCCCCAGGGCAGCTGTCCCTTTTGCGCCCTCCCCACCATCAGCGGCCCTGCCAGTATGGTCAGCTGTGTTCCGGCAGCCATTTTCTTACTGGTACGCTGGACCGGACTGGACCGGCTTACTTTCACCTCTGCCCCGACCCACAAAAGTTTCACTGAGAGAAGTGCCGGTGTGGACAGGGCTACGTCAGCGGGAGACATTCTCCTGCCAACACAGCTATCGCTGCTCATTAGGGGTGGTTTAATTATGCCGGCGGGAGAGCTCTCTCTCACCTGCAGAGAGTGGCTACACAGGAGACCTTACAGCAGTGTAGCTGTGCCGTTGTAAGGTCCGTAGCGTAGACACAGCCTGAGCTGTTTCGGTTAGTTAGGCTCTGTCTACAGCAGAGAGGGTGTGTCCTGTTGGGAAAATCACTTCTTGCCCCCTCACCAGTGTACCCCAAGTGATGTTTCTCCAACTATACAAGTTGCTTTGACATGTAATCGGATAAGTGTCTATTGGTGTTAGTGCCATTGGTTGAGCGGCAGGGTGCATGCATCCCATGCTGGAGAGATACGGTCATTGCTCATGATCCTTCTCGAAATTTTTGGAACTAATTTTTGGTTTTAAGACTCAGACTACGAGTTGGCAATTCGGCAAAAGTAACTATCTCCCAACGCAAATAT
Source organism: Emys orbicularis (assembly GCF_028017835.1). Taxonomy (NCBI): domain Eukaryota; kingdom Metazoa; phylum Chordata; order Testudines; family Emydidae; genus Emys; species Emys orbicularis. Next base: position 6,593,897 of record NC_088703.1, on the reverse strand, counting down.
TTCCTGTACGCTGTACTCAATGTAACTGGAAACCCCAACTACAATGGTGCTTCCTTAATACTATAAACAATGGCCTGTTACTCACAGTAGAGCTAGAAGGAGGACCACCACATCATCCAGGCATCCCATGGCCTTGGGTGTCCTCCAGGGCTGGAGCACCCATGGAAAAAAATTTAGTGGTTGCTTAGCACCCACTGGCAGCCAGCTACCCGCTCCCCCCCAGCATCTCCCATCTGCCAGTGGCCCCGCTAATCAACTCCCCTTCCCTTCCAGCGCCTCCTGCACTCCATGGAACAGGCAGCGTGCAGGAGGTGCTGAGAGGGAGGGGGTGGAGCGGGGATGGGGCGTGCTTGGAGGAGGGGGTGGGAAGAGGCAGGCCAGGGGCGGAGTGGGGTGGGAAGAAACGGGGCGGGGATAGGGGCTTGAGGGAAGGGGTGGAGTGGGGGCAGGCCTGAGGCGGAGCGGGGGTGGGTCGAGCACCCCCTGGATAGAGAGGAAGTCGGCGCCTATGCTAAAACTTGTCTAAATCTCCCCTTTATGTTCTATGCCTACCTGCTAGCTGCCCTTGCTTGCGTCAGTCAATGTTCCACTTGTCTCAGACACATCCTCTTGCAGCAGTTACAAGCCTTCTAGTGGTTTTAGTCAGCTTAAACTAGGTTTGTGTGGTTCAAACTAACACAAAAGCAACCCTCTTTAACCTCACAAAAACAACTTGAATTTGCCTAACAACAGCAACGCTAATTATAACTAGTTTCACCTAACTAACTTGTTATTTTTCTATTAAGTGCCATCTTGCATTACCTATATTCCTTCAGTCCTCCCACTCCTATCCCACAGTGCACTGGTCATTTCAGAAATGGCCTGTCTGGTCTCCTTTCTGTACTACATTGCTCGGGGTTCAATGTGGCTGGAGCCCCGTTGGTTCAAACAGCGCTGCATGCCACGTGGATTTCACATGTAAGCCATTTCTGGAGCTAGCTACTTCTGCGTGCTATGCCTCTACCCCGCCCAGCCCTGCTTTAACCATTAGACATTATTGCCTTCTTCTACTAACAATGGTGACTGCATCTGCTGGGGATAAGTACATCCCATGTTTCAGAGCCAAGGTTGATCTGATTATGTGCAGGCATCAGGAAGGTCCATGTGGAGCAATTTACACTTGGCTAAGCGCATAGCTGAGGATTTTTGCCTTGCTTTGTAGCAACATGTACTGGCCCCTGGCTAGGGGCAGGATGTCAGACTAGATGGCCCAATAGTCCAATCCAAGATGATAAGCTGCTCTATACATCAAGACATATCAAAGAGAATAAGGCAGGGAGTGATTAAGGTGACACTAGGGACACCTTCATAGGGGAACATTCATTAATGGCGCCTCCAGGATGGTTCATTATTTGTCTAAAGATCTGGGCCAGTTCTTGTTTTTCAAGAACATTTTGCTTAACCTGTATCAAATTCTGGTTAGGCTCAATTCCATTTCAGCCCTGAGGGAGGACAGCTGAAGGGAAGACAGACTCTGCATTTCTGCAGAGCAAAGTTGGGAAGATTCATAGTTTCACAAATGTTTAAGGCCATAGGGGACCATTCGGAGTATTACCTAGTCTGATCTCCTGCATAGCACAGACTAGAGAATCCAACCCAGGGAAGAACACTGGGAGGAACAGAATAGGATAAAGCAATGAAGGGAAAAGAAAGATAAGGAAATGTCCTTTGATCTATCCCCAGTTGTTACTCAGGGGCTGGATGTGCAGGAGGCAGTATGCTCGGAGTAAGATAAAAGGCATTGTGAAAGAGCAAAGAAACACAAACTGAGAGGTGCGGAGAACCTCTGACTCTATTGGGTCAAAATCAAGAGTGGTGGGATCTCAGAAATTAAAGATGGAAAAGACCTATTTGATTCTGGAGAAGAAACAGCTGGAAGCACCAGAGACAGCTGAACAAACAAGGGCCCCAGGTTCTCCCGAGTGTGTTCATGGAGCAGGGCCCACACTCAGGTAGAGGTGAGAGTGGGAATAAAATAACCAGCTGAAGAGCCTGAGAGACTGAATTGTGAAATCTGTCTTCTGTCTTTGCAGAGGAAGAAAGTGAAGAACTTCCCAGGACAGGTGCCAGCTGCCTTGGTATGGGGCACAGCCCAATGCAGTGTGGCTGCAACCTCATTCCCTGCTCTCCAGTGAAACACAGAGCAGCTCTCTCCAGGGGAGTTTGAAAGTCAGTGGGAGGGCAGTGAGTTCTCTTAGGGGGAGCCAGCTATCCAAAGACCCAGCAATGCCCCAGGAGCGGCGTCAGGGTTTTTGGCACCCTAGGCGGGGGTCCTTCTGCGCTCCCGGTCGTCGTTGGCAATTCTGTGGTGGGGGGGGTCCTTCCGCGCTCCCGGTCTTCGGGGCACTTCGGCGGCGGGTCCTGGAGCGAGTGAAGGACCCGCCGCAGAATTGCCGCCGAAGACCCGGAGCGCGGAAGGACCCCCTCGCCGCAGAATTGCCGCCAAAGGCGGCAAAATGCTGCCCCCCGAAATCCTGGTGCCCTAGGCGACCGCCTAGGTCGCCTAAATGGAAGCGCCGGCCCTGAATGCCCCTCATTCTCAATGTGTGTCTGGGGGAAGCAATGCCTGGCTAGAGCAAATGCAGCAAATGTGTGTCTCAGGGGACATCTACACTGCTGCTGGCGCTGGCGGTGTACTTTCTGGTTTGGGTCGACATACGCAGGCTAAAAACAGTAGTGTAGCCACGGTGGCACAGGTGGTGTCATGGGGTAGCCCGGGGTCTCAGATAGGATTGTACTCGGGTAGTGAGCTCATGCTGACCCCCGCATTGCTGCAGCTACATGGCTATTTTTAGCATGCTAACGTGAGCACAGTTAGCCTGTGTGCATCTATCCAAGCTGGAAATTACACCTCCAGCTGCAGTGTAGCCAGACCCTAAGTCTGCCCACTCTGCCAGTGTGTGAAAGGGGGAATTCCATGGAGGGGAGAAGGACAGGATTTTTAAGAGGTTGCACATTGAAGCTAACTGGGGCGGGGGAAATAATGTTCTGGTTAGTAAGTGGCTGGAGGGCTGCACTGTCCGTCATTCCTCTGGCAGAAGAAAGATTGCCACTAGTGGCACTGGGGTTCTACCACAGCCGAGGGGTGTCCTGAGCCTCTTTTACAAGTAACAAAAGCAAGATACCATTGAATCCGGCCTCCTTTCCTCGGGAGAGGTTCAATGGGCTAGCAAAGATTGGCTGATATTCAACCGGACTGCTCCTTTGCTCAGTTTCATCCCATCACTCCTGCAGTTGGGTCCCTTGCTGCTGATGCCGTCCAGCACTTTAGGTAGTTGTATAGTCAGTTCTTTTTGTTGTTGAGATGTTGCTGTGGGAGATCACATGACATTTATTTTCCAGACTGTTCCATGACAGGAGAGACATCAGTATCATTTAGTCCCGTCCCCTGCTTCTGTTCTACCCTCTGCCTCTGCCTCAAACACAGGCAAGGTGTAAAGAGGGCTAGTGACAAAGGGCTTGTCTCCACTGCAAAATCAGGATATAACTCCAGTGGTGTCACCCTAACTCGAGTTCCACTGACACACACAGCCCCTCACTGGAGCATAACAGGACACCCCATCCAGCCGGCGCTCAAGTCGTACTGGAACGCTGCTCCAGTGCTCTTTTGGGGAGCTGGCCCAGCGTTCCAGTCCTGTCACTTGACACACAGAGGGCTGGTTGTCCATCAGTCTGTGAGCCTATTGTTCTCTCTCACAGTCATTCAGCCAGACAGGCGATACCTGCGCAGAGCCAACCCCTCAGCGGCCAGCGGGATCCACTCATTTTGCCAAGCCTATGTGGAGCGATGGGGATTTATCATTGACGTCGCCTGTCCTGGCACCTGGCCTCTGCCCTGCCCCTGGCAGCCTAGCAGACTGGGTGGTCCTCAGCCCTCTCCTGCATGGGACTTCTGGGCAGGATATTCCATCTCCCCGGCACCACTCCTTCCCTGTTGAGAACAGCTGAGCCGAGCAGCCGGGGGGCCCCTGCTGCTGCTGCTACCACCTGCAGCACCCCCCCTTCCAGCACCAGTCCTGGCCAGCTTTTGTGGGGGCTACGCATGCTCAGAGCACTCCCACTGAATCAAGTCCGCAGGTGATACAGGCTGGGTGACCCCTGGCTCGCTCAGAGCTAGTGCAGGTACATCGACCTGGGCGAGCATTCCCCCTGCAGCTCCAAATGCTATGTGACTGTGCTGCCAATGGAGCTGCAGGGGGAATGATACACAAAGGAGTGATGTGGCCAGCATCACAGCTGACCACCTTTGACTGCCCTAACCTGATGGATCAGGTACCCCTTTTACAGGTGGGTGACCAGGAGGGCACCCTTCCCGTCAGGAGTGTAGCCAAGCACCTTAACCACTCAGTGACTGCACCTTACTGTAAGGGTTGAGCACTTAAAGAAGCGGCTAGGCAGTACGTTCCTTTGTGCTCTAGCCCTGAGTGAACCGTCCACGTCGCTCGACCGCATGGTGAGTAATAGGGCAGGTGTGAAGGGTACAGATATCAGGGAGAAAGAGGACTAGTTTAGGGGGGCACAAAGGGAGTAGAATCAGGAGTAAGGGAATGAAACTGAGCAAATGACAGTGGGGGTAAATAGCAGGAAGTGTTTTGGAATAATGAGTTTTACTAAACTGGGAAAGTTTCCCAGGGAAAGGGCCATTGTCTGAGCTAATTAAAACCGGACCAGTTTAAGCCCTTGAATAGGCCACCGGTCCGAGGAGGGAGGTTCTGGACCAGCCCTCCAAAGTAGTAATGGGGGCAAGAAACCTAACTGGTTCTAAGATGGAGCTTGATAACTGTATAAATGGGATTAGATGATGGGGTTGCCTGTGATAGCAGGGACTGGACTCCATGACCCAGGCAGCCCCTTCCAGCCCTATGTTCCTAGACCCAACATGCAGGTCTCTTTCATCTCTGATTTCTGTGCTGTCCTGCAGCGGTGAATTTCACACGCTGGTTAGCGGCTGGGTAAAAACGTGCTTCCTTCGATCCATGGTAAAGGGGTCACGGTTGCATTTTAGTAGGTGTCTCAGTTTAAACCCCAGGTCTCTCTCTCTCTCTCTGCACTGCTGCCCTCTCCCAGATTATAAGCACTGTGATTATTCTGTCACTCCAGGTAGGAGATCTAGATTCACAGTCCATGCTGGCTCTCCCATTTGTGCTTATCTGGGCCTATGAATCCAGGGGAATTTGCCTCTCCTGCACATCAGTATTAAGCTCCTGGAAATACTGATCCCTGTCTTCTGTCTGCTGTCTGTTCTCTGCCAGACAGTTTTTATTCACTCCCAGCCTGTAACTTGTTCTGTAGGCCTGTTTTGGACCAGTGCTGGGATGGTGGCATTGGCATTCCTGGTGTTTCCTGCTGCCTGGTCTGTCTGTGAAATCCCCAGCTATCACAGCTCCACTGATTAGTTGATACTTTGTTGTGGATCAGCCCAGTTTTTATTTCTGTGCAACTCCCCAGAACTCTCCTCTTGGGTACATGGAGGAGGAGGACCTGCTGGCCACCACTTCCATTATTTGCCTTGTGCTCTCTTTTATCCACAGTGGGTTTCCTCTCCTGGCTTTTATTGCAGTGGGATCACCAGGCTTCCTTCCTGGGATGTCTCAGCTCCCTGTCTGGCTGCATCTGCCCCCAGGTAGCTCCAGGGCACCAAGCACACTCCTTCCCTTCCCCAGGCTGCCCTTACCTGCCGTTCCAGCTCCCCTTGACCTTCAGGTCTGCTCTTTCCCTTTTATTGTTCATGCCAAACCCACGGCCCGGCATCTTGGGGGAGGTCTAGGTTGGATATTAGGAAACACTATTTCACTAGGAGGGTGGTGAAGCACTGGAATGCTTTACCTAGGGAGGTGGTGGAATCCCCTTCCTTGGAGGTTTTTAAGGCCCAGCTTGACAAAGCCCTGGCTGGGATGATTTAGTTGGGAATTGGTCCTGCTTTGAGCAGGGGGTTGGACTAGATGACCTCCTGAGGTCCCTTCCAACCCTGATATTCTATGATTCTATGATTCCAAACCTCTTGAAAGAAGAACATCTCCTCCCAAAGCTCCCAGCAGTGCAATGAGTTTGATGGGTCTCAGTTCAGTCCCTGGTGGCAGCTGCCTCATCTCGACAGAGAGACAAAGACTCAAATGGGCCACAGGTGCTGAACGCCTCTCTTATCCGCAGAGATGGCCCTGCTCTGGCAAAGGTGGGACACACTGGCAGGGGGAAGTGTGTGTCGGCTGCCTGGGATGCTCCTGTCCTGGAGGCACCATGATTCCCAGCAGATCTGGGGGCAGTTTCAGTCCCTGGGGAGCAGGAGAAGCTGGGCTCTCCTAGGGTTTCTTTTTTATCCATCTTCTCCATTGCATTTGATCTCTCACAAATGTGCCTGTAAATTGCTATTTGTTTCCTTGCTTCCCTGCTTTTTGGCTCCTTCAAGGCATTATTGGTGGCAGGTTTTATGGGTTGTTCTGCTAAAGAGGTTGGGGGAGCTCCTGTCAGAGGTGTGTTCAGGGCCCAGGGGAAGCTGTGCTCAGGAGATGACCTAGCGTGCAGGCTGGATGCAGAGCGCATAGGAGAGACGTGTGCCCGACTGTACAGTTCACAAGCTGAATGCTACTGAGAGCATTTCTGGGAACGGTGACAATGCTGAGAGCTGGGCTGGGGTTCACCCAGAGGCACATTCTGGGAGCCAGCTGTGGCCAGCTCCATAGAGATGGCAGCTGGCATTCTCAGCTGCCTGAAGTGGTCCTTGTGGGTCACTGGTCTGCCTCCCCCTGACTCCCGTGCCCACTGGCAGCACGAATGCCCGGGCTGCTCAGGACAAGAGTGCTGGTTTGTTATTGTAGGGGTTCTCATGAGCCCTGAGCAGCAGACACTGACTCCCTTCTGGGGAGAAAAGGGCTCCGAGGCCTTTCTTTTAAGGAGAAACCCGCACGGCATTCCCTGCGCCCTGCAGAGAGGTAGGTTTGTGCCCAGTGCCCTTGCCAATGGCCTGTCAAAGAACAGGGGAGGCCTGGTAGAGTCTCCACACCAGAGAGGTGCTGGGGCCTCCTGCCAGTGGCTTGGCCACTGGCGCTCCCCAGCCAGCACAGACTGGGGGGTGTTACGCAGTGATGTCTGAGGGACTGTTCTGACTGCCTTCGTGTCTTCTCTCCTCAGCACAACACTCCTATGACTGTGACCAACCCGGTGAGTACCCAGCCAAACAGCGAGAAGGAACTAGTGAGAGCCGGGTCAGGGGCTTATCTGAGCAGGAGCCGCCCCCCCCCCCGCCCCCCAGCCCTGGAATCGCTCCTGCCTTAGTCCAGAGCCTCAGCCCCCATCTCAGTTGCTCATGACAATATGACCTAAAGACCACTGTGCTGCCCAGCGAGTGCTGCTGGCCTGGCCTGCACAGAAGTGGCACCAGAGGAACTGGGCCTGCGCAAGCACATGTGGACTGAGGCAGCTGGTCCATACGTACGGCAGGAGCACAGCCGCAGGGTGGGGGCAGCTCCTTGCTCAGCTCTCTGCCCCAGGGCAGCGGTGTAGGGGCTGCACCTAGCTGAGCCACTGGTCGGGACACAACCAATCCTTGACCAACAGAGCCAGTGACAACCCCCCTCCTGCGGCGCTGGCCTTCCAGGGCCTGGCAGGAATGGAGGTGCCCCCTCCCCCTGAGCCATTCCATCCCCTACCCCAGGCCTGTCAGCCTTTAACCCCAATCTGGGGCTAGGACAGCCTCCCCTGACTCCCCACGCTTGGCTGCTGTGGGGAAGGACTGTGGCCTATGAGATTTTGGGCTCTCTTTTCAGGTCGTCCCATTCCAAGTGGCCATCCCAGGGAGTATCTCCCGGGCCCGCAAGATCACCATTGTGGGGAACGTGCCTTTCCATGCAAACAGGTGGGTTTCTGATGCAGCCTGGAGGGGAACATGGAGGCCTTGTGCATGGGCTGGTTTGCACCCACCATCACACAAACGCAACTGATAGGTTACAGCCTGGGATAGGGATGGGGGTGGGCAGGAGACTCACCAAGCAACAATGCTTTAGAAATGGGGGGGGGGGGGAGGGGTGGGTTGCTGCACGCAGCATGTGACAAACAAAACCCTTTGTCTTCATTTGTGAGGCAACCGCTAAGCACCAGGCCCAGCGGGATGCAATCACCCTTCCTAATATTCCTTCTCCACAAGCAGAGTGGTCTGGTCACAAGATGCTGATGGCAGATGGGAAAGTCCAGGCTGGGATAAGAATTGCCAGGAGCTGGGCATAGGAACTCCTGGTCAAAGTTGTGTAGGCTCCAGTGCCCAGAGGGGTGGGGGCGGGGGTGTTGAAGGTGGCCCTGGCTACAGGACACGGGTCTGTCCCACTCTCCAGTGTGCACCATCCTGGTACATTTCTCCCTGCACCCTTGTCATGAAAAGCTCTGACCAAACCCTTTCTCCCTCCTCTTAGCTTTCATATCAAACTGAAAAACAGCATGACCGGCAACATCGCCCTGCACATCAACCCACGGCTGAGGGAGAGGGCGCTGGTTCGGAACACCCAAACGCACGGCACTTGGGGCTCAGAGGAGAGGCACCTCTCCACCCTGCCTTTCGCGCCAGGCCAGGCTTTCCAGGTGAGCCTCAAAGGCGGCTGTCTGAGGCACGCATTGGAACATGTTCTCAGCTTCATGCTGCAGCTGGGGTGCTGTGCAGTAGGGAATCAGGCCCAGCGGGAATCCACAGAGCCACAGGCCCCTGTGGAACGAAATCCTTCAGAGACATTTCATGCTGAGACTGCATCGGGACCAACAAAATATTTTCCCATCTTCCTCTCCCCTTTGGGGGCCTTGCCACCGGCAGAGTGTGAGAATTTAAGGTTCACCCATTTTGGAGTTGTCCAGACACAGAAACAGTCAAGATCAGTTGTTTGTTTTTTAAGGGGCAAGTGCCTACGAATTAGAGATTGGCTCAGCCTGGAGCATGAGGTGTTCTATCCCTGTCAAAACTGTTGTTAGAATTAACTAGTAGAATGCCAGACTTTTATATTTTTTGTGGGGGGAACCTTGTTAATTTCTTGGCCTCAATGAAAGCCTGTGGCAGTGAGTCTAATCGTGCCTAATGTGAAAAAGTATTTCCTTAAATTTCATGGAATACCCCCCTATTCTTGTGTTAAGAGACAGGGATAAGCTCTTGTGCTCTGACTCCGGATCATTCATTCTTATAGCACCACTTAGTATTAAGGTTGTTTGACACTTTCCATTATAAGACCCTGTTTTCAGTTGCTTATAACTTAGCCTGAAATTCAGGGTGAAATTTCCCAGGCCAGGTATCAGCTTCAGACTGAATTGTTTGGTAAGTTTCAGTAGAAACAGTTCAGCCATTTCCAAGAATGAAGCTAGGAAGAAATAGGTTGTTTTGCTCATGCTCAAGAATTCTTGCAACCACTTTGTTGAGAAGCTCTAGGGCAAGACCCACAAAGGGGACTTAGGCACCGCACTGCTGAGCCCAACTTTTAGGTTCCCTGCTGTCCAGCAGAATCCACAGCCTCAAGTTGGGCATTCAGGGTCCCCATACAGTGCAAGGGGAACATTAGGTGCCTAAGACCGGGATTCACAAAAGCCAGCAGGCTGAGCGGGAGCTGCCTAAACCAGCCAAGGAGTGGCAGGTGACTAAAGCCCCGTCCCCTCAAAGGGACGTAGGTGTCTCCCTCCGACCCGGATTTAGGTGTCTGTCTGTGCTCGGGATTCTCTGCTGGGACTCTCTCCTGGAGTTGGGCACCTAAACTGGATCAGCTCTTTCTTGGGGGGGAAAAAATTAGGGGGAGAAGGGGTGTTGACACCACCACCTTCTGTATTCCCTGGCCAGTAAGGCACTCACCCAGGATGTGGGAGATACACAGTCTGTCTGATTTGAACCCAAATCTCCTACTTCCTAGCCACTGGGCTACAGAGGGTAGGTCACATTCAAGTACTCCTGCTGAAGCTATTCCACCTTGGGGGTAATAGGCGCCTATAGAAGAAAAAGCCCCAAATATCAGGACTGTCTCTATAAAATAGGGACATCTGGTCACCCTAGGCCTATAGGGGAAGGGCAATGCCACCTCTTTGCATGGGACCCAATCCAGTACATATGCTCTAAGGCAGCTTCTTAGCTTGGCCATCAGATATGGCCCCGCAGGTGAGATAGGTGGGTACTGTCTAGTTTGTGAATCCCATTGGGTTTAGGCATTAGCCGGGTGCCAGGTGTCAGGCCTTGGACAGCTGTGCACACACCCACCCACAGGGATTTAGGTGCCTAGGAGACTACCAGGAGAAACAGAGGCACCCAGAGGATTCAGGGGCCTACAGCCTTTGGCAGCAGCTGAGCAGGGGTTTTGAGGTTCTAAATTTTGGACTTAGGTGCCTAAACTGGCAGTTAGGTGCCTAAATCCCTTTGTGGTTGTAGCCCCTGTGCTTTAGAAATTTGGCAGGGGAGGGGGAAATGTTTATCTAGGGTTACCATACGTCCGTTTTTTCCCGGACATGTCCGACTTTTTGGTAATCAAACCCCCATCCGGGGGGAATTTCCAAAAAGCCGAACATGTCCGGGAAAAATATTCCCTGGCTTACTTTAGAGTGGGCGCCGGGGGCTGCTGTGCTCCCTGACTCCTGGGCTCTGTAAGAGCTGAGCTGCCCGAGCGCTACCGGCTTCGGGCAGCTCCCATGCCTCTGGACCCTGCGCCCCCAGCCGGGCACTTCCCCTCCCGGGCTCCAGCTGCGCTGGGGAAGCGCCGGCCGGGGGCGCAGGGTCTGGGGGCTGCCCGGCAAACCGTGAAGCCGGTAGCGCTCGGGCAGCCCTTTTCGCGTGGCTGGGAGGGAGGAGGGGGAATGCGGGGCGCTCAGGGGAGGGGGCGGAGTTAGGGCGGGGACTTTGGGGAAGGGGCGGAGTTGGGGTGGGGAAGGGGCGGAGTTGGGGCGGGGTGGGAAAGGGGCGGGGCCAGGGCCCCGTGGAGTGTCCTCTTTTTTTATTTTTTAAATATGGTAACCCTAGTTTATCTCCCTTGTGTCAGGGACATGCCTTTTGCTGTCCCTGCGAAAATCCACCCACATACGGCCAAGTTACACACCAATGCAAACTGCACTTTGCACTTGCTCAGTAGAGGTTTGTTAGAGGTTTGTTAGAGGCTGTTATTCTCTGAAGAGTCTGTCTGCACAGAGCATGCTCCAGCCCAGGACTGTAGGGCCTAGGACTTTTCCTGCAATTGCTCCTCCTGGGGGTTGCTGTCCTGTCAGGCTCCAGAGTGGAGAGCAGGGAGACTGTCTCTCCTGTGTTCTCAGTGCTCCCCCTGCTGGGCCCCGGCCGTGAAGTGGAGGAGGAGGCAGCCTGCCTAATGTAGAGGGATAAAGAGAAGACCCAGGGGCGATTCATAGTATAGTGATTGTATTAGCAGGAGTGTTGTAAGCTAGGCTACGTCCTCACTACGGGGGGGGGGGGGGGGGTCGATTTAAGATACGCAAATTCAGCTAACGCAAATAGCGTAGCTGAATTCGACGTATCGGAGCCGACTTACCCCGCTGTGAGACCTCTGCGGCTCCTCCATCGACGGCACTTACTCCTACCTCCGCTGGTGGAGTAGAAGCGTCGATTCAGGGACCGATTGTCGCGTCCCAACGAGACGCGATAATTCGATCCCCGAAAGATTGATTTCTACCCGCCGATTCAGGCGGGTAGTGTAGACCTGCCCTAAGACACAAGAAGTAATTCTTCTGCTCTACTCCGTGCGGATTAGGCCTCAACTGGAGTATTGTGTCCAGTTCTGGGTGCCACATTTCAGGAAAGATGTGGACAAATTGGAGAAAGTCCAGAGAAAAGCAACAAAAATGATTAAAGGTCTAGAAAACATGAGCTATGAGGGAACAATGAAAAAACTGGGTTTGTTTAGCCTGGAGAAGAGAAGACTGAGAGGGAACATGATAATAGTTTTCAAGTATATAAATGGGTGTTACAAGGAGGAGGAAGAAAATTTGTTCTTCTTAACCTCTGGGGCTGGGACAAGAAGCAATGGGCTTAAATTGCAGCACGGAAGGTTTAGGTTGGACATTAGGAAAAACTTCCTAACTGTCAGGGTGGTTAAGCACCGGAATAAATTGCCTAGGGAGGTTGTGGAATCTCCATCATTGAAGATTTTTAAGAGCAGGTTAGACAAACACCTGTCAGAGATAGTCTAGATAATACTTAGTCCTGCCATGAGTGCAGGGGACAGGACTAGATGACCTCTGGAGGTCCCTGTCAAGGAAGGGGAAGAGTATCTTTGGATACAGACTGGCTAACCTAGTGAGGCCGGCTTTAAACTAGGTTTGATGGGGGCAGGTGACAAAAGCTCACATGTAAGTCCAAAACACGGAAATTTGGGTGAAGGGTCAGAATATGGGGGAAGGGGGGGAACACAGGCAATCACAGCAGGGACTATGGAGAGAAGAGGGAATATAGAGGGGAAATCAAATGAACATCTTAGATGTCTGTCTTAGATGTCTGTATACTAATGCAAGAAGTATGGGGAATAAACAGGAAGAACTAGAAATACTAGTGAATAATCACAATTGCAACATAATTGGCATCACAGAGACTTGGTGGGATAATTCACATGACTGGAACATGGGTATAGAAGTTCAGCAATGACAGGCAGGGAAAAAAGGGAGGAGGCATTGCCTTGTATATCAAAGATATATACAACACTCTAACTGAGGTAGATGTGATATATCTTGATTTTAGTAAGTTTTTTGATATTGTCTCACATGGCCTCATCAACAAACGAGAAATATAGGCTAGATGAACATATTATAAGGTGGGTGCACAACTGGTTTGAAAAGTGTACTCGGGGAGTACTGATCAATGGTCCACAATCAAGCTGGAAGGGCATATAAAGTGGAGTCCCACAGGATCGGACCTAGGTCTGATTCTATTCAATACCTTCATACATGATTTGAATAATGGCATAGAGAGTACACTTATAAAATTTGCAGATGATACCAACCTGGGAGGGAGGGATAGCTCAGTGGTTTGAGCATTGGCCTGCTAAACCCAGGGTTATGAGCTCAATCCTTGAGGGGGCCATTTAGGGAACTGGGGTAAAAATCTGTCTGGGGATTGGTCCTGCTCTGAGCAGGGGGTTGGACTAGATGACCTACTGAGGTCCCTTCCAATCCTGATATTCTATGATTCTATGGGAGGGTTTGCAAGTGCTTTGGAGGAGAGAATTAGAATTCAAAATGCCCTTGACAATCTGGATGAATGGCCTGAAATAAATAGGATGAAATTCAATAAGGACAAATGCAAAGTACTGCACTTAGGAAGAAATAATCAATTGCACAAATACAGAATGGGCAATAACTGCCTAAGAAGGAGTACTGCAGAAAAGGATCTGGGGGTTATAATGAATCACAAACTACATATGAGTCAACAATGTAACGCTGTTGCAGGGGGAAAAAAAAAAAAAGCAAATATCATTCCGGGATGTATTAGCAGGAGTGTTGTAAGGAAGACATGAGAAGTAATTATTCCACTCAGCACTGATAAAACTTCAGTTGGAGTATTGTGTCCTGTTCTGGGCGCCACACTTCAGGAAAGATGTGGACAATTGGACAAAATCCAGAGAAGAGCAACAAAAATGATTAAAGGTCTAGAAAACATGATCTATGAGGAAACATTGAAAAAAAATGAGTTTGTTTAGTCTGGAGACGACTGAGCGGGAACATGGTAATAGTCTTCAAGTACATAAAAAGTTGTTATAAAGAGAATGGTGATAAATTGTTCTCCTTAGCCTCTGATGACAGGATAAGAAGCAATGGGCTTAAATTGCAGAAAGGAAGATTTAGGTTGGACATTAGGAAAAACTTCCTAACTGTCAGGGTAGTTAAGCACTGGAATAAATTGCCCAGGGAGGTTGTGGAATCTCTGTCAATTGAAAGTTTTTAAGAACAGGTGAGACTAACACCTATCCAGGTCTAGTTCAGTGGTTCTCAACCTATTTACCATTGTGGGCCACATATGCTGCTCTCTATGTGTTATGTGGGCTGCATCCACACAATATATATACTACATGTATGGCCCTGAGGATGTCACATGGGCCACAGCTGTATGCTGATTGGCCACAAGTGGCCTGCGGGCCATGGGTTGAGAACCACTAGTCTAGATAATACTCAGTCCCATCTCAGTGCAGGGGACTGGACTAGATGACCTATTGAGGTCCCTTCCAGTCCTACATCGCTATGATTTTATGTAATTAAAGACTGTACCATGATGCTCACACACAAGGCAGATGAATTAAGGTTGCTGGGCAATATTAATCCCTAACATCATCTAATTTTTGAGTGCTTGAATTTGCAACCTTCATGTTCTTTTAATGTAGGTTTTAAAAATGTGATTTTATATACTCTGATCTGCTCTCCCCATTCGTCTCCTTTCCCAAGCAGGTACGCTTTCTGCCTGAAACAAATCTTGTAAAGATACTTCTGAGGAAGCGGAGGTTGAGTTGCATACTGTGTTCCCTATCAAAAGAGCTTGAAATAAACACTCTGTGATCATGTAGCAAGGGGTGAGCTTGGCGATAAGCCAGCGGCTGTTTTATTTCAGGAGCTCTGTTAGAAAATGTTACATTTGTGGTTTTGAGACACACATTCATGTGGCATCAAAGACGCAGGTCAGGAGAAGCTTTTCTTGGCTTCAACTTTATCTTCTTGGCTAATGTGCTGCAAGACGAACTGATGGCTCCCCTGGGCCTTGTTATCAGTGTAACAGGTGTTCTTGTATCCTTGGGTGTCAGGGCACACAAACGTAAATCTTCTCTCTCCTCCAGATGGAGATAATGAACACGCGGAACTGCTACCAGGTCTCGGTGAATGGGCTGCACGTGTTTGACTATGTCCACCGCCTCCCTGCCAACCAGGTGGACCAGCTACAGATAGCGGGGGATGTGACACTCTCCTGTGTGCAGTACTGATGGCCCCTCCTGGGCCACTAAATTCTCACTATTTGACTCATCCTCCACTCCACAGCCCTCTCATCATCTTCATTCAACAGCTCCACTGCCAAGCCTGGAGATCTCAGCCACCAAATCTCACATCATACAGAAACTCTGAAGTCTCACTACGGGGGTTGGGGGAGAGAAAGGCTTCTCTCATTGTCTCATTGTCTCTTTTTTGTCTATATGCATTTCTGATACTGTAGCTTAAAGCAGTGGTTCTCAACCTTTCCAGACTATTGTACCCCTTTCAGGAGTTTGATTTGTCTTGTGTATCACAAGTTTCACCTCGCTTAAAAACTACTTGCTTACAAATCAGAGATAAAAATACAAAAGTGTCACAGCCACACTATTACTGAGGAAGTGCTGACTTCCTCATGTTGACTATGTAATTATAAAATAAATCGACTGGAATATAAATATTGTACTTACAATTCAGTGTGATGCTTGAGCCGTTTTCCACTTGTGAGCCTTGGGGCCCAGGCGGCGTGGCTAAAACATGTAAATTAGCTTTATGGGGGTCCCTGTGGCATGGGGCCCCAGGCAGTTGCCCTGCTTGCCACCCCCTAATGCCAGCCCTGCACTTGTGAACTCATAGACTCATAGACTTTAAGGTCAGAAGGGACCATTATGATCATCTAGTCTGACCTCCTGCACACGCAGGCCACAGAATATCACCCACCCAAATCCCTAACCTATGCCTGAGTTATTGAAGTCCTCAAATCATGGTTTAAAGACCTCAAGGTGCAGAGAATCCTCCAGTAAGTGACCCGTGCCCCATGCTGCAGAGGAAGGGGAAAAACCTCCAGGGCCTCTGCCAATCCGCCCTGGAGGAAAATTCCTTCCCGACCCCAAATATGGCTATCAGCTAAACCCTGAGCATGTGGGCAAGACTCACCAGCCAGCACCCAGGAAAGAATTCTCTGTAGTAACTCAGATCCCACCCCATCTAACATCCCATCACAGACCATTGGGCATATTTACCTGCTAATAATCAAAGATCAATTAATTGCCCAAATTAGGCTATCCCATCATACCATCCCCTCCATAAACTTATCAAGCTTAGTCTTGAAACCAGATATGTCTTTTGCCCCCACTCCCTAAACCGATCCAGTAACCTCCCCTGGGTGTCGTGACCTCCAGGTTGAGAAACACTGAGCTAGATGATTTGAGTACCCCCTGGAAGACCTCTGTGTATTCCCAGGGGTATGTGCACCCCTGGCTGAGAACCACTGGATTAGAGTTCCAGGGCCTGATTCAACCCTAGCTGATGATGAGTTTGGAAAGGGTGGGGGGTTGTTTGAGAGCCTGACAAAAACACCATATCACCCGTGGGTGAACACTGTTCACCAAGCGATCACTCTATAGCTGACCTCTCAGTCCTCATCCTCACAGGAAACCTGCACAACACTTTCAAAAAATGAGCCTGGGAGCTTAAATTCATAACTTTGCTAGACACTAAAAATCATGGACTGAATAGAGACACTGGATTTATGGCTTATGACAACAATCTGTAATCCCCAACCCGCTTCCCCACCAAGCTTTCCCCTCCCAATGACTGGAGGGGTGCTAACAGGCTACTTCACCTTTGAAATATGTGTTATTTACTTCTGCTGAACAATCTGTTCCATCTTGTATTTAGTTGTGACTATGACGAAGTGGGGGATTTTCTTTGAGTTTTGCATGAATACTGTGTGGATCTCTGTTTCCCTGTGTGCTGCGTGTGTAATGAGGCGGTGGGAGAGGGAGTTTGTTGTTGCAAGGGACCAGGTGTGACCTCACCTGGCAGTCGGGACCCCAGAAAACTGCCTGGAGATGGGGGACCCTAGTGACCTGGTGACCAGGTGGCCCACCCCAGCTTGGCAGTAAGCTGGTTCTGGCCACTGGGAGGACAAAGGGCTGAGGAGAGAGGACCCTGCTGACCTGACTCGCTGGTTCCAGCCAGGGGGAAACAAAGGACGGAGGAGAGGAGGCCCAGGCGACCTGTTTACCTGGGACCAAGACAAAGGACAGCGGAGGAGCTGTTGGGGGAGATGATACAGATGGTCGGCTGGAAGGAGGGGGCAGCTGGACTGGGGAGAGGAGCAGCCAGAGCCCTCCTGGATGCAAGAGAGACCTAGATGTACTGTGCTGAAGGTTGCTAAGCCCAAGGGCCCGGAGAGTTTCCTGTGCTGGGTTCAGATGCTCAATAAACTCTTCTGCTTTATGCTGGCTGAGAGTCACTGCAGGCTAGAGATTGGGGTTGCATTATTCCCTCTGGGCATGGAGGCCCTGGGGTCCAGAGCGAGTGGACTCCCTGAGGGGCCCACAGCGAGAGACAGGTGTGCTGAAGGCTCAGAGAGGTTCCAGAAGGTGGAGGGGCCTACGGCTTAACCCCCAGGAGAGAGCGGACCCCCAAGAAGGTCTGTTGCTCTGAAGGGGGTTCCTCCCAGGGACCGTATGGAGCCGAGAGAGAGCACGAGTCATGTGAGTCCATGACAGTGACACTCTGAGTAACTTTCCCAAACCTGAAGAAGAGCTCTGTGTACGGTTGAAAACTCGTCTCTCACCAGCAGAATTTGGTCCCATGAAAGATATTACCTCACCCATCTTGTCTCTCTAATAAAATTAACATGGCAAACATTACATGGATTAAAAACTGGCTAACTGATAAGTCTCATCATAGGGGAATCATCGAGTGGGTGTGCTTCTAATGGGGTCCTGCAGGGATTGGTTCTTGGCCCTATGCTATTTATGTTTTTATCAATGACCTGGAAGAAAACATAAAATCATCACTGGTGAAGCTTGTAGATGACACAAAGACTGGGAGAGTGGTAACTAGTGAAGAGAACAGGTCATTGATACAAAGTCTTTAAATCAGCTATGCACTGAGAAATGGAATGTCATACGGAATATCATCTCTTGCAGCTGTACCTCCAGCCACTCAGACACTAAACCAGCGGTTCTCAACCTATTTACCATTGTGGGCTGCAGGTTGAGAACCGCTGCACCAGACACACATTGGCCTGTCCAGCCCTGCGCTGCCAGCCTGCCCCTTCCTCTCGGGGGGCAGGTCCATGCCAAGCGCCACACCAACCCCCTGCCCAGTGCTCCCCTGCCCAGAGACACCCTCCAGTCCCCTATGCCCAGTGCCCCCGCTAAGACTCCCCACAGACCCATATACCTGGTGCCCCCCTGCCCACAGACCCCCCACTGCCCAGCGCCCCATACAGGCCTGCCCCCACACCTGCCCAGCACCTCCCACAAACCCTGCACTGCCCAGAGCTTCCCCACAAACTCCCTCAGAGACCCGCTCTCCCGCACCCTTCCCCCCAGCCACATTCACCAGCCCCACTGGGAGGTGACTGTGTGTCAGGGTTCCCTCCCCACTCTGCACTCTGGGGTACAGCTGTGGGACCCGCATGAAAGACCCCCTAATCTTATATTCCACCCGCTTAGGTTAAAAACTTCCCCAAGGCACAAATCCTTTCCTTGTCCTTGGACGGTATTGCTGCCACCACCAAGTGATTTAGACAAAAATTCAGGAAAAAAGTCCATTTGGAGTCCCCGTTTCCCCAAAATATTCCCCCCAAGCCCCTTCAGCCCCTTTCCTGGGGAGGCTTGAGAATAATATACTAACCAGTTGGTTACAATGTGAGCACCTTGGTTTTTAGGACACTGAAAATCAATCAGGTTCTTAAAAGAAGAATTTTATTTAAAAAAAAGTCAAAGAATCACACCTGCAAAATCAGGATGGAAGGTAACTTTACAGGGTAAATAAAAAGAGTTAAAACACAGAGGATTCCCCACTGACTCTGCTTCCCAGTTACAAAACAGGAATGAAATGACCTCTTAGCACAGGGAAAATTCACGAGCTAAAACAAAAGATAACCTAACACATTTCCTTGCCTTACTTACAATTTTTGTAACCTTAGATGCTTATTTCAGGTATGTTTCCAGGAGATGTTTTTTTCCTGCCTGAACCCTCCCTCCGTCCAGAGAGGGAACAAACAAAGAGAGCACACACAAAACCTCCCCCCACCCAGATTTGAAAGTATCTTCTTTCCCCATTGGTCCTTCTGGTCAGGTGCCAACTAGGTTAATTGAACTGATTAACCCCTTACCGGTAAAGCGATTCAGTACAGCTGCTCTGTGTATATTTATGACACTGTGTCCACTGGGCTGAGCCGGCAGCATGGTCGGGGATTGCTCTGGACCCTTGGGAGCGGCGCGATCAAATCCAGCTTATTATCCAGACTGGACTCCCTCAGGACCCACTTGCCCGGCAGGGCCGCCTGCATCGGACTGCTGAGCTCTTCTCCTGCCACAGGGGGCTACTTCATTTTCCCTGCTGGCAGGAGCGTTCCAGCTGGGCTGCATGGCACCATCTCCTCCTCAGTCGGCCCACTGACCCGTAATGTGAGGTAACCAGAAAGATTTCATGGTTAATTTTGGTAGTGGACTGACTTTTTATAGCTCTGCCTTCACAGATGGTTGATGGGCAATTCTGATAATAATTTTTTTTTTTTTTGGTAACAATTTAGGCTCAACCTTACTGAGACATACTGTACCCATTCATTTTTATATGTATCAAACAGATCTTTTTTGTTGTTTTAAAAGGTGCTTCAGCACTTTACCATTGCCTGATATTACCCAGAACAATTTATGCTAAACTAGGAATTTGCATTTCAGTGCGTTCCATGGCTAAGGCAGTTCTATTTTGTAATTTCAGCTGTTTTTGTGACGTTCATAAAGGTGAACCTTAAGTCCCACCTCCCCATTCCAGGCATAAATATTGGTACACCTCTACCCCGATATAACGCGACCCGATATAACATGAATTCGGATATAACGCGGTAAAGCAGTGCTCCGGGGGGAGGGGGGGGCTGCGCACTCCAGCGGATCAAAGCAAGTTCGATATAACGCGGTTTCACCTATAACGCGGTAAGATTTTTTGGCTCCCGAGGACAGCGTTATATTGAGGTAGAGGTGTATTTCCTAGTGGCTTCAGGATTTTATTTGTATTTTTATTGTACCATTTTAAGAGGATTTTTGGTTCCCTGACAGGGATTCACGATTGATTAGTTAGGGGGGAATTATTCTTGGCCAGGGGAGAGATGGCGGTGGGCTTTCCCAAGATATTCTTAAATATCTGGGACATACAGGCCCCCAAGAACAGGGACTGCCAAACCTTATACTGAGGTTTCATGGATTTGGAAGTAGGAGTGGTCGAGCAGCGTCTTATGTTTTGAATTCCAGGGGTCCTTTTTTGTAAAAAGTTCAAGACACTATTAATCATGTAGAAGGTTTAATTTGTGAAACATGTACCCATTTTAACTTTTTATTCTTTTTAATACGCTATACCAATGGGCTGAGGCGGTCCACTATGGAATAAGATTCCGTCCATTTTGATTTCAGGGAGTGGTACCTTTTTTTAATGTCAGGTACATAACTTGATCCCCTGTTTTCCATAGGGCCACTTTGATATGCTTTTGTGCTTGAATTTTTTTATTTATTTGTTTAATAGCTTGATTGACCCTGTATTGAAGAGTGGTTTTATCTTCTTGCAGCTGCTTAAGCCACTGCAAATGTTTATGCTGTGTTACATTAGGGGTCTTTCCCCGGATCTTGTGTTAGGTGGACAGGGTCAATCATAAGATGCATAGAGTGTCCAAATATAATTTGGAATGGCTGAATTTTGGTTTGTAATTTGTTGCTGCTGCGGATAGCTGCTAAAATTAGAGGCAGCTTATCTGGCCAATTTTTTTCGGTGTGGTTTACTACCTTCTGCAGTGCTGCCTTAATGGTGCGGTTCATGCGTTCTACCTGACCTGAGGAGAGGGGTCGGTATGATATATGAAACTTTTGTTTGATTCCTAAGGCTTGCAAGATCAATGTGAATTTTTTTTTCACAAAGGCCCCCCCGTTATCAGAATCTATTATTTCAGGGGTACCATATTTACACACCATCTTATTAAAAACTTCTTAGCCACCACCTTGGTGCTGTTGGTTTTAGTAGGAAATGCCTTTACCCAGCCTGAAAAAGAATCAATTATTACCAACGGGTACTGAAATTCTTTTTTACTTTTAGGCAACTTGTCAATGAAATGAATCTGGACTCTATGCCAGGGCCCGTGCCTTCATTGGTGCATCATGGGTTGCCATGCTCAAACCACTGAGCTATCCCTCCCCCTGTTCCAGACGGCTTCCTCGCTTGTTTCCTTGTTATGGGCTTTTACATGTTTGATTTTCAATTGGTTAGGATTTTCTGTTACCCACTGATAAATCCATTTTTATTTATTTAGATATGCAATATCTTTACCATCCGCCGCCCTCCACTTATTTTTTTTTTCAGTCCTGCATTCAGAACTGAATTCCCTTTACGCAAAAGTCGCTATCAGCGTAAATATACGCTGGTCGTGGGGAATGCTCATATTGTTTCAGAACCTGATAAATTGCATGTAATGCAGCATGTTGGCTGACCCATGGTCCCGCTGGCCCTGAATAACGTTTTTATTTAAATTGAAAGCTGCATATTTTACACACTTTTTTCCATGTATTACCATTGGACTTTCATCAGTGAACCAAATATGCTTCTCTTGCCCTACTGTATTCAATTTCTCCAGTGGAGGTGCTTGTACTAAAGCCATTCTTTGCCCCAGAGTGATCTCTGGACAGTCGTGTCAGTTTTCTTTTTTAATTAAAGCGTGTGTTAGCATGTCTGGTTTAGACACTGTTTCTGTGGTTACCCCGCTGTTAATTAAAATTAGAGTCCATTGTGCCATTCGGGTATTAGAGACTTTCCCTCCCATCAGCTTTCCTGACAACATGTATTTTAGTGGAGCGTGGGTGCTTTGAATAGTGATTGGAGCTATTCCTGCGAGTGGCTTAAAAGATTGCACTGGTCAGATGGTTGCCAGGCATTCGTGTTCACAGGGATTAAAACTTATCTCAGCTCCTTGTAACTTCCTGGATTTAGATGTTACTGGAATTCGTTTTCCCTTTTTATTATTTTGTAATAGGGTAGCAGACAAGGCTGTATTGTTGGCAGCTAGGTGAATAACAAAAGGCTGTGATTCATCAGGGAAGCGCAGTGCCGGAGCTGGGAGAGCTTTTTGCTTTAAGAGCCTTAAAGCAGTGTCCTGCTCCCCTTCCTAATTCCACTTGGTCTTTTTTAATAATCGCCACAAGGGGTGTGTTATTTTCGCATACTTGTAACTGTGTGAGCTGAGAAAATTAAACCCTCCCAACAGTACTTTCAGGGAGTGAGCGTCAGTAGGAGCTGGCATTTTTACTAGGGCTCTCACTTTGCGCTGGTCTATTTGCCTTTCTTCTTGTTCAATAATTATACCCCAATATCAGGGGGTAGCCGTGTTAGTCTGTATCTACAAAAACAACAAGGAGTCTGGTGGCACCTTAAAGACTAACCGATTTATTTGGGCATAAGCTTTCGTGGGTAAAAACCTCACTTCTTCAGATGCATAGAGTGAAAGTTACAGATGCAGGCATTCTATACTGACACATGGAGAGAAGGGAGTTACTTCGCAAGTGGAGAACCAGTGTTGACAGGGCCAATTCAATCAGGGTGGATGTAGTCCACTCCCAATAATAGATGAGGAGGTGTCAATCCCAGGAAAGGAAAAGCTTCTTCTGTAATGAGCCAGCCACTCCCAGTCCCTATTCAAGCCCAGATTAATGGTGTTAAATTTGCAAATGAATTTTAGTTCTGCTGTTTCTCTTTGAAGTCTGTTTCTGAAGTTTTTTTGGTCAATGATAGTGACTTTTAAATCTGTAATAGAAGGACCAGGGAGATTGAAGTGTTCACCTACTGGCTTTTGTATGTTACCATTCCTGATGTCCGATTTGTGTCCATTTATTCTTTTGTGGAGGGACTGTCCGGTTTGGCCAATGTACATGGCAGAGGGGCATTGCTGGCACATGTAATATGTAACTTGGGGCTGCACCAATTGAACCTTATCTAAGGCTACTTTGAACCCCGTTGTCTGAATTAGTGCCCAAACCTTTTTCGTTAGTGTTTGATTTTGTGCCTCGGTTTCCCCTTTTTTATACAGTAGACCAAGTTTGCAATTTTTTTTTATTTTTCCTTTTTTTTTATCTCTTTTACAATATACATTACACATATTCTGGGGAAAATGCACATTCCTTTTATAGTTTAACTTTTATAACATTAGCCATATTAATTTTTCCATAAGGTGTAACTGGGGTTTTTTTGTGCTCACAGAGTTTTTATGTACCCTTATCAGAGCAACAGTTTCATTACACAGAGTCACCTTAAGGCTCAGTGTGGGACACTGTCTTTTTTTTTTCATCTTTTACTACAACTCTTATTTGCTATTTTGTTACCAAAAAACAAATCCAGAATCTTTTTTCATTCTCCTGGTTTTGACTGCGACTTTGGTCTTTTAAAAAGATATTGAACTTATAAAGCATTAAGGGACCTTAAAGGGTTAAATGCTAAATATCAAAGCCAAACAACACTAGTTACCTGTGTTTGGCAAAAAGTATTTTTTGGTTTTGCAACTTTGAATGGTATTATTTAAAAACAAAACCAATTGGTCCTTAGAACCTTACATATTTATACACACAGAAAGATACATACACATTTTTTTTTAACATTCTTTCTACACCGCTCCATTTTCACATAGCAGTACACCGATTACATTCCCTTTATACATTTGGGAGCAGTTAAGTTCCAATAGAAACCCCTTATGTTCTTTTAGCAAATTTGACTCAATTGTTTATAGTCAAATGATTTAAATCAGATTGTGTCTTTGCCTGGCTTACTTACAGACATTCCTTTGGAAAAGGGCCCATCTTCCCTTCAGCATGGGTGCAAAGAAACCAAGAATTTTCTTTCTATAATACTTTTTTAAAAAACATTTTTACAACGTTTGACTGCTTAATTTCCTTCAGCCTCTGCAGTGTTAACGTCTTACTTTTTTTTTTTTTTTAAATAACTTGCTTATCTTCTAAAACGACACCTTCATCAACTCAGATTTCACCATTCCAAGTATTGTTCCGGGGATCTGAAATTCCCATGCCTGTACTTCCCTTTTTCCTTACTCCTGCCCCTATGCCCTCGGGGCTTCCAACCTGGTTTTCAATTTTTTTTTAATCTGTTGCCTGCCTGCTTGTCTGGGCCCGATCCTGTTTTCCTCACTGAACCGTCCCTTTTTATGGACACTGTCTTTGTTCCACTACCAATTTAGCAAGGAGGGTGGGCTCCTTAACTATCCCACACCCCTCCTGGTCCCTTTCCTTAAACGTTTTTTTAAAACTGTGAAATTACCACAATATCACTCACAAACAAACAAACAAAAACACTACACTGTATATATCTTACCTATATAGTTTTCCCCAACAGGAGCGAGAACTCTAATCCTCCCCCTATTGCCCGGCACTTCTACGACCGGGGGTTTATACACCAAATATAAAAACCCCTCCCAGGGATCAGAGCGAGAAACCCTAAGTTCTCCTCTTGTGCTCAGTCTTGCTATGGCTAGGATTTTTCGGTTTGGAGCGAGGATCTCTAAGTCCTCCTCCTACTGCCTGACCATACTACAATCAGGGGTATACCCACCTGCAATTATTTCCCCCCAGCAGTCTGGGGTGGAGAGAGGGATCTAAACCTTTCTCCCGTTTCTCAGCCCTGCTACGACCGAAGGTGGGGATACCTTTTAATCATAAACATTCTCAATTCATAAAATACCAACAGTGAATACAATATTAACCACACCTGGTTCCCTCTTTACTGCCCAGTATCTTTATGACCAGGGGTGTGCACACCTGAATGTATGGTATACCTTCTTAGCAGTATTGTCAATAATTACAGCACATATTCTTCTAAACTCTCAATTCTATTAGACTGGGCAACATCTAGATTAAGCAGTTTTTCTCACCCAGTTGGATATTGCAGTCCTTAATATACAGGTTCGTTCCTTAAACCTGGGCCAATCTCCTCTGTTGGAGTCTTGTCTTCTTCTCAGTGTCTTGGTTGCTTGCAGCGTAGGTGAGGGCAGGAGAAGGGCCCAGCCTGGGCCCCCTGTGTTCAGTTTTATACCCTCAGTCCATGTGCTTGTAGAGCACAAGTCCAGGCATGGCTGGGGGCATTGCTGAGTCCCCAGGCAAGATTGGGCAATTCCCCTGGTGTAGCCTCATGCAGGCGAGTCATTGCATTGTAGCTCCCTTGCTGGACAATGGCTGTCGATGGTTATTTGACACCCGCCTGGGCATTGGTTACTTTCCTTACTGGGGAGCTAATATCTGGCTGATTCCCCAACTTACAGCACGCTTTAGTGACAACCATACAACACAATTCTCATAACTTCATATGCATTAATGATGTACATATACGGATAGAAAAATGACTTTCAGCAGATCATAACCTCTCCCTTGATACCTTATAAGCCATGCTTTATATGCAAGATCACAATTATATGTAAATGAGGAATATGGGGTTACAGGATGCTCCCCCAAGGTATAGAATGTCACAGTGGTACCCAGTCAAATGCCTTACAGAAGTCCAAGGGTATGTCTACAATACAGGATTAATTCGAATTTATATAATTCGAATTTAGGAAACCGATTTTATAAATTCGAATGTATTCGGCCACACTAGGCACCATTAATTCGGTGGTTTGCGTCCAAGCTACCATAGTAGCATCGATTTCCAGAGCGTTGCATTGTGGGTAGCTTTTACATAGCTATCCCATAGTTCCCGCAGTCTCCACCCCCCTTGGAATTCTGGGTTGAGACCCCAGTGCATGATGGGGCAAAAAACATTGTCGCAGGTAGTTCTGGGTACAGCCTCCCCCTCCCTCCCTGAAAGCAACGGCAGACAACCATTTCGCGCCTTTTTTCCTGAGTGAACTCTGCAGACTCCATTCTGCATCAAGCATGGATCCCGTTGTGCTCCAGAACGCAGTCTTGAACATTATAAACACCTCGCGCTTTCTCGTGGAGTTTATGCTTACACAGGACCAGAAAAAAGAGGCGAGGAGGAGGAGGCGGCGATTGCAGCGCAGCGACCAGCATGATGAGGACATGGACACGGACACAGAATTCTCTGAGACCGCGGGCCCCGGTGCTTTGGAGATTATGATGTTAATGGGCCAGGTTATAGGCTTGGAACGCCGATTCTGGGCCCGGGAAACAAGCACAGACTGGTGGGACCGCATAGTGTTGCAGGTGTGGGACGATTCCCAGTGGCTGAGAAACTTTCGCATGCGTAAGGGCACTTTCATGGAACTTTGTGACTTGCTTTCCCCTGCCCTGAAGCGCCAGAATACCAAGATGAGAGCAGCCCTCACAGTTGAGAAGCGAGTGGCGATAGCCCTGTGGAAGCTTGCAACGCCAGACAGCTACCGGTCAGTCGGGAATCAATTTGGAGTGGGCAAATCTACTGTGGGGGCTGCTGTGATGCAAGTAGCCAAAGCAATCACTCAGGTGCTGCTACGAAAGGTAGTGACTCTGGGAAATGTGCAGGTCATAGTGGATGGCTTTGCTGCAATGGGATTCCCTAACTGTGGTGGGGCAATAGATGGAACCCATATTCCTATCTTGGCACCGGAGCACCAGGGTACCCAGTACATAAACCGCAAGGGGTACTTCTCAATGGTGCTGCAAGCACTTGTGGATCACAAGGGACGTTTCACCAACATCCATGTGGGCTGGCCGGGAAGGGTTCATGACGCTCGCGTCTTCAGGAACACCAATCTGTTTAAACGGCTGCAGCAAGGGACTTACTTTCCGGACCAGAAAATAACCGTGGGGGATGTTGAAATGCCAATTGTTATTCTTGGGGACCCAGCCTACCCCTTAATGCCATGGCTCATGAAGCCATACACAGGCAGCCTGGACAGGAGTCAGGAGTTGTTCAACTACAGGCTGAGCAAGTGCAGAATGGTGGTAGAATGTGCATTTGGCCGTTTAAAAGGTCGCTGGCGATCCTTATTGACTCGCTCAGACCTCAGCCAAACCAATATCCCCATTGTTATTACTGCTTGCTGTGTGCTTCACAATCTCTGTGAGAGCAAGGGGGAGACCTTTATGGCAGGGTGGGAGGCTGAGGCAAATCGCCTGGCTGCTGATTACTCGCAGCCAGACACCAGGGCGATTAGAAGAGCACACGATGAAGCGCTGCGCATTAGGGAAGCTTTGAAAACCAGTTTCATGACTGGCCAGGCTACAGTGTGAAATTTATGTTTGTTTATCCTTCCTGAAAACCCGCCCCCTTTATTGACTCATTCTCTGTAAGGAACCCACCCTCCCCCTTCCCCCAGCTTGCTTTCAAAGGAAATAAAGTCACCATTGTTTAAAAATCATTTATTCTTTATTAATTGATTATAAAAAGAGGGAGAGAACCTGAGTGGGGTTTGGGAGGAGGATCAGCGGGAAGGAAAAGCCCAGTAAAAAAAGGTTAAGAAAATGGCAGCCTTTTGCTTGGGCTGTCCACTGGGGTGGAATGGGAGGGTGTACGGAGCCTCCCCCCCGTGTTCTTACACATCTGGGTGTGGAGGCTATGGAACATGGTGAGGAGGTAGGGGGGTTATACAGGGGCTGTAGCGGCACAGAACCTGAGTGGGGTTTGGGAGGAGGATCTGCGGGAAGGAAAAGCCCAGTAAAAAAAGGTTAAAAAAATGGCAGCCTTTTGCTTGGGCTGTCCACTGGGGTGGAATGGGAGGGTGTACGGAGCCTCCCCCCCCGTGTTCTTACACGTCTGGGTGTGGAGGCTATGGGACATGGTGAGGAGGTAGGGGGGTTATACAGGGGCTGTAGCGGCACTCTGTTCTCCAGCAGCCGTTCCTGAAGCTCCACCAGACGCCGGAGCATGTCTGTTTGCTCACGCAGCAGCCCCAGCGTTGCTTCCCGACTCCTCTGATCTTCCTGCCGCCACCTCTCATCTCGAGCATCTCTCCTCTCCTCACGTTGGTCCCTTCTGTCCTCACGTTGGTCCCTCATGTCCTCACGTTGGTCCCTCCTGTCCTCACGGTCACTGGCTTCTTTCCTATACTTGCAAACCGTCTCCTTCCACTCATTCAGATGAGCTCTTTCATTCCTGGTGGATTGCATGATTTCGGAAAACATCTCTTCTCTCGTCTTTTTTTTACGACGCCTTATCTGGGATAGCCTTCGGGAAGGAGGAGGGAGGCTTGAAACATTTGCACCTGCTGGAGGGAGTGAAAAAAGGAGAGAATTTTTTTAAAAGATACATTTTTCAGAACAATGCTTATACTCTTTCACGGTGTATACTATTCACATTACATAGCACATGTGATTTCTGTGCAAGGTCGCATTTTGCCTCTTAATATTGAGTGCCTGTGGCTTTGCTGCTAGAGATCACAGACGCAGGTCGGGGCAACAGAATTCACCTTGCATGCTGCCATGGTAAGCCACTGTCTTTAGGCTTCTGCGCCCTGCTTTCCCACATACCAAGCAAAGCCCGTTGTGCTGCAGTTTTCCTGTTAGCTTGTTTTCTGCTGCTGAAGGTTAACACCCCCCCCCCCCATCCAATTCTCTGGGATGAGTGCTTTCTCCCTCCCCCCACCGCGTGGCTGGTATCAGGGAAGATCCCTGCAGGAACCAAACTAACAGCCCCCCCCACCCGCCATGAATTCTCTGGGATGAGTGCTTTCTCCCTCCCCCCACCGCGTGGCTGGTATCAGGGAAGATCCCTGCAGGAACCAAACTAACACCCCCCCCCCCCACCCGCCATGAATTCTCTGGGATGAGTGCTTTCTCCCTCCCCCCACCGCGTGGCTGGTATCAGGGAAGATCCCTGCAGGAACCAAACTAACACCCCCCCCCACCCGCCATGAATTCTCTGGGATGAGTGCTTTCTCCCTCCCCCCACCGCGTGGCTGGTATCAGGGAAGATCCCTGCAGGAACCAAACTAACACCCCCCCCCCCACCCGCCATGAATTCTCTGGGATGAGTGCTTTCTCCCTCCCCCCACCGCCTGGCTGGTATCAGGGAAGATCCCTGCAGGAACCAAACTAACACCCCCCCCCCCCACCCGCCATGAATTCTCTGGGATGAGTGCTTTCTCCCTCCCCC
Source organism: Emys orbicularis (assembly GCF_028017835.1). Lineage (NCBI taxonomy): Eukaryota > Metazoa > Chordata > Testudines > Emydidae > Emys > Emys orbicularis. Next base: position 6,564,869 of record NC_088703.1, on the reverse strand, counting down.
CACCGCCTGGCTGGTATCAGGGAAGATCCCTGCTAGCAAAACGCGAAAAGCTCTGGGCCAATCCTCCCCCCCCCCTTTGCACTTGGCTAAATGCAGGGAAGGATTTCTTTTCAGCCACAGGCAAACAGCCCAGTAGGAACGGCCACCTCAGTCCCCTTAATTAAATTCCCTTATTTCAACCAGGTTACCCTAAGCGATATCACTCTCCTGAGGATTACACAGCAAGATAAAGAACGGATGTTGCTTGAATGCCAGCAAACACCGGGACCATACGCTGCCAGGCTCTGTCAGGCAATGATACCAGATTACTTGCTACTAGCATGGCGTGGTCAAGTGTCCTACCATGGAGGACGGAATAAGGCTGCACTGCCCAGAAACCTTGTGGCAAGGCTTTTGGAGTACCTCCAGGAGAGCTTCATGGAGATGTCCCTGGAGGATTTCCGCTCCATCCCCAGACATGTTAACAGACTTTTCCAGTAGCTGTACTGGCTGCGAATGCATCCCAAGTGCTCAGGGCAAATTAATCATTAAAAATGCTTGCTTTTAAACCATGTTTTCTATTTTAAAAGGTAAACTCACCTGAGGTCCCTTCCATGGGGTCATGGTCTTGGGTGCTGGCTTGGGAGGCTTGGGAGGGTACTTCAGTCAGGGTGAGAAACAGTTCCTGGCTGTTGGGGAGAACGGAGAGCTGGGTGCTCTCTGCCAGCTCGTCCTCCTCCTCCTCCTCTTCCCCTTCCACGGAATCATCAGGTGTACCTGATGAGATTATCCCCAGCTCGGAATCCACAGTCAGAGGTGGGGTAGTGGTGGCGGCCCCCCCTAGAAATGCATTTAGCTCAGCGTAGAAGCGGCATGTCCGCGGCTCTGACCCGGAGCGACCGTTTGCCTCCTTTGCTTTTTGATAGGCTTGTCTGAGCTCCTTGACTTTCACGCGGCACTGATCTGTGTCCCTATTGTGGCCTCTCTCCATCATGCCCTTGGAAATTTTTTCATAAGTTTTGGCATTTCGTCTTTTCGAACGCAGTTCAGCTAGCACTGAATCCTCTCCCCATATAGAGATCAAATCCAGTACCTCCTGTACGGTCCATGCTGGTGCTCTTTTTCGATTATCAGCCTGCATGGTTACCTGTGCTGATGAGCTCTCTGTGGTCACCTGTGCTCTCCACGCTGTGCAAACAGGAAATGAAATTCAAATGTTCCCGGGGCTTTTCCTGTCCACCTGGCAAGTGCATGCGAGTTCAGATTGCTGGCCAGAGCGGTCACAATGGTGCACTGTGGGATAGCTCCTGGAGGCCAATAACATCGAATTGCGGCCACACTAACGCTAATTCGAATTGACAAATTCGATTTTGGCGCTACTCCGCTCGTCGGGGTGGAGTACAGAAATCGAATTAAAGGGCCCTTTAATTCGAATTAAATGGCTTCGTTGTGTGGACGGGTCAAGCGTTAATTCGAATTAAGGCAGCTAAATCCGAATTAAAGTCGTAGTGTAGACCAGGCCTAAGTGTACCACATCAACACTGCTATCTTTATCAATCAGACTTGTAATCTCGCCAAAAAAAGAGATCTGAATTAGGGGTGGATCTTTACTTTGTATTTCCTGGTTTTCAGAAGTTTGAGTGTAGCTGGACTCAGTGTTCTGGAGAGGCATGAATGAGTAGAATCATAGAATATCAGGGTTGGAAGGGACCTCAGGAGGTCATCTAGTCCAACCTCTTGCTCAAAGCAGGACCAATCCCCAGACAGATTTTTACCCCAGTTCCCTAAATGGCCCCCTCAAGGATTGAACTCACAACCCTGGGTTTAGCAGGCCAATGGGCTCAAACCACTGAGCTAACAAAGTTTTCTGCTCATGAACAGGAGCTGTGGAATGTTATGGGGTATAATCCCTCACACGGGGGCTCTGGCCCCTTTTTCACACTTCGGAGCCGCGATAAGTATCTGCTGACTTCTTCGTTTCCTGCCATTATTTGGAGGTCAAACCTGCTTTGGGAAGCTCTGACAGACCCCACTGGGCCACGCTAAAGATGCAAAAACATTTCCTAGTGGCCCAGTCCTGTGAGGGACTTTAATTGCTGTTAGTGATTCATTAGACCAATACTGCAATACATCCATGATGTACAGAAAGCTCCAACCCTCTCAGATCACCATTTCTGGGCGCAAATGGCTCTTAGGAACATGTGCCAAGCTGGGGCTTTCATCAGACCTCACGGCCTGGACTCTGATGGGTGGAGAAAGCAAGAGAAGGAGCCTGGAGCTCAGAGACAGCAAAGGGGGCGCAGAACAAGGTGCAGAGCATTGCCGTGCTCTGACCAGCTGTACACAGCACAACGTTTCATTAACAAGCCCTTTATGTGGCTGCCCTGCATGGGCTCCTGACAGTCTCTTCTGCTCCGCTGCCTCTTGTGTCGCTGTGGATTCATTGCGGTTCACACTCCGTACCTCACTGGAAGTGTGGCATCACTGAGGCTAGGTTGTGTCAGCGGAGGAATCAGGCAAGAGGCAGCACCTAGGACTGGGAATTATCTGGGGCTGTGGCCATGCTTGGCACCTGGCCGAGCTGCCTGTGTCGGCCGGTGCCCACTGTGCACACACACGGACCTCCACCATTCAGGGCCGGCAGATGCTGACAAGCTGTCCCAGCAGAGAGCTCCAGAGAGAACACACGTAAGGTATTTCCCCTACAAGGAGCAGCGGGAGAGCCCAGGGCCGCCACTGGCGTCTGACAAGGGTACTTAGGGCTGCCTTTCACTCTCGCTACACTGGTGCTGCAGTCCCTACATGCCATACTCCATGTGAATTGGAGCCCTGATTGCTGGGCCTGGAGCAGAGGCACTGACTTATTTTCCCTCGGGGGCACTTCACCCCCCAGTCCGCCCCGAGGTCCCGCCTCCACTCCGGCCCTTCCCCTGAGGCCCCGCCTTTGTTCTGACTCTTCTCCCCCCCCTGCTCTGCCTCTTCCCACCCCTGCTCTGCCCCCTTCCCCGAGGCCCCGCCCTCACTCCGCCTCTTCCTGTCTCCACTCCAACCCCTTCCCCGAGGCCCCGCCCTCACTCCGCCTCTTCCTGTCTCCACTCCAACCCCTTCCCCGAGGCCCCGCCCTCACTCCGCCTCTTCCTGTCTCCACTCCAACCTCTTCCCCGAGGCCCCGCCCTCACTCCGCCTCTTCCTGTCTCCACTCCAACCCCTTCCCCGAGGCCCCGCCCTCACTCCGCCTCTTCCTGTCTCCACTCCAACCCCTTCCCTGAGGCCCCGCCCTCACTCCGCCTCTTCCTGTCTCCACTCCAACCCCTTCCCTGAGGCCCCGCCCTCACTCCGCCTCTTCCTGTCTCCACTCCAACCCCTTCCCCGAGGCCCCCGCCTGCCTGCTGCTCTCCGTCCTCCCCCAAGCGCTTCCCAAACAGCTGATCTGTGACACCACCGAACAGCTCTGGTGGGTGCTGGGCACCCACTATTTTTCTGTGCCCCTCTCCCTCCCACAGGCTGCAAGCAGCAAGAATCAAAGGCCAGCAAGAACTCACAGGCTGCAAGAGCCAAACCCCTGATCATGGAGCCACTCCCACTATCACAAAGAAACTAATGGTTCCATCTTTCCTCCAACAGGTGTGTTGTGAGCAAGACACGAGAAGTCATTCTTCCGCTCTACTCTGCCCTGGTTAGGCCTCAACTGGAATATTGTGTCCAGTTCTGGGCACCGCATTTCAAGAAAGATGTGGAGAAATTGGAGAGGGTCCAGAGAAGAGCAACAAGAATGATTAAAGGTCTTGAGAACATGACCTATGAAGGAAGGCTGAAAGAATTGGGTTTGTTTAGTTTGGAAAAGAGAAGACTGAGAGGGGACATGATAGCAGTTTTCAGGTATCTGAAAGTGTGTCATAAGGAGGAGGGAGAAAACTTGTTCATCTTAGCCTCTAAGGATAGAATAAGAAGCAATGGGCTTAAACTGCAGCAAGGGAGGTTTAGGTTGGACATTAGGAAAAAGTTCCTAACTGTCAGGGTGGTTAAACACTGGAATAAATTGCCTAGGGAGGTTGTGGAATCTCCATCTCTGGAGATATTTAAGAGTAGGTTAGATAAATGTCTATCAGGGATGGTCTAGACAGTATTTGGTCCTGCCATGCGGGCAGGGGACTGGACTCGATGACCTCTCGAGGTCCCTTCCAGTCCTAGAATCTATGACTCCCTGCTCACCCAGAGACCTGAGAATCACTCCCAAAGCCTCAGGTCACAGCCACCACTTTTCTGCTACTGCATGTCTGACAGGGAGGGATATTCTTCACACCCCACTAGCTTGAGCTTATTCACTCCCATGGGGTAGGACTGGAACACCAGCATTAGGCTGCCAGGCCAGCCCCACATCTGACGGAAGCTGACTGGTTACCCGGGAGAGCAGCATAGACGAAGGGAAATCAAAAACACTTTATTGCAAACCTATGACATCCTGGTACCCAGAAAGCAGAAACCAGCTCCGCTGAAACAGGGCTGCAGCCTGCTCCACTGCCTCTCTTCTACCCGTTCCCAGCCGCCAGCACCTGGTCAGGATTTCTGAATCACCACTTGAAATTTACCTGGCAGAAAGAGAAAGCACTGAGCGTGCAATGCAGGCCCTTCGCGAAGGGGAGGACACAGAAAAAGGGAAATGCTGCCATGGCCATAGGCGCTGACTCCGTGGGTGCTCCGGGGCTGGTGCACCCACGGGGAAAAATTAGTGGGTGCTCTGCACCCACTGGCAGCCAAGCTCCCCCACGGCCCAACTCCTCCTCCCCTGAGCGTGCTGCGTCCCCGCTCCTCCGCCTACCTCGCAGCGCTTCCCGCCTGGCCGCCGCCAAACAGCTGTTTGGCCGCTTTGGGGTGGGGGGAGGAGCGGGAACGTGGCGGGGAAGAGGAGGGGCCGGGGTGGGGATTTGGGGAAGAAGGGAGGGGGCGGAGTTGGGGCAGGGACTTGGAATGGGGGCGGGGCAGGGCCTCATGGAAGGGGTGGAGTCAGGGCGGGGCTGGGGGGTAGAGGAGGGTCGAGCGCCCACCGGCGGGAGCAGAAGGCGCCTATGACCATGGAAAGGGGCTGGGTTAGAGAGATCTCATGGCTGAGAAACCTCTGCCTGGGAAATCACTGTCCTGGCTTCATCCATGCAACCCCACCAAATACTGAACCAAGAGCCCACATCCGACTCCCTGGGGCTCTTTTTCCCTGGACACATTCCCAGACACCTCTTCACTGAGCGCTAGCTAGGAGGGGTCCCTTTCAGAAGTGAATATTGGGCAGGGAGAAGGTTGGCCCCTCTGGCACACCCTCCTGTACTACACAGGCGGCAGCAGGGCACCTTCCTCCACGTGCCTCAGCCTCTAGGGCTTCTCCAAGAGAGGAGTTCAACCTGCCTGGCCCGCTCCATCCTGGCCCCCTCTCCAGAGGCCACCGGCCAGGGGAGCCAGGTGACGATAGCTTTGTGACAAGGGCTACCCCGTTACCAAGAACTGGACTCAGACCTTCTGTCTCCCTTGTTCCACTCAGGGCCACAGAACAGACATCAGCTGGCTGGAACATCTGGGCAATGCCCAGCACATCACACTGCAACCCAGGCTCCCCAGGGCTCTGACAGGCAGGGAAGTAGGGAGCAGGGTGCTCGCTGGGGGCACCCCCTTCTTCCCTAGAGCAGGGATGGGGGAGGGGTATATCCTAAGGTGCCCTGGCTTGCGTCCTACTGGATCTCAGTTCCCTCTCCCCACGCAGAGACTAACTACTTACTGGACGGCATCACTGGCACCTCGGCAGTCACAGTGCTGTCAAAGCCCAGGTTGGAGAGAGCTCCTTTCACAAGGCCACATGTAAAGGCGAGAAACTACAGGAAAGGCAGAGAGCCGGTCAGTTCTCCCCTGGGGGGCATTCTGGAGCAGCAGTACTTGCCCTAGGTAGAGGGGGATCGAGCTAGGACTCACTAGCTAGACTGGGAGTGACTCTCTCTATGTGCAGACTGCCCCAGTGGCTAACCAATAGAATCATAGAATATCAGGGTCGGAAGGGACCTCAGGAATTAGGGAATTATCCTCACAGTCATGGACTCCTCTGGTGAAATCCGGGCTTGCCCAACTCAGTGGGGGTTCTACCATTGACTTCAGTGGGCCCAGGATTTCACCCATACATTGTAAGACCAGAAATAACAGTTATGATCATCCGCTTGGATCTCTTACATAACACAGGCCAGATAACCTCCCCCACCGATTCCTGCATCAAGCCCGTAACTTAGGGCTGAGAACAGCATCTCTTTGTAAGATGTCCCATTTTAATTTAAAGACTCCAAGTGGTGGAGAATCCGCACCACCCTTAGGTGAATTCTCCCAGTGGTTAGTTACTCTGACTGTTAAAAATTTGTTATTCCTACTCTGAGTTTATCTAATTTCAGCTTCCAGTAACTGGAACTTGTTCTAACTCACTTGGCTAGATAAAAAAACCAGAAATCTCCTCCACATGTAACTGTCTTTTGGATAAACTAAAGAGACTGAACTCTTTAGTTTCTCCCCGGTCATTCTGGTAGCTCTTCTCTGCACCCGCTCCAATTTTTCCAACATCCTTTTTAAAACGTGGACCCCAGAATTGGAGGCAGTATCTCAGTACTGGTCTCATCAATGTTCTACAGAGGGAAAATCACCCTCCTGCTCCTACTCACTACTCCCGTTAACCATGGGCGGCGGGTATAACAGGCCAGAGGAGGCTGAGCCTCCCCAAACAGCCCAGCGTGGCCCTGCCCATGCTTCGTCCCCAGACCTTCTCCTGCCTGCTTCCAGTTCCCGCTCTTCCCCCGTGGCTCGGGTGGGGACGGGCCAGCCTGTGGCTGGGACTCGGGGCGACTGGGGCCAGTGCTCGCACCGCCCAGCGCATCGGGGCTGGGGGCCGCCCGCCTGGCACTTCGGGGCTGGGGGCCGCTGGGGCCGCCCGCCCGCCCGGCGCTCTGGGGCTGGGGACTGCCTGTTCGGCGTTCCGGGATTGGGGGCGCTCAGGTGGCCTGGGGAGCCAGTGGCCGTGGTGGGGTTGCTCTAGGCTCTGGCGGGGATGGGGCAGGGCCTCAGGCAGAAGGGGAGTGGCTGGGGGATAGCCGGCCCCAATGGGCGGTTCACACGCCACCCATGCCATTAATGCATCCGAGCATCCCATTAGCTCTTATATGGGCTTTGAAGAGTTACACGAGCTCCAAGTTCAAAGGACAACAGTGATGGACTTCACCAGAGGACCTGGAACCCAGAGCACAGGAAAGCAGGCCAGGTCAGAGTCCATGCAGCTGTGTTTATTATTTTAGAACATCCAAGGTATGCTGTGGCCCCCCAGATGAGGTAGAAAGGCCTGGTCCCTGCCCCAAAGATCTTATAACCTAATATGGGCTCTCTGAGCTTGAGAGGGGCAGTCAGTCACAGGGGGAAAGCAGCCACAAGGCCTACCTGGTTCGGATTCCGCTTCCAGCCTGGCTTGCTATGGCAAGAGCCAACATACAGCATGTCCACGACTGCTTTGGAGGAATTTAATCTGTTGGGTTTTATATGGGGGATCTGAACACTGAAGAGGGTTTTAGCCGTGATGACAGAGGTCACAGTGCAGCCTTTCCTGCGGCCCTGACAAACAAGGAGGAGGTGCTTTTACTGGAGGATGTCCCCCCGTTGGGCTTACCTTGGGTGCCTCCTCCAGGTACTGCTTCCCATTGGACAGCTGGCTTAGGAGGAGGAATTGATTGTCTTGCAGCATGTAGGTTCCCTGTGGGAATGAGAGATCTGTGGGTTTGGGAGTCAAAATAAGTCAAGATGGCTGGGCCTCAGAGCCGCAAATACTAGGCCCGTTAGAAATGAAACCAAGAGTCAGACTGTGTGAGCAGCATGTCCCAGGGTGCCCCCTGCGCAGCACATGAGACCACCAGCAATCGCCTAGAAATCCATCACTGACTGCCACAGGCTCACGCAATGCCAAGCCCCCGATCCTAGCACAGCAGGAAGGGCACTAAATGACCCCAGGGCTGCTCTGCGGGGGGAGCACTCCAGCTGCCCCTTGGTCAGTGCACTCGCTGTCTCTGACGCAGCCTTCAGAGGGACCCCTGATCTGCCAATGGCACCTCGGAATCTAAGTCAGGTCAGTTCCAGAGCAGGGACAGGCACAGGACTCCCAGAACACTCTGGTCCAGTTCTGGATACATTTCATGGTCTTTGTATTAATCTCTGAGCTCTAATGGGCTAGGACCTGCCAACCTCAGTGACCACCTCTCTCCCCAGGACAATGGGGACAATAGGGTGGAACTCTGGGGCTGGGCATTCTTACTGGAGGGTCCTCAGCTGAGGAGCTCTGTTCTCCTGGAAATAAGGCTGCGCTTGTGCCACACACCCCTGAGCCACAATGCCAGACTCAAATGTTTGCTCAGGCCTCTTGATACTACCTGGGGCAGCAGCCTAGTCCTTCTCCACCCTCCTCTTGGAATAAGCTATGGAGCAAGAAGTACTTTGGGGAGAATGAATGCTTCTCTTCTCACCCGTCTGCATTGTGCAGCAGGGACACTGAGATAAAATCATAGACTATCAAGGTTGGAAGGGACCTCAGGAGGTCATCTAGTCCAACCGCCTGCTCAAAGCAGGACCAATCCCCAATTTTTGTTTGTTTGTTTGTTTTTTGCCCCAGAACCCTAAATGGCTCCCTCAAGGATTGAACTCACAACCCTGGGTTTAGCAAGCCAATGCTCAAACCACTGAGCTATCCTCCCCTCCTAAGGAGGAGCCTGCAAAGGCCAAGACAAAACTGTGGGAGAGCATCCAGTCATCCTGGGAGCAGGGGAAAGCCTCGCAGCTCTTACCTGATGGTTGGTGCGCAGATTATCCACCTGCTTCTTGAAGACGGTTATCCACAGATCCTTGCAGAGGAATTTCAGGGCGTCCAGCTCATCCTTGAATGACGGAGTCTCCTTTGTCAACCTTCAGCAGAAGGGGGAAATCGCAGAGTTTGGTAATTGTCTCTTTGAATGGGTCCTACAGTATCAGGCAGCGGGACTAGAGAAAACCCGGAGCTGAGTCACCTGTCAGAGCAATGCTGACAGGATCATTGGCAGACTGCCCGGGGCTCTAGCTCCATCATTTCCTGTTTCCCTTCTATCTTGTCAAAAGAGATTAAGCACTAGATGTATCAGAAGGGAAGTTGGATTTACTCAGGCCTGGGCTTGGAGCCCTGCCCGGGAAGGGAGCTGGGAGCCCCTTCAGCACATGCAAGGGGGATTGAAGCCACTCCGGCGTTTGGAAGTGCTTTTCACTTAACAGCTCAACAGCATGGAAACAGAAGGGCTAAACATTTTCAAAAACAACGAAGTCGCTTAGGAGCCTAAATATCATTCAATTTCTGTGTCTATTTGAGTCAATGAGCTTCAGGCTCTTAAATCACAAATGCGCTTCCTTTGTGCTCTCTCTCTCTCTCATGGTTTTAGGACACATCCCCCATGGAATCAGCCACCCCGGCCTAGCCCAACATCCAAAACTCTGCCCATCAGCTAAGCCAACAGACTCACCACCTCACTCTGCTGCCCAGTGGGCAGGAGGAACTGCAGGAGGGCAGACAGCCCAAGCAAGGGGAGCCCAGAGCAAACGGTGCCAAAATTAGAAGTGAATCCAGCTTCAGGACGCCTGCCATGTCCCGGCCCCTCCTGGGCAGTAGCGTAGCTAGCGGGGTGCAGGGGAAGCAGCCGCTTCCCCTCAGCAAATTTGCCAAAAGCGGCGCCTTTCCAAAGGCGGCTGGAGGAGCGAGGGGGGGCACAGGCTGGCCGCCCGCAGCGCAGCCGGCAGCCATGGGTGGGCGCGCGGCCGGAGGAGCAGGGGGGCGCGGCATGCGGCCCAAAGCTGCGGCCGGAGGAGCGGGGGGGGGGGGGCGCAGGCTGGCCGCCCGCAGGCCGCAGCGTGGCCGGCAGCCATGGGTGGGCGGCGGGGACGCGGCCGGAGGAGCGGGGGGGGATCCATTCCATGTTTCATCTCTGACCCCTACCTGTATCATGGGCCAAACTGAAATCCAAGAGCTAAAAAAAACTCTCAATCTGGCTCCAGCCATCACAGACTGACCTCATCCTTACTCTGAATTGTATTGATTGGCTGGTATACACAGTATCTCAGTTCTAGGCTGAGAGAGCAACATAGAAGGTTTGTGTGGGTGTCTGATGAACAAATGTGGTTTGGGTGGGCGGCGGGTGTGCGGCCGGAGGAGCGGGGGGAGGCGCAGCATGCGGCCCGCAGCGCGGCCGGCTGCCGCAGCCGGAGGAGCAGGGGGGGCGCAGGGTGGCGGCCGGCAGCCATGGGGGGACGGCGGGCGCGGCCGGAGGAGTGGGGGGGCGGAGCATGGCGGCCGGCAGCCGCGGCCAGAGGAGCGAGGGGGGGGGCTGCGGGGGTGGCACGGCAGGGCTGGAGGAGCCATGGGGCGTGGAGGGGCGGTGCAGCCGGAGGAGCCAGCCAAGGGCGGGGCGTGGAGCGGCCGGAGGAGGAGCCAGCCAAGGGGGGCGTGGCCAGAGGAGGAGCCAAGGGGGGGCGCCTTTTTTATGTTTGCTCCCCCTCCTCTTAGAAGCTGGCTACGCCACTGCTCCTGGGGCCTTCCCTCCCTGGTGCTCATCGGGCTCCATTTCAGACTCTGATTCACTCCCAGTTCACAGGGACCGCTATGTACTGGGAGCTGCTCCTGCCGATCTGTCGTCCGTGTTAAACTTCCTCCTCCACCGTCACTCCATGAATCTCCCACCCCACCCCGCCTGTGCTCTGGTACTCTGCACTCACCTCTCCGAGAGTCCTTGGCCCACTCGGAAACCCACTCCCTCCAGGGCACCGAGACCTTTCTCCTGTTCCTGTCAAACACCACAGATGAAAAGGCTCAGAATGGAGTCAGTGCACGTGAGACATTTGTCTGGCGCTGGAATTAGCCTCGCCTAGCAGCCCCTCCATGGCTTCAGAAGGGTGGGAGAAGGTCTCTGACCTGGGAGCATCAGGGCAAGATGCAGCATTGTGAAGTTAAGTATCAGGGGGTAGCCGTGTTAGTCTGTATCTACAAAAACAACAAGGAGTCTGGTGGCACCTTAAAGACTAACTGATTAAGCTTTCGTGGGTAAAAACCTCACTTCTTCGGATGTAACATTGTGAAGTTGACGCTGAAGAGTGGGGTATGGTGGGTTGGGTTGGGTTGAGGTGGGGTAGGGGAACCTGATGCTCACTCTGAAGTTTCATCGATTTGTTGACTCCAAGGCCAGAAGGGACCATTGTGAATGTGATCATGTAGTGTAGGGTGACCAGATGTTGTTCCAATATTTAACCCTTTGTCCTACGTCCCGATCAATGTATGATTGGGACGCCATTTGTCCCGATATTCAGGTAAGGAGGCGAACGGAGGGAAGCGCTGACCCCGTGGAGCACCCATGGGGAAAAATTGCAGCCACGCTCCCCCTCCTCCCCCCCTGCAGCGCTTCCTGCCACCTAACAGCTGTTTGGCGGCGCTTAGCGCTTTCCAGGAGAGAGGGGGGAGGAGCGGGTATGTGGCGAGCTCAGGGGAGGAGGCGGAGAAGAGGCAGGGCAGGGGCGGGGACTTGGGGAAAGGGAGTGGAATGGTGGCGGAGCAAGGGCAGTGCAGGGGAAGGAAGAGGCGGAGGGTGAGCAAGCACCCACCCGACAGAAGGGAAGTCGGCGCCGTAGGGGTGAGTGGCTGGTGGGGGGGTGAAGAGGCGAGCGGTGGGCAGGCAAGCGGGCGGGGAGGCGAGCGGTGGGTTGGGGACTGAGGGATGCAGCAAACCAGCAGCAGGCCGGGGGATGAGGAAGGGCGCAGTGGGGGGGCCGCACGGGACCTGGGGCCGAGTGGGGAGGGGGCGGGACCTGGGGCCGAGTGGGGGTGGACTGTGGGCGGGGCTGATGGCACCCCAATGTGTCCCGATATTTTAGTGTGGTGATCTGGTCACCCTAATGTAGTGTGACCTCCCATATAGCACAGGCCAGAGAACCGCACCCAGCCTCTGGCACAGAGCCCCGCCCCGCACTGCACCCAGCCTCTGGCACAGAGCCCCGCCCCGCACTGCACCCAGTCTCTGGCACAGAGCCCCGCCCGCAGCACAGAGCCCCGCCCCGCAGTGCACCCAGTCTCTGGCACAGAGCCCCGCCCCCAGCACAGAGCCCCGCCCCGCACTGCACCCAGTCTCTGGCACAGAGCCCCGCCCCCAGCACAGAGCCCCGCCCCGCACTGCACCCAGTCTCTGGCACAGAGCCCCGCCCCCAGCACAGAGCCCCGCCCCGCACTGCACCCAGCCTCTGGCACAGAGCCCCGCCCGCAGCACAGAGCCCCGCCCCGCAGTGCACCCAGTCTCTGGCACAGAGCCCCGCCCCCAGCACAGAGCCCCGCCCCGCACTGCACCCAGCCTCTGGCACAGAGCCCCGCCCCCAGCACAGAGCCCCGCCCCGCAGTGCACCCAGTCTCTGGCACAGAGCCCCGCCCCCAGCACAGAGCCCCGCCCCGCACTGCACCCAGCCTCTGGCACAGAGCCCCGCCCCCAGCACAGAGCCCCGCCCCGCACTGCACCCAGTCTCTGGCACAGAGCCCCGCCCCGCACTGCACCCAGCCTCTGGCACAGAGCCCCGCCCCTCGGCAGCGCACCCCGCCCGCAGCCAGCGACTCGCCGCCCGACCCAGAGCCTTGTCCCCGGCTCGGCGCTCCCTCTCACCCCCCTCCCCTCACCGCACACAGCGCATGCGCCATCTCCATGTGCAGCGCCTGGAACAGCGGCGAGTCAGCCATGGCCGGAGTCGCGACTTCCGGGATCGGACACCATGTGACTGATCATGTGACCTGCCTGCTACGGGATCATGTGACCTGGACTCCGTCCGTGCCGTTCTTGTTCCGCCTCCGCGATAGCGGGTAGCGAAGAGAAGCGGGTGGGGGCGGGGCTGGTGGCTCGGACTGTGGGGGCTGTTTGAGGGACCTGAGGAAGGGGGGGACTCTGGGTGAGCACGGGGACTCTAGGGGGCTCTGGGGGGCGCTCGGGGAGAGGGAGCAGAGGCTCTCGGGGGGAGGGGAATGGGGGCGCTCTGGGGGGCGAGTGGGGAGCTCTGGGGGGAAGGGAGTGGGGGGCGCTCTAGGGGGATGGGTGGGATGAGTGGGGGGTTCTGGGGGGCGCTCGGGGAGAGGGAGCAGAGGCTCTCGGGGGGAGGGGAATGGGGGCGCTCTGGGGGGCGAGTGGGGAGCTCTGGGGGGAAGGGAGTGGGGGGCGCTCTACGGGTATGGGTGGGATGAGTGGGGGGTTCTGGGGGGCGCTCGGGGAGAGGGAGCAGAGGCTCTCGGGGGGAGGGGAATGGGGGCGCTCTGGGGGGCGAGTGGGGAGCTCTGGGGGGAAGGGAGTGGGGGGCGCTCTAGGGGGATGGGTGGGATGAGTGGGGGGTTCTGGGGGGTGCTTGGGGAGAGGGAGCAGAGGCTCTCGGGGGGAGGGGAATGGGGGCGCTCTGGGGGGCGAGTGGGGAGCTCTGGGGGGAAGGGAGTGGGGGGCGCTCTACGGGTATGGGTGGGATGAGTGGGGGGTTCTGGGGGGTGCTCGGGGAGAGGGAGCAGAGGCTCTCGGGGGGAGGGGAATGGGGGCGCTCTGGGGGGCGAGTGGGGAGCTCTGGGGGGACGGGAGTGGGGGGCGCTCTACGGGTATGGGTGGGATGAGTGGGGGGTTCTGGGGGGCGCTCGGGGAGAGGGAGCAGAGGCTCTCGGGGGGAGGGGAATGGGGGCGCTCTGGGGGGCGAGTGGGGAGCTCTGGGGGGAAGGGAGTGGGGGGCGCTCTACGGGTATGGGTGTAATGAGTGGGGGGTTCTGGGGGGCGCTCGGGGAGAGGGAGCAGAGGCTCTCTGGGGGGAAGGGAGTGGGGGGCGCTCTAGGGGGATGGGTGGGATGATTGGGGGACTCTGGGGGAGGGGAGTTGGGGGCGCTCTGGGGGGAATGGAGATGCTCTTGCGGGAGAGGTGGGATGAGTGGGGATGCTCTGAGGATGTGGGGAAGTGTGGGGGCACTCTGGGGAAGCAGGGGTGCTCTGGGATAGAGGTGGGGGAGTAGGGGGCTGGGTTGGGAGGGTTGGGGTAGGGGACTGTAGGGGGAGCAGGGTGCTTTCTGGGAGAGGGGCTGGGGAGGAGGCTCTGGAGCAGAGGTGGGAGGGATGTCTGTGGGGAGTGTATGGGGGGTTTCCCTGAGAGATGAATGACAGGCTTCCGGGACTTTGCCCATGGCCATATTCTGTCCTGTGCTGATGTCCGTCATGGCATGGACTGGTGGTCTCCCTATCCTGTTACTGTGTTGCCCTCCACTTGTGGTCATTCACCGCCTCTCTCCTGGCTGGGTACCTGCCATCCAGCGGCTGTTGGGCTGGTTGTTGCTGGCACGTAGCACTTCAGCTAACGGCCCACCTAACTGCTCCCCCCTGGAACTTCACAACCACTTGCCAGCTTCTTCCGGGCTCCTGGGACCCATCGACCTTCCGAGCTGTCTGAGGCTCTTCTCCATTGTCTCAGTTTCCCCTCTCTTGCTGTGACTGACCTGCTTTTGTTTCTTTAGGTGGCTGAAGCCCAAGGATGGCAGCACCCCAAAACAAAGCAGTGGTTCAAGGGGAAGCATCTGAGACTGATTCCGATGAAGAAGTTTATCTGCCGTCCGTTCCCCAGGCCTCCTTTCCCAGCCTCTCTGGTGTGAAAGTCCTCGGGGAAGCATCTGAGACAGATGACGAAGACGAAGGGAGCCCAAGTGGGCACAAAGTCAAGTCTAAGCTAGTCGACCTGGACCTGCCTCCCCTGATTGTCATCAGGAAGGAGGAGCCAAGGTCTCCTATGGGAATAGAAGAGAAACCTGCCCTTCGTATCCAGCACCAGGGGCGCTACAGCACCTTGCTGCAGCAGAAGCTGATTGAGAGCAATGCCCGCTTGTACTACGATGTCAGCAGCACCATCAAGCAGGTGTATCAGATGGCCACCAAGGAACTCGGCACCATCACTGCACAGCTCAGCAACTCGCAGAGCGGCATCATCAACGCCTCGCACAACATCCGCCTCGTTCTGGATGACTTGCAAGCCGTGGCTGACAAGATGGACATCGTCACCAGCTGCAACCTGCTGCCTGATATCCAGATGGAGCTGCCTTCTGCATAACCTACCCCTTCTCTTGGAACTAGGGGACCTGAGCTACCCCGCTCTGTTGGCAGCTTGGTGTGCTGGGCTGGTTGGTTACTGATGGGTACTGGCTTGTCACAAGGAGGGGATGTGGAATATCAAATGGAACTGCTCTAGCCCTGAAGGGTCTTTGTAGTTTTGATGATGACAATACTGCCCAGCTAGTCCCAAGCGAATTAATGCCCAAGGTCTCAGGGAACACCGCTCCCAGCATGCACAAAGGTCTCATGCAACTGCTGCTTAAGAGAACTGCTGTTAACATTCTCATGTGGCTGGAGCTAATCCCAAGAAATAAGTGCAGTGGATGCACTGTAAGGTCTGTGCTTTAGGGTAACACTTTCAGAGTAGTATGACCAGCACGTGTCTGAAGGCCAAGGACAGTGCCTGTCCTGTAGCTGATGTAAGTAAACAGCTCTAAGCATGGAATGTGTGGGTTCTTTTTTCTGAAGCGTCTCCATGCCCCATCTGGTCAGCGAAACTACTAAGGGGACTAACTGTCATGTGGATATGTCCCCAACATAGAGCAGTTGTCAGATGGTCATTTCCAGTCATCCCTCCCCAGGACAGAATTTAAAGCAGTGATTTCTCAGTGAAAGGTTTCTCAGCCTGTTCCCTGGTGTTTTATCATTTGTGAAGCTAATACAGGCTCAGTTGTGCTGACAAATACCCTGTCAGCTCTAGTTCTGCCATTTTCTTCTCTCCCACCTACTTCTAGGAGGTGTCCTTGGCCTTCTCGTCTTCTCCCTCTACACCCTTTCTTGGTCATCTCCTCCACTCACCTGGCTTCAATTACCATATTTACACCGATGACTCAACCCTACTTGTCCAGTCCTACATCTCCATCTGTCTCTGTATCCTCCTTGGTCGTGCCTTCCTTTAGCATAGTGCTGAGTATCCCTGCCTGTTATGCGGGAGACAGGGTTTGATTTCCTGACTGAGAGGCTTCACTTGATTATGTGACCTGGTAGCCTGCAATAGCAGAAGACTGGACATGATGACCCAGGAGGTCCCTTCCAGTCCCGTGTATCAGCCTCCTGGATGTCTTGCTGCTATCCTAGGCCCAGATCCTCGGTTGTATTCAAGCTCTTTAACTTCCATTGATTGCAATGGAAATTAGGACCCTAAATACCTTTGAGGATTTGGGCCCTAGCAACCAAAGTCTCCTCTTTCCCTTTCTCTGTCACTGTACAGAACACCGCCGTCAGGCCTGCAACTTGGGTGTCATCTGTAACTTTTCCCACACCTCACACACCCAGGTAGTGCCTAAATCATTCTGCAGCTTCCTCTGTAACAGCTTGCCTTTTATCTCTGTCCATCCTGCTCACTCTCTCCTCTGGGCCCTCACCATCTCCTGCTTGGCTCCTATAACCTCCTCCATGGCATCCCTGAAACCCACATTGTTCTCCTGGCCATTCATTTTGATTTAGTTGGGGATTGGTCCTGCTTTGAGCAGGGGGTTGGACTAGATGACCTCCTGAGGTCCCTTCCAACCCTGATAGTCTATGATTCTAAGGCAAGATGTGCCCATTATGATCATCTAGTCTGGCCTGTGTCATGCAGATCAGAGAACTGCATCCACTGATTTCCGCATCCAGACCACAAACCTCAATTCAAAATTCTGCTGCTAAGATTATTATTTCCTTGTATTAGTGTAGTGTGATGCCTAGGTGCCTTAGTCATCCTGGGCTATTACTCTAACCATCTCAAACCCACTTGAATCCCTCTGCTGGCTCTCCCCACTTTTCTGCATGAGATTCAAGCTTCTTGTGCTCACCTTTAACCCCCCCCCCACCCCACCCCACCCCACCCTTAGTCCTTGCCTGTTCCTCTGCTTTTGTAACTTACTGATTTTGCTCCCCCTGTCCCCCAGGAGTCTCAGCCTCAAATCTCCTTCCCCTTTTGTTCACTTCTCCTACAAGCACTTTTGCCCTATCTCACGCCACTCCTTATGCAGGGAATGCTCTCCCTTAACTAGTCTGTTTCAAAACAGCTCCCCCACACAAAGCAAACAACCCCTGCCCCAGCTTGTCCTTCAGATCCCTTCTTAAGATTCCCTTTTCTTCTGCCTACATAAGAGCTAATTGGCCAAGCAAAGGGAGCCCTTGCATTCAGCTTGGCTGTAGCATGATCACTTTTGAAGACTGCCTCCAGTTCACTCTGGAACTTCAGAGAATGTTCTAAGTATCAATGGCAGAATCCTGTTGATTTTGATGAAAATCAGAAAACTGGAAAAGGCTGATTTCTGCTGATCTAAACGGTATGTTTCTGTAGGCTCTGGACACATGGGTGAGGCAGTTACCTCCCCCAGGCTTGTGGCTGGGGAGCATCACTCCATACAGGGATGAGGCAGTGAGGTGAGGTTAGATTTAGGGAACCATAGGGCTTCCTCTGCTTGCAGCACCGGGTAGGTCCACACTACCCGCCCGATTCGGCGGGTAGAGATCGATCTTCTGGGATCGATTTATCGCGTCTCATCTGGACGTGATAAATCGATCCCAGAAGCGCTCCCCCGTCGACTGCGGAACTCCTGCTCGCCGAGAGGAGGAAGCGCTGTCGACTGGGGAGCCTGCCTGCGCTGCGTGGACCCGCAGTAAGTAAACTTAGTTCGATCTAGGAAACGTCGACTTCAGCTACGCTATTCTCGTAGCTGAAGTTGCGTTTCCTAGATCGATCCCCCGCCCCAGTGTGGACCAGCCCACCCAATGAGCACTCTGTGGGCCTGGTTTTAGTGGAAATCAAGCTGCCAGAAGCCTCTTGCCCCTGCAGTCTGGCCAGCACCCCACCCAACAGACCCTTGCCCCCAACTCCAGCCAGCTGCCCCCTCCACTTCAGTTGGCACCTTTGCACTGGGGAGACAAGTGTCTGGGGACAAGGGGCCCAGCTGGGTGTACACCTCAGCCTGCGTAAGTAACAAGGTGTGACCCTCTAGTTATTATTGCAGTTAATGTCTCACCAGGGTTAAGTAGGTGGTAAGTACTGAGGTCAAATTGATCTTTTGTGTCTCTGATTACATACAAAAACTACATTAAAAGAATGGTCAGTTGACAAAGTCATGCACTCAAAAGTTAGCAAATACCAGAATTAAGGTTGTC
Organism: Emys orbicularis; assembly: GCF_028017835.1. Taxonomy (NCBI): domain Eukaryota; kingdom Metazoa; phylum Chordata; order Testudines; family Emydidae; genus Emys; species Emys orbicularis. Next base: position 6,546,618 of record NC_088703.1, on the reverse strand, counting down.
TCTGTCTCCTTGTACTTATGTATTTTGATTCCCGTCTTTAACTATATACTCACATAGTATTTTTCCACAGTACGTCTCCCTCCATCAGGGGACTGGCTGGGTGGTGCTAGCTGAATGGGTAATTGTTCAATATTTTATGCAAGCATACGATTCAGTGAGTGGTCTCTTCCGTATTTACTGCTCATTAGCCAAACACTAAACACCGAATTACTCATTTCCTTATTCTCTTCTCTGGTACCCATGATTGTAGTAGCTGAGTGCTTCTTTAAATTATATCTCTTCACAAGACCCTGGGAGATATTTACTGTGCCTGGCTCACAAGTGAGGAAATGACACACAGAGAATTGCGAAGGGTTCGCTCATTTTGTTTGGGCGCTGAACTTGAGACACAGTTGGATTTTTTGAAAACGTTGCTGCTGCTGTTGTCTTGTCCAGGATAATAATCTCAAGCCATGAAGTTCGAGAAAAAACTTGGCGACTCTCACAGGGAATAAGTGTAGTGGAGAGAATCACTTGCCTTACAATATGACATTCAAAAGTGTGGGCAGTGTTAAAGTCTGCTCTTGGCTGTGACAGATGTAGCAATTACCTGCAATATGCTGGACAAACCTTGTTGAATGAAGTTTAAGTATTTTTGGAATTCGTTGTATTAAAAATGCAAATGTTTGTGGTGTTGTGGGATTGTGGTCTAACAGAAACGCTGGGAAGCGTTATGAGCTTCAGGGGACATATTTAAAACAACGGGCCAGACAAGATTAATCTTCTAGTGCAGGGGTAGCCAACCTGTGGCTCCGGAACCACATGGGGCTCTTCAGAAGTTAATAAGTGGCTCCTTGAACAGGCACCGACTCTGGGGCTGGAGCTACAGGTGCCAACTTTCCAATGTGCCAGGGGGTGCTCACTGCTGAACCCCTGGCTCTGCCACAGGCCCTGCCCCCACTCCACCCCTTCCCGCCCCCTCCCCTGAGCTTGCCATGCCCTTGCTCCTCTTCCCCCGGCCCAGACCTCCTGCATGCCATGAAACAGCTGATTGGGAGGTGCAGGGAGGGAGGGGGAGGCGCTGATCGGTGGGGCTGCTGGTGGGTGGGAGGCACTGGGAACAAGGGTGGGGGGGGAGCGGCTGATGTATTACTGTGGCTCTTTGGCAATGTACCTCAGTAAATTTTGGCTCCTTCTCAGGCTCAGGTTGGCCACCTCTGTTCTAGTGAGTGGCTTTCCTAAGAAATACGTGGGAGAATGGGAATGCAAATTACCCACCTCTGGTCCCATCCTTCTGAAGCTGCACCCTGAGGAGAAACGCATTGTCTGCTGATCACTCATTACATGAGGACAAGTTCAGCAGCCCAAACTGGATAAAAGAGTGACTCAGATTCATGGGGTTGCTTGTTCTGAGCTAATAGCTGTTATGAACTTGTTACCACAGAAAAAACCCAGGCTGCTGGAGCGCGGGGGGGTGGGTTTGAAACACTGTTTAATGGCTGGAGCCCTTAGTGGAGTTCAGGTTTTAATATTTTCTCTCTAATACTTTTACCTTAAGAAGAAATGTACTTGCTTAGAAGGGGCTGTGTCATAGCATAACTGTGGCAATTGCATGGTTTATAGCCTCCGAGGGGAAAAGCAGACCAGGGTGCTCGGGCAGTCTGACTTTGCTGGGGAATGCCTGGAAATTGCCAAGTCAGGTGGGAGAGAACGTTAGGAGTGTTGGTGACAATGTAGGATTCAGGCCTGTATCTTTGCCTGAGATAGAATTTTGGGTCTTGTTTGCCCGGTTGATTTTTGATATTCTTATATCTTATACTAATGTGTGCAAACAAAGGACAAAGACTGTGTGTGTTGCTTCTGCCTAGCCAGATGGGTTTGTTAGTATAATGGGAACACCTAAGAGCAGTTAGAGTGTTATTGGGCCTGGTGGAAGTATAATATACAAGTGCACGCTTTAAGATTGCCTCAACTCCTATCTCAAGGCAAGGTCAAGCACCCAGTGGGGAGGGGCAAAGGGAGGCTGGGGGGAAGGTATAAAACACTAAAAGGCCAAAGAAATGCCTTTCCCTGACTGTAGCACAACCTCACCCCTCCCATGGGATATAAAAGAGGTGGGACAAAGACTCCAGACTCTCAACCCCCAAAACGGAACATGACCATAAATTGTCAGCGGTGGGACTGAGGACGTGCGTTTCAGGTATAATTATGCCTGCTAAGGAGTGGGGAGAAGGGGACCGGGGCCGTTCTTAGGCATATGCAGTTGCGTGGGGCACCATGAAATTTGGGGCAACAAATTGCCCCAAATTTCATGGTGCCCTCACGGCGTGGGCTGCGCCCACTGCAAGGGGCACATCCCTAGGCAGATGGGGGGTCCCGGACAACTCCCTCCACCCCACCTCTTACCCTTCCCCCCGGACCGCCCCCATTCCACCTCTTCCCCCAGCGACCCCACACTCACCAGCAGCGGCGGGAAGCGGCGCAACCTGGCCCTAGCCCGCTCCACTCGGCCAGCTCCCAGCCGCGTTGCTCCGCTTCCCGCCACCGGTGCGTGCGGGGAGGTTGGGGAAAGGATCGCCTCCCGCACTCACTGGCGGCAGGAAGCGGAGTGCCGCAGCTGGGAGCTGGCAGAGTAGAGCGGGCTGGGGCCAGGCTGCTCCGCTTCCTGCCGCCGCCGGTGAGTGCCGGGGGTGGGGAGGGGATCCCATCCTCCAAGCCCCCTCCCCCGAACAATACAGCTGGGGCTGGGGCGAGGGAAGCGGAGTGGGCTGCTCCCGGCCCCCTGCTAATCCTCTGGGCCTGTGGGGCCCCCAAAAGTGCCACCCCACAGCTCCTGCCTCCCAGACCCTGGGTGTGGGAGGCCTGGGGGGCTGCGTAGGGCACCCAAATGGCTAGGACGGCCCTGAAGGGGACACTGGGAAACGAGGTTCTGCAGCATCAGAGTTATAGACATGCTCGCTGGAAACTATCCCCAGTACCCATTGCATTGCCTGCACTTCAGACTTCTGGCCTTTTGGATGTGTGTGTGTGTCTCTCTCTCTTGGGAAAGCCCCTAACAACATTCCAGTGTTCCTGTGATGTTCAGCATTGCAACACCTAAATGCTGTTGCAGAATCCAGGCCAAGATCCCTGCCGGATTAAATGCACCGGCTGCACAAAGCTCAGGAAAAGAATCAGAATAGCCTAGTGAATGAGAATGACATGTAGGACCCCAGCTTCATTTGTTGTAGAATTTGTGTACAGAATGAGGCTGGGGATTGCAGGAGGAGAAAGGATGGTCCCATGGCTAATGCAATCAAATGCCACACTGGGGAAGTGGCTTCTACCATTGCATCAGCCAGAGAGTGAAGTCACTTAAACCCAACTTTTTCACGCGTGGCCACTAATTAGTATGTTCATTTTCTGGGTGCTTATCTTGAGACATTTCAGGATTGAGTTCCAGAAGTGCTGAGAACTCAAATGCAACTCAAGTCAATTACAAGTCAACTTTGAAAAACTCAATTTTTGCAATTTATAGGAGGCTCAAAGGATCAGAGAGCGAGGCAATGAATTGACTTTTCAATGGATTTAATCACATGTTGGTGATGGGTTTCAGGTAGCCGATGATCACACCAAAGCTGGAAGATTGGAGTCATAGGTAGGGACAATATATGAGGAAAATATTCTCTATCAAGGAAAATATCTGATATAGGCGGTAGAAAGATAAAAGATCCTCTGATCAATATCAAAGCATCTCAGTGCACGCCCCTAATCCCACCCCTTACAGTTGATGGTCATGTTCCCTTTTCGGAGAGTCATGAGTCTGGGGGCTTTGGTACCGTCCCTTTTGTATCCCATAGGAGGGGTAGGGAGTGAGGTTGTGCTTTGGTCAGGGACAGACATTTCTTTGGCTTTTAGTGTTTCTTTTGCCTCCCCCCTTGCCCCTCTTAAGTGATTGCTTGACCTTGGCTTGAGAGAGGAGCCAGACAGCCTTCCAGTGTATGCTCATATATAAAAATTTTATTAAAGCTAATGTTAAAAAATATAGATAATTCATAGGTTGCGAAAAGAGTGTCTGTACATCTGGGTATAGTGCTTAGATTATCCACCAATAATACAAAGTTAGTTTTTTTAAAAGTCATATGATACATAGTATACATAATCAGCAATAACCCAAATTTAGGTGAATAGATTTAACAATGCAGTCTAGATATCAGAATCCGAATACACGGGTACATCACTCATGAAAAGGTGTACTGAGATTTGGTTGTGGAAAGCAAAATATATCAGTGAGGGGAGATTGTCCCTCAGTAATTGAGAATTAGGTTGGTTGTCCATTTAGAAAATACAATCAATGAGGAAAGTATTTGTTACTTTCCTGACTGTGCTTCTCATCGGCACTCCAGCTCATCCCTCCTGGTATTGCCGATGTCCTGTGATGTGTTCTATGTAGATATCCCTCAACCACCTTATGGCATCCGACAGCATGAGTTTGCCGCATCAGCCAAGTGTAGCATTGACCGATTCCGCATTCTCTCAGCACTCGCTCTTACTGGGCTCCCATGCGCCCAAGGCTCTGACGATCAGCACGTGTGTCTGGACCTGGTAACCCGTAGCTCTCAAGGTTTCAGCCAGAGGGGTATATTTCTCTACTTTTCAAGCTCGGGCATCATGGAAGGCCGGGGTCCTGTTCTCGAACGGCACTGTGACGTCCTCGTTGGTGATGACGATGTCCGGTTGCAGTTGGCTCTCAGTTCCGGGGATGGCAGAGTTTATGGCAACCTTCCCCACGGGTGGCAGGATGGCTTTGGCCAGGCGATTTTGGATGGTGTTGTGTTGCAGCTCCCAAGCTCTCGAATGGGGCTTGCAGCTACACAGGACGTGGGGTAGCGTCTCATTGGCATAGCCGCACTTCCTGCGTCGCTTGTCCCGATTCCTATGGCGGACGGCTCCGCTCAGTGGGACGCAGTTGAGCTGGGCCCTGTGGATGAATCTCTAGTCGGCAAATCGGGTGAAGCTGCCCCCAGGGAGGAAGTGGTTGCTGGCGTCCCACTTGCACGTCGCCTCGAACGCCTTGCCCATCACGTGGAACCATATTGACCCTCTGCATGGATCATCAGCAGGGTTGTGTCCTTTTGGATCCACTGCAGACCTCCAGTACCTGAGCTAACAGACTAACTAGTGGCAATAGCAGGCCATTATCTTTAGGTAGGGAATAAAACACACTTTAGCAGCAAGTTTCCCAGCTATTTGCTGAATGCAGAAGCATATCAAGACTCAGGAATGCTGGGTCCTGTTCCAGGTTCTGGAGGAGGTGATACGAGTGCATGGGGAAGCGGGGGAGAAGGGTACTCCACTATGGATCCAGCCTTTGGAAAGACATAGGAAAGGATGGGCTCAAGGAGTGTTGAACCATGCAGCGGCTCCCAGGTGATACAAGGAGTGATTGTTCCCAGGACTGTGAGTCACCTTGTTACTCCCTGCCTCCAGGGGTAGCTTGGTGTCAGCTCCCTGACACTACAGCCCTTTGGCCACTCAAGCACTCTCACTGGGCTATGCCAGCCCCTCCTTCACCTTGCAGGTTAAAAATAGGTGCACCTCAAACCCTTTGAATCGTTCCTCTGGGATATCCAGCCCCAACACTGCCTACTCACAGAAATTCCAGATCCTCTGACCTCAGAGGAGCAGTGTACCCCAGTGTACCAGTTTTATCTTAAACCACCGCTCCTGTAAACCATACAGCACTTCTGAGCACTTATGCTTTAGTTGGGGATTGGTCCTGCTTTGAGCAGGGGGTTGGACTAGATGACCTCCTGAGGTCCCTTCCAACCCTGATATTCTATGATTAACTTTTTGTTTTATTAAATAAGAATAAAGATTTAACTAGAAACAAGAGCGAGTGATGGAAACAAATTGTTACAGTACAAAACAAAGTCATAAAACACAAATGTGGGTCTACACTGATCAGTGGTTAACTTCCCTATGTAATACAGTAGATTTCCCCCCAAATTCAGTCTTTGGCAGAGCTGGCTGGTTTCAGACAAATCAGGATCTGAGCATTCATGAAAGCCCCTGGCTCCTCAAGGGGTTTCCTCAGTAAATGGATCCAGAGGGTCTTTCCCTGCACTCTATTATACTGAAAATAGTCTCTTGTTTCTATTCCAAGCTAGGGCAAAGCTCTGTTGTAATGTTCTTTTACCGCTAAGAGGTTTCAATTGTTTGTCTTTGCCTCTGATGGTTTCCCATTCAAGGTCATAGTCATGGGTGGTAAGTATCACAGGCCAGGGGAGGCTAAGTCTCCGCAAACGGCCTGGTGTGGCCCTGCCTGGGGCTAGGGTGGCCTGTGGCCAGTGCTTGTGCTGCCCGTCCAGCGCTCTGGGGATCCACTGCCAGCGCTCCGAGGCTGGGACAGGGGGGCTGGTGGCCACGGTGGGGGAGGATCTGGGGAGAGGGGCCTCAGGCAGAAGAGGCGGGGCCAGGGGCTAGCCTCCCCCAGTGGGTTCATGTGCTGCCCATGATCATAGTATTGTGCAAGGCTAAATGATTGAGCTTTGCATTGCATCATCCACCAGACAGGACGGGTGACAACTCCCCATTGCCTGACTGGCCCATTACTGAGACATCCTGGTGACTAATCTTTACTTTTCACTCTAAGCCCATAAAGCATACATCCAGTATAAATACATCATTCCTTAAATATTACCCATACATACGGCTCCCAATTATTATGAATCTTGACAAGTAAAGAGTATTTTGTAGGTACCTCACATGTTACACTTTATGGATCAATATCCTGCAAGATGTGTTTGGTGTGTAACCCTTCTGCCAGGTGGAGCTGGCAGTGACAGAGGCCAGGTTCAATATCTAGGGGTTCCTTTTCAACAATACAACACAGAACCAGCTCGAGCCCCCACCCAGTAACCTGGGAAAATTACACACCACGCCAGGCGCCTCTAAGGGCTTGGCTACACTTGCGAGTTAGAGCGCATTAAAGCAGCCCCGGGCGCCCTAGCTCACTACCCGTCCACACTGGCCAGGCACGTAGAGCGCCCTGACTCCACAGCTAGAGCGCTCCTGGTACTCCACCTCCGCAAATAGAATAACATTTGATGCGCCTTGGCTACTACGCCCGGGCATCAGTGTGAACGGGATGTTGCATTACTGCGCTCTGATTGGCCTCCGGAAACGTCCCATAATCCCCTTAAGTCAAGTGGCCACTCTTGTCATTGTTTTGGAATCACTGCTGGAATGCGGATATGCCCGTTGAAAGCTCTGTTTCTGACAGCCGGCTGCTTATCTGCTCCGAGACAAAGCAACCATTACTGTGGAATGCTGTGTGTGAGAGAGAGAGGTGGTGGGGGAAGAGGGGTCTGCTGCTGTCTGAACTTACAAGACAGCATGCTGACATGCTCTCAGCCCCCCAAAAACCCACTCTCTCTCCCCCCACATACACACAACACACTCCCTGTCACACTCCACCCCACCCCACCCCCATTTGAAAAGCACGTTGCAGTCACTTGCATGCTGGGATAGCTGCCCATAATGCACCGCTCCCAATGCCGCTGAAAGTGCTGCAAATGTGGCCATGCCAGTGCACTTGAAGCTGTCTGTGTGGACAGACTGCAGCGCTTTCCCTACTGCCCTCTCCGAAGGCTGGTTTAACTCAAAGTGCTCTACATCTGCAAGTGTAGCCATGCCCTAAGAGGCAATACTTCCCCTCTCACAAGCACAGAGCCTGAGCGTAGAAAAGAAACTTTTAATAAAAAGCAGGAAAGTAACCCAGGAAAATGCCACAAGCAGGATTCATAAGCTTAAAACCATGAGCAAAAGACCCACCCCAGAATATGTTGGGCAGTCTTTTGCCTTAGGTTCTTATGTCCAACAACCAAACGTTCCTTTAAAGTGCCCCTCCCTTCTCCCTCCACCCCACCCACAGTTGTTGTCCTTGCTCAGTGAAGACCCAGAGTTCACAGGCACATCTGCATGAGTTCACCTCCCACTGGGGTTAGTAGGTTACAATATTATTATTTTACAACAGTCTGTAACCACTAACCCCTCTTTTTGTCCTATGACTACCATGGCATTAATGGGCCACTTCACCTTAAATGGTCCCTTACAATATAGAATATCAGGGTTGGCAGGGACCTCAGGAGGTCATCTAGTCCAACCCCCTGCTCAAAGCAGGACCAATCCCCAGACAGATTTTTGCCCCAGATCCCTAAATGGCCCCCTCAAGGATTGAACTCACAATTCTGGGTTTAGTAGGCCAATGCTCAAACCACTGAGCTGGCCCTACTAACTACTTATGCTGGAGACTGTTCAAACTTGTCTTCAGCTGTGACAGGCTGTGCTTACCCTGCCACTTTCAGCACTAAAACTTTAGTCGTTCAGGGGTGTGAAAAAACACCCCCTGAGCGACAAAAGTTTTAGCGCTGAAAAGCGCCAGTATAGACAGCGCATTATCACCGGATAAAGCGACCACCCCTCATTTGGAGTGGTTATTTTTTAATTGCCGGGAGAGCTCTCCCCCAGCGATAAAGTGTGACTACACTGCCCACGTCACAGCTCTGCCGTGGCCGCGCTGTAATGTGGGCAGTGTAGACACACCCACCCTCTGAGTACCTTTCCCAGACTTGAAGAAGAGCTCTCAGTATCACGTTGGTCCAATAAAAGATATTACCTCACGCACCTTGTCTCTAGTATCCTGGGAACGACATGGCTACAACAACACTGCATGTATCATTTTAAGACAGAATTCAGTGCCTTTTCTATACCAGCTAAGGATTTGAGCCAAACAAGCCACAAGGCTGGGAGTGGAGGTGTAATTAAATATGCAAATATCTTGGTTAGCAGGGAGAAGAAGGGTTTTCTCCCATCACCTGCAACACCAAGGAAAGGTGACTGATCTCAAGACACCTTTCTGTCTGTAGCCAGGCACCTGCATCTGACAAGGGGGCACACACACCAGGGAGGTGAGTCACACTGGCTCAGGTGTAAAATCCCCGAAACCTGGTGCTGTGACCAAGTGCGCAAGCTCACGGCCTGCCCTCACTGGGAAAGCAGAGGCCGAGCTGAGGCCTGTGGTAACTGAGCTTGCAGCTGAACGTGGGGAAACACAGGCAGAAAAGCAGGACTGCCAAACATGTTTGTCCCACCCAGGGGTGAGCAAAGCCCCAGTGAAGGGTAAAGTAGCCAGAAAGCTGCTGCTGGTAACAGACACCTTGTCAGAGGGGTCCCGCCAATGTGTGGGAGCATCCTGCCTCACCAGAGCCCCAGAAATATGACCAACCTTGGAGGGGGACAAACCTCTACTGATCCCCCAAATGCTGAAGGGGTCACTCCCTACCACAACCAAAGGGTAAAGACACCCCAGGCCACAGCCAAGATGGCTGACACATGGAAGAATGTGGATTCACTGCCCTCCTCACCCCCTGGCAGATGAGCAGGAGGAGATAGTGGCCAGACCCCATCCCAGTTTCAAACCTGAAGGTGCTGAGGTGACAGGAGAGCCCGGAGGTATATGAAAACTCCCAAGGTGCTCCCTGCTAGTGTCATCTAACAGCCAGGACCTTAGAGAGGAGCAGCAGCAGAGAAGCCAGCAAACAGAGTTGAAAACAGGGGAGTTTGAGTGGGAGTTTGTAAGGAGACTTTGGGGGCGGGTGTGTCTGGTGTTCTGGTTTCTGTGATTTCTTTTCCCCCTTGACAGGAGCTGAGGTGGGAAGTCTATGTCAGATATAAAGGCTCCAGAGGTAGTGACCCAAGGAACGGAAGAGACGATGAAGATGACTGGATGTGGAAGTTGTGGGATGTACATTATCCTGGAGTGAGTACCTGAAAAGAGTTTCGTTTGTCTGAAGTGCTGCCTCATGAAGCGGATGGAAGAGAAGATGAAAAGTCTGGAGTTGCAGGCTGCAACTCCAAACTTTATTTGCAGGTAGAAACTATGGTTGAGTTTCAAAGGGGATTTGAGCAGATGATGGAGGGAAAGCAAGAGGAGGCCGAAGAGAAAACTCTAAACTCGCAGATGCAAGTTAGATTGGAAAACTGTGAGGGTAGACTGCTGGATGAGGAAAGTCGCCAATGGAAGCATGTGACTGCAAGAACCAGGCATTTTACCATAATATTATTGGTCAGCAAGTTTTCATGTATCTCTAGCCTGTTATAATGTAGTAGCAAACATTTACCTTGTTTATACTCTTGTAACTAAATAACCCATCAAAGGAGAAAGAAGGCTTGTAGAACGTAAATGAAGACCTCTAAGAGAAAAGACCTAATTTCAACGCGAGTGGTCATTGTATGTGATGATTGGAGGTCAAAGACTCTAAATGCATTCCTCACTCTCTGTCATCAAAGGAAAAGCTCACGTGGGTAATAACCCTGTCAGCTTGTTTTCTGTGAGAAGAAGCTATAAGTATGGATTCAGGGGGAAATCCTTCACCTCTGGACTGTTTGAACTCTTACAGGGAAGTGTACTAGATGCAAAGCAGAGATCCCCAGAGACAATCTGGGAAGCCTGAAAAGACTTTTGGGAAACTGACAGTTTATTACATCACTGCCACCACTTGTAATTACAAACTGTGACTCACTTGGACATATGTTTTACCTGCTTTAATCTGTCAATAACTCTCACTTCCTTTTCTTAGCTAATAAACCTTTAGGGTATGAGATCTGGCGGGTAGTAATTGATCTATTGGGGATCGATTTATTGTGTCTAGTGTAGACATGATAAATCGATCCCTGATCGATCTGCCGTCAACTCCTGTACCCCACCGCGGCGAGAGGCGGAAATGGAGTCAACGGGGGAATGGCGGCAGTCGACCCCGCACCGTGGGGACGCAGGTAAGTTGACTTAAGATACGTTGACTTCAGCTGGAGCAACCTGATGTGGTGTGATTTCTGGTTTAAGTGACCTTTCATCACAAAGTCCAGTTTGTCTGGGTGGCAAGATAGACTGGAGAGTCTAAGGGGACTGTCTGTGACTCCATGGCAAGACTGGCTAGCGAGGTGTCTGCTCTGTTTTCCGACAGTCTGCCCTGATGTAGGCACTCACAGTTGTGAGTCAGTCCAGACAGCTCCCGCTGGAGATCAGATGAGTCTGAGCCCATGAAATTACAATGGGACACGTACATCAGTGACTGGGATGGGAGCTCATGCAGTTCACTCTTTGAGTGAGCTACAAGTTGCCTTCTAGGCTGGGCAGATGATGTGTGAGCCCCTCAGTCCCAGACAAACCCCAAGTCCTTCAGCCTCGGGTCGTACACTCATTTATGCCTGGTCTGCCTACAAATGCCTCCCAAGGTCTTTGGGCTCCCTTGGTGAGGGTCTACCAGCACTGGCTGCCTTCCACCCCACTCACTTTGGGTTTACCCAAATCTCACTTCCGCGGAGCCTCCACTAATTCTCCTTCCCGGGACCAGTCCCCTTGGATCTCTTTTCATAGCTGGACCTACTGTCCACAAGCTGAAGGTCCATGTACATGAATCCTTAGGTGCTCGATCCACGGACCACGTTTTAAGCTCAGGATCCCTAGTCCATAGAATTGCTCTAAACCCATCAGGTGATACAAAGATTCCAGGATAGTGACATTGGCCCGTTTCACCCACTTGTGGGATTACTTGTCTACCATGGTGCCAACCTCCTTCTACGTCACCCCGTTTGTTATTTTGCACACCCCGACACCCTTTCTTAGGGGGCCTCAGGTAAAAACTCAAACATAAGGAACCCGTCTCTTTTGACCTGTTCCCAGCACCAATCCGTCCCCGCAGTTGGCTATAAACCGCAGTTGCTCGGGCCCCCAGTTAAGGGAGTGAGACGACGCAGCCAGTTTGCAGAGGAGATTTAGTTCATGTCACAAACCTTCTCAAAGGGGCTGAGGTGGGCATCTGTCTCTCCAGGAACCGTGAGGCCACTTTTTTGGTGCACTTGCATCCCCTGCGTCCTCCTCCCCCCCCACAAGGCAGGGACACTGGAACAAACTGTAACCCCTGGATAGGAGACAAACCACTTGAAGCCAAGGGGTGCAACAGCACCTATGGGGTGTGTGTGTGTGGGGGGGGGGACTTTCCCCCAGTGGTGAAAAAAATCCAAAGGCCGCTGAAAACGACACGATTTTCATTTCTTTTTCTCTCGGGGTTTTTGGTCCTGACTCGGGCGCTTGAAAGTTTGGGGCGGGGGACGCTGCATGTACCAGCCCCTTTTCTGCGCTTCTCTTGGGAGTCTCCCTGGAGCCCGCTGCAGCCGGGGCAGGGGGGACCCGGAGAGGCGGCCCGGCGCTAGCTCCGGCAGCCGGGGCAGGTGCAAGGGAGCGGCCGCGGCTCGCCCACTGGGCGGCTTGGCCAATGGCCCGGGAGCAGAGGCGGCTGAGCGGGAAGCCCGGACCGCGCTCGCTCCCGGAGCAGTTGCAGGGCGATGGGTGCCGGTGCCGGTGCTGGCGGCGCGGGGCTGCCCGTGCTGGGCGCCCTGGTCGCGCTCGGGCTGCAGCTGCTGCGGGCCGCCTGGACGCTGGGCCGGGCGGTGCGGACCCACCTGCTGGCGGCGCGCGGGAGGGGCGCGGAGCTCGCCAGCTTCGGAACCTGGGCGGGTGAGCTCGGCCCGCGGGCCCTGGGGAGGGTCTGACCGTGTCCCCCTCCCCAGTGCCGGCCGGCGGGGGGCTACGGGGCGGGGCAGGGCTGATGGCTCGGACCCGGCCGGGTGGGGCGAAAGGGGAGGTTGGGCTGGGCGGTGCTGACAGGTGCGACCGAGGGCTTGTCTGCCCTGGCAAGTTTTGTCGCCACAAACTACCTCTTGGCGACAAAACAGCCTACACGGAACAATGGTGTCAGGTATCAGGGGGTAGCCCTGTTAGTGGGGTAGCCCTGTTAGTCTGTATCCACAAAAACAAGGAGTCCGCTGGCACATTAAAGACTAACCGATTTATTTGGGCGTAAGCTTTCCTGGGTAAAAAACCAACTTCTTCAGATGCATGGCGTGAAAATTACAGATGCAGGCATTATATACTGACACATGCAGAGAAGGGAGTTATCTTACAAGTGGAGAACCAGTGTTGACAGGGCCAATTCAATCAGGGTGGCTGTGGTCCACTCCCAATGATAGATGAGGAGGTGCCAATTCCAGGAGAGGCAAAGCTGCTTCTGTAATGAGCCAGCCACTCCCAGTCCCTATTCAAGCCCAAATTAATGGTGTTAAATTTGCAAATGAATTTTAGTTCTGCTGTTTCTCTTTGAAGTCTGTTTCTGAAGCTTTTTTGGTCAAGTATAGCTACTTTTAAATCTGTTATAGAATGTCCAGGGAGATTGAAGTGTTCTCCTACTAGCTTTTGTATGTTACCATTCCTGATGTCCGATTTGTGTCTATTTATTCTTTTACGTAGGGACGGTCCGGTTTGGCCAATGTACCTGGCAGAGGGGCATTGCTGGCACATGATGGCATATATCACATTAGTAGACATGCAGGTGAATGAGCCCCTGATGGTGTGGCTGATGTGGTTGGGTCTCTGATGGTGTCACCAGAGTAGATATGGGGACAGAGTAGGCAACGAAATTTGCTACAGGGATTGGTTCCTGGGTTAGTGTTTCTGTGGTGTGGTGTATAGTTGCTGGTGAGTATTTGCTTCAGGTTGGGGGGCTGTCTGTAAGTGAGGACTGACCTGTCTCCCAAGGTCTGTGAGAGTGAGGGATCATTTTCCAGGATAGGTTGTAGATCGTTGATGTGCTGGAGAGGTTTTAGCTGGGGGCTGTACGTGATGGCCAGTGGTGTTCTGTTATTTTCCTTGTTGGGCCTGTCCTGTGGTAGGTGATTTCTGGGTACCTGTCTCACTCTGTCAATCTGTTTCCTCACTTCCCCAGGTGGGTACTGTAGTTTTAAGAATGCTCTGACGAAGTGGGTATTCACCCACGAAAGCTTATGCTCCAATACGTCAGTTAGTCTATAAGGTGCCACACTCCTTTGTCACTCCTACAAGAGACTTTTGTCTTTTCCCCTCCCTTTATTGTCGACAAAGAGCCAGTGTAGACACTGCTGATTGTTTTGTCGACAGAACTGGCTTCCCCCGGTATGCCACAATGCCTGCCCTGATTGTTCTGCTCAGTGTTTTGATCTCTGCTGCCCTGCAGGCATGCACCCCTCCTCTTTCAAAGCTCTGGGAAGTATCCGTGTGCTGCTCCGTTTGGGGAACAAACAAAGAGCAAATCATTGGAATGCTCCTGTTTTGCCCCATACTAGGAACACAGCAGCAGGCAGACTGCTGCTGCAGGGGGAATGGGGCAGACTGCTGGGCTGCTCTGCCATTCCTTAGCACGGAGAGCTCACAGAGCCACTCATGATGCTGCTCTCGGCGGTGGAGGGAGCTGTGGGAGAACTCGGCGAGAATCCTAAGATGCGCAGCGATCAGCTCTTCCTTCCCACAACACTGCGCTGTGGGATACCTACCCACAGTGCATTGCTCATCCTGTCGATGATGGTGTCCCCACTGTGGACATGATCTGTCGACAGACATTGGCGCCGACTCCGGGACTGGAGCACCCACCCCCCCGCTCCAGCTCACTTCCACCTCCTCCCCTGAGTGCGCTGCCTCGTCCTGCTTCTCCCCCCTCCCTCCCAGCACTTGCACCGCGAAACAGTTATTTCGCAAGGCAAGCCTGGGAGGGGCAATGCGGGCGCTTGGGGGAGGAGGCGGGGCCAGGGTGGGGATTTGGGGAGGGATCCAATTGGGGCAGGGAGGGGCGGGGACTTTGGGGCAGGGGTGGAGTCAAGGCGGGGGGGCGCGAGCTCCCACCGGAGAAAAAAAAAGTTGGCACCTGTGTCGCCAAAGGGAGCAAGTGTGAACGCCCTTTGGCAATTTTTGTTTTGTCAACTTTTGGGTGTCGACATAAGTTTTGTTAACAGAACGTGGTAGTGTAGCCAAGCCCTGGGGGCTTGTACACACTGGCATTTATGTCAACATAATTTGAATAAGCCACCCCTTGAGTGAGGTAAATTACACCGACCTCAGCACCTGTGTGGCCAGTGCTATGTCGGCGGGAGGCGTTACTGCCTTCTCGGGAGGTGGTTTTAATATGTCCAGGGGAGAGCTCTCGCCATCCGCACAGAACATCTTCACCAGATGCGCTAGTAGCGCTTCTAATGTAGACTGGCTGTTTCCCTCTCTGGAGCTGGAGGAGGTGCTGATTGCTGTTGGCTGGGCAGGGGTGCTGGGGTGGGTTCCTGCTTGCAGGGCTTCAGGCATGAGGCAGACGGGTGCCCCATCAGCTCTTGTTGAACCCTAGGATTGATGCCAGCTCTGCTGCCACCAGGCACACGAAACAGCTGGAAGCCCCAGCGGGAGGGAGGGATGGCCGAGATCACTGGGCTCCATGACCCAGCCAAAGGGCCTGGGGGATGCTGGGCCTGTGGAGAGGACAGTGTCATGGAGTAGAAAATATCCAGAGGACATTTCCCAAGATACATTTCCCATCTTGCTGAGGTCAGAAACCAGACTCCTGTAGCCTCCAATTAACACAGCCCTTTGTCCTTCCGGGGGCTATAAAATGAGTTCCAGGCCCTTTACTAGACCTTAAGGCAACAGACTGGGAGCCAGGGTCTCAGGTTTCCCCCCCAGCTATATTGGCAAACCCGCCTACTGCAGATGCAGCTGATAACCAAAAGAAGAGGCATCTGAAGAAGTGGTTTTTTACCCACGAAAGCTAGTGCCCAAATAAATCTGTTAGTCTTTAAGGTGCCTCCGGACTCGTTGTTGTTGTTTTTTAAAAAAAGAGTGTTTTTGCTTCCTCAGCAAAATAAGCTATAGCTCTAAAGCACATTTATGCTGATATAACTGCATCTAAGCTAACCACCTTTGTTGCTGGTATAACAAAGTCACTCTAGATTCCCAGCCCTAGCCGACATTTCTTTACCACAAAACTTTCTAGTGTAGCCCTGGTGTAGTCACGTGGGGTGTTTTTCTCAAAGTCTCAGCTCCTGGAATCCCGTGATCACAGGAGAATCTCCACTCTCCTCAAATTAAAAAGTAGTTTCTAGCCCAAGAGAAAAGCTTGGGAACATGGCCTAAAGCCCGGAGACCAGAAGTCAAAGTGAGAGAGAACCCCAAATTCATTGTGGCTGACAAATCACAAACTTTTTTTTTTAATTATTGTGATTCGGGGGGGGGCCTTACTCCTGATTTTTGAAGGTCTCGGGCTGGGGATACTGCAGACTTGCTGTAGAACCTGGCCCTGCCTGTAGCCTCCACAAACAGGAACCCCTGCTCCAGAAGGCTTGTGCTGCCATATGTTCTCACCACCACCTACTCCACTTTCTGCCTTGAGTCCCAGGGCAGGGCTGCTGCTCCCACCTCTGTGGAGGGGAACCCCTGGGGTTCTGACCAAAAGGAATTTTTCTCCCAAGTGTTTCTCAGGCTTGGAAGTTAAATGAGCTTAAACCAGAAATAAAGCATTTTAAGCAGCCTGAATAGACATCCCTTCCATTCTTAGTTAATGAGGCTTCCGAAGTATGTTGCTGTTGTCGCCTGCATTGTGGTAGCACCGGTTCAGGGACTGAAGCCCCATTGTGCTGGGCGCTGTACACAGAGCTGGTCCCCAAGAGCTTCCAATCGATCGTTCTTCTGTTGCCCAGAGAAACTAGACCTGGATTTCCTGTGTCAAAACAAGCAGGAGAGCGTCTGCCTGCGTGGAATCCCTTTCTGATTGTCTCTACACATCAGGAAGGGGCACAGACCCTCTGCCCCCGGTCAGGCTCCCTGGGAGGCTCTTTATCTCAATGGCCCAATGAGGCATGTTCATGTCTTTCATTCACTTCATTCCCGGAAGCCCCTGGGAAGGGAGTGGGACTGGCAGCCAACTAGCCAAGCAACGTTCCTCAGGGGCAGGGGGCTAGGACTGACCTCCCGGCACCTCGGCAGGGCACGGGGGCTCCCCGCTGTGTGCTGTACTCAGAATGCTGGGCTCCAGACACAGAACCTGAGGTGTGGAGCCTCATTCTCCATGGCCTGGCCCCTTGGGTCACCAGTAACTCTGTGCAAAGTGGGTGAGTGGGGTGGAGAGCAGAGACCAGGAGAACCAGGGAGAGCAGGGCGGGTGCAAGGATGTTTCGCGCCCTAGGTGAAACTTCCACCTTGCGCCCTCCTCCTCCCCGAGCCCTGTGGCAGCTCTCCGCCCCCCGCCCCGCCCTGAGGCGCCTCCCCCTCCCCCCCCCCCCGCAACAGCTCCCACGGCCCGGGGAGCCATCCGGCAGCTCCCCGCCCCAGCTCACCTCTGCTCCGCCTCCTCCCCAAGCATGCCGTCGCCGCTCCACTTCTCCCGCCTCCCAGGCTTGCGGCGCCAATCAGCTGTTTGGCGCCGCAAGCCTAGGAGGGAGAGAAGCAGAGCGGGGCGGCGTGCTCAGGGGAGGAGGCGGAGCAGAGGTGAGCTGGGGCGGGGAGCGGTTCCCCTGCATGCCGCCCCCCCCCACTTACTTGCTGCAGGCGGCCCTCCCCGCACCCCCCTGCCCCAGTTCCCTCCACCAAAATGCCGACGCCGACCAGGGCGGCCGAAGATCCGGCCGCCACGGTTGCTGCCAAAGGATCCGAAATGCCGCCCCCCAAATGCTAGCGCCCTAGGCGACCGCCTAGGTCGCCTAATGGGTTGCACCGGCCCTGAGGGAGAGTCCCCAGCATACCACACTAGGCTCCCTGCCAAGGGGGAGAGGGACACCACCACTGATGTCCCCTCTGTGGGGGCTGGGGGAGGGAAGGCTGATACTGGGGGGACCCACACACAGAGTGCAATGCTGGGGTGGACAGGGGCTGAGTGTTCCTGCCTCATGGAAGGAACCTAGCCTGCCAGAAGGCAGGAAGCAGTGGGCCAGGAAGGGGGAGATTCCAGTCTGCCCCCTACCGACATTAGGTGGGGAGGCCTGACGCTGCCTGCCCAGGTGGGTATGGGACTGTAGTGCAGGGATTATAGGGCTGTAGGGGGCTCATGTGGGGGTGAGCTAGAGCTCCAGATTGCTCTATCTGAATGCTCCACTGGGCTGGGCTTGGCTGTCACTCAGCAGAGCTTGGCCCTATTCCCCCCACACCGGGCTCTGCTCCTCCCTTCTGGCTCCACCGGTCAGGTGGGTGGAGGAGCTGGGGCAGGGGCAGGGGCAAATCAGTGGTGGTGACTCTGTGAAGTACCACGGGCTTGTGGCAGCAAAGTGAAAAGTCACCGCAGCTCTATGTCGTTAGGGTTGAAAGACACTTACCGTTTAAAAGCTGCTCCATCAAGCTGAGAGAGGGGGCTCCTGGTCTCCCCTTCCTTCCACTGCTTCTGGATTAGGGGAAGGAATCCAGGATGCCCAGGTTTCCTCCGGCTGCCTCCAGCTTTCACAGAGGATGCAAAAGTCAGCTTTAAACAGATACTATGTTGCCATTTGAATTACAGAGCAGTTGTTGCTCTAGAACGTTTGTCCTTCCCTTGCTCGTGTGCTCTGTTGTGCAGTCCAGTAGTTAATGTTGACATTTATCCCTGTTGGGCATCTGCATTATCATTCTACTGAGACGAATGAGGCAGTGTCCCCCCCCCCAGTGCTATTGTGTTAGGCTTTTCTGCAGATTCAGGCTGTATTGCTTACGCTTGGACTGCATTTTCAAGGCTTTCTTTGCAACCAAAAGTGCGAGAGGCTTACTGCTTTTTTTTTTTAATGCAAGTTGTGATTCTGGAGAACAAGCTGGCAGCCTAAAAGGGAGTACTGGGTGGCCCAATTTGAAGAGGAGGTGGAAGGTCCAGGACAGGAGGAGACTTCGCACAGGAGGGAGGAGGAGAGGTGCAGCAGTGAGGTCCATATGGGAATTCTTGGTGTAGTGAAAGTCCCTGAAAATGTGGGAGGGGATGAGGTCACCTGGGGCTACAATGCAGGAAGACAAGAGGAGAGGGCCAAAGAACAGAGCCTTGAGGGACACTGACAGAGTGTGTGTGTGTGGAGGGGGGATGTGCCAAAGCAACAGAGGGAGGAGGAGGAGGAGGAACAGGAGCAGACAGCCATAAAGTCCATAGAGAAGATTGAGCCGATGGAGCAGTATGAGGCCTGTGGACGTGGCCAGTGGGGTGTTGCCAATGACCTCAGCAAGAGTTGTCCCAGGGAATGGAACTCCCCCAGGTTCTCAGTATTTGGGGGTGATAATGAAGTACCCCAGGTGCTGTCTCACCAGAACCTATAGAGAGGGACTCTCCCTCCCTGCTCTGGGATTGAGGGGCCTAGCATCGATCCAGACCCTAGATAGGGTGTCCCCCTCCCTGCTCCATGGAGCTTGCACCAGACCATGCTGGGGAGTGTGTGCAAGGCATGCAAATTCCCCAGGGGAGCGGTTCTCAGCTCCTGGCCCGAGGAGGCATTTACAGCCCGTCCCTCTCTCCTCTTGCAGTGGTGACTGGAGCTACATCTGGGATTGGAAGAGCCTATGCCCAGGAGGTAAGAACCAGTGCTACTTTGGATCAGCTTTGGCACAAGGGTGAAGCTGACCCAGGAGTAGCTGTGGGGCAAACTGAGCAGATTTAGGGCTTCCCGGATTCTCCTGAGTTCCCACCTTAATTGTTTTCCAGCTCGCCAAGAGAGGCCTCAATGTGGTGCTGATCAGCCGCTCCCTGCAGAAACTGAAGCAGGTGGCAGCTGAGATAGGTGAGTAAGACAGGCTGGGCAGACTCCTGCATGTGAGTAGGGGGGTCTACGAACCCCTGTGTGGATGCCAGGGGAGTTGGGCACCTAGGTAGTTAGAGTGGGAATCTTATGTGGTGCCGCCTTGTGGCTGCATTGTTACCAAAGCACAGTATTAGAGCTTGGGGTGAGTGAAGGGGTCGGGAGGTGGGGTCTGGCTTGTGCTGTTAACCCAGACCCTGCTGCCTTCCCTCCTGCCACTCCCAGGGGCTCTATTACCACTAGACCAGGCCTTACCCCCTCCACCCCCAGCTCAATTTCTGCAAGCCCAGGCTCCTTCCCTTTCCCTCTCCCAGGGACTTGTTGCAGCTAGCCTAGATACACACACACACACCCCGTTTCCTCTCTGCCCAGGGGCTCTGTCACCCTGAGCTCAGAGCCCACCCCCTCCCCCGCCCTGCCTTCTCCTCCAGCCCCTCCCCATAGTTCTAATCTGGCTCTGACTTTGCTTTCCAGAAGAGCGGCACGGCCGAAGCACCGTAGTTATTGAAGCTGATTTCACCCAGGGGTCAGAGATCTATGAATCAATCCAAACCACCCTGCAGGGCCTGGAGATTGGCATTCTGGGTAAATGGGCTCTTGGGTTTTGTTCTGTTTGCCTTTGCAGCTGCCCTGGCCTGAAACATACCTTGGCCAGAAGCAGTGGCCTGTGGCTGGCGCTTTCCCAGGGAGGTGGCAGATGTCATGCTCTCCGTTCCCGTGTCTGTGCAGTTCCCAGTGGACTGCACCCGAGTCGGGCTCAGAAATAACCTGGCCAAACACTTGGTTTCAGTTGAGCTAATGGGTCTGATGTAAACCTAACAGATGAGCAAATGTCCTTGTAGCGTCTTCTGGGGCTGGAGGCTGCCTTGGACACATGTGCACCTAACAGTGTCTTCTATCTACACTCCAGGCAGGCACCCCTAACTAGTCTAGAGCCATGTGCTTGCTCCAGTAGGCTGTCTTCTTCGTCCACTCCCACTTGCATTTCCTTCAGTCTCCAGAATCTTCTGTCTCCCACACCACATGCACTAAAATCCAAATGGACGCCACTGGTGGCTGCTTCTCATCACGGCCTTTACTCTCTGGAGGTGTAATTCTCAGCTCGAGGAGCTATACCCATGCTGGCTCTGAGCTAGAGCGCTAAAGATAGTGTGTAGCTGTGGTAGTGTGAGCGGCGGGAGGGGCAAGCTACCCTAACACCTGTGGTTTTGTATGGATACGTAGTCGGGGCGGCTAGCTTCTACAACCATGGCTACACCCTATTTTTAGCATGGTAGCTCAATCAGAGCTAGTGCTGGTATGTCCCCCTGAGCTGGGAATTATACCCCCAGCTCCAAGTGCAAATGTACACTGTATAGCAAAGATCCCAAACATCCCTCCATTTTTGGGAATAGTTGGATCCAGATCCAAACCTCCCTGCTTGGGCCTGTCTGAACCTGGTTCTTTGGGTCCTAGTGACAGACTTGCATTGTTTCTAAAGTGCCAAGTGTTTCTACTACATGATGCTCATAATTCAGAACAGCTGGGCCTGATGCATTGTTCTTTTAACAGTGAACAACGTTGGCATGTTCTATGCAACGGGGCCAGTGAATTTCCTGGATGTCCCCAACATTGAGAAGGTTTGTCTTGTTCAAAAATTCTTGCCACGCTGGTTTCCTGTCTTGCTGATGATCTGTCTCCCTGGGAACCAGGGAGTGAAGCTAGGTCTCTGTTAAGCGGTACCGATGTTTTTTTAATGCACTCTGAGCACTGCTCATCTAGCGAGGATGTAGAAGTGGGTTGTTCGCAAACATGCTAAAAGTCTAGTACAGCCAAGGGAATGTCGACTTTGACACATGTTAAGCGAGTTGAGTTAAAAGACCGGCCTACGGAATTGGGGGAGCTGTCACCCACGCCCTGACACCTCCCTCTTCCCACTTGCCTGGCTCAGGTGGATCTCAGTGCAGGGTGGATCTCAGAGAGTGCCCAGGGAATGGGCAGAGTTATTGTGACAGGGCTTTTCCTATATGAAGAATTAGGTTATAGGGAAACATAGGGCATGCTGGTCAGCCTCTATTTCACATCATCTTTGGAGCCCAATGTAACAAAGTCTCAAAGGCAATACTGAATTTCACCACAGAGTCCCCCTCGTGGCTTTCATATTATTTGACAATAAAATCTCTTTATCCCTTCACCTCTGTATCAAGGCGAGTCCCTTTGGACCCTTACCATGGCTCACACAGTCCGTGCTGGTCCCACTCCATGCCCTTAGCCACTGTCCTTTTGCCACTCTGTACAGAGAGACCTACCTCAGGTCTACCTCGGTTCTTGGCCTCACACTGGAAGTGCATAGAGCACTGCTTATATAGTCCCCACAAGCAATCACCTCATCTGTCTCTCCAGAGCTTAAATTCTCAGAGATTATTTCCCGGAGTTCCCCAGGCCCCCCACCCGCCTTTGGGGCTCTGGGCTTCAGCGACAGGATGGGGGGCTCGGGACTTGGGGGGCTCGGGGCTTCGTGGGGCCGCACCAGGGCTTCTGTGGGTTTAAAAAATATTTACCAGAGCTTCCCTCCAGATGGCCCCGGCTGAATTTAAGCCCTATGTCTCTCTTACGGTTTTGTACTGCTGTCCATCACCATAGTATGGAGTGTCTTCCACTTAAAAGCAATAGCAAAGTCCCTAGTGGATTTCATGGAGTCTCTGGCACTTCTCCAGAACTGCCAATCTGAAGAGACCAATGGTCACGAGATAGGGCATGCAAATCATGAGAATTTAAAGACATCACCAAACCATAGTTTTGTAGTCTGTGCTTTGTCTTCATAACTTCCTCTGCTATTCTGCCATTGTGTGTGTGAGAATTTCACTTGACTTGACTGCCCACAGAAGTGTATCCCTCTCCTTGGCTCCTAAGATGGAGCTCCAACTCATGCTCTCCTCACCTCTGAGATAGGCGAACTGCCAGCTGTTTCTTATTACATCTCAACTCCCCCGCACCCTTGGCTCACTGACCTGGGGTTGTCCCCTTCCCTGGACCCGGCAGCACCACCTCCCCAACTGCCCTCTCCGCTGCCTCGTTGCCACCCGAGGGCTTCTCCCAAGTAGAAGTGTCCTGGAGATGGCTCCCAAGTAGAGGAGAAGTCTCAAAGCAGTGGGAGGCAGGGCCCTGCACTGCCCCAGGACCCTCTCTCTGCTCTAGGGCCATATGTGAAGGCAGGGCTACGTGGCAAGGCAGGTCGGTGGGCTCACCACTAAGGCTGTCGCCCACAGCTCTGCTCAGCCCTGAAAACTCTATGGGACTGGAGGACCTTCTTGGATCATCACGACAGCTCCTCCTGCAGACACAAAATCCTGTGACTTGCAATCGGTTCGTGAGAATAGGTAACACTGGCCTTCCCCTGGCTGCTTGGCGGGGAATCCTTTCCCTACCGTGACACTGGCATTTGATTCCCTCCATCTCCCATCACTGTCCTCTGTACCCCCTTCAGCCTTTCACCTGCCTCCACATCCCCCTGCGCCCCAACCCCTAAATCTGCCTCCTGCTCCCGCTCCTTCTCCCCATCCCTAGACAGTGCCCTGTCTAGCTCCCTGGACCATAGAGTGGCAGCAATTTTGTCTGTGGGCCGGGCTTCAATCTCATTGAAAACAGTGGGAGATGGCTTTTGAAAATGCCACTAGGTGCCTATCTGCGTCTTCAGGCACCAAAATACCTTTAAGAATCTGGCCCTAACTGCCTAAGTAACTGTTGGATCTGATCACCCTTCCCCTTTTCCCTGCGAAGCTATGTTAAACCTACTGCTGTCTCTTTCTCTCTTTAGACGGTGAGCTCGGTGGGATGGGGGCTGTCTCGATGTGTCAGTACAGTGGCTACAGGGCCGGTGCAAGGAAGTTTCACGCCCTAGGCAAAACTTCCACCTTGTGCCCTTCCCCCCCCAGCCCTGCGGCAGCTCCCCGCCCCCCCCCTCCACCCTGAGGCGCCCCCCCCCCGTGTCAGCTCCTCCCCCCACCCTGAGGCACCCCCCGTGGCAGCTCCCCACCCCCTGCCTGGGGAGCTGTGTGGCAGCTCCCCACCCCAGCTCACCTCTGCTATGCCCCCTCCCCGAGCACGCCGTTGCTGCTCCACTTCTCCCACCTCCCAGGCTTGCGGCGCCAATCAGCTGTTTGGTGCCGCAAGCCTGGGAGGGGAGGAGAATTAGAGCGGGGGTGGCATGCTGGGGAGGAGGCGGAGCAGAGGTGAGCTGGGGTGGGGAGCTGCCTCACGGCTCCCTGGGCCGAGGGGGTAGGGAGCTGCCGCGGGGGGAAATTGGGGGCACCGCTTTTTGGCGCCCCCAAATCTTGGCGCCCTAGGCAACCGCCTAGTTCGCCTTAATGGTAGCACCGGCCCTGAGTGGCTGGGGCTACCCACCACAATAACCACGAGCCTGTATAGTGACAGAGATGAAAGTGCTAACCTGCCCATGGGGGGGGGGCAATCTCAGTGCTGTCCATGACAATGGGGAAGGAGAGGTCATTGTGTCTTTTCCTTTCACTCCCTCTCCCTTCAGACTCTATCAGATATTGTGAATTGCAACATGCTCTCAGTGGCAAAGGTAAGTGAAATAGATCTGGCGTCCCTAGGCAGCTTCGGTGGCTTTCTCTTGTTTCTTTTACATGGGGCATGACATGTGGAACCGATAAACTCCTGGGAAACCGCAGGGTGTTATCCGTACAAAATTCTCTGTTACTCACACACTCTCGGGGCACCCACCTTTGCCCAGTTCCTAGGGCTCGGGCATAACCCTTTTACCAGTGAAAGAGCGTAACACAATAATATCCTTATCCTCTAGTAACAATCACCAGAAACAGACTGCACACATTACACATACAGGGCTCACCACTCCCAATAAGACAGATGAACTTTTCTTGATGGCCAGTAGGATCAGGTCCATCTGGGGGACTCCAGTTTCTGCGCGGTGTCATTGGCAGAGTGTTGAGATCTGGCAGCTCTGATCTTTGGGGCTGTGTCCTGGAGCTGATTCTCAAAAAACTTTCTTTTGGACCCCAGTTTATATAGTGAAATTTGAGTCCTTTTTAGCTATACCTTAACCAATCATTATACTAAAAGTTTACTAACCGATCCTAACATAGTGTAACAAAATTCTCTAACCAATCCTACCCCACCACCTTAATTCATTTACACCTAGCAAAATTAATTATGCAACAGACAGAAACAATCCAAGAACCAGACAGAGATCATACAGATAAACAATAGGGAAGTGGGGACCTGTAGTGACAAAAGTAGTGACAAAACAATAAAGAAATGAGGATTTCTCAACCACAACTATTGATAAGTGATTTCTTGCCAGACAGATGCTATCAAACTAAGTTTTCTTTAACCATCTTAGGATCTGTTTCTTTACCTGGTGATAGTGGGGGCTATTAGGACGGGGTTTCCTTCTTAACAGCCTGATATGACATTGTTGTAATGTAATTTAGATGGAATGTGAGGATGTGACTTCCTGCTTCTCAGTTAATGGCTGCTGTTCGGCTGCTCTTTCAATCTGGCTGCAGACGAAGGCCTTAGGCTTTAGGCCTTACAATATGGCTGCAGACAAAGGCCTCATCCTTACAAGGGGGAAGAGAGCAGTTCCAGTTTTGGGTAGTGAAGGGCTGGTGGGCGAAAGGAAAGAGGAGTGTGAGGATGGGCAGTGTGGGCGCTAATAGGAGAGGGACAGGGACATAGGGACAGCACCTATTACTGAGGGAAAGAGGGTGCCCCGGGGGATGATTTGGGAGCATGAGGCTGGTCATGTCGGGTTGTGTGGCTGGTGGGGGGAGGGCAGGGGTAAGGACTGTCCCTGCCTTTGGGGGCTCTGGCCGATGGGGGGAGCACAGGCTTTGCCACTGGGGGCAGGGCAGGCGGGATGAGGGTTGTCGCATGTGGCTGGTGAAGGGAGGATAATCTGGGGGGTGGGAGGCAGATTCTGCCATTGGGGGGCATGGCTGCTAAGGGAGGGGAGGAGCTGATGATGGCCCCTGTCATGGACAGGGCATTGCTGGCAGGCTGTGTGGCAGGTCTTCTCTCATGTCTCACCGGCGCCTCTCATTGCAGATGACCAGGATTGTCCTGCCCCAGATGCTCACCAGGTACAAGCTGCAGAAAATGACTGTGCCTCAGCGGCTGGGGAGCCCCGTGCACCGGGCCTGCCTGACAGTGGCCGCAGCACTGTGCCGCCTGTGTGCCTCTGGGTGGCATCCGCCTTTAGCTGCACCTGTCCCGTACTGATCAGGAGCCTTCCTGGGCAATGAACTCTCCCTCTCCCCTGCTCCAAGCGACGGGTTCTCCCCTCCCGCCCCCCGGGTGGTGGGCTGGGCATGGGCAAGGAGCACACCTCTCTCCTTTTTCCTGGGTGCTCTCTGGGGCCATCCTCACACAGAGTTCTCTCTCTTCATGGCAGGAAGAAGGGGGTCATCATTAACTTGTCCTCTGTAGCGGGCCGCCACCCCCACCCACTGGTCACGGTGTACAGTGCTACCAAGGTAAGGAAAGTTACAACCTGTGCCCCCTGTCCCTAGCATCCTTTCCTCTCCCATAGAATCATAGAAGATTAGGGTTGGAAGAGACCTCAGGAGATCATCTAGTCCAACCCCCTGCTCGAAGCAGGACCAACACCAACTAAATCATCCCAGCCAGGGCTTTGTCAAGACGGACCTTAAAAACCTCTGAGGATGGAGATTCCACCACCTCCCTAGGTAACCCATTCCAGTGCTTCACCACCCTCCTAGTGAAATAGTGTTTCCTAATATCCAACCTACACCTCCCCCCTGCAACTTGAGACCATTGCTCCTTATTCTGCCACCATTGAGAACAGCCGAGCTCCATCCTCTTTGGAACCCCCCTTCAGGTAGTTGAAGGCTGCTATCAAATCCTCCCTCACTCTTCTCTTCTGCAGACTAAATAAGCCCAGTTCCCTCAGCCTCTCCTCATAAGTCATGTGCCCCAGCCCCCTAATCATTTTCATTGCCCTTCACTGCAATCCATCACATCATCCAGATCATTAATGAAGATGTTGAACAAAACCGGCCCCAGGACCGACCTCTGGGGCACGCCACTTGATACCAGCTGCCACTAGAAATTGAGCCTTTGATTGCTACCTGTTGAGCTGACAAGCTAGCCAGCTTTCTATCCACCTTATAGTCCATTCATCCAATCCATAGTTCTTTAACTTGCTGGCAAGAATACTGTTGGAGACCATATCAAAAGCTTTGCTAAAGTCAAGGTATATCACGACCACCGCTTTCCCCATATCCACAGAGCCGGTTATCTCATCATAGAAGGCAATCAGGTTGTTCAGGCATGACTTGCCTTTGGTGAATCCATGTTGACTGTTCCTGATCACCTTCCTCTCCTCCAAGTGCTTCAAAGTGGATTCCTTGAGGACATGCTCCATGATTTTTCTGGGGACTGAGGTGAGGTTGACCAGTCTGTAGTTCCCTGCATTCCCCTTCTTCCCTTTTTTAAAGATGGGCACTATATTTGCCTTTTTCCAATCGTCCGGGACCTCCCCCGATCGCCATAAGTTTTCAAAGATAATGGCCAACGGCTCTGCAATCACATCAGCCACTCCCTCAGCACCTTCGGATGCATTAGATCCGGACCCATGGACTTGTGCATGTCCAGCTTTTCTACATAGTCCTTAACCTGTTCTTTCACCACAGAGGGCTGCTCACCTCCTCCCCATACTGTGCTGCCCAGTGCAGCAGTCTGGGAGCTGACCTTGTCTGTGAAGACTGAGGCAAAAAAAGCATTGAGTACTTCAGCTTTTTCAACTTCATCTGTCACTAGGTTGCCTCCCCCATTCAGTAACGGTCCCACACTTTCCCTGACCTTCTTCTTGTTGCTAACATACCTGTAGAAACCCTTCTTGTTACCCTTCACATCCCTTGCTAGCTGCAACTCCAATTGTGCCTTGGCCTTCCTGATTACACCCCTGCATGCTCCAGCGATATTTTTATACTCCTCCCTAGTCATCTGTCCAAGTTTCCACTTCTTGTAAGCTTCCTTTTTGAGTTTAAGCTCACCGAAGATTTCACTGTTTAGCCAAGCTGGTCGCCTGCTATATTTGCTATTCTTTCTGCACATTGGGATGGTTTGTTCCTGCGCCCTCAATAAGGCTTCTTTAAAATACAGCCAGCTCTCCTGGACTCCTTTCCCCCTCATAGTAGCCTCCCAGGGGATCCTGCCCATCAGTTCCCTGAGTGAGTCAAAGTCTGCTTTTCTGAAGTCCAGGATCCGTATTCTGCTGCTCTCCTCTCTTCCATCTGTCAAGATCCTGAACTCGACCATCTCATGATCACTGCTGCCCAGGTTGCCACCCACTTCTACTTCCCCTGCCAATTCTTCCCTGTTTGTGAGCAGCAGGTCAAGAGGAGCATGGCCCCTAGTTGGTTCCTCCAGCATTTTCACCAGGAAGTGGTCCCCAAGATGCTCCATAAATCATCCTGCCCTGCACTGAGATCCCAAGAGTAACAGCAAGCCCTCCGTGGGAAAGTACTTTTCCTGTCCTCTCTCCAGGGTTCTCGGCCTTCAGCCAGACAGGCTGCTGGATCCTCTCATAAGAATGGCCATACTCAGTCAGACCAATGGTCAAGCTAGCCCCGTATCGTGTCTTCCAACAGTGGCCAATGCCAGGTGCTTGAGAGGGAATATTAGGTGGACTATAAGGTGGATAGAAAGCTGGCTAGATTGTTGGGCTCAATGGGTAGTGATCAGTGATGTCTAGTTGGCAGAATAGAGTGCCCCAGGGGTCAAACGGAGTGCCCCAGGGGTTGGTCCTGGGGCCGGTTTTGTTCAACATCTTTATCAATGATCTGGATGATGGGACTAATTGCACCCTAAGCAAGTTCGCAGATGACACTAAGTTGGGGGGAGGGGTAGCTATGCTGGAGGGTAGGGATAGGCTCCAGAGTGACCTAGACAAATTGGAGGATTGGGCCAAAAGAAATCTGATGAGGTTCAACAAGGACAAGTGCAGAGTCCTGCACTTAGGACAGAAGAATCCCATGCACTGCTACAGGCTGGGGACCGACTGGCTAAGCAGCAGTTCTGCAGAAAAGGACCTGGGGATTACAGTGGATGAGAAGCTGGTTATGAGTCAGCAGTGTGCCCTTGTTGCCAAGAAGGCCAACGGCATATTGGGCTGTATTAATAGGAGCATTGCCAGCCCTAGTACTGACTGACACTGCCAGGGACCAAGAGTTATGTAATCCTCCTGTGTATGTCCTCCTGGCACCATTGTTTTTCTTACACCAGGACTCTGATGTCAGAGAATCTCTTCTGTGGTCCTCGCCAGTACCGTGCTCACCATCTTGGCCCCAGCAACTATCAGTGTCAACCTGGTTGTTTGGCTACTAGAGCTGTCAAGTCATTAAAAATATTAATTGTGAGATTAAAAAAAAACCCGTGATTAATCGCACTGTCAAACAATAATAGAATACCATTTATTGCAATAGTTTTGGATGTTTTCTACATTTTCAAATGTATTGATTTCAATTACAACATAGAATACAAAGTGTACGGTGCTCACTTTATATTTATTTTTGATCACAAGTATTTGCACTGTAAAAAAACAAAAGAAATGGTATTTTTTGAGTTCACCTAATACAAGTACTGTAGTGCAATCGCTTTATCATGAGAGTTGAACTTACGAATGTAGAATTATGTACAAAAACATAACTGCACCCAAAAATAAAAATGTAAAATTGTAAAGCCTGCAAGTCCACTCAGTCCTACTCCTTGTTCAGCCAATCGCTTAGACAAACAAGTGTGTTCTTCTCCTTCCTTGAAGCACCTGAAAATCCTGTCTCGGTACAGGGGGTGGGGGTGGAAAACACCCTCCCTTGGGATAGGTCTACACTAGGGGCGGGGGGGGGGGTCGACCTAAGATACGCAACTTCAGCTACGCGAATAGTGTAGCTGAAGTCGGCGTATCTTAGGTTGATTTACCTGGCCATGAGGACGGCAGCGAGTTGACCGCTGCCGCTCCCCCGTCAACTCTGCTTCCGCCTCTCGCCGCGGTGGAGTTCCAGAGTCGACAGCAGAGCGATCGGGGATCGATTTTATCGCGTCTACACTAGACGCGATAAATCGATCCTCGATAGAGCCGGCGGGTAGTGTAGACGTACCCCTTGGTCTCCATTAGCTGCAAAGCAGCTCTCCTGTTACAGCCTTGTGCTTGCCTCACTGGATGGGGAAGGCCTTGTAAGGGCACCCAGTGCTGTCTCACACCAGCTCCTCATGAGAGCCAGAGCAACGGGCCTTGTCCCAGCCACCCGTCCTTTCAGGATCTGCTCTTGAGGTTTCTTAGCTCCCTTGTCAGCGTTCAGTGTGACATGTCCCCATTCCCCCCCGCCCCCCGCACGCTACCCTTTCCACTCTCCTGCTCCATTGCAGTCCTGTGGCTTCATTTCCCTTTTCTCTCCATTACAGAGATTTGTAGATTTCTTCTCGAGAGGCTTGGAGGCCGAGTACCACTCCCAGGGCATCCTAGTGCAGGTAGAGAGCAATCCCTGCTCTGTGGACGCAAGGCCGAGGAGCACTCTGGAGTTTGGGGCCAGCAGTTGCGGGAGGTGTCTGGGGATGCAGCTCTCGGCGCTTGCTATGCTCCACTGCTCCATCTGCAGGCAGCACTTTCCACTGCCAGCTGCCGGCATTGAGCAGCTCCCTGTGCGGGGAGGGGAAGGGATTCTCCATGACTGTCTGTGGGGGAGAAGGAAAGGGGAGGGGAAGGGGGATTCCCTGTATGGGAGTTGCTGGGTGCGGGGCACTTATGAAAATCTGGCCATTGGTGCTCTGCCCTGCTCTCTTATCACCTGTTCTCTCCCCTCCTCAGGTCAGAGGGGATTTGCTGTGCTGTGTCAGAAGCCCACGCTCTATTCCTGATCCCTTTTCTCCCTCCATGGGCCGTGAGTTAGCATGCTCACCCATGGGGAAAATAGCCATCTTGCATGGCTCTAAAGTGACCCCTCCAACCAGGAGTGACTGAGATGAGCGGTGACTAGCATCGTCCCTTCGTGGCTGCAATAGTCAGGCCGAGGTGGGAAACTCTCGTGACTTCATAGTGAAGGTGATTGGGCCTTCGCTGCCAGCCTTGTGAAGGATCAACTCTGATGTCCAGCTGGCAGGCAGACTGAGCCTAGAGATTGTGCCAGAATGCAATAGAACAGGCACTAACTCTCTCCCCTCTGCCCCCTCTAGAGTGTCCTGCCTTTCATTGTTTCCACAAACATGACCAACAACATCACACCTAACCGCTTTGTGAAGACAGCAGAAAACTTCGCTCGTGAGGCCTTGAACACCGTGGGCATCAGTAGCAGGACATCTGGCTGCCTTTCCCACTCCGTGCAGGTCAGTCTGGCAGATGGGGGCATTGGAGAACGAGGGGGAGTGTCTAGTCTGGCTGCCTCTCCCACTCTGTGCAGGTCAGTTTAGCAGCTGGGGCATGGAGGGGGGGCATCTCAAGGAGTGAAGCTTCTGACAGCAGCCACTACATGTTAAAAATGAATGAATAAGCCAAATAAAATTCAGCTGTAAAAGCTAGAAGGGAATAGTGAGAATCAGGGCCAGCTCCAGGGTTTTTGCCGCCCCAAGCGGCGGGAAAAAAAAAAAAAAAAAAAGCTGCGATCGGCAGCAATTCGGCGGTAGCTCCACTGCGCCACTTTCTTCTTCGGCAGCAGGTCCTTCCCTCCGAGAGGGACCAAGGGACCTGCCGCCGAAGAGCCCG
This sequence comes from Emys orbicularis, assembly GCF_028017835.1. Classification (NCBI taxonomy): domain Eukaryota; kingdom Metazoa; phylum Chordata; order Testudines; family Emydidae; genus Emys; species Emys orbicularis. The sequence continues at coordinate 6,515,273 of NC_088703.1, read as the reverse complement.
ACGTGCCGCCCCTTCCCCTTGGCCGCCCCAAGCACCTGCTTGCTGAGCTGGTGCCTGGAGCTGGCCCTGTGAGATTGAGGATTCCTCTTCCAGGCTCTGTGCTGAGGAACTGAGGCCCAATTTAATATCCTACTCCTACCAAAGACCACTAAATCTTCAGGGAAAGCTGCCCTGGAAAAATGAAGCATCTGCCAAAACAGTAGCATGCTATGGACTTTTGCAGTTCACAAAACTATCCCTCTTGCATGCATATTATCTGCCCACATCGCTGAGCTTTAAGATGCTCAGCAAATCTATGAGTTAACTAGAAATAGTCATGTTCTGATTGCAAATATTAATACAATATTTTCTGATACTGGAAAGGAGACTAAAAGGCATTCACGCGAGCGTCTACAATTTCTATGGGATGTCAACTCTTAATTTAATACTTCACACCCAGAGAACAGTAAAAATAAGTAATGAAGCAACACAGCGAGCAAACAAAACCACAAACAAACAAGTGACAACACTGAAAATAGGAAGGGAAGTAAAACAGCAAGTGGTTGGTTCTGGGGATTTTAGGAGTGTTTAGGAGGACCCACGCCCTGCCAGTGCAACAGAGCCCTGTAGAAACAGGCAAAGTTCTCCTGGTTTCACACTGTGTGTGTCACCCACTCAAAAACGGAGCGTAGGCTCATTCCGTTTTTACAAGCCCCTTAAGTAAACGAAGCACATTAACACAGGACTTCGGAGGTTACAGACAGATCCCAGCTTCAAAGAGGTAGCAAATAATATCTTCATCCTACAAAGCACCTAAGATCAAACCCCTAGTGCTTGCTACTTATGAGTCAATGGGAGTACTCTGAAGAGCCAGAACTATAGCCCATAGCAAAGATCTGGCCTTAATGGTTTCCAATACCTCTCCCCAAACAAATTTTAAAACTTCATGGAAATCACTCGTCTGGAATCCAAGTGATTTCCATTAAGTTTTAGAATTTGTCTGGGGACAGGCATCTCTCCTGGCCACTGCAGCCCCGGAGCTGGGGCTGGGACATGACAGGTTAGAAAATACAAGAGTGATACTTCAAATCAAACTTTAAAGCTGTAATACATGTTCCCAGACAAAGCTAAATCCAAACATTGTAAGCAGCTGGTGGAGGTAGCATTCATTTTAGGAACTAGATTAATTAATCTATGTACCAGTTAAGCAATTCTGAAAAGCCATCCAATGCAAAAACTAGGCATAAATGATACATTGTGTCTCTCCCTGGCTGCCGCACGCAGCCCAGCTCGGGCTGGGATGCCCTAAACTTAGTCCCCACCCCTACCTGACCCCACTGACCCCCACCTCCTATTTCCCCCCACCTACCTCCTAATTTCCTCCATCACCTCACCTTCTTCCACGTCCTCTCCAGGGTCCAGGAGGCACCTACTGGAGCCATGTGGATAAGTCCCAGAGAGATGCAGCCGTTTTGCCACTCAGGGCAGAAAACGTTGGTTCATACATTCCTTAGCAAAAAAAAAAAAAAAAAAAAAGTAGAGTGACACAGCGGTCTGGTGCCGCTGGGAGCTGGTGCCCAGAGTAACTGCCCTGCTTGCCCACTCCTAGAACTGGTCCTGGGCCCAGCTCCCTGAACCCTGTAATGTTGCCAATCCCAGGAGTTCAGAAATCAGGAGTCAGGACCCAAAAATCCACAAGACTGGCTTAAAATTCTGATACTTAGAGAGAAAAAAAAACCTTTTGTTTCCTTTTGTCTTCTAGTTTGAGTCTTTAGGTCACACTTTGAACCATCAGGGGGTAGCTGTGTTAGTCTGTAGCCACAAAAACAACAAGGAGTCCGGTGGCACCTTAAAGACTAACAGATTTATTTGGGCATAAGCTTTCGTGGGTAAAAACCCCAGTTCTTCAGATGCATGGAGTGAAAATTACAGATGCAGGCATAAATATACTGACACATGGAGAGAAGGGAGTTACCTTACAAGTGGAGAACCAGCGTTGACAGGGCCAATTCGATCAAGTGGACTACATCCACCCTGATAGAATTGGCCCTGTCAATACTGGTTCTCCACTTGTGAGGTAACTCCCTTTTCTTCATGTGTCATTATATAATGCCTGCATCTGTAATTTTCACTCCATGCATCTGAAGAAGTGGGTTTTTTACCCACGAAAGCTTATGCCCAAATAAATCTGTTAGTCTTTAAGGTGCCACCGGACACTTTGAACCATGTTTTCTGGCTTCTATCCGCAGCCAGAAACTCATTTGTTTTGTTTTGTTTGAGATGAAAGCTGAGGTTCTTGCTTTCCTCCAGCCACGGGGCAGCGTGGCCTTAAGAAAATCACCAAATATTGCAAGATTAATGATAAATCACAAGAGTTGTCAACGCTGGCCCGGGCCTACACTGAGGAGCTGGGCCCTGCACCCCTGTGGAAGATGAGGGGGCCCTGTGCTGAGGACCCAGTGCCCCACCCTCTGGGGTTCATGTCTCTGTGCTGAAGAACTAGGCCCCTGGCTGCTTGTGAGGATCATTCGCTGCAGTCATGTCACTGTCCCTGTTATTTGCAGCACAGCTGCTGGGAAGTTGCTGTGAAATCAGTCTCGCTGATGTCACGTTTGGGGAACAGGAGGAAAATGTCCAGGCCCCAGTTAGAGAAATGTGGTTTTCACGGTGACCAGGGGCGGCTCCAGGCACCAGCACACCAAGCGTGTGCCTGAGGCGGCAAGCCGCAGGGGGCGGCCTGCCGGTCGCTGTGGGAGCGGCAGTCAGGGAGCCTTCGGCGGCGTGCCTGCGGGAGGTCCGCCGGTCCTGTGGCTTTGGCGGCAATTCAGCGGTGGGTACGCTGAAGCCGCGGGACCGGTGGACCTCCCCCAGGCATGCCGCCGAATCCGCATTACCAGCGGACTTCCTGCAGGCGTGCCACCGAAAGCCGCCTGACTGCCGTGCTTGGAGCAGCAAAATACATAGAGACGCCCCTGACGGTGACCAGTACAGCTGCCTGAGCAGCCTGGGGAGTGGGGCTGCGTTCTGAGCAGGATTCTCACACAATGTCCAAGGCTCCTTGCAGGATACTGAGTGACAACACACAGCCCACTAGACAGCACAACAGCAGCTGCGACGCGCGTCACCACCAGCTTACAGGTCCTCTTCAGCCTTTCCGTTTCTCCCCTACATTTGTCCACAACACCGCTTGATGAGACGCCTCAGTGCAAGAGGGTACCTCTGTCCATGCCCTGTTTGACCAAGACCATGCGTGGAGTTGAGACTCTAGATTCACCTTTTACCTGATTAATCATGTCTCTTCACAGGTGGTAGCAATTTCAATGACTTGTCCCTTCTTTGTTCATTTTCAGAGCTTCGTTTATGAGCTGCTGTGTCCTGAGTGGTTATATCTCTCCTCCCTTGGGATTAAATGCACTCGGGCCATGTGGAGGAAGTTGGAGACCCAGATGCCCTCACTGAAACATGAGCAGGCAAGAACTCAAAGGCCCAAATGATGCAGCACTAACCATTGGAAGAAATTACCAAGGGAAGTGGTGGAGTCTCCGTCTCTTGAAGTCTTTGAGTCTACTCTGGATGTTTTTCTGGGAGATGCTTTAGCCAAACGCAAGTTATTAGGCTCAATACAGGGGTAAAAGAGTGATATGGCAGAGTCAGTGATATGGCAGAGTCAGGCTACATGATCTAATGGTCCTTTCTGGCCTTAAAAATCTATGAATCTATCAATCTAAAGCATGACTTGAAGGGGGCACAGGAAGCCAAGAGGATGTAGGGTGTTCAGAACAGGCCTAAAATGTCAGCCTGAGAACCAGATCCTACAGACCTTATTCTGGCCCGGAACCAACTGGCTTCAGTGGGAAATTTTGTCCTATAAGCTCTTCAGGATTTGGCCCCGAGTCTTGTTATATCTCCCGTTGCATGAAATAAACAAATGCCTTTCCCTGCTGTCATGTCCAGTTTGTACCATTCCCCCACCCCCCCTCACCTCCGTGCCTGCCAACCATCCCTGCCAGACAGGCAGAGGACTGCAGCTCTCTGAGATAGGCGCTAGAGGAGACATAAATAAGAAGTCCCTGTTGTTCCTCTATCAAGAACCACCCAAAGTGCTTTAAAGTGAGTACATGGGACTCACGCCATCTACCACCAGCTCCTTAGAAAGGCTGTGAGGGGTAACTTATTGGGCAGAATACAGTTCCCCAGCCTGGAATGAAAGCAATGCTACTCTCAGGAAAACAGATGGGATCACTGGTGACCAGGTGAGCTCATGATTTCTGCTTCACATCTCACCTGAGACATGACTGTGGAGCAGCACTGCATTCCCTCGTATGACATGGCGATTCGGCTGCAGTGCTGACTACAGGCTTGGGTATCTGGGAAGGATTTTCAACATACTTACTTGTGTTACTATTATTGGCCAGGCAGGGGATGGGGCAGTGACCTCCCAGAGTAAGTCTACACTGCAGCTGGGACCAAGCCTCCCAAGTCAAATAGACAGACGCGCCCTAGCAAGACTCGAGTTACCACGCTCAAAATCGCACTGTGTGGACATTGGGGTTCTGGCGGAGACGCAGGCTAGGGCCTACCGCTGGGCTTGAGCTCGGGGGGCTAGTCTGAGCTGCAGCATCCACACTCAAGCCCTGCTAGCATGAGTCTGTCTACCTAGGCTGGGAGGCCCATTCCCAGTTGCAATGTAGACATACCCTCAGAGACCTGTGTCAGGGGAGAACACTTGCTTTGAATACAGGGGTGAGACATATTAGTCTGCCCTCGGCAGCTAGCTGTATTGGCCTCAGCCTTCTCCTGCATCCAAAAGAAAGGCTAGAAAAGGACCACCCAGTTCGCAAAGAGTAACAGGGAAGGTTTCTACCTGGTGTGAAAGTAGAATGAATTATATTGTAAAAATAGAATGGATTAAAGAAATGCTGTATGTACCTTTAAGCAGAAATAAGGAATGTTGAAATACAGGTGTCAGGAAAAGGAACATTAAGGCATAAACAATGAGTCCACTTAAGCTAATGGTGGAACATTAACCGGAGATCTGTAAAAGTTAGTAAGGAAATTGAATATGTATGTCTAGCCTCAGGTAAACTTGTCAGTTCTGCTTTCTTTGTCCTCTTGTTAAGTTCGCGCCCTTTTTATCTGTATAAAATAAGGTAGTGTGGGTCTTGCATGGTGCTCACATTATCTGGGTGTATTAGCAGAGCGCTGTGCTAATAAACAGAGTGGTCTAACAAATTGGGAGTCCTGAATCTAACTTTGACACTGGTCATTGCCTTGAGATAGACACAGAGTCATCAGCACATCTCTCTGCTCAGTCTGTGGTGTGAGAGAGAAATTGTTGGCAGCGTCTTGTGTCAGAGAGGAGATGTTATTGTTCCCAAGACACCTGAGATACCAGTAACAGATTTTTGACTCTAATAAAAAAAGAAAAAGAAATTCCTGCTGCAGCTGATGGAAGGGGGCATATGTATGTAGGTCACACTCCTCTCTGTCCAACAGTGCCAGCTATCCAATGAGATAACCTGGTCAGCTCCTCTCACGCCAGCGATGGATCTCTTCCACCCTGTCCCATAGTGTCAGAGACTCAATTGATTACAAGATGCCCTGATTTCTAAGGCTTGTAGAGTGACTTGTGCATGTTATCTTCACAGCCTCCCTGTTCCTCCCCAGCTATGGGGTTTATGTCCTCATCTATAAGATCTAGTTCCTTTGTGTCTGTTTCCCCATCTATCTTCACCTGCTCTAACTGGGCATGCGTCTCACCTGCTTTCTTCTTCAGAGAGAAGCATTTCCCCCTTCCCTGAGAGGAAAGGGTTCTTTCACGCTCAACGATTACCATAGATTTGCCAGACTTCCTACAGACATGGAGTCTTTTCATGAGTGGTGGGATTTTCCATGTGAACATGCTTATCACAGCCTTCTCTAGCAAGACCTGTTCTTGATGTCTGAGGTCAGGGTCTTATCTGCTACAACACGGCCATGAACTTTGTAGACCTGATCCTCTCTGCACTCTCTAGGGGGAATCATAGGGGGGGAAGGGGTGGTCTGTAACAAACTCAGGAACAAAGATGTCTGGTATTTTTCTGACATAGATTCGTAGGTTCCAAGTCCAGAAGCAATCATAGAATCATAGAATCATAGAATATCAGGGTTGGAAGGGACCTCAGGAGGTCATCTAGTCCAACCCCCTGCTCAAAGCAGGACCAATCCCCAGACAGATTTTTGCCCCAGATCCCTAAATGGCCCCCTCAAGGATTGAACTCACAACCCTTGGTTTAGCAGGCCAATGCTCAAACCACTGAGCTATCCCTCCCCCCAGGGATTGGAGGGATAGCTTGGAACATCTTATTGGAACATCTCTGAGGGCAAGGTATTACCTGTAATCAGTTTCTTAATGTATTAGGCTTAGATTTTGGGTGTTGGCAGATTACGGCACAGGGCCCATGCACAGGGGCCCTGGCCGTGCTGGAACCTGCATAGATGGGAGGCGCCATCAATGCTGGAACTGTGGCCTTGTCCCCGGCTTCTCCTTTTCCCCTGAGATACCCCGTGCAGCAAGGCCAGAAGCTGGAGCCAGGCAGAGGTAAGAGCTGCCCAGGGACCCCGGGCCACTGTAGGGAGACCCGGACCCTCCATCTGCCCTGGGCAGGGTGTGGTGCCCAAGAGCAGCCCCCAGCCCGTGTCCCCACCCCCCGGGGCATGCCGCCGCTGGTGGGACATGGATGGGGGCTACAGTCCTGCCTCCTGCCCTGGCCTGGGAGGTGGCAGGTAGCCCCGGGAAGGTCGCAGTGAGGAGCTGGACAAGGAGGCCTCCTCCAGCACAGCTCCCACTGCTACTGGACCAGTTTCAGTGGCTGCTGCACTCTGCCCACACTCACTCAGTGCCTGTGCCTGGCTTCCCCTGCCAGGCTGCCCCAGCCGGTCCCTCCTGCTCCTCCTTGGCAAACAGGTAGCAGAACCAGGGCTGTGCCCAAGGGGACAGGATGCCTTCCAGGGAAAGGAGGCACTTACGTCCACTTGTGAGAGGTTTGAAGTAAAGGCAGCCTTATGGAAGGCTGCCGGTAAACTTTCAACTTTGGTGCTACTCTAGCAAAGGCAACTGGAGGATGGTCAATTAGAGTTAGGGGTGGGTCAAGATGATTTGGCTCAACAGGGTTTGGAGTCAGAAGCAGAGTTAACAGACCACCTTAAGAGACAGGAGCTGCGACTTGATTGTAGGGGAGTACAGAAAAAACCGTTTCAAAGCGAAAAAGGGAGAGTGAGCAGGTTAACACATGGAGTTGCTCGGAAACAGTGAACTACAGCAGGTAATGGCACTCTTGCAATGCATTTGGCATGCAAACAAAAGCAACAGACACTGGGGGAACAAATTCAGGGTTTGCAGGAGCGGGTAACAACCCCCACTTTTCTCCCAGAGCCAGGATAAAAACCTAGGGGAAAGGCTTCCCAACTGTTTGACCCTAGGGAGCCCTACCCTTTGCTCAGAGCTAACCATAGCCTTTTTTTCCTCCTCCTCAGTTTGCTAAATTTGCTGCTGTTAGCCTGTACTTTAAAATAGCTTCACAGGGTTAATTGTTCCACTCTGAACTTTAGAGTACAGATATGGAGACCTGCATGTGAACCTCTAAACTGAATTACCAGCTTAGATCTGGTTTTGCTGCCACCACTCCCAAGTACTAACGCCCTTCCCTGGGTAGCCTTGAGAGACTTCTTCACCAATTTCCTGGTGAACACCGATCCAAACCCTTGGATCTTAACACAAGGAGAATTTAACCATCTTTCCTCCTTTCCCCCACCAATTCCTGGTGAGTCCAGATCCAATCCCCTTGGATCTTAACACAAGGAAAAATCAAGCAGGTTCTTAAAAATAGGACTTTTAATTAAAGAAAAGAAAGATAAAAGAAACCCTCTGGGAGATAGCATACAAGCTGATCTCACAGACAACAGATTCAAAACACAGAGGATGTTCCCCTGGGCAAAAACTTAGTTACACAAAAAATACCCAATTTGATTATTCCCTAATGCCCAAGACAAGTTACAAAGAAAATAAACATAAACCTATTTATTTCCTTCACTAATACTCACTGCTTGATAAGAGGCTGAATTCTGGAGCTTTCCCACGCCGGTCAAAACTTAAACTGAAACTCTAAACAAAGGAAACTCCCCTCCTTCCTTTTGAAACATCTTATCCCTCCATTGGTTCCTCTGGTCAGGTGTCAGCTAGGCTAGGTGAACTTCTTAACCCTTTACAGGTAAAAGAGACATTAACCCTTAACTATCTGTTTATGACAGTTGGCTTTCCACCCTACCCCCCCTTTCGCACTTTTGTTTTTCTGAACTTTTAATGGAGGGTACTTTGGATACTTATGGGAAATGTTTTTCTGGATATCGCATGACGGAGGTCTGCTGTATTCCACTGAAATTTTTAGAGTAAAAGATCCATGGGTGACCACGGAGACAAATGTTTTCCTGCCTTTTTGAACAATCCCAAGGTAAAGACTGCACCGGGGAAGGCAGCTGTGGTGCAGGGATTGTACTTGGTGGCTAAATCGTTACAGACAAAATGCACCACCTTAAAGAATTGAATGCGGAAGTAAGTGATTTAAAGAGAGTGAAGGGTTAAATGTAGCTTTGGCAGAAATTAAAACTACAGAGTTTGGAGGGAAGCAAATAGCTGGGAGTTGTGGAAGTGTTAAAAGGTAACAGTTGTGAAGATGTTCAAGAGTAACAGTTGTGGTGTGGGGATTACAGCGGATGAGAAGCTGGATATGAGTCAGCAGTGTGCCCTTGTTGCCAAGAAGGCTAATGGCATATTGGGCTGTATTAGTAGAAGCATTGCCAGCAGATCGAGGGAAGTGATTATTCCCCTCTATTTGGCACTGGTGAGGCCACATCTGGAGTACTGTGTCCAGTTTTGGGCCTCCCACTACAGAAAGGATGTGGCCAAATTGGAGAGAGTCCAGCGGAGGGCAACAAAAATGATTAGGGGGCTGGAGCACATGACTTACGAGGAGAGGTTGAGGGAACTGGGGTTATTTAGTGTGCAGAAGAGAAGAGTGAGGGGGGATTTGATAGCAGCCCTTGACTACCTGAAGGGGGGTTCCAAAGAGGATGGAGGTTGGCTGTTCTCAGTGGTGGCAGATGACAGAACAAGGAGCAATGGTCTCAAGTTGCAGTGGGGGAGGTCTAGGTTGGATATCAGGAAACACTATTTCACTAGGAGGGTGGTGAAGCACTGGAATGGGTTCCCTAGGGAGGTGGCGGAATCGCCATCCTTAGAGGTTTTTAAGGCCCAGCTTGACAAAGCCCTGGCTGGGATGATTTAGTTGGTGTTGGTCCTGCTTTGAGCAGGGGGTTGGACTAGATGACCTCCTGAGGTCTCTTCCAACCCTGATATTCTATGATTCTATGGCATAAGACAAAGGAGTCGATGAAAAATAGTGTGGGATTCATCCCAAGGAAAAGTGAGCTGTATAAGGGGAAAGCAGACAACTCAGCTGGGGGAGCTGAGAGACTATGGTGACACAAATGCTGCCTTAAAATTCAATATGTGGAAATTAGCAAAACGAAATCAAAATGTTTTCTGAACCCTAGACAAGGTTTTTATCTCTCTTGCAGCTTCTCTGTTGATAAAGGGGCTGAGTTCTGATGGAAGAATTTCCCACACTCCGGGAATTCCTAGGGTCTCTCTCCTGTGTGGATCCTCTCATGTCTAATAAAGCGTGAACTCCAAGCAAAGGTTTTCCCATACTCACAGCAGTCATAGGGTTTCTCCCCTGTGTGGATCCTCTGATGGCTACTAAGGGTTGAGTGCTCAGTGAAGGTTTTTCCCACACTCATAGCATTCGTAGGTTTCAGAGTGGTAGCGGTGTTAGTCTGTATCAACAAAAAGAACTAGGAGTACTTGTGCACCTGTGGAAGAAAACGCAGTCTTCACTCTTAGGTTGTTTGCAACATGTCAGAGACAGTTTATTCTCAAGCAATTGCAAGGGGAAGAGTGTGCACGGACAGGGATTCCCCCTTCCTAGGCAGGTCTCCGCCAGATAAACAATTAGGTCAAGCATTTATACCTTTTGTTACATACAATAATGATCAACAACCACGTCTTGTTTATACATATTCCTTCCTGATGTCTTACTTTTCTCTACGGCAGTGTTTCTCAAACTGGGGTCGCCGCTTGTGTAGGGAAAGCCCCTGGCGGGCCGGGCCTGTTTGTTTACCTACCCCGTCCACAGGTCCAGCCGATCGCGGCTCCCACTGGCCGCGGTTTGCCGCTGCAGGCCAATGGGAGCTGCTGGAAGCGGTGGCCAGTACGTCCCTCGGCCCGCGCCGCTTCCAGCAGCTCCCATTGGCCCAGAGCAGCGAACCGCAGACAGTGGGAGCCGCGATCGGCCGGACCTGCGGACGGGGCAGGTAAACAAACCGGCCCGGCCCACCAGGGGCTTTTCCTACACAAGCGGCGACCCCAGTTTGAGAAACACTGATCTACAAGTTCTTGCTCCAGTCTGCTTTCCAGTCTTATCTAACACAAGGTCAATCTCTTACAGTTTTTCCCACTCGCTCAGGCCTTGCCTTGAAGTCTCGTGTTATTAGAGTTAGAGTTAGCCTGACTCTTGTTCTATTCTGATTGAAAACTCAGATGTCTACATCCAAATTCCCTTTATCCCTTTTTCCACTTCCACACAGCTTAGAGACTAACAAATTTATTTGAGAATAAGCATTTGTGGGCTAAAATCCACTTCATCGGATGCATGCAGTGGAAAGTAAGTAGGAAGATATATATACACAAAGGACATGAAAAAATGGGGGTTGCATACTAACTATAACGAGAGGTAGAGAGCATTCGTAGGGTCGCTCTCCTGTGTGGATTCTCTGATGTCTAATAAGGCGTGAGCACCTACTGTACTTTCCCCCCTCACTCAACACACGTTATTTCTCTCCCCAGGGGATTCTCTGCTGGGTCGTAGTTTCCTTGAGGCCTTTCTGAGTTCCCCAACAATTAACAGATTTACCAACTTTCAGCATTGGCTGGTTTCCCTGCCACTTCTCTGGAATGTGCTGACTCTCACAGGCCTTTCCCTGCTCACAACTCCTGGTCACACTCCCTTTGGATCTTTGCAATAACGCCCCATATGGTTCCACTTGTTCATCATCTTCCTGCTGAGGATTCTGCTCCAAGGTCTCACTCACCATCCCATCACCTGCTGGGACAGAGAAAGAAAAGCCTCAGAATCAGGAATAGAAAAAGGGAGAACTAACTAAAATAACAGCTGCAGATGGGGAAAAAAATTCCTCAAAGGGGAGAGAGGAGGGGATCAATTCTGCATCCAATTCCCATCTAACCACTCAGGGAGAAGGAAGTTTGGGGAGGGATCTACTGCCAGAAGTCAGTCCGGATGGATTGGAAGTAGGGCTGTCAATAAAGTGCAGTTAGTTCTACCAATTAACACAAAACAAATTAATTAGCTTTAAAAAATAGTTGCAATTAATTGCAGTTTTAATCGCACCATAAAACAACAACAGAATACAAATTTAAATTTATTATAAATGTTTTTGGATGTTTTTCTACATTTTCAAATATATTGATTTCAATGACAACACAGAATAGAAAGTGGCCAGTGCTCACTTTATATTATTTTGTAGTGCGATCTCTGTATCATGAAAGTGTAACTTATGAATGTAGAGGTTTTTTTAACCTAACTACACTCAAAAATAAAATAATGTAAAACTTTAGACCGTACAAGTACACTCAGTCCTACTTCTTCAGCCAATCGCTAAGACAAAAAAGTTTTTTTTTTTTTTTTTTTACATTTATGGGAGATAATGCTCCCCTCTTCTCATTTACAATGTCACCTGAAAGTGAGACTAGGCATTCACACGGCACTATTGTAGCTGGCGTTGCAAGGTATTTACGTGCCAGATATACTAAACATTCCAGGCTGTTGTTAGCCCCTGGGGCAAAAGCTCAGCAGAGGTTTCCAAAGGGAAGTTTGCAGCCTTTGCTCAGACCCAAACATTTTCACTTAAAAAAATAAATAAATAAATACCCAAACCCATCCTGACACCCATCTGCTCTGTCCAGATTTGCTGTTATCCCTGTTGAGGCCAAAGTGGTTTGAAAAATTAAAAATCCTTGACACCATTGTGTTGCTTCCCCCTGTGTTGCTCGTTAGTCTGATGGACCTGCCGATAATGACTAAAGATGAATGCCCTGGGAGCAATGTGTCAGGCAGACAGTTTGTGAAGTAGGAATGTGAATGCTGAAGCCCTCACAAAATGCAGAGGCTTTTCTTAACCTGAGAAGTGAAAAAGAGCCAGATACCCTGCATGGGTTTGAAAGTGACAAGAGCTTAACGACTGACCAGAGCAGTATCAGGTTTGAAGTGATGAGGAGGGTCTGTGTCATGAAGTCTGCATTTCCACTGAGGACTCTTCCATCGCCAGGGTAGCGCTGGCGCAGGTCTGCCGCCCGGCACAGCAATGCTGAGAGGTGCCAGTGTAGACCTGACCCACTGCCCTCAGCCCCCACCCTGATCCTGTTCCCTCAGCTTCCCCCGCAGTCCCCCCTGTACCTCCCACCCCGAACCCACTGCCCTCAGTCCCTGCCCTACCCCAAAGCTCTTCTTCAGCCTCTCCCGTCATCCCACCCCCATCGCTCCCCCTGCTGTCCCACCCCCTCAACTTCCCCCCCCATTCCAGTCCTGCTCCCCTCTGTCTCATCCCCTCCAGACCCTGTCCCTCTCTCCAACCCCCTGACCTGCCCCAGCCCAGCCCCATTGTCTCTCCCGCCCCGCCCGCCCCACTCTACACAGCTCTCTACCCTGTCCCATTCATGCTCCCCTCAGCCCCTATCCTACTCCCCCCATCCCAGTCCTGTCCCATCCCCCTCAGCCCCCCCCCCGACTCTCCCAGTCCCAGTCCTGTCCCCCTCAGTTCCTCCACCCTGCTTCCCCTGGTCCATCCCCACACACCCACCGACTTCCTCAACCTCCCTCCCCCCAATCCCACTGCCTGGACCCACCCCTGTCCCACTCAGGACATGCAGGAAAAAGAAGCAATGGGCTTAAATTGTAGCAAGGGAGATTTAGGTTAGACATTAGGAAAAACTTCCTAACTGTAAAGGTAGTTAAGCACTGGACAAATTACCTAGAGGGTTATGGAATAGCAGTCGTTGGAGTTTTTTAAGAGGTTAGACAAACACCTGTCAAGGATGGTCTAGTTGTTATTACTCAGGCCTGCCTCAGTGCAGGGGTTTGACTAGATGACCTGTTGATGACCCTTCCAGTCCTACATTTCTGTGATTCACACTGAATTGCCTTGTGCCACTGTCTAGTAGTAGTGGCACACAGTTCTCTGACATGCAGGTTTATAAAATTGTAGTTAATATACAGTTTAGAGCATAGCAGTTTTAAAGCTCTGCATGTTCAGACCAACTGAGCTGAAAATTGTGATCTATAGTATTCAAAACTATTAAGATGTGGGCTGAAATAAAATCAGCATGAATTGCTCAACAATATCAATGGAATCAGCATTGCGCTGCTCTATATTGTAAAACATTACAGTGAAATCTTGCAAGTATTACATAGCACGCCGCCTTGCCCAAGTGGTAACTAAGCATAACATCTTCCTGTTTCAACATTCGTAACTTGTATCCCATAGCTCCTAGAAGTTGTTTTTTCTCAAACACTGAATGCTGCTAAGTTATGAGATTTAACAGTTTTTTTCTTTTAAACCACAGCACTGAATGTTATTCTAAAATTGTTTTCCAAATATTCTTAAACTCCCAGTTTATCCCCCGCTGATGTTCATTGTGAAAAGTATTGCAGGTCTAATAATAATATTTGGCACTTTTGTAATTCACTGTCCAACATGTGTTTTGTGCCCTCCTCTGGTGGATTTTTAGAGGATAACTGTGTAGCTACCAGCTAAGGGAGTTATATCTTGAACTCAAGTAGTAGAAGCTCATGCTTCTAAGTCTGGATGGCTCAAGTTCAATCTTTGGTGACTAGCTATGATGGAGGTTGCTACACTTATAATCCCTTTAATCAGAGGTTCTGAATATGCTTTGTTGTAGGCAGAGCTAGCCTATAGTTAAGCAATTGAAAATTTAGAATGGGAAGTGTTGAAATGTTGGGAAGCCTTATAATTTTGCCAGTCTGGAACGAACATCCCATCTGAGGGATGGGGGCGGGGAGAGAGGAGAGTGAGACAGGACCAGGAAACTGGGACAAGGAATCCAGAGCGGTAGTGGGGGGCAGTTGAAATCAGATGAGGAGCTGGGGCGGGTTAGACAGCAATAGGATAGACATAGACTGGAGGGGACGGGGAAGAAGGGTCTTTGACTACTAGAGACCACTCCATTCAGGAGCCTGGAATAGACCCAGGATTCCTGAGTTTCACAGTTCCTCTTCTGTCAGCAGATATCTGTGAAACCCAGTGGCAAAAAAAGTGTCTCATCCCCCTATAGAGCTGATCTATCACATATAGGATGACAACCTACTGCCTCTGCCATCACTTACTCCATTAGCTCAAGTGGCAGAAGTCTGTGCAGTGGATCTAAAAGTTCATTGGCAGGGTTGGAGCCATGCGAGTTTCACAATGATTCCACATGCCAGAATTTCTGGGGCAGTTCAGTTTTGATTTTTACAAAAAAACCTGGGGAAATGCATACAGAAATAGGGTGACCAATGCCTAAATAGGGGAATCTCAAGCAGGAGTAGAGAGGTTATTTAATCTCTGTATTTGGCACTGGTGCAACCACTGCTAGAATACTGTGTCCAGTTCTGGTGTGCACAATTTAAGAAGGATATTGATAAATTGGAGAGTGTTCAGAGAAGAGTCACAAGACTGATTAAAGGATTATAAAACATGCCTTATAGTGATCGACTCAAGGACATCAATCTATTTAGCTTAACAAAAAGAAGGTTAAGAAGTGACTTGGTTATAGACTGTAAGTATCTACATGGGGAACAAATAGTTAATAATGGGCACTTCAGTCTAGCAGAGAAAGGTAGAGCATGAGCCAACGGTTGGAAGTTGCAGCTAGACAAATTCAGACTGGATAGAAGGCATACCTTTTCAATGGTGAGAGTAATTAACGATTAACAATATACTAAGGGTCATGGTGTTTTTCTAAAAGCTTTTTCTAAAAGCTATCCTCTAGGAATTATTTTGGGAAAGTTCTATGTCTGTGCTGTACAGGCGGTGAGACCAGGTGATCACCGGATCCCTTCTGGCTTTATAATCTCAGAACTAGGTACATCAATTCACATGCAAAATTCTCATTGAATTCAACAGCTGTCCTTGCCCTGTGGTGCGGGCTGCAGCAGGGGCCGTACAACCCCTCTTGCAGCTGCCTAGGGCCCCCTCTCATGGCTCTGTGCACCTGTGTGTCATTGTCGTCCTCTCCCCTCCCCCCGCTCGCCCAATGTGTCCTGATATTTCACTCTTGCGATCTAGCCACCCTACCTGGTTGGGACTGGGCTGAGGGGGCAGATCCCTCCCTGGCTGCCTGGTCTGGTCACTCCCTGTGAAGCCCCTGGCGCTAGGGTGACCAGATGTCCCGATTTTATAGGGACAGCCCCAATTTTGGGGTCTTTTTTTTATATAGGCTTCTATTACCCCCCCCCCCCCCGATTTTTCACACTTGCTGTCTGGTCGCCCTACACTGGTCGCGGGGTGGGGGCAGGGCGCTGGGCTGGTCGGTCCAAGGGTTCCTAGGGGCGCTGCACAGAGACCCCAGGCTGAGGTTCCCCCGCCCAGCCCCTGCCCGCGCTCAGTCTCCCCCCGGGGGGCCGCCAGGCACCAGCACCAGGCTCCGCCCCCCCAACACCAGAGTTTGCTATAGAAATGGGGGGGGGCGCTCAGGGCGGGGGGAGGGGCTTTGAGAGGCGCCTGCCAGAGCAGGCGGGGCTCCACGAGGGGACTGGGCGGAGGGGATGAGAAGTGTAGAGGGGGGGGGGGGGGTCAGGCTGACCCCGGGGTACGCTGGGAACTGTAGTTCCTGACTGTTCTCGGAGCGGACATGAGGCGGAAGGGCCCTCCCGGGGCACGCTGGGAAGTGTAGTTCTCGCTCTCTTTCTCTCACGCTGGCCTTCTATTGGCGGAGGGTGCGCGTCAGCGCGCGCCGCGCTCTCCGCTCCCTGATTGGCGGGCTGGCTAATGAACCCCCCTTTGATTTGGCCACGTGTCTCCCCAACAGGGATACAATTCTCCCGGCTTGTCACCGGCGGGGGTAACATCCAGGCAGGGGTCTGCCCATCTCTCCAGTTACTGACCCTGTCTCTAGGCTCCGCCTCCAGATTTTACCCCCATTTTCTCTTTAATGTTCCAATGCCCATTTAAAATCCCCTCCGGTGTGGGCAATTTTAACAGTGAAATCCTTGCTGATCTTAAACACACAAAAACGCAGCTTAGGAGAAGTGGAAGCTCCAGGTCAGGCAGCCCCAGATACTGCCTGCTCCTCCCAGCTGCCAGTCACCTGCACACCCTTGCTGTGCCCTCCCCCTCCATTGCCAGGAAGCCTTCCTGCTCCATACCACCCTCACGTACCCTCTTAAAGCAGCTCCCCAAAGGGCGCCCTGCTGCCCATGGGACTGGTGCTGGTGGAGGAGAACTATTACTGTCTGTTTATTGCCGTGGTTCTCCAACTTTTGTATTGGTGACCCCTCTCACATAGCAAGCCTCTGAGTTTGACCCCCCTTATAAATTAAAAACACTTTTTTGTATATTTAACACCATTATAAATGCTGGAGGCAAAGCAGGGTTGGGGGGGGGAGGCTGGCAGCTTGCGACCCCCCCATGTAATAACCTCGCAACCCCCTGAGGGATCCCGACCCCCAGTTTGAGAACCCCTGGTTTATTGAAATGCTGTATACAGTTCTGTCAAATTGTCCCAATGTTCTCACATATTTAATATCGATATAAAATCCCTGTAGATCTTCATTGTTTTCTAGCATATTATCAAATATTTCTTTTTTGCCCATTTCCTCCACAATTCTCGGAGATTAATATAAAATCTCCTGTGTGCCTTGCTGTAGTAGCCATGGTGGTCCCAGTATATTGGAGGTTGTCCCCTTGATTTATATACAAATGTTTGGTGTTATTCTCCATCCCGTTCCTTATGAATCCTAACGTGCGGTTAGCTTTTTTTGGAAGCAGCTGTGCATTGAGCGGAATTTTTTTATTGCAATTAATTTTTTTAATCTCTTGACAGCCCTAATATTTATAGAACCGTTATCTTATTGTATTCTGTCACTTGCTTGGCGTAACTCATTTTGTGACTTAATCTTTCTGATTTTGTCCTCACATGCTTGTGCTATTCTTTTGTACTCATCCATAGCAATTTATCTGTGATTTCACTTGTCCAGGATTCCTTTTTATTTTTGGGTCATTAAAGAGCTCCTGATAGAGCCCTATTGCCCGCTTACTATTCTTTCTATCGTTCCTTCACATTGTGATAATTTGCCATTGCTCCTTTAATATTGTCTCAGAGAAACTGCCAGCTGTCCTGGACTCTAATTTTCACCTCAGATTTTATTCCCATGGGACCTCACCTACCATTTTCCAAGTGTGTTGAAGTCTGTCCTTATTTTGCTACTCCTAGAATTTTTGCTACTCGTAGAATCATGAAATCTATCATGTCATGATCACTTTTGCCCATATTGCTTTCCACCTTCTGTTTCGTAACTAATTTCTTCTTGTTAGTCAGAATCGGGTGTAAAATGGCCATCCTCCGGTTACTACTTCCCTCTTCTGAAAGAAACAGGTATCCCCAGTACATTCCAAGAACTTATTGGACACTTTGTGTATGGTTGAATTCTTTTTCTAACACATGCCCCCCCCCATTACTAACTGTCTTTTGAATTTTTCTGTTATTTCCCTGGTCTAGGACATCAGGGTGCAGGGAAAGAGCCTGGGGGGAATTGTGATGTGAAATTATTTCCTGTTCTGACATGTCTCCTATCGCCCTTTTTGCCGTAACAGGCTGCAGCGTAACATTCATGTTTTGCTCCAGATCATTCCATCCTTCCAGGGACCAGGGAAGGGAAATGGATGCAGTGGAGCCAGTTGAGGTACGGATTATCAGAGGCTGGTGGGTTCCTGGGTTCCTGTTGGAGGGAGAAGGGCAATAAATACATAGGAAGTGGGCACTTCTGGGGGGTTGATCTGGAGGTGGGAGGGGTCAGGGAAATACACAGGGTGGAGAAAGGGGGCGGGGACAGGGTGTGACAAACTTGCTGCAATTTGTTTACTGTGAGGCCTAGATATGAGCAGCAGAGCCCTGGGGTTTGTGGGTGGAAATTCCCTAATTTGTCAAACAGGAAACAACCCCTGTGAACTGGGCTGGGAAAACGTACCAGCCTCCACATGCTGTAGCCTGAACCTATGAGCCAGACACTGTTGTGAGATATGAAGGGGCACCCCCCAGTGAAGACACCTCAACTCCTCCCCTCCAGCTGCTGGTAATGGGGAGGGTGTTGGGATTCCTACCAGGAAATTGTCCCGGGCCCTGCTGGGGGCTCCATCTCCTGTATCAGCTTCTGGCTAGTTAGGTGAGCGATGAGAATGGGAAGACCACTGCCTCTTCTCTCTGCTAGAAGGGCTCTCTCTTTCTCCCATCACCCTGATGCTTCCTGGCTGCTCTGATGGGGTGGGACTGTGCTCACTTCCTGCCTCCCAGAGCTTTCATGTGATTGGCCCTCCTCGCCTGTTAATAGTGATGTCACTAGGCAGCAGGTACTGAGTAGCAGGTTCTTGCTCTTTTAGGGGCCAGTGACCTTCGAGGAGGTGGCTGTGTATTTCACCAAGGAAGAGTGGGCTCTGCTGGACCCCGCTCAGAGAGCCCTCTACAGAGATGTTATGCAGGAGAACTATGAGACTGTGACCTCGCTGGGTAAGGATTCCCATCCCCTTGGTTATTAGAAGGGGAAAATGAGGAATTAAGGTTCACAGCACCCCACAATGCAACCTCAACTGTTCCCTGTTTCAGCAACATCTCGACAGACCAATGACACATACTAGCACTTTATCCTCCCCCCTACAGAGCACACAGGAGCAGTATAGCATAAAGGCTAACACTTTCTCTTTGCTAAGGCAAAACTTGTAGTTTGGTCCAGTGTAGAAAACAAAAGCTACATACCCCGGGCCTGCACTCCAACACTGAGCCTACTGCACACTGAGCCTACTGCACACCCCTTTGTCGTTGCACTGAGGATTCCTTCTGAGTCACTTACCCCTCATGGAGACCACTTGCCCCTCATGGAGACCACTTGCATGTATGCCACCAGACTGCTGACAATTGTCGTGACAAGAACACCTTTATTGACCTACCAACAACACTCCCCACTGAACTGAGGAATACTTGTTTCTTCAAGTTTCACATGCACCTCTCTTCATATCAGAATCACAGCTCTGCCAAGCTGCTCCAACTATTCCCTAAAATGGGTGAACTTGAGTGCTTGTTTAGCACGTCTATCATCCAGTGGCCCCACTGATTGTCAGGGTTCCTGCTTCTGATGTACTTAAAAAAAATAATAAAAAATTGGTGTTAGTTTGTGACTTTTGCTAGTTGCTCTTCAAATTAATCCTAAATGAGGATATTGATATGATAGGCATCACAGAAACTTGGTAAAATGATTATAATAAATGGGACATGGTAATACCAAGAAACGAACTATATAGGAATGACAGAGTAGGTTGTGCTGGTTGCAGAGAGGCACTATATTACTCCGGGGGGAATTCTATGCCAAAAAATTTAAAATTCTGTGCACATTGCAAAATTCTGCATATTTTATTTGTCAAAATAACGCAATATAATCACACTGGTTTCAGTTATTTAGGTAATTTAAACTACAATAAAATGGATTGAGAGTGGGAGTGGGGAGCATTGGAGGAAATCCCGAAGCTTCCTTGCCTAATAGTAATGTAGCTAGATTTGACTCTATTTCTAGTTATGGCTGCATATATTTGTTGGCTAATATGCTCAGTGTTACATCATAGGCAACTGAAGAGCAAGTGAGGGCTGGGGAATCAGATTCACAATTTATATTGGCTACTGACCATCTCCAGAAACATCTGGTAAACAGTTCTTACAGCACATTTTTTCAGTCCAAAAATTTAGCCCCGTTCTAATCACTAAAGCACCATAAGGATTTATAAGGCCATACTGTCCTTTACACAACTCTGGCACTGTAAATGTACCTTAAAACTTACACCTATTTTATACTCCTAGAGGAATTCACAAAGACAATAGGAACAATTCACAAAGCAGGCAGGCTGCTACATTCTGCTCTGCCTGAGGGGACAGAGCCTGCCCCATACTTAACTCCTCAGAAATACCCCAAAGCCCTGCCCCTCCACGCCGAGCACGCCACAAGAGCGAGCAAGAGGGACAGAGTGTCTCTCTCACATGCGTGACTGCTCAGCTCCTCCCTGCCCCTGGTGGTGATTTATGTCTCTACGGGCTGCTCCGGGCGCCCGAACCAACCTGCCTGCATTGCTGTGAGGGGTGCGTGACCACTCTTGCAGCTTCCCTTTGCTTCCCCGTCAGAAGTCGTTTATCTGCTGGGAAGCAAAGAAATCTGCAGGGGACATGAATTCTGGATACGCATAATGACACAAAATTCCCCCAGGAGTAACTCTGTGAAAGAAACAGAGTCAAATATCGAAAACCTTTTAAGTGAATCAAATTATGCCATAGAATCTCCAGTGACAGAAATTCCATGCTTGAATAATGAGAGTATAGCAGTAGGAATATGCTGTTGACGACCTGACCAGAATGGTGATGGTGACTATGAAATGCTCAGGGAGATTAGAGAGGCTGTTAAAATAGAAAACTCAATAATAATAATAATCGGGGTTTTCAGCTATCTCCATATTTACTGTGTAGGTGTCACCTCAGGATGGATGCAGAGGTTTAGTTTTTAGAAACCATTAATAGCTGCTTATTGGAGCAGCTAGTCCTGGAACCCACAAGGGGAGAGGGAATTCTTGATTTAGTCCTAAGTGACAGGATCTGGTCCAAGAAGTGAACCACTTGGTAATAGAGACCATAATGTAATTAAATTTAACATCATTGCGAGGGGGGAAAGTACCAACAACACCACCACAGTAGCATTTAACTTCAGAAAGAGAAACTACACAAAAGTGAGAAAGTTACATGGAAACATTTTTAAAATACCATAATAGAGGCTCAAAATAAATGTGTACCCCCAAATGGGGACAAAAAGAAAAGTAAGTGGAGTAAGAAAATACCACCATGGCTAAAGAGTAAATAAGGTAATTAGAGGTTAAAAAAAGGGCATCCTTTAAACATTGGAAGTCAAACCCTACTGGGAAAAATAAAAGGAGCATAAATTCTGGCAAGTCAAGTTTGAAAGTATAATTAGGCAGGCCAAAAAAAATCATTTGAGGAGCAACTACAAAAAGTTACTAAAATAACACCAATTTTTTTTTTTTTTGAAGTACATGCATGCGTCAAGCACCTTCCCAGACCACCCCACGTTGATGTCAGTGAAACACCCATGGTGATCAACAAGCGCCTGCAATACCATGTACCTCTTTCTATTGAGGTACTCCACTGGAAGATGGTCCGGACCCAAAATTGGAATGCGTGTTCCATCTGTTGCCCCTCTACAGTTAGGGAATCCCATTTCCATAAAAACATCCACTCTTTCACACACATTGCCAAGAGTCACGGTTCTTGGTAGCACAATGCGATTAATGGCCCTGCGCACTTGTGTTAACAGCTCCTACGGTCAACTTCCCAACTCCAACTTGATTTGTGACTGGCAGCAGTCCAGGGTCACCAGCTTCCACACAGCGATGGCCACACACTTCTCCCTGAGTGTGCAGCTCTCGTTCGGTGTCCTTGCACCGCAGGGCTGGGGCGAGCTCTGCACACAGTTCCAGGAAGGTGGCTTTCCTCATCCAAAAGTTCTGCAACCACTCTGTATTGTTATGCATGTCTGCGATGACTTGCAATCCCACCACTCTGTGCCTGTTTCCTGTGCGCAAAAGCAATAGTCTACCATGTGCAGCTGCTCTGTGAATGCCAAAAGTAATCTAGTGTTGCTTCTTTCTGTGGCATACAGCAGGTCAGGCAACTCTGATTCCTGTTCCGATTGGTAGCTCATGATTAACTTCATGACCATCCGCGATGTGTTCATAACAGTGACCACAACAGTAGAGAGCAGTGCGGGATCCATCCTTTCACACACAAATGGCAGGCGCACAGTACACAGAAATGCCATGAAAAGCAGTCAGAAGACTGTGGAATGCTGGGACAGAAAATAATACATCCTATGATGCGCTGTGATCAACTCCACATTCCCACAAGTCCTAGCTGCTGAAAGTGGCAAGTTGCACACTGGGATAGGTACACACAGTGCACTGCTCTCACTCTTGATGCTAGAGACCCAAGTGTGGACGTGCTCTGCCGACAAAGGGAGGGTAGTGCAACATGCAATAGCGATAAAATTATAGTGCTTTTTGATCGTCGACACAACTTTTGTCAAAAAGCCTCTAGTTTAGACAAGGCCTAAGAGAACTAGTAGGTACAGTCTGAAGGGAAAAAATAGCTCAGAAAAACTGGTAGTTTGTCAAGAACACAATACCAAAGGCATAACTGACATGAAGGAGAGAAAATAAGGATAGTAAGAAGCCAAGATAGCACCACAGGAGCTCTTTAATAAAGGACCTGAAAATAAAATGGAATCCTACAAAAGGTGGAAATGCGGACAAATTGCAGTGGAGTATAGAAGGAGAGCACAAGCATGTAGGGACAAAATCTAAAAGGCTAAGTCACAAATAACTTTTACACCTATCAAGGGATAGAAAAGACAAGAAACGGTTCTATAAATACATTAGGAGCTAGAGAAAGACAAAGGAAGGTGTAACTCCTCTAGTTAGCAGGGAAGAAAAACTAGTAACTGATGACATCAAGAAAGCTCAAGTATTTAATGCCTATTTTGCTTCAGTCTTTACTAAAAAAGGTAAATGGTGACCTTAAGCTTAACACAATTAATATTAACAATGAAGGGGCAGGAAGAGAAGCCAAAATAGGAGAACAGATTAAGGAATATTTAGATAAGTTGAATGTGTTCAAGTCAGCAGAGCTTGATTAAATTCCCTTTAGGGTATCCAAGAAACTAGCTGAAGCAGTTTCAGAACCATTAGCAATTATCTGGAGGACTAATTAGGTCTCTGAAGACTACAGAAGGGCAAACTTAGTACACCTCTACCTCAATATAATGCTGTCCTCGGGAGCCAAAAAAATCTTACTGTGTTATAGGTGAAACCGCGTTATATCGAACTTGCTTTGATCCACCGGAGTGTGCAGCCCCGCCCCCCCAGAGCACTGCTTTACCGCATTATATCCAAATTGGTGTTATATCGGGTCACATTATATTGGGGTAGAGGTGTACCTATCTTTAAACACAGGAACAAAAAAAATACTTGGTTAATTAAAGAGCAGTCAATCCTTACTTCAATACCTGGAAAGAAACTGAAACAAAATTATTAAACAAACAATTTGTAAGCATCTAGAGAATAATAGTGTAATAAGTTATAGCCAGCATGGATTTATCAAATCATGCCAAGCCAACCTGACTTCCTTCTTTGACAGGCCTAGTGGATGGGGGAACAGCAGATGTGATATAGCTTTACTTTAGTAAAGTTTTTGACATAGTCCCATATGATATTCTCACAAACTAGAGAAATATGGTCTAGGTAGAGTCACAACTAGTTGAAAGACTGTACTTAAAAAGTAGTTATCAATAGTTTGTCAAACGTGGAGGGTGTATTTTGTGGGGTCCTGCAGGGATAAATTCTAGGTCCAGTACTATGCAGTGTTTTCATTAGTGACTTGGATAAGGGAGTTGAGAGTATGCTTCTAAAATCTGCAGATGACACCAAGCTGAGAGGGGTTGCAAGAACTTTGGTGGAGAGGATTAGAATTCAAAATGACCTTTACAAATTGGAGAATTGGACTGAATGAACAAGATTAAATTCAATAAAGGCAAGTGCAATATTCTTCACTTGAGAAGGAAATAAAATCAAATGCACAACTAGGAAATGGGGAATAACTGGTTAAGTGCTGAAAAGGATCTGGTGGTTATAGCAGTCAACAATGTGATGCAGCTGCAAAAGAGGATATCATCATTCTGGCATCTATTAACAGGAATTTGATCCGTAAAATACTGAATGTAATTGTCCCACACTACTCGGCACTGGGTGAAGCCTCAGCTGGAGTATTGTGTCCATTTCTGGGTACCACACTTTAGGAAAGATGTGGAGAAATTCAAGATAGTCCAAAGGAGAGCAACAAAAATAATGAAAGCAGGGGGTTGGACTTGATGACTTCTTGAGCTCCCTTCCAGCCCTACATTTCTGTTCTTTGTTTTCTCCCATGCTGCTCATGGGAAGAGCTTCCCATAAATATCCCCAGACCTACCTCATTACATTTGGGAGAGCTTCTAACAAGGAGGTCTATGGTCAATGGGGGAGTTGAGGAGAGAACACAAGGAATGGTCCCAGGAGGTGGGGAGGGGTGAGATCAGTTAGAGGAAGGAGTGTGGGGGTGACAGTAGTTTGTTACCCAGGGTTTTCAGAACCCCCATCAGGGGCAACTTAACTATTTCACTCCCGGTGGTGTTAGGAATAAATCAGTAGGCACACAGCGATTCTGTCTGATCTAGGATTAAATGCAAGTCAGCATGCTCTTGTCTACCACTGCAGTTTATTAGATTTAAGCACACACAGACATAAGCAATAGGTTTAGAACATCCCAGATATTTACCTATATTCTGAGACGGTATTGAGTAATCAACGACAGGTCGGCGCTAGCCAAATGCCTCCCTGCCAGGGAGTAAAGAAAAGTCTCTGACAGGATAGCTCTCGAGGACTGCTTCAGAGTACACTCTATTATCTAAACTTTTTATAATAACTCTACAAAACACATAGGTCATAATGACTCCTACTAAATCATCAGTTTTCCTAACTTTCCATGAACTTTTAATATCAGAGACGTCTAGATTCAAGGCTGTCCATTCACATATCTTCTTTCATTCTCAGTTATTTACTTTTTCCTCCCCTCCTCCCATTCTGATTAGCAAAACCACCAGTAGTTATGACCTTACATCTGAAAGCCGGTCTCCAAATTAATCCTTAGCTATGCGGTGTTCTGTTTCATTAGGTCATAGTGGCTGAGTGCATATAATATGGTTGCAATTAGCTTGATAACATTCTGGGGTATATTCACCCCTCAATCCAGGGCAACATCGTTGACAGGGGTAGCTACATCTGTGTGTCCTTCCTCGTCTCTCTGAGTGCCCCCCTTCAGCTGTCAGGCCTCATGCCTTTCCCCCTCCTGCAATGTCTGTGGGCCTGCCTCTGTCAGTAAGAAGCAGTTCCATGAGGACTTACCCTCTGGCTGGAATTTTCCCTTTCTGGGATATGGAGGTACCTGCTCTGGATTTTAGGAGCCCCTTTGATCATGAGTGTCTGGCTGTGTGTCTTCCCAGTAGACCTGGGCACAGTTAAATTCCTCATAAGAAGAGCTGGCCCCAGGATTTTACTCATTTAATATGATCTGGAGTTAAAATAACAGAACTTCCTGTGTGGGTGACAAATGTCCCATGAATTCACCTGATCTCACTTATCTTCTTTCCCCTGGGCAGGGTTTCCAGTTTCCAAACCTGATATCATCTCCCAACTGGAACGAGGGGAAGAGTCGTGGGTCTCAGATCTCCAGGGCTCAGAGGAAAGAGAGATCCTGAGAGGCATCTGCACAGGTGAGCAATCATTAAACCAACTCAGAAACTGTCAGTACCTGACGGAAACAGCTGGGATTCCCAGCAAAGACCTTGTGAGCTCTCTGAGTTCAGGATTGTCCCCAGCAGGTGTCATATTCTCAGGGCAGATATTGCTCATGGTTTACTACCCATCCTGACTAACTCCTGGCAGTAGTTCCTTCCCTGAACTCGCTTCTCCCTGAGTGTTTGGATGCAAACTGGATGCAGAATTGATCCCCTCTTCTCTCCTCTTTGGGGATTTTTTTTCCATCTGCAGCTGCTCTTTTGGTTTGTTCTCCCCTATTCCATTCCTGTTTCTGAGGCTTTTCTTTCTCTGTCCCAGCAGGTGATGGGATGCTGAGTGAGACCATGAAGCAGAAAGATGGTGAGCAAGTGGAACCACCTGGGGCGTTATTGCAAAGATGCAAAGGGAGTGTGACCAGGAGTTGTGAGCAGGGAAAGGCCTGTGAGAGTCAGCACATTCCAGAGAAATGGCAGGGAAACCAGCCAGTGCAGAAATTTGGTAAATCTCTTAATTATCAGGGAACTCAGAAAGGCCACAAGGAAACCACAGACCAGCAGAGAATCCCCATGGGAGAGAGAAACACATGCACTGAGTGTGGGGAAAAGTTCAGTAGGCACTCACGCCTTATTAGCCATCAGAGAATCCATACTCGAGAGCAACCCTATGAATGCTGTGAGTGCGGGAAAACCTTCACTCAGAGCTCAACCCTTATTAAACATCACAAAGTCCACACAGGGGAGAAACCCTATGAATGCTGTGAGTGCGGGAAAACTTTCACTCGGAGCTCAAACCTCATTGCACATCAGAGAATCCACACAGGGGAGAAACCCTATAAATGCTGTGAATGCGGGAGAACATTCACTCTTAGCTCAACCCTCATTGCACATCAGAGAATCCATACAAGGGAGAAACCCTATGAATGCTGTGAGTGCGGGAAAACCTTCACTCAGCGCTCAAACCTTATTACACATAAGAGGATCCACACAGGGGAGAAACCCTATGCATGTTGTGAATGCAAGAAAACCTTCACTCAAAGGGCATCTCTTATTAGCCATCAGAGAACCCATACAGGGGAGAAACCCTATGAATGCTGGGAGTGCGGGAAAACCTTCATTGTGATCTCAAATCTTATTAAACATCAGAAGAACCACACAGGGGAGAAACCCTACGAATGCTGGGAGTGCGGGAAAACCTTCGCTTGGAGCTCAAACCTTAGTTCACATCAGAGAATCCATACAGAAGAGAAACCGTATAAATGCAGTGAATGCGGGAAAACCTTCACTCAGATCTCCCACCTTATTACACATCAGAGAATCCATACAGGGGAGAAACCCTATGAATGCCGTGAGTGCGGGAAAACCTTCACTCGGAGTTCAATCCTTATTATACATCACAGAATCCATACAGGGGAGAAACCCTACGAGTGCTGTGAGTGCGGGAAAACCTTCACTCAGAGCTCAACCCTTATTACACATCAGAGAATCCACACAAGAAAGAAACCCTATGAATGATGTGAATGCAGGAAACCTTTGCTCATGGCTCACATCTTAATGGACATCAAAGGATCCACAAAGGAGAGATCCTATGAATTCTCTGAGGGTGGGAAATTTTGTCAGAGTTCAGCCCTTATTTATTATCAGAAAAGCTGTAAGGGAGATAAATACCATAAAAACCTTGTTTAGGGCTGAGAAAAGATTTTGTTTTCCTTTTGCTAATTCCCACATAATGAACTTCAAGGCAGCATTTGTTTTCATGGTGGTCTCTCAGCTCCCCCAGCTGAGTTGTCTGCTTTTCCCTTTTGCACTCACCCTTCCTTGGGGTGAATCCCACAATTTTTTCTTTTTCACCAACTCCTTTGTCCTATGTCATGGAAATGTGTGTCCCTCCAACAGGAATGTCCATCAGCTCCAGATGGGGGAACTGGGAGTCACTTCAACTAGGTACATGGAAGTTAAATCTACCTGGGCCTTGACTGCACTAGGATATTCCATGGAGTTAGATAGCTGGAGTTAGCTATCCTGATGAAAAAATAGTGTTTTTACAGTAAAGGAAAAGCCCATGTATAGTGGCCAGGAAAATTTAGCAAATTTCCTCAAGACCTGACATAACCTCCGTCACTTCTAGTCTAAACAAATTTGGAGCATCATATTCATACCTTTCCTCCCACTGCAAAGTGATTGTTAGTCACCAGGTTCCCTCACTAGGGACAAATTGTCTCATTCCCGGTTGTTCTCACAATGCTCTGGGTTGTGCTGAATCACTGGGTTTTGTATCATTTTTCTTATTTTAAATATAACAAAGAGAAGGAGCAGGATTAGGGATAGGAAAATATGTTTTTTTCAACTTCTGTGACACCTGAAGTGGTGAGTTGGAAGGATTCCCATGTTCAGAATTAGCTCAGCAGTATTTTCTCTGTTTGAGCCGTATAGAATTTATCTTCTACACATTCTACAACTCTACCTCTCAGTGTGTCATATGATTCAGTGTTCTCAGTCCTCTGCTTGAGAATCACACTTTGTTTTCTTTGATCTTAAAACCTAGTAATTTAGGGCCTGAGATGAAATTGGCAGCGACCTGGAAAGGGAATTTGAATGGATCTCAAACACAGGGCCGTCGTTTGGCGTTTAAATCCCAGTTTCCAACGGTTAGCAAAGGGGATGGGATTGTTTGCAGATGGGAAGGTTGGCTGGGTTTTTGTTTTGTTCTGTTTCTGTTTTTTTTTTTTTTCATTACAATGATTCTAGAAGTTTTGTAAATGATACAACTCAACACTAATGAGTGAAGCGGCTTTGAATGGATCAGAGGAGAATGCAACGAGAGACCCTCTTCTCTTGGTTCTGAGTCAACACATTTAACCTGCTCTGGAATTTCTAGTTCTATGAAACTGGATGTATCTTATATCTCTCTGCGATGTGGGTTTTTCCTCTTTCTTGAGGGCCATTTGGTCACAAAACGGGATATGAGTTTGATTTGTCAAACTGTGGCTCCGATTTATTGGGGACTTTGAGAAAATGACTGTTTTAGCAAGTAGTCATTTCTTAGTTTAGTTTTGCTTTTTCCCTGCCTCCCCTCCATGACATGGAGAAACGTCAAGTGCAGTTCAGTCAACAGAAGAGAATACTCCGAGTTATTGGACATATCACCAACTGTTTTTAAATCTCCAGTCTGAAATGGCGAACAACAGCACGCCCCAAATTATGCAACTGACGGGAGTAACTGGATACAGTCACAGTGCTGTTCAATTGTTTAGGTCAATATTGTCTCAGGTGATCTGGGCAGAGAATTCCACAGTAAGTGATTAGGAACTAGGCAAAAGGCTCGTATATGTTTCCCAAGGCAGTTGTGATGCAGGGTCTTGTGACAGACTTGTTCACACCCTGCACACTATTACAGTAATTTTTGTATAAGGCATGTCTTGTGAGGTACCATTTAAAAATTCATAATTTGCTGATCAATAGTATGGAAAAGTACACATAGCCGCACTGTATGTAATGTAATAAACACAAGCTGAAATCATGGCTAAAAGTATGTTTGGCAGATAAATGTGAGGAATGGCCAAAAACAATTCCTCAGAGATCAAATGACACCTCAGCCAAGTGTAAACAAGGCTGATGGACCATGCTAAGTGGCAGGAAAGGGGGCAAGAGCAAAAAGATCTGCATTTTAGGCCTTGTCTACACTACAGAGTTTTTTGTTAACAAAATGATGCCGCTTTAATTAAAGCACTTTAATTAAACTGCTGTTGTATGTTCACACTATACTTCTTGTGTTGGCAGAGCGCATCCACACTAGCAGGTCTTGCACTGACACACAAAGCAGTGCACTGTGCAACAGGACACAGGCTGCTTTGGGAAGGGCTTGCATGATGCAGGTTTCTCAATCCCATTGTTCCAGGGGCATCCTACTAGATTGCCAGCTGTTTTTCAATGGAAGTGTGTGACAGGGAGTGTGTGGGGGGGGGGGGGAAACAAAGACAGAGTGTGTCTTGTGGGAGAGTGAGTACTCGTCATTCTGTCTCTTTAAGTTCAGACAGCAGCCAGAAGCAACCAGTCCTGAGGTAGGACACCACACGCGCACACACACACACACACACACGCCCCTGCCTCCCTCCCTGGCTCTGCACAGCAGAGCAATCCCACCCACAGCAGCAGCCGACCTGCCATTGTGTTCCTAGTGCAGGGGAGAGCAGGAGGATTCCATGTTAATGATTTGCTCTTTGCTGCCGGAACGCAGGGCCGTCGTTTGGCGTTTAAGACGCAATATATTGATCCCCAAACGCGCTCCCCGTCGACTCCGGAACTCCACCGGAGCGAGCGGCGGTAGCGGAGTCGACGGGGGAGCCGCGGCCATCGATCCCGCGCCGTGAGGACCCAAGGTAAATCGATCTAAGATACTTCGACTTCAGCTACGCTATTCACATAGCTGAAGTTGCGTATCTTAGATCGATTCCCCCCCCCCCCCAGTGTAGACCAGCCCAAAGGGGGAACAGGACTATAAAAAGAAGGGGGAAGACACCTCTCAAAACACTTCCCTCTCTCTCCCTGTCCATTGCATTCTTTGCAACTGAGAAGACAAAATGACACAGCTGTTGAGCTTTGGGGGAGGGGTCCTGGCCTAAAGAGTTTGGTCAGTGAGACTGCTGAAGCATGTAGGTGAGAAAATTTTGCCTTGAAACTAGAAATTTCTTAAGTCTGTGTTAGTGAGCATTTATCTTTGTTTTTCTTGTAACCATTTTAACTTTTATGCCTCATTACCTGTACTCATAAAATCTGTCTCTTTGTAGTTAATAAACTTGTTTTCTGTTTTCTATAAGCCAGTGCGTTTAAACTGAAGTTTCTGAATAACTAAGGCTATGTTTACGTCACGGAGATCATGGAAGTCACGGAATCCGTAACTTCCACAGACCTCCATGACATTCTCTGCTTCAGCCCCAGGGGCTGCGACACTTCTGAAGCTGGCAACCAACTGGGCCCTGCAAGGTTCCAGCGACAGGTGACAGACTCCTGAGGGAGCCCTCCTCAGGGTTCCAGCAATGGGTGACAGCCTCGTGTGGGGGGAAGGGGACGCCGCAGGTGAGTGGCTGGGGGTATCCTGTTTTCTTTTGGGGAAATACGGTCACCCTGCAGCTCTTGGCTGCCTCCTCCGCCCCCCCCCCCCCCGCAGCTTCCAGCTGCTGTGGGCGGAGGGGGAACCCCACAGCTCCCAGCTACCACGGTGGTGGGGGAAGCCATGGAGCCGCAGCAGCAAAAGTCACAGACAGGTCACGGGCAATCAACAAAAATTCACAGACGCCGTGACCTGTCTGTGACTTTTACTAAAAATAACCATGACAAAATCTTAGCCTTACGAATAACTCATTGAAATAAACTGGCATATTATTCTCTTAAAGGTTTACTGGACATCAAATATGTTGTACTGTCCAGGAGAGGGCGGGGCAGCACAGGATATACATTTCTGGGGGAAATCGGGAACTGGGCATGTGTTGCGGTTATACCCTGAAGTATAACCAAGGCTGAGTGTAACCCAAGTGTGGCTGGCAGGCTGCAGTTACACACACACACTCTGGGTGTGGCTTGCATGCTGAAAGGCTGTTTGTGAGCGGCCCAGGTGGGAGCTACTTCAGCAAGGCATTGTAAGGCATCCAGGATTTCAGGGCAGGGGTAATACAGCTGCTCATTAGTCTGGATTGTACCCTGGTATGTCACAGCTCTACAGGATGTTACTCCTGACGTCATCTCCTAGCTAAGCCTGTGGTTTGGGAAATGCTGTCCCTAACTATGGCGATGTGGAGGAAATAAAAGTGTGTTTTTGTTGACTTCATCCCTCAGCAGGAACTGCAAATGTCTGTGAAATATAATCAGTGTTGAAGCTGAGATAGCTGCAGGAAAATAAATAACTATTTTTGCTTAGAAACCCCATCTCAGGTAGCCAACAGAGATTGTGACTGAGGCTTATGTCTAGTTCCTACTGACACCAGTTTAAAGGAATAAATGGCCATGTTTGCAGAATGTATTCCTGACTAGCACTGCTGAGATTTTGGGTGGTTTATTAAAGGAATCTACTCCAGGGAAGTGTACTTTTAGCACGTTGAAGGGTTTGGCAAGAACTCGGATAGAAATAGCAGGCACCCAGCTGTTGGTTTTTACCCCAGAGAAGGAAGCTATGGAGAGCTATGGTCCACATCAAACTATTTTTAGAATACTGCTCCCTGCTTCAGTGGCATTGATTACAGCCCCAAAGGATGCCAGGGTTAGATGGGAAACAATTGTCCTTTACCATTTGGCACCAAAGTGTCAGGAGGAAAAGAGAGAAAGTTGGTGCCTTCACAGGACATTCCTTGCCTGGATTCCAATCTGGCTGCCTGGTTGGACAAAAAGGACATTTGTGGTGGGTGAATGATGGTAACTGTTAGAAGAAAAAGAGCAGGTTGACCCAGAGGTGGATATGAGTACTGGCTTCTTTATTGCGATACTTGTTCCCCTGAACCCAATTGTCTAGTAAGCACCGAATTGATTACAGCACACTCTTTTTGTTTAGATTAGTACATACACGACTACATCCATTACAACACCCCCAAACCCCTTATTAATAGAAACACCCATTGTTAGTAAACCCACCCCTATCCATTACTCATAACATTACAGTTACTTTTACCTTGAAGATACATTTATTTGCAACAAATTGTTGCCATAAATCTCCCTCATCAGCAGTTCTCAGGGGTGGGAGGAAGGGTCCGTGAACAGTTCTCAGGGGAGAGGGGGAAAGGGGCCGTAAACCAGGGCTTGTTTATGTAGCTGGGAAAGGGAGGGAGGGGAAGATAAGGATAGAACAAGAAGCAATGGGCTTAAACTGCAGCAAGGGAGGTTTAGGTTGGACATTAGGAAAAAGTTCCTAACTGTCAGGGTGGTTAAACACTGGAATAAATTGCCTAGGGAGGTTGTGGAATCTCCATCTCTGGAGATATTTAAGAATAGGTTAGATAAATGTCTATCAGGGATGGTCTAGACAGTATTTGGTCCTGCCATGAGGGCAGGGGACTGGACTCGATGACCTCTCGAGGTCCTTTCCAGTCCTAGAATCTATGAATCTATGAATCTATTCCTTTTACCTTCTTTTACACAAAGGGCATTTCTTCTGCAGCTGCATCCTTATCAATCTTTATGAGCAACAGAGATGGGAAGAATCTGGCAACTTATATTTTAGACAAATACTAAAAAAATCTGCAACTTATGTATTAAACAAAGTAATACTAAAGAATGTGTAACTTATGTATTAGACACAAAAAAATTGCCTACATATGCCTTTGTCCCCTAATACCATGTCAGCACATTAGCAGCTTATTGTTATACTTTATCCCAACAGTAACCACACTTTCACCCTTTGTAAATGGGACATTCTACACCCCCGGGGAGTGCCCTGTGGCTCCATATTCATCATTTGTATATATTTGTGATATTGCATATAAATCAGGCCATGTGAGGTATCGTAGGAAAGGTTATGATCTGCTGAAACCCCCTGTCCATTTAAATATATCATGAATGCATATGAAGTTATGAGAATTGTGTTGTATGACTGTCACTAAAATATACTGTGTGTTTGGGAAGTGCCTAGATACTAGCTCCCCAAAAGACAGTAACCAGGGAGCTAACCATCATCCAGCAAGGGAGCTACAATGCAATGACTCACATGCACTCACTCACTCCCACACCAAGGGAATTGCTCAATCTTGCATGGTGACTTAGCAGTGCCCAGCAGACATGCCTGGACTCATGTCCAAGCACATAGGCCTAAGGGTATAAAACAGAACTCAGTGGCCCCATGCTGGGCCTTTCTCCTGCCCCCACCTATGCTGCAAGCAACAAGGACGCTCAGAAGACTGAAGATTCCAACAGGGGGCACTGGCCCAGGTTTCAAGGTGAAATCTGTGTACTATGAACTGCAATATGCAGTGGGGTGAGAAAAACTGCTTACTCTACATGTTGCCCAGTCTAATAGGGTTGAGAGTTTAGACTGCGTGCTTCTTTTCTTTTCTTTTGGTAACCACTCGGACTTTTTGCCTATTACTTATAATCACTTAAAATCTCTCTTTTGTAGTCAATAAACTTGTTTTACTGTTTATCTTTACCAGCAAGGTTGCCTGAAGAGTTTGGTAAATCTGCTCAGGTTTACAAAGGCTGGTGTATATCCACTTTCCATTGATGAAGTGGGGAACCAATGAATAAACTTGCACTGCTTGTCTTGAGTGCCTGCCACACACACAGTGCAGGAGCTTGGAAGGGAGGGAACATCGCACCCACTGCACAGAGCAGGAATGGGTAAGTTCTATGTGTCTGCGTAAGGTGGGTGAGGAATGTCTTTTATTGGACTAACTTCTGTTGGTGAGCAAGACAAGCTTTCCATAAGCCCTCCCTCTTTTAGAAGTGAGGGGACCCTGGCCCACAGCCCCCCCTGTTCTGGTGCCCCTTCGCTGAGTTGCTCCAACATCAGCACAGCAGCAGGAGGCGTCCCACAGCTGGGGCAGGTCTAGGACCCAGACGTCAAGCACAAGTGCAGAGGCATGCAAATCCCATAGCCAATGAAGTGGCACAAAGTCCAAAGAAGGAGAAAATGAACTCAGGGATGCTAGAATAAACAAAGTTGTGGCTCGGTCTTTCTCATTAAAATTTATTTTCTACTTACACTCAGGTACATGATGCTACAGTTTAGCAATCATTGCAACCGCAAGTGACAAGTCCCTATTTGGAAATAAATCTCTTACTACTACTTCTATGTGTTTATTCTCCGAACCCTCCCACACCTTTCCCATACACATTCTCTCTTTCTCTGAGGCTCCAAATTCCCAGATGCCACTGAAAATCATTGAAAGTGACGGAAAAGACAGAGCACTGGAGAACAGACCAGCAAAAGCCTGAGATAGCTAATGCTGCCCCACCAGCACCCCCCCTTTCCTCCCTGGAGTTTTATCCTGTTACGGTCGCTGCAGCTCTGCTCATCATCTGTTGCACAGAAAACGGGGAATGTATGCAAAATGTGTTGTTTGACCAACAGGGTTCCACAAAATGCCATCACAAACTGGCTCTACAGTAAGAGGAAGAACAACAATTTGCTTAGCAATAATTGATCAGTGAAGAGTCAGAAGATGGTGGTGACGTGAGAGAGGAGGAAATCATGAGATCGTGAGTTAGGAAGAACAACAGCAGTAGCACTGTGGTGTGTAGCAAGGATGGGAGGAAGATACACACAATCTGGAGAAAGGGGTAAACAGTGAGGTGGCAAAGTTTGCAGATGATACTAAACTGCTCAAGATAGTTAAGACCAAAGCAGACTGTGACGAACTTCAAAAAGAGCTCACAAAACTAAGTGATTGGGCAACAAAATGGCAAATGAAATTTAATGTGGATAAATGTAAAGTAATGCACATTGGAAAAAATAACCCCAACTATACATACAATATGATGGGGGCTAATTTAGCTACAACAAGTCAGGAAAAAGATCTTGGCGTCATCGTGGATAGTTCTCTGAAGATGTCCACGCAGTGTGCAGAGGCGGTCAAAAAAGCAAACAGGATATTAGGAATCATTAAAAAGGGAATAGAGAATAAGACTGAGAATATATTATTGCCCTTATATAAATCGATGGTACGCCCACATCTCAAATACTGCGTACAGATGTGGTCTCCTCATCTCAAAAAAGATATACTGGCACTAGAAAAGGTTCAGAGAAGGGCAACTAAAATGATTAGGGGTTTGGAACGGGTCCCATATGAGGAGAGATTAAAGAGGCTAGGACTCTTCAGCTTGGAAAAGAGGAGACTAAGGGGGGATATGATAGAGGAATATAAAATCATGAGTGATGTGGAGAAAGTGGATAAGGAAAAGTTATTTACTTATTCCCATAATACAAGAACTAGGGGTCACCAAATGAAATTAATAGGCAGCAGGTTTAAAACAAATACAAGGAAGTTCTTCTTCACGCAGCGCACAGTCAACTTGTGGAACTCCTTACCTGAGGAAGTTGTGAAGGCTAGGACTATAACAGCATTTAAAAGAGAACTGGATAAATTCATGGTGGTTAAGTCCATTAATGGCTATTAGCCAGGATGGGTAAGGAATGGTGTCCCTAGCCTCTGTTTGTCAGAGGATGGAGATGGATGGCAGGAGAGAGATCACTTGATCATTGCCTGTTGGTCCACTCCCTCTGGGGCACCTGGCATTGGCCACTGTCGGTAGACAGGATACTGGGCTAGATGGACCTTTGGTCTGACCTGGTACGGCCGTTCTTATGTTCTAACCACACACACACTTTACTATGGACAAAATAAATGTTGTAAACCTGTGTCTTTTAAAGAATTGTATTGTATAATAATTTATAGTACAAAAGGTCCCGAAATCACTCAACTATACTACATGTTAAACTCTGTTGGGCAGTATGGTTTAGCAGCACTATTAACAGGTAAGTCTACTTTTAAACACCATGGTAGGGTTAAAATATCTGTTAAGCTTTCCTACAGTACAACACATTTCTCCACAAGCTTACACCAACCAGTTTACATTCAGTGTCTGTATTGCTTCATATGGAAACATTCAAAACAGGCAGATACACGGTGACATTATATTTGTCCAATCAGCAGCATTCATTGTATTTCATAAAGCAGCCCGGTGCAAATAACATATTGCTACTAACAATAATAAAAATAAAACCAGCTGCCCTCTTACCTTAAACATCAGTGAAGTAAACTCCGGCGCCTGGACTTGGCACCATAGGTGTCGATGATCTGCTCAGGGTTAATGTCTCTGGTAAGGTCACTTTCAGTGTGCAGTAAACACAAAGCTGACAGTCTCTCTTGACCCACTGTGGATCGTACCCAGCGTGTGGCAGAAAACGACGTCTCACCTCCAGCTGTGCCAGCAGGTCAGGGCCAATTTCAACAGTTTTGTAAAATTTGGATAAAATGTTGAAGCAGCTGCCTGCAGGCTCTCCAGCATGATCTCTGGCAAACCCACCCTGAACCAACTGCAGCTCGGCGCGAGCGAGTGTGGAACTGATTAAAGGGCCCTTGCATATTGACAGAGCAGCCCAGCAGTGCCACCTCTGGATCACACGGTAGCCCTGCATCTGCACTTTCAGCTAATTCCATGGACTGCGACAAAAACCTGCAATTGCATTCACCTAACAGTGTGTCCAACAGGAAAATACAGCGGTCGGCCCCATTTTTCTTTAGTGCTCTCCTTTACATCCAGCTGATAGTCTCATTGTCTGAGTGTGCTTGTAGGGTGACCAGATGTCCCAATTTTATTGGGACAGTCCCGATTTTTGGGTCTTTTTCTTATATAGGCTCCTATTACCCCCCACTCCCGTCCCGATTTTTCACATTTGCTGTCTGGTCACCCTATGTGCTTGTAACAACTGAACAGTCAAGGAAGGCTGGATCGTTTATAAGCATACTTTTCATTTGTATCAGGATGACAGGGACATCATGCAGCTCACAGAAGTTCTGGGCTTCCTCCCAAACATCATCCCACTTAGCGCTGGTTCGCATACTAATGCGTTGACAGTTCTCTGACGTACACGGCAGGCCTGAGAAAGTGTCGTGTCTTCTAGCTGCAGAGCTTTGTGCGCTATGTGACTCATACTAAGAACACGCTAAAAAAGGATCAAGCACACCCAAATCTATTTTCTGCACATTCTTCTACAAACCTGATGCTTCAATAAATCTACGGTAGGGGGGCATTGACAGTCCCAACAAACGGCCAAGAAGTGCTCTCATGGAGTTTTTTTACAGCAGATACATTTTTCCATCTGCATGCCCACGTCGTGTCACTTAAACTACACAATTCCAGTTTCACTCCAAGGGTCTTCTGGGCCTCCAAGTAAGCATGGTGTGTGCCAGGCTGTGAAAAGAAGGCAAACAAGCCCTCTAGAGTGTAAAAATATCCGGTTGCTGTTTACTTTGCAAGCCTCAACTAAAACCACATTTGATTTATGAGCCATGCGGGGTGTATATATAACAGTGGGTTGATCTTGCTGAATTTTTTGCTGTACTCCACGTCCTGCATCCTCCCCGGCATGTTTCAGCTTGCGGGACGGAGCGGCTTTCCCCCTGCGCTCAGCTGCGGAACAGCTGATTGCAGCAGGCGGGAGGTGCTGGAAGGGATGGGGAGGAGCTGATCGGCAGAGCCACTGGCGGGTGGGAGTTGCTGGGAGGAATGGGGGGAGCTGGCTGCCAGTGGGCGCTTAGCACCCACTAATTTTTTTTCTGTGGGTGCTCCAGGGCTGGAGCACCCATGCAGTCGGCACCGATGCCTGCAGCATGAGCCCCATGAGCCCAAGTCAGCTGGCACGGGCCACCCATGGGTCTTCCTTTACTATGCAGAGTGAGCGCTCTCTGACGTGTGTTGTTCACCCATAGGTGATAGGGTTTTTTTGTCTTTTATCACTTTCCTGCATGAGTTCATTCAGTGGTGTAGTGATTGTCTGGGTTCATCCACATAATTGTTATAGGGCCAAAAAGCTGAATTACTCGGTCTTCACAGACAAGGTCAGCCCCCAAACGGCTGCACTGGGCAGCACAGTATGGGGAGGAGGTGAGCAGCCCTCTGTGGTGAAAGAAATAGTTAAGGGCTATTTAGAAAAGCTGGACATGCACAAGTCCATGGGGCTGGATCTAATGCATCCGAGGGTGCTGAGGGAATTGGCTGATGTGATTGCAGGGCCATTGGCCATTATCTTTGAAAACTCGTGGCGATTGGGGGAGGTCCTGGAGGATTGGAAAAAGGCAAATATAGTGCTCATCTTTTAAAAAGGGAAGAAGGAGAATCCGGGGGGAACTACAGCCTCACCTTGGTCCCTGGAAAAATCATGGAGCAGGTCCTCAAGGGATCCATTTTGAAGCACTTGGAGGAGAGGAAGGTGATCAGAAACAGTCAATATGGATTCACGAAAGGCAAGTCATGCCTGACCAACCTGATTGCCTTCTATGATGAGATAAGTGGCTCTGAGGATAGGGGGAAAGCAGTGAATGTGATATATCTTGACTTTAGCAAAGCTTTTGATATGGTCTCCCACAGTACTCTTGCCAGCAAGTTAAACAAGTATGGATTGGATGAATGGACTATAAGGTGGATATAAAGCTGGCTAGATCATCGGGCTCAACGGGTAGTGATCGATGGCTTGATGTCTAGTTGGCAGCCGGTATCAAGCAGAGTGCCCCAGGGGTCTGTCCTGGGGCTGGTTTTGTTCAACAGCTTCATTAATGATCTAGATGATGGGATTAATTGCACCCTCAGCAAGTTCGCAGATGACACTAAACTGGGAGGAAAGGTAGATATGCTGGAGGGAGGGATAGGGTCCAGAGTGACCTAGACAAATTGCAGGATTGGGCTAAAAGAAATCTGATAAGGTTCAACAAGGACAAGTGCAGAGTCCTGCACTTAGGACGGAAGAATCCCATGCACCACTACAGGCTGGAGACCGATCAGCTAAGCAGCAGTTCTGCAGAAAAGGACCTGGGGATTACAGTGGACAAGAAGCTGGATATCCGTCAGCAGTGTGCTCTTGTCGCCAAGAAGGCTAATGGCATATTGGTCTGCATTAGTAGGAGCATTGCCAGCAGATCGAGGAAAATTGTTATTCCCCTCTACTTGGCACTGCTGAGGCCACACCTGGAGTACTGTGTCCAGTTTTGGGCCCCACACTACGAGAAGGATGTGGACAAATTGGAGAGTCCAGTGGAAAATGATCAAGGGGCTGGGGCACATGACGTACGAGGAGAGGCTGAGGGAACTGGGCTTTTTTAGTCTGCACAAGAGAAGATTGAGGGGGGATTTGATAGCAGCCTTCAACTACCTGAAGGGGGGTTTCAAGGAGGATGGAGCTTGGCTGTTCTCAGTGGTGGCAGATGACAGAACAAGGAGCAATGGTCTCAAGTTGCAGTGGGGGAGGTCTAGGTTGGACATTAGGAAAAACTATTTCATTAGGAGGGTGGTGAAGCACTGGAATGGGTTACCTAGGGAGGTGGTGAAATCTCCATCCTTAGAGGTTTTTAAGGTCAGGCTTGACAAAGCCCTGGCTGGGATGATTTAGGTGGGGTTGGTCCAGCTTTGAGCAGGGGGTTGGACTAGATGTCCTCCTGAGATCTCTTCCAACCCTAATCTTCATTTATATTTACCTAAAGTTAAGAAATGGTTTTGAGGGATCAGCATCCAGGTTTCTGGGAGGGACTGCCTTCGATCTGTCTGCTGGGGAACTTAGCTGTCAGATCCTTGCCCAAAGAAAGCTTCCTCGGACTGTTCCAAAGCAAATTCTTTCACTAATCTTTATTAGCTAACTTCAAACAAAGCACGTAACTGCTAGTGACTCCTAGTGGGTCACCACAGTAACCCCTAGTGGGTCACCAATTCTCCTACTTTCAGCAAAACTACTCATTATCTCCTACCATCAAAACATTTCTATTCATAACAATAACTAAACTTATAATGGTGTCAAAGGTGCTCAAGATCAAGGTCGGTCGGTCAAACATTCCTGCTATTCTTACAATACATTCACTTATCCCATCCTCTCATTCTGATAGCAAACCAGCCAACATGCAGTTATTTGGCCTTGCCTCTCAGGGCCTAAGATTTTCCTCGCTCTGTCATGTTTTGTATTGAGCTGGGAGTGCCTGACCCTACAAAATTGCAAACTGCAGTACTGTCAAATTCTGTGGTAACACACAGGAATATCAAATTCCGGGGTAACACTCGAGCTCCCTGAAGTCCCATTGTTCTCTCCTGGCGGGGGGGGGGGGGGGGGGGGGGGTCATAGGGGACATTTTGAAGAGCAGAACCAGCCAGTCTAAAACCCCAGCCAGTCGGAGCAGAAGCAGCAAAATAAGAGATTTCTGGAGGTTTAAAGACCAGTTTTTGACTGGGCTTCCTCTGCCCTGTGCTGAGGGCTTGTCTGAGCCCTCAGTCCTCTTACCTCTTTCACCTCCCTCCCGATCTCTTCACCTTCCCGTCACTTGTCTTACCCTGTTCTCCACACCCCTTCCCCACCCT
Source organism: Emys orbicularis (assembly GCF_028017835.1). Taxonomy (NCBI): domain Eukaryota; kingdom Metazoa; phylum Chordata; order Testudines; family Emydidae; genus Emys; species Emys orbicularis. Next base: position 6,474,444 of record NC_088703.1, on the reverse strand, counting down.
CACCCCATCCGTTCAATGTCCCTGTCCCTCCCCTTTAGCTGGTCACATTGTAATTCAACCCAGCAAAAAGAAAACATGGTGACATTAACACGCCAGTTGCTGCCGTCACGTTGTTCGCTCTGCTGGTACGGGCTTACCCTTCCCTCACCCTGTCTGTCTGGCTTGTCAGCTGTTCCAGCCTAGGACTGTTCAGTGTTTGTACAGCACTTAAAACAACAGGGACACAGTGTGTGTGACTGCGGCTTTTAGGGCTAAGGTTATATAGACATAATATCAGAGGGGTAGCCGTGTTAGTCTGGATCTGTAAAAGCAGCAGAGAGTCCTGTGGCACCTCATAGACTAACAGACGTATTGGAGCATGAGCTTTCATGCATCCGACGAAGTGGGTATTCACCCACGAAAGCTCCAATACGTCTGTTAGTCTATAAGGTGCCACAGGACTTTTTGCTGCTTTTATAGACATAATAGTAACTAATGAATTGCTCTCCTGCACGGGTTGCTACTTTGCTGTTACCGAGCCCTCCCAAGTTTAAACTCCAAAAACATGTATGAAAACGATCAATTTTTAAGGAGAGAATGTAAAAAATACGTCATTGCTTCCAGTCTTTTTCAGCAGCTCCATACATCATTTCAGATCGGGATCAGCTGCCTTGTCTAGGCCCAGGGATGCACTGTGCCTTCAGGAACACAGCCCTGGGGAGGGGGTACGGAGATGGACCATCCTGTGTGGCTCAGTAAAGCCCCTCTGCCTCTACATTCTAGGTTTGAAAACATTTTGGAAGGCTCCCCCAATTATGAGGTGTTATTCCCTGTACCCCTCCCTATTGCCATGATCTGGCCAGGCATCTTCCCTTTTCTTAACATCAGCTCCTACTCCCTGCCCCAGACTTTGCCCCTCTGTCTCCCGTGTCTCCGCATGTTTGACCCACCTGTGTAGTAAGCTTGCCTCCCCTACACAAATTCTGCCCAACCGTCCCTTCTGATTTGCCCCCTTTCACAGCCCCATTTTCGGCAAGGAGCAGATTCTGCTGGCAGTAAGGGCTGAGGGAGGCCAGTGGCTTCAGCAGATGTTATTGAGCAGGCTTTCCATCCGCAAACAATCCCAGATCAGTAGGAAGAAAACCTAGCAGAGGCTTTGTCAGCAGACAGAAATGGATTTATACTCCAAATGCTCACATTGCATTTGGGATCCAATCAAATAGTTGGTATGGCAACACCCATTTTTTCATGTTCTCTGTGTATATATATCTTCCTACTGTATTTTCACTGCGTGCATCCGATGAAGTAGGTTTTAGCCCACGAAAGCTTCTGCCCAAATAAATTTGTTAGTCTCTAAGGTGCCACAAGTCCTCCTCGTTCTTTTTGCTGATACAGACTAACATGGCTACCCCTCTGAAACCTCCCACTTTCATCTCCAGCCCTAAATGAATATGTTTTAAGACCAAAGAAATCAAAGTATGCTTCCCAAGCACAGAGAGCCGAGAACGCTGCACCACATGACACTTGGGGAGGTGTCCAACGTGGAGAAGATAAACCTCAAGTAGCTCAGCAAGAAGGCAACACTGCTGGGGTGACGAGGAAGATGGGAATCCCTCCGACTCACCCCAGCATCTTCGGGTGTCACAGCGGCTGAAAAAACACTTTTTTCCCCTCCTCCTGCTCTTTATTATATTTAAATATATTTACATGAGAAAAATGGTACAGAAATAACTGCTCTTCAGCAGAACCCAGTGCAATGTGAGAAGACCTGAGAACGAGCCAATCTGTCCCCGGTCAGGGAACCGGGTGACTAACAATCACTTTTCAGTGGAAAGAAGAGTATAAATGTGACGCTGCGGGTTTGTTGAGACTAGGAAAAGTGATGGAGGTTATGTCAAGTCACGAAGAAACATACCGGATTAGCCCAGTGACTATATGTGGACTATATTTTTTAGTGCAAGAATAGTTGTCTTTTACATCAGGATAGCGAACGCTCGCTAGCTAACTCCGTGGAAAATCGTAACGGGGACAAAGCCCAGGTAGATTTAACCTCAATGTAGCTAGTTGCGGTCACCCGTTTTCCCCACCTAGAGCTGATGGATATTCCTGTCGGAGGCGGACACATTTCCATGACCTAGGAGTTGATAAATAGGACCAGGGGATTCACCTTAAGGAAGGGTGAGCGGCCAAAGGGAAGAGAGGGCAATTCAGCTGAGGAAACTGAGACCACGGTGACGCAAATGCTGCAAACAGCCTTAACGTTCCCAATGTGGGAAACAGCAAAAGTGTAAAAGGGTGAAAAAAACCTTTTCTCTGCCTTAGACAGTTTGGTTGCGGTGTTTCTCTCCCTTGCAGCTTCTCTGATGATAAGGGCTGAGCTAGGATGGAAGCACTTCCCACACTCAGAGCATTCCTAGGGTCTCTCTCTTGTGTGGATCCTTTGATGTTTAATAAGGTGTGAGCTCTGACTGAAGGTTTTTCCACATTCACAGCACGCATAGGGTCTCTCCCCTGTGTGGATCCTCTGATGTGCAATAAGGTGTGAGCTCAGAGTGAAGGTTTTCCCACACTCGCAACATTCATAGGGTCTCTCCCCTGTGTGGATCCTCTGATGTTTAATAAGGTCTGAGCAGTAAATGAAGTTTTTCCCGCAGTCACAGCATCTGTAAGGTCTTTCTCCTGTATGGATCCTTTGATGGGTAACAAGGGCAGAGCTATGACTGAAGGTTTTCCCGCACTCACAGCATGCATAGGGTCTCTCCCCTGTGTGGATCCTCTGATGTGTAATAAGGGCAGAACTCTGGGTGAAGTTTTCCCCACACTCACTGCACTCATAGGGTTTCTCCCCGGTGTGGATTCTATGATGTTTAATAAGGTCTGACTGGGAACTGAAGTTTTTCTCGCAGTCACAGCATCTGTAGGGTCTCTCTCCTGTATGGATCCTCTGATGTACAACGAGGGCTGAGCGATGACTGAAGTTTTTCCCGCACTCACAGCATTCGTAGGGTCTCTCCCCTGTGTGGATTCTTTGATGTGTAAGAAGGTTTGATCTCTCCTTGAAGCTTTTTCCGCACTGATGGCATTCATAGGGGCTCTCTTCTGTGTGGAGTCTCTGATGTGTAAGAAGGTGCGCGCGCTGAGTGAAGCTTTTCCCACACTCACAGCATTCGTAGGGTCTCTCTCCGCTATGGATTCTCTCATGTCTAATAAGGTGTGAGTGGCTGTGGAAGTTTTTCCCACACTCAGAGCATGTGTTATTTCTCTCTCCCGCCGGGATGCTCTGCTGGGCTTTGGTTTCCTTGAGACCCTTCTGAGTTCCCTGATAATTAATAGATTTACCAACTTTCTCCCTTGACTGGTTTTCCTGCCCCTTCTCTGACTTGCGCTGATGCTCACAGGCTTTTCCCTGCTCATGATTCCAGGACACATTCCCTTGGGATCTGGCCGCACGTGGTGGCATTTGCTCAGCCACTTCCTGCTGAGGATTCTGCTCCTCTTTCTTGCCACCTGCTGGGACAGAAAAAGGGAGACGCCTCAGAAACAGGGATGGAAACGTGGAGAACAATCAAAAATCACAACCGGAGAGACGGGGGGAACATATTAGGGACTGAATTCCCCCAAACTCTTCCCCACAGGGTGGCGAGGAGCAGGATCAATTCTGCTTCCATATCCCACCCACACATCCCAGGGAAGAGGGGGAATGGAGGGAACTACTGCCAGGGGTCAGTCAGGAAGGGTCGGAAGCCATGAGCAATATGTAGCTAGAAGATATGATGCCCGCTGGGGACAATCCTGATTTACTCAGAGAGCTCACAAGGGCTTTGCAGGGAAGCCCAGCTGTTCCCTGCTGGCACTGACAGGTTTTCAGTTGGTTTAATGACTCCTCACTTTGGCAGGTGACTCCCAGGATTTCTCTTTCCTCAGAGCCCTGGAGCTCTAGAAGCCACGGCTCGTCCCCTCGTTCCAGATGGGTGATCACATCAGGTTTGGAAGCTGCAAACCCTGCTCAATGGGGAGAGAAATGAATTCACGTGAATTCATGGGACATTTGTCACCCAAAAAAGTTTTTATTTTAACCCCAGCCCATTTTAACAGAGTAAAATCCCAGGACACTCTGCTTATGAGGGATTTAACTATCTCCACCTCCACTGGGGGGGACACACAGCCAGATATTCAGCATCAAAGGGGCTCCTGAAACCCAGAGAAGGTAACTCCATTTCCCAGGAAGGGGAGACTCCAGCCAGAGGGGAAGTCTCCCTGGAACTACTTCTTACTGACACAGAGAGGCACAGATGCACTGCAGAAGAGGGAAAGACACGAGGCCTGACACCTGAGTGGGGGCAGTCAGAGACATCAGGTAGGGGACAGAAAGCCTATTCCGGAGCTTAACTACCCTTAGAGTCAGAAAGTTTTTCCTAATATCTAATCTACATCTCCCTTGCTGCAGATTAAGCTCATCACATCTCATCCTACCTTCAGTGAACACGGAGAAAAATTGATTACTGTCCTCTTTAGAACAGCACTTAACAGTTTTGAAGACTGTTATCGAATCCCCCCTTAGTTTTCTTTTCTCAAGAGTAACTATGCCCCATTTTTTAAACTTTTTCTCATAGGTCAAGTGTTCCAAATATTTTATCATTTTTGGTGCTGTACTCTGGACTCTCTCCAATTTGTCCACATCTTTCTGAAAGAGTGGCATTCAGAATTGGACAGGGTACTCTAGCCAAGGCCTCACCAGTGCCAAGTGGAACAGGGCAATTACTTCCCATATCTTATATACAAGATCAGAACAATATTATCCTTTTTTTGCATCTGCATCACATTGTTGACTTGTATTCCAATTTGTGATCTTCTATAACCCCCAGATCCCTTTCAGCTGTACTACTGCCTACCTAGTCATTCCCCATTTTGTAGTGATGCATGTGATTTTTCCTTTCTCAATGTAGTACTTTGCACATCTCTTTACTGAATGTTGAATTCAGACTAGCTGAATTCTAATTTGAATTCTAATCCTGTACTCCAAAGTGATTGCAACCCCTCCCAGCTTAGTGTCATCTGCAAATTTTATAAACATACTCTCTACTCCATTATCGAAGTCATCAATGAAAATATTTTATAGTACTAGACCCCAGATCAACACCTGCAGGACCACACTAGATACATTCTTCCAATTTGACAGCAAACCATTAATAACTACTCTTTAAATATAGTCTTTCAACCAGTTGTTCACTCACCTTATATAAATTGCATCTAGACCACATTTCCCTAGTTTGTATATAAGAAAGTCCCTCATGACAGTCTCAAAATCCATCCTAAATATATCACATCTACTGCTTCCCTTCATCCACTAGGCCAGTAACCTTGTCAAAGAAGGAAATTAGGTTGGTTTGCTACAATTTGTTCTTGACAAATCTATGCTGGCTATAACTTATCACATTACTATCCTCTAGGTACTTACAAGTTGATTGTTTAATAATTTGTTCCAGTATCTTTCCAGGTACCAAAGTTAGGCTGCCTACTAGTCTATAATTCTCTGAGTCCTTTTTGTTCCCTTTTAAAGAAGACAAGTACTATGTTTGCCCTTCTTTACTCTTCTGGGACCTCACCCATCCTCCAGAAGTTCTCCGCGATAATTGCTAAAGGTTCCATGATTGATTCAGCTAGTTCCTTAAGTACCCTAGTGTGAATTTCATCAGGCCCTGCCAACTTGAATCCATCAAACTTATCTAAGGGCATGTCTACACTGGAAACTTCAAAACACTGCCGTGGAAATGCTCCCACAGCAGCGCTTTGAAGTGCGAGTGTGGTCGCGCACAAGCGCTCCTGGTAATTCATCGCCATGAGGGGATTAGCTCTGAATGCTGGGAGCACAGCTCCCAGCGCTCGGAGCCTGTCTACACTAGCACTTTACACTGTCTACACTAGTGCTTTAAGCACTCAGACTTGCTGCGCTCAGGGGGGTGATTTTTCACCCCCCTGAGCCAGCAAGTTAGAGCGCTATAAAATGTAAGTGTAGACAAGCCCTAAGGCTATGTCTACGCTGGCAACTGAATGACAAAACTTTTTTCTTTCAGAGGTGTTAAAAAACACCCCCCGCCCCCCAAAAGACAAAAGTTTTGCTGACAACAAGGGCCGGTGTGAACAATACTTCCAATTCTTCTTCTTTCTTACCCGCACTCTTTGTATTTGTGTATAGACATCTAGACGTTGAGCAGGTTCCCCCACTGATTTCCCTCTTGTTGTTCCTATCACCCGATTATAATTTCCCATGTCCATGAAGGAGCATGTTTTAAGATTTCACAAGTGGGTGATGAAGGATGGCACCACGGGCTAATCAGAGGTGGGAATTGGCACCTCAGTACCAAATGAGAGTTGATTCGCAAGGAAGGGATGAGGCCATGAAGGGCTTTGACAGGGAAGATAGGAAGTAATGGTTTTACAAGGTCTTAGATGCGCCAGTTTTTATACAGTCTCTGCCCCCATTATATCTACACTGCATCAGGGAGCGAGCCGATCAGCCTGGATCCACAGACGTTCGTTAGTGATGCTAATCTTAGCACATTAAAAAAATCCGTGAAGACATTTCTTTGACACGGTGGCTCAGGCTCTCAAGCCCACCCTTGGCTTGATTGACTGAGCTCCAGCCCAATCGACAACATCTATACAGTTATGTTTAGCCCAGTGGTGCAAGTCTATGGACCCAGGCTGGGAGGCAGGTCCTCCAGAAAGTGCAAATGATTTCAGACTCCTGCAAAACACTCTCTCCGTTGGGTGCTGCAACCAGTAGGTATTTGCAGCAATGCAATACCGTCTTTTCAGAACAAGATTAGGCATTGATTAGGCAACTGGAATACAGCATTTGAAGATCCATAGGTTAGTCTGGTAAAACAAAACTGAACTCGAAGTTCATTTTGCAAGAGTCATCTGCCTGGCTTTCCCAAAGCCTCCTCGATTTCACCTTTCTCTCTGTCGCCCTCTCTTGGTCTTTTTGCCTTGGCCAGCCGCAAGCTTTTTGTCTGTTTGTAACCTAATCCTGAATTGCAGTCCCATTGTGTTCCCATGTTCTGCTACCCTTGGATCACAGTCATTACAAGTTAATATCTAGTCCTTGGGTCTTCCATTGTCTCTCCAAGGTGCTCTATTCCGATGTGGACAATTATTGATAGTGTATCCATGCCAATATACAGAAGCCCACGTTACTTCAGCAACCACTGTTCCCCTGTCCCATAAGAGGAATAAACTCATTCACAGCCAGTGGGTAAAAAGGCAAAGTGGGAGGAGAAGCTGACTCATGCATATTTTTCATTAAAAAAAAAAATACTAATTGAATCCTCACATTCTCCAGAGGGAGACAAAGATATAGCAAAGGGATCGGATAAAGAATCATAAAATCTTGGACTTGTAGGGGTAGAAAGCATCTCAAGCGGTCATCTAGTCCACCCTTCAGCCCTAAAGCCGGCAGGGCCAATTCAGGCAATTCCCCTGAATTGGGCCCCGTGCCTAACAGGGCCCCACGCCCTTGCTGCCGCCGGTACGCCGTACCGGGGCAGCCGGCTTCCCCAGGGGGCAATTTAAAGGGCCTGGGGTCCAGCTGCTACTGCTGCCCTGGTCCTTTAAATAGCCACGGGAGCCCTGCAGCTTCCCCAGGGCTCCGGCAGCTATTTAAAGGGCTGGGGCGGTAGAAGCAGGGGAGCCCCTGCCCTGCCCGCAGCCAGCCCCTGCTGCACCCCCTGCCTGCACCAGCCCTGCACCCCGCACCCCCTGCCCTGCCTCCAGCCAGACCCTACCTCCAGTCAGCCCCTGCCCTGCCCCTGCCCTGCCCCCAGCCAGCAATGTATGTAATATATAACTTTGTTATTATTTATATAGTTATGGAAAGTAAATAATACACGGAAGAAATGAAAGGGGTTTTTTTACGTTTTTTTTTTTTTTAGTCATCCCTGCCAGAGCCCCGCCGAAAATGTTCGAATTGGGCCCCGCACTTCCTAAAGCCGGCCCTGAAACCAGGAACAAGTACACCTAGACCATCCCTGAGAGGTGTTTATCTCACCTATTCTCAAAAAAACTCAAATTACAGGGATTCCACAACCTCGCTTGGTAACCCTGTGACTCCCCCTCAGATGCTGGGGAGGGGATGAGGAGGGCTCTCCTAAGGCCCCACTGGAGGAGAGATTAGAGAGGTAGGAGGAGAATCAGAAGAGGCTAACTGAAGATCAGATTTCAAGAAAAGGACCGTGGTCAGTGGTGTTAAAGGTGGCTGACAGGTCAAGGAGGATGAGGATGGAGTCCTGGCTCTGAGATTTGCCTAGCTAACAGTTATTAGAGACCTTGGCAAAAGCAGTCTCAGTGGAGTGCCCCAAATCTCTCTCCCTGAAACCTTCCCTTCCCAGCCTCACCAGACCCTCCATGCTCCCTAGAGCAACCACTCCCCAACCCCTTCCCTCCCCCATGCTTCTACTCCCAGCATTCCCCACTCCCATGTAAAATGGATCTTCTACCCAACCCTCCTCTAAAACAGCACCACTGCTGGGCCCTCCACCCCCTTTCCCCCATTCCCACCCTCCCAGTTCACACCGTTCCCAGGAGTGCCTCCCCCTGACTCCCTCCATCTGCCTCCTTCCACTGTACCCAACCATCCCTGATTCCCATCTCGTCCCAATGTGCCACAAAACCCTTCCCCTTCATGCTGTCCACTCTCAGCCCCCCCGCCTTGTGGCACCTCAGCACCATCAACCCCCCACACACACACACCATCTTCTCTTCTCCCACTGGTCCCTGCTCTCTGCTTTCACTTGACTCAAGGACTCCTCTGTAAGAACCTCACACTGTCTCCTGTCTACAGCGGGAAGCACCTGACTGTAACACCTGCCATGCATTTGCAAGTTTTTACAGCAGAGTTAAGGTTAAGGCTCAGCACTACTTTCTGTTTAAAGGTCAGCTTGTCTAATCTTTCTAAAATTTACATTCTTACTCATATTGTCATGAAAGACACTGCTCGTCCTCGGGGTGCAGGGCAGGGTTAGTGGTCCAAAGATGGGGTTATTTGATCAAGAAGTACCTGAGATACAGCCCCCATAAAAGCAGCTTTTTTACAAAAATCACTTTGCTCTTATAAACACTTCCTTGCAGACCTTGCACTCAAACCGCCGGGCTTTGGAGCTGTGCTCCGGTTCTGCTCCAGCTCCAGGCAAAAACCCGCAGCTCCACTGCTCCGCGCTCCAGCTCCGGGCTCCGCTCCAAAGCCCTAGTTCTAATGGTCCCCTGACTAATCTCAGTCACTTGGCATTTATCTCAGCTAGTCCATGGCCCCATCGGCTCTCATACTAACTGGTAGGCTCAGGAGGACGTGATGTGGCCCATGGAACCTGAACTCCACCAATGCATTTGAATCTGAGCTCCATCACCGACAGCTTTCAGGGAAATGTGTGTGGTGGATTTTTCTGACATTCTGCGGGAACTTCTCTTAGAAATGTTGCTCTTAACCCAGAAATCTTGGTGTCAGGACATTATTCTTAAGGGGCTCTAAAATCCACACGGAGACTTTGGCCTGGTGACCACATCAAAGTTTTGCCTGCAAATCACTATCCCATCCCTATCCAACACGGTTTTGCTGGCAAAAACTCGAGTGACAGTCATCAGTGGCAAAAAAGTCCATCAAAAACTCAAGGAAATTAAATATCCATAAACTAGATAAATGCAGAGTTCAGGTTGCCCAGTGCTGCCCCATGCCCTTCCAGCATGTGGATGGTAGCTAAATGTAAAACCTCTGAAAACCAGGAACTGAAGAACTCAACCCCACGCCACCCCTGCAATGCAACCTTAACTCTGCCCCTGCCCCCTAACCCTGGAGCTTAGGTCAGTAAGGGTGATGCATAAGTTAACAAACTACCAAGTGACAGATTTTCCATCTCCTGAAGTCTTCATGCCCTTCTGGAAGATGTTTTAATCAAACACAAGGTATTAAGCTCAATACAACAGTAACTGGATAAAATTCCACGGCCTGTATAATACAGGAGATTAGACTAGATGACCTAATTGTCCCTCCTGGCCTTAAAATGTATTAATTTATAATCGATATGAGGAAGGACTAAGAGAACATGCCATTGTGTGTGTTGTGTTCTACATATTTGAATACCAGCACTTCTCTGCGTGTACTCCAGCTGTGTGCATTGTGTCAGCTGTATGTCCATGGAATGGTGGCGAGATTAGCTGGCGCTGCTTGGCAAAGCTGTGACTGTGATATAAAGACAGGTGCACGTGAACCTTGATGGAACAGGTGTGCCTCATTTAAATGCTGAATACTGTAGGTTGTGTCAGTAAAGGTGCACAAGGGTGTGTCCTTGCCATGGAGTTTGTCAGCACTCTGGTGACATACATGCTAGAAGTCTCCAGGGCCTAGTGAGAGGTAAGTGAAGGCAGTGACTTAGCAGAAATCCTCAGGGCGAGGGTAAAGGGGTGGTAACATTTTAGAAGTCTGACCCGGTCTGTGTGGAGTAGGCTCAGTATTTGAGTTCAGCTTCTGTTCGCTACAACAGACCTAAACCCAAGTTTTGCCTTAGCAAAGAGACGGCGTTAGATTTTGTGCTATGCTGCTCCTGTGCTCTGTTCCCAAAGTATTCTGTAGCAGGAGAGGGTAGAGCGCTTGCACATGTCATTGGCCTGTCGAGGTGTTGCTGAACCAGGGCAGAGTTAAGGTTGTATTGTTGGTGTTGTGAACTTTAAATCTTAAATTCCCCTTCTAAGAACCGAGAGGACAGGAATCCTTACCCAGTGAGGTCACATTCTCATAGTTCTCCTGCATAACGTCTCTGTAGAGGGCTCTCTGAGCGGGGTCCAGCAGAGCCCACTCTTCCTTGGTGACATACACGGCCACCTCCTCGAAGGTCACTGACGCCTGAAAGAGCAAGAGCCCCCTACTCAGTACCTGCTGCCTAGTGACAACCCCACTGGTCACGGGAGAGGAGGGACAACCAGATGGCAGCTCAGGGAAGTAGACAAAGAACAGAGTGCCACACCGACCCCGCCCTGCGCAGCCAGGAGGCATCAGGGTGAGGGGAGACAGAGAGAGCCCCTCTCCTGTACAGCAGACACAGGCAACAGGAGTCTTCACATTCATCACACAAATCCTAGCCTGAGGCTGATACAGGAGATGGGGATCCAGGAACAGCCCCCGGTAGGAATCCCAACACCCTCCCCATTGCCAGCAGTTGGATGGGAGGGGATGGGGCATCTCCCCAAATCATCGCTGGTGGGTGTTTCCTTCATATTTCATACAAGACTCTGGCTAGTAGGTTCAGGCTCCAGCACCTGGAGACTGGTCACTTTTCCCAGCCCAGTCCAGGGGGTTTGTTTCCTTTTCCATAAATTAAGGACTTTCCACCCACAAACCCCATGGGTCTGTTCCTAGAATCTAGGGCCCAAGTAAACAAATCCCAGGACCTTTGTCATACCCTGTCCCCCTCCCCTTCTCCCCCCTGGATATTTCCTCCACCTCCCACCTCCAGAGCAACCACCCAGAAGCCCCCACCTCCTATATATTTACTGCCCCTCTCCTTCTAGCAGGAACCCACCAGCCACTCCTCAATAATCCCTACCTGAACTGCCTCCGCTGCAGCCATTTCCCTTCCCTATCCCACAGAAGAATGGGCTGATCCGAAGCAAAACACGGATGTCACACTGCAGCCGGTCAAGGAAAGAAGGGCAATTGGAGAGATTTCAGAACAGGTCTTAGTAATTTCACATTACAATTCCCTGCAGCCTCTTTCCCTGCAGACTGACGTTCTAGATGCTGTCATGCAAGTAAGAGAAATATTCAAAACATAATTAACTACCCAGACATCCGCTGGAAAAGTTCTCCAACCAAACGGTGTCCAATATGTTCTTGGAATGTCTGTTTCGGAAGATGGAAGTAGTAATCGGGGGGCAGCCATTTTACACTTCATTCTTACTAAAAGGGGGGAATTGGTTATGAAACAGAAGGTGGAAAGCGATCTGGGTGAAAGTGATCATGAAATGATAGATTTCATGACTCTGAAGAAAGGAAGAAAGGAAGAAAGGAGAGCAGTAAAATAAGGACAATGGAACTGGAATAAATAGACTTCCATGTTGCAGTAGTAATCCTGCTCAGTAAGAGAGGAAGCGCAGGTTCAGACATTTGGTGTATGTTCTTGGCTGAGGAGCCAATGGGGCGAAACTACCATCTGTGGGATTATGACTGAATGCCTCTAAGTCAGAATCCCCCCTAAACGTAATGATACGGCAGTGCCGTGGAGCGTCGGTTGGCTCCGGCTAGCCACCCCTCTCCCTTCTGGGGGGCAGGGCTCGGTGAGGAGAGCCATTCGTGTCGGGACCGGACTGCGGACAGAAGGGAGCTGCCTCTCACTCGTTGCGCACCGCATGTTCGTGGGGAACCTTGTGCTAAATCATTCGTAGACTACCTGATTCTGGGTCAGAGCAGCTACCTCGCTGCGATCCATTGAAAGTCAGCCTTTGACACAAGAAATCTAAGGCAGGGGAGGGCAAACTACAGCCCGCAAGATTGCCAGCCCCATGGTGCAGCGGGGCTAGGCAAGCTCCTTGCCTGCCCTGGCCCCATGCCGCTCCTGGAAGCGGCCAGCACCACGTCCCCGCAGCCCCTGGGGCGGGCGGGTGGGGAGGTGCAGAGGGCTCCGTGCACTGCCCTTGCCTGCAGGCACCACCCCCGCAGCTCCCATTGGCTGGGAACAGGGAACCACGGCCAATGGGAGCTTCGGGGGTGGTACCCACAGGCAAGGGCAGTGCGTGGTGGAGCCGCCTGCCCCACCCCACCCCCAGGAGCCACTGCCGGACATGCTGGCCACTTCCGAGAGTGGTGCAGGGCCAGGGCAGGCAGGGAGCCTGCCTTAGCCCCGCTGCGCGCTGCTGCCACCCCGTTGCCGCTTGAAGTAAGCGGCGCCGGGCCAGAGCCTGCATCCCAAATCCCTCCCGCACTCCACACCCCCTGCCCTGAGCCCCCAACCCCCTGCCCTGAGCCCCTTCCTGCACACCGCACCCCCTCCCATACCCCGCACTCCCTCACGCATATATTAGGAGCAAGAGAAAGGTGAAGGAATGTGTAGGCCCTCTGCTTAGCAGGGAAGGAGAGCTAGCAACAGATGACATCAGGCAGACTACGGTGTTTAATGCCACTCTGTTTCAATAGTCACACACAAAAAAGTTGAATTGTGACCAGACACTTAAAACAGTAATTACGAACAATGAGGGGAAAGGAGCAGAAACTCACAATACGGAAAGAACAGATTAAAGACTATTTAGCTAAATTAGATGTGTTAAAGTCATCAGGGCCTGATGAAAATTCGTCCTAGGGTAGCTGTGGAATTAGCTGAAGCGCTTTCGGAAACATTAGCAGTAATCTTTGAGAACTTCTGGAGCATGGTGAGGTCCCAGAAGAGTAAATATAGTACCTATCGTTTAAAAGGGGAACAAAGACCACCTGCAGCATGAAAGACCAGTCAAGTGTTACTTCAATACCTGGAAAGATACTGGAACAAATTATTAAAACATTAATTTGTAAGCACCTAGAGGATAGTAAGATGAGAAGTAATAACCAACATGAGAGGGGGAAAGTTGGTCATTTAACCCTCTGCAGCAACCTCTGCAGAATGGAAAATGACTCAAAGCAACTATTCCCTCCAGCACAGGGGAAGTGGCTGCAGCTAAAAAACAGGGGAAATATCCCCAAACCTGAGAGGATTCCTACATGAAAAAGGCAAAATCTGAGAGCTGATACCAATGTTCAGTAATTAAAGAGAAAAGTGTGGAAATCTGAAGAATTTTTAGATCAATTGTTACAAACTAGAGCAGTGGTTTTAAAATTGTGGGTCACGACCCAGTACTGGATCACAGAATGTAAGGCACTGGGTTGTGGCGGTTCTGGTCAGCACCGCCGACCGGGCCGTTAAAAGTCCCGTTGGCTGTGCTGCCCGGCTAAGGCAGGCTAGTTCCTACCAGGTCCAGCTCCTAGGTGGGTGGGCCAGGGGGCTCTGCGCGCTGCCCCCGCCCCGAGCACTGGCTCCGCACTCCCATTGGCCGATTCCCAGCCAATGGGAGCTGCGGGGGGCTGTGCCTGCGGGCAAGAGCTGTGTGGAGCTGCTTGCGTGCCTCCGCCTAGGAGCCGGACTAGCTGTTGGCCACTTCCAGGGCGCAGTGCAGTCCGCGGTGCCAGGACAGGCAGGAAGCCTGCCTTAACACCCCTGCTGCACCGCTGACCAGGAGCTGCCAGAGGTAAGCCCGCGCCTCAATCCCCTGCCCCAGCCCCCTTCCTGCACCCCAAACCCCTCATCCCCAGCCCCACCCCAGAGCCCTGACTCCCTCCCACACCCCAACCCCCTGCCCTGAGCCCCCCCAAACCTGGAGCCCCCTCCTGCATCCCAAACCCCTCATTCCCAGCCCTACCCTACAGCCCTCACCCCTGCACCCAACCCTCTGTCCCAGCCCTGAGCCTCTCCCACACCCCAAACCCCTCATCCCCAGCTCCGTTGGGTCATGCCCATCAACAATTTTCTTCAACTGGGTCACCAGAAAAAAAGTTTGAAAACCACTGATCTAGACCAATGGTTTTCAAACTTTTTGTATTGGTGACTCCTTTCACACAGCAAGCCTCTGAATGTGACACCCCCCCTTATAAATTAAAAATGGGGGGGGGAATAAATGTAATTTAGTAGAGATTGGGGCTGTCAGCCCCATGGAGCTGACAGCTTGCGACCCCCATGTAACTACCTTGCGACCCCCAGTTTGAGAACCCCCTGATCTAGACCATCCCTGACAGGTGTTTGTCTAACCTGCTCTTAAGAATTGCCAATGATGGAGATTCCACAACCTCCCTAGGCAATTTATTCCGGTGCTTAACCACCCTGACAGTTAGGAAGTTTTTCCTAATGTCCAACCTAAATCACCCTTGTCCTATCAGAGGATAATTTTTCTCCCTCCTCCTTGTAACAACTTTCTATATACTTGAAAACTGTTATCATGTCCCCTCTCAGTCATCTCTTCTCCAGCTGAAACAAACCCAATTTTTTCAATCTTCCCTCATAGGTCATGTTTTCTAGACTTTTAATCATTTTTGTTGCTCTTCTCTGGACTTTCTCCAATTTGTCCACATCTTTCCTGAAGTGTGGGTGCCCAGAACAGGACACAATACTCCAGCTGAGGCCTAATCAGCTCACAGTAGAGCAGAAGAATTACTTCTTGTGTCTGAAAATAGCTAAAGTCGTAAAATCTGGGTGAATTTCAGATTATTATTTGATAAATAGAGATAAAAGAGCCAACGTGCAAGGATTCCTATCAATAGTCAAGAATTTGAGAAATGGGCAAAATCTGAGCAGATTTTATGTTAATATTTTCTAATTAGGGGAAAATCTCAGGACACATTAAATTAGGAATAGAGAAGCAGAGAGAAAACTGGGCCAGATGTAAGGCTATATCATATCAATCTTTGAGAACTGGAGAGGAAAGAGGGCAAAAACTAAATATTGGATAACGTCTGAGAAAAACAGCAAGAGCGGATATTAAATAAGTGAGAAACGTGGGGAAATCTGCAAGGACTGTATATGAAAGTTCAATTAATAAATTGAAAGTAAGAGGTCCCCACCACCACCAGTCTACATGGGCAGCAGGGAGCCGTTTGGGGAGCTATGTTAAGAGGGCAAGTGTGGGGATATGGAGCGGGAAAACTCCCCAGCAGTGGGGGCAGGGGTGCGCAGGTAACTGGGGGCCAGGGCAGTTGTGGGGGGCAGCAGCCAGGAGTGGGTAACCTGGGGCTGGGCAGTCTCCATTTGCAGCCGTTTCTCCTTCCTGGGCCGTCCCATGCCTTGTTGCTGGCAGAGAACTGGCTCTGCAAGCTGCCCCCACTAATCCCCGTCCCATCTGGGGAATGACTCAGTTTCCCCCCTAACAAAGGACAATTTGCAGCAGGTCAAACGGGTGGGAAAATATCCCACATCGGAGGAGATTTTTAAATGGACATGGGAGACTATAAGAGAAAATGGGGGTAAAATCTGGAGGCGGAGCCTAGAGACAGGGTCAGTAACTGGAGAGATGGGCAGACCCCTGCCTGGATGTTACCCCCGCCGGTGACAAGCCGGGAGAATTGTATCCCTGTTGGGGAGACACGTGGCCAAATCAAAGGGGGGTTCATTAGCCCCCCCTCCCCCTATCACCAGCCCGGCCGCCCCGGAGGTTCCTGGCTACAGAGATGGTCCAACCCCCCCATCTCCAGCATGTCCCGCCTGACCCCCCCAAGGGGAACCCCCCGGGCCCGCGCCCCCAGAGCCTGACCGAGCCGGGGCAGCGGCCCCATCAGCCCCGGCGCGTTCCCGGGGGCTGCGAGACCTGCAGCGCCGCTGCCCGGCCCGCCCCGCGCCGTCCCCTGCGGCTCCGGGCCTGGGCCGGGTCCAGCCGGAGAAAGTCCCGCCGGGCGCAGGCCCAGCTGGGGAAGGAGCCGCTGCTCCGCCCCGCTCCCAGCGCCGCCCCCGGAGCTGCTGCCCAGTGTCTCTGATCCTTGTTTTTCCTGCTTCCTCCTCCTGCCAGTAGTTCCCCTTCCCCCCCCCGGTCCTACCTGGGCTGCAGCTGCCGCCCTCCCTGCTCCTGCCGCCCGCGTCCCAGAGCCCTGCACGGACGGGCCCGCTCTCCTGTTAGCACTTGCAGGGGCCGATCCGGCTACGGGAGAGTGCACGCCCCTGGGGACAGGAAAGTGAGCAAGTCTCCGGGGTGCGGTGCGGTGCGGTGTTACAGAGGGGAACAGGAGAGAGAGACTGAAGGGGGAGAAGGAGAAATACCTGGGGAAAGCAGCACCCGGCTCTTTTCTACTGCATCACTCCTGAGCTCTGGGTAAACCCCCCCCCGTGTCCAGGGTCTCCCAGCTCCCCCCGCCTCCCAAGGGAATGCACATAAGTGTCTTCTTCCTGCCAGGCACGAAGGAGGCGGAGGTATCACCCGTCTGTCACTTGAGGAAGACAGCAAGCCTTAGAATCATAGGGTTGGAAGGGACCTCAGGAGGTATCTAGTCCAGCCCCCTGCTCAAAGCAGGACCAATCCCCAGACAGACTTTTGCCCCAAATGGCCCCCTCAAGGATTGAACTCACAACCCAGGCCAATGCTCAAACCACTGAGCTATCCCTCCGTGGGAATGTGTGTCTGTATCTCACAGGCTGCAGTGTCCCCGTGCCTGCTCCAGGAGGTGTTTGGGCTCTACTCCTGCTTGAAGGGCACCGAACCGGACAGCAAAAGGCTTGGGTCCTTAGAATAATCGTGCAATGAAGAAAAGGGAGATGGACTAAAAGGGGGAAATAAAAATAAAAGGAGACTGTTAATATACTTTGGTAAGGAGAAGATTGAGATTGAGCCAGACAAGGCTGCAAAGTGACGACTATAATAAAATAAAAACACCTCGGTGTGTTGAGATCCCATCGAAATTGGTACACGACTCAAAGTTGAGTGTAACCATTACACACTGACCCTGTTATTGGCGTCTCCTCAGCACGCCTAGGATGCTCTGGACTAAGTTGGGATAACCACTTCCAGAGCAGACTTTGACCGAGTTCAGGGTCTCCATTGTGCCACATGCTGCAGAAACCACCATCAAAACAAAGGCCACAATTTTCACTCGCGCTGTAAAACACTAACTGAGACTAGGGCCTTCTTTGTGCCAGCCACTATACAGACCCTAACCAACACTGGGTACCCCATTGTGCCAGGAACAGATGGATCTGCTGTTTACACTACCTGCCATCTCTCAGAGCAAAATCTTGCTTCTTTCCCCCACTGGGAGTGGAACAAGCATCATCTGGGTGAAAACCAGAAATCCTGACATCTAGATAGGGCTGCTGTTGTCCCTGCCTAATGCCATGTCTACACTACAGTGTAAAGTTGACTTAAGATCATGTGTCATTTTAATAAGCTCAGTGGAGCACACCCACACAACTCTCCTTGTGCCGGCTGAGTGCGTCCACAGTCAGAGCGACAAAGAGAGCGTTGCATCGTGGGTAGCTATCCCACAGTGCAACTCGTCACCTTCTGTCACCGTTTGCTGCTGGAAGCTCTGTAATGGATCACGGTGCATCATGGGGACGTACTGGCCATCCCGCTAGGGTGACCAGACAGCAAGTGTGAAAAATCGGGACAGGGGGTGGGGGGTAATAGGAGCTTATATAAGAGAAAGACCCCAAAATCGGGACTGTCCCTATAAAATCGGGACATCTGGTCACCCTACGGCCCACGATGCAGTTCTTTCCATCCCATCATTCCATGGGCTTCCTACTTTGTTTCGTGCCATTTTTCAACAGCCCTTGCAAACTGTGCACCCGCCCTCTCTGCCTGGCAGCACAGATGAGCTGCTGATTATTCTGGTAGCGAGCATTATGAACACAATGCAGCTGGTCCTGCAGTATTTCTTGAGCTGTTAAACAGAGAGGGAATCGGTGATGCCTGTCTTGCTGTTTGCCATGGAAACAAATAATTGAAGATTGCTGCTGGCATTCCCGGAACAGCTTGCCAGGGTGGGCCGTCGGTACTGGGCTCAGGAAACAAGCACTGAGTGGTGGGATCACAGCATGATGCACGTATGGGACGATGAGCAGTAGCTGCAGAACTTTCAGATGTGCAAAGCCAACTTCCTGGAACTGTGTGTGGAGTCTTCCCCCTCACTGCAGAACAAGGACACCGGAGCGAGAGCTGCCTTCACGGTGGAAAAATGAGTGGCGATCGCTGTGTAGAAGCCGGCAACAGTATGTCAACCCAGGGCTGCCCAGAGGATTCAGGGGGCCTGGGGTCTTCGGCGGTGGGGGTCCTTCCACTCTGGGTCTTCGGGGCACTTCGGCGGTGGGTCCCGGAGCGAGTGAAGGACCCGCCACCGAACTGCTGCCGAAGACCCGGAGCGGAAGAAGCCCTCGCCACCGAAGACCCGGAGCGGAAGAAGCCCTCGCCACCGAAGACCCGGAGCGGAAGAAGCTCCAGGTCTTTGGCAGCGGGTCCTTCATTCGCTCCGGGTATGTTCGGCGGCACTGAAGGACCTGCCGCCGAAGACCTGCCGAAAACTCTCGTGGGGGCCCCTGAAAACTCTCATGGGGGCCCCTGCGGGGCCCAGGGCAAATTGCCCCACTTGCCCTCAACCAAAAGGTTACTTCTGCATGGTCTTGCAGGTGCTGGTGGAGCACCGGGGCCATTTCACTGACAGAAACCGGGCGTGGTCAGGGAAGGTGCTTGACGCACGCATCTTTCAGAACACTGGACAGTAGAGAAAGCCGCACTCTGGGACTTTCTTTCCAGACCAGAAGATTCCAGTGGGGGATGTGGAAATGCCCACAGTGATCCTGGGAGACCTCGCCTTCCCCTTGCTCCGGAAGCCTTACATCGGGAACCTAGACAGCAGCAAAGAGCACTTCAACATCAGGCGCCGAATGACCGTTGACGGTGCCTTGGGCAGATTAAACCATCACTGGGGCTGTCTTTTTGGCCAGTTAGGCCTCAATGAGGAAAACAGTCTAATGGTCATTGGGGCCTGCTGTACTCTGCATAATATTTGTGAATGGAAGTGGGGAGGTGTCCCCAGGGGGGGACCGCTGCGGCCGATTGGCTGGCTGCTGATTTTGGGCAGCCAGAAGGGCAATTAGAGGGCTCAGCAGGAGGTTATTCGAATCAGAGAGGCTTTGAAGGAGCATTTTGACAACGATTCCCAGTAACGTGTCTGTCTGTGCTGCATTCGGCCAGGCAATGTTTACTTGCTTCCTGAGCGCTAATTGCAAGGAGCAAATATTCGAACCTATAGCCCCTGTGTTTCAGTGTTAGCACTGAGCGATGGATGGATGTCACAAATAAAGACTCATTTTATTTCAAAGACTCAAGTTTAATAACAGGATAAAACACAAACTTTTGATCAAATAGGGGACATGAAAATGAGGAACAGTCTTGTGATTCGGGCTCTCACAGTTAGGTGCAACTCCACCTTTCATTGGACAACCAGGCCCTAGGCGTGGAGTGCATGGGGTTCTGTGAGGGACTGGGAACAGGCAAGAAATGCCATGGGGCAAGTGTGGGGAGGGCATGGACTGGAGTTCTCTAGTGGCTGAAGCGGGAGTCAGGCATGGATGTGCTCTGATTGCAGGCTAATGAGTATCAGAGGGGTAGCCGTGTTAGTCTGGATCTGTAAATTACGACAAGGGTCCTGTGGCACCTTATAGACTAACAGACGTATTGGAGCATAAGCTTTTGTGGGTGAATACATCTGACGAATTCACCACCTATCGGATGGAGGCGCTCTGCCGGTGTGGAGGAGGGGGTCTTCAAGGGCACACCTGCATAAGCCAACGAAACAATGACAAGAGCCAATATTGTGAATGTGCTCACAGCTGTGAATCACAAAAGTTACACACACCTCTTTCTCACTGTCCCTTGGCTAGCGCACAGGTCAGCGCGAGTGCCAATTATGGTGAGTTCGCGGGGAAGGAGGCGTGGGCAAGGGGCAGTGCCGCCCAGAGGATTCAGGGGGCCTGGGGCAAAGCGGGGGAGTGGACATACTCACCGGGCGGCGCTCCGAGTCTGCGGTGGCGGGTCCTTCACTCGCTCCGCGTCTTCGGCAGCGCTGAAGGACCCGCCGCCAAAATGCTGCCGAAGACCCGGACCGCCGCCGTGTAAGTAAAAATTAAAAAGGCACCTCTAGCCAGGAAAGGTATTCTCGGCCAGGGCTCGCGGGGGCCCTGTGGGGCCTGGGGCAAATTGCCCCACTTCTCCCCCCCCCCCCCCGGGCGGCCCTGGCAAGGGGAATGCGCAAAAAGGGATAAAGCAGGCCAAAAAGTTTGCCTACCTCTGAGGGCCACACTGGGGTTCCAAAACTGTATGGAGGGCCGGGTAGGGAAGGCTATGCCTCCCCAAACAGCCTGGCCCCTGCCCCCCATCTGTCCCCTCCTACTTCCCGCCCCCTGACTACCCCCTCAGAACCCCGACCCATCCAACTGCTCCCTGTCCCCTGACTGCCCCAACTCCTATCCACACCCCCACCCCCTGACAGGCCCCCTGGGACTCCCACACCTATCCAACTATCCCCTGCTCCCTGTCCCGACGCCCCCCAGGACCCTCTGCCCCTTATCCAACCCCCCCGCTTCTTTACCATGCCACTCAGAGCACCAGGACTGGCAGCCACGCCACCCAGCCGGAGCCTGCCACGTCACCGCGCTGCCCGGCAGGAGCTTGCAGCCCCGCTGCCCAGAGCGCTGGCAGCACAGCGAGCTGAGGCTGCGGGGGAGAGGGGACAGCAGGGTAGGGGCTGGGGACTAGCCTCCCCAGCCGGGAGCTCAAGGGCCAGGCAGGATGGTCCCATGGGCCGGATGTGGCCCGCGGGCCGTAGTTTGCCCACCTCTGGGATAAAGGGTGGTTTGCAAAGGGGGTTACTATAGGATTACTATAGGGTTACTAAGGGAGCCTCTTCTGAATATTGGTACCATTTTCCACAGGCTAGGGTAATTGAACCCGATATCTCACTCCTAAGGGTAACCCAGGTTGCAAGGGGGCATCTCCTGCATGCGTGTGGCTTCAGATCAGCTCGGTATGCCTCTCGCTCATGTACTGCTCTGGTCCCTGCAGAAATAATTGCCGGTTGGCGCGGTAAAGTTCCCTACAGCGGGGGGGAGAAACAAGGCAGCGGTGGCCAGATGTTTGGCTGCATGTGTGTGTTCCGGCTGTGTGCCGCCCTAGCCCAGCGCAGACAGCTGGCACGGCAGACGGCTAGCTTTGCTCTCTCTCTCTTCCATCCTTCACGACTTTGGCTGAAGCTGTGTTTGCCACAAATGTACGGCATATCTGAGCTTCCAGCAGCTCGTGACAAAGCTCAGTTCCCATTGCCATCAGCAGGAGGTTATTTTGGGCTGCCGGGGCTGCAGGTTTTGGTCCAGGGTCAATCCAGGGAAGACAGCTGTTGCACACCTAAATTGGTGAATCCTGAAGCTCGTCATCAAACTGCTCTGCCATATTCTGCAAGGTGGCCTCAGTGGCAGAAAATCTGGCAGAACAGGAAAATATCCTCAGTCAGCAGTCACAGCCGGCAGGAGCAGGAAACGCTGGGGGGTTGTTTTTAAACTTCTCACACGCTTCAATCCTTGAATCATTCCTGTCGCTCTCCTCTCCAATTTATCACGAAAAACAAACAAGCGAACAAGCAACCAAAATCAGGTTGTCCTGTCTGATCTAACAATCTATTGCCATCCAAGGTTTAATATAAAGCCGATCATTCCATTCACCCAAGAGTTCAACTTTAACAGCAGTTTATTTTTTTCTAGTTCCAATCAAGTCCTGTGCAACATGTTCATTTTGAACCAATCACTTATTTAAATTTGGCACCTCTGCACTGCCACACGGCACCTCTTTGACCATGGCGCCCCTGGGCGGTCGCCTGGGTGGCCCATCCCTAAGGCCGGCCCTGCCCAGATTATAACCTGGAAATAGACACGTGAAACTAATTTCTCTTCTCCCTGCATCACAGCTGGGGTGGCAGGACCCCTCCATTGCCATAGGGCCTGTGGGCATCATGCCTTCGCACCGTGCAGACATTCATGGCATCAGCACGTCTACCAGCAGCCCTGTGCCAGCCACAAAACCCCCAGAAGGGCCACGCTGGGCTGTTTACACTAGCACTGCAGATGGGCAGCGTGTCCTGTTGCAGCCGGGAAACCAGCCTTTGCTACCAGGCGGTTCAGGGCTTGTCTCCAGCCCAAGGTGCTGTTTCCAACACCAAACACTGTTTGTTACAAGTGAATCCAATCCCAGTTCATCGGCTCTAGAAACTGGTGGACACATGCCTGGCTCTCAGAGAAACAAACAACCCTCTCTGTGGACTGGAGAGGGTCGCCTTCAATCCCTTGACACCATCAATGTGAAGTCTAGGAGCCTGTTGCTTTTCATTGCTGATGTGCGCCGCCGTGTGGCCATTTGGTGTCACTGCCTTTTATTAAAAATGGTTTTTTTCATCGAAACATTACTTTCCTCACAGAGACACAGGAGCAGATTAATCTAAAAAGGGAAGGCGACGCTGAGGCAGTTCTGGAGGGAGAAGGGAACATTTTCAGCATTGCTAAATTAATGTGTTGTGCCTTCCACACACACACACACACACACACACACCCTTAATTATTGGAGCTACCAACACACTTCACAGAATGAAATAAACTCCGCTCTGTGCAAGGAGAAGGGTGAATGTAACTAATTCTAAAAATATGTTCTGGGCCATGCATGACAAAGTCATCGCATTGAACAAACTACTTGATATACTGAATGTACTACATAATCCTTGAAAGGAGTTAAGAAAGAGGTGATTGAAAATTAATGTGTTGCACCTTTTACACACACACACACACACACACACATACGAACAGAGCATGTGAGAGAATAAACGGAATTATTTGAGCTACCAGGGTTTGAGCATTGGCCTGCTAAACCCAGAGTTGTGAGTTCAATCCTTGAGGGGGCCATTTAGGGATCTGGGGCAAAAATCTGTCTGGGGATTGGTCCTGCTTTGAGCAGGGGGTTGGACTAGATGACCTCTTGAGGTCCCTTCCAACCCTGATATTCTATGATTCTAAAACATTTCTGCTTTTTCACATCATTTTAGTTATGAAGGTCATTTAAATGTCCTTATTTTCTCAGACCTAAAGATGGGGTAGGAGTAAACTGGAATCAAGGAAATAGATAATGAGTCTAATTCCTCACTGGTCTATTCATTGACAACCAAACAAAAAACAAACGTTGTGAACACAGAGTTGAGGTTTCCTAGTGGTATCTCTTATCCTTCCAGAGCATCAAGTTAAGCAAAACTCAAACTCTGGAAAAGCAGGGAATACAGTATGAAGTACACACCCATGTAACCTTAACTCTGGCCACTTGGAGTGATTCCCTGATAGCGCATATGAAAAACAAACAAAAGTTTGGATATAAATTATGGCTACTTCGCAATATAACTTTAGTAAAAGATCACACCTGCCCCCATCAAGAACACCTGATTTTATACTCTCTACTTTCAAGTTTCTATTATGCTAGTGTCTGGGATTGGCATTTACTATTCATTTTTATCCCAGCACAGTTAAAGACCAAACTGTAGCACAAAGCTCCTTTATTCCAAGTTCTATAAACAGCCCAATCCCCCACCCACCTCAAGGGGGTGGGTGTTTTCCTGGCCCACAGAGAATTTAAAGTCACACAGCCCTTAGGAGAAAACCAAGGAAAAACAAACCCAGCCATTCCTACTCCAATGTTCAATGTGACCAGAACATGAGACTAGCGAAGTACATCTGTGTAATTAGCTCTCTGGTACTACATTAATCCTGCAATTAGTTAGATGCAGATGTAACCAGCGCCACAGCTGATAAAGTTACAGAACTCTGCAGCCAGTCCTACAATAGGAGAAGCACATTAACTTTAAACAGCTTTTCTTTCAATGCATCCAAAAGTTACAAAAAACAATGCTCTGTTAGTGGTTCCCAAACTTGTTCCGCCGCTTGTGCAGGGAAAGCCCCTGGCGGGCCGGGCCGGTTTGTTTACCGGCCGCGTCCGCAGGTTCGGCCGATCGCGGCTCCCAGTGGCTGCGGTTCGCTGCTCCAGGCCAATGGGAGCTGCTGGAAGTGGCGCGGGCCTAGGGACGTAATGGCCGCCGCTTCCAGCAGCTCCCATTGGCCTGCAGCAGCGAACTGCGGCCACTGGGAGCCGCGATCGGCTGAACCTGCGGATGTGGCAGGTAAACAACCGGCCCGGCCCGCCAGGGGCTTTCCCTGCGCAAGCGGCAGAACAAGTTTAGGAACCACTGCTCTATGTTAAAGTTGCCTTTTACTAGAGCACAATTGATATTGTGTGCGTAAAAGAAGACAAGGTTTGAATGTGTAACAGGCCATTTGGAAAAACTTTGCTATTTTGTTTTTTAAACAGGCAACTGCCCACCTCCAGTAGAGTTTTCTGCCATGTACGATGATCACTTACTCACCAAACGTAATACAAACTCGTCCATTCCTCCCCATATTCCGGCCGGAAGGAAGTTAGCATGAGGCAGAGTATTGTGAAATTATCGACATAGGAAAGTCTAGCAGGGCAATGACTCACCGGCGCAGCGCCTCCTGCTGGTCGTCCCAGGAATTAGCTCTTCCAGCTCTGCGGGCTGGTGTCTCACCTGCCGCTGGCCCTCCCAGAGCCCCTCTACTTCAGGGTTCTGCCCCCACAGTAACCCACACTCTGGGTCTCCCCACCCAGGGGAACCCCCAACCCTCTATCCCCACCTTGCCCCACTGGCTATTGCCAGTCACCATCTAGCCCCCGCTCCCTGGGGCAGAGGGCAGTCTATAAACCACTCATCATTGGCAAGGGGGGGTTGGGCCAGCTGCCTCTGCCTATCTCTGGACTGCCCCCTGCAGCCCCAGTACCCCTTTGTGGGCCCTTAACTAGGCCTGCAGCCTGGGGGTTTGCTAAGCTGGAGCTCCCCGGCTCCCTCTGCCCTTCCCCAGCACTGCTCCACCTCAGGTACCCTGCCCAGCTCCCAGACAGCCAGGTCCTTCCCTCTCTGGAGCTAGAGAGAGAGTGTGTCTTTCTTCTGGCCCACAGCCCTCTTATAAGGGCCAGCTGGGGCCTGATTGGGGCGTGGCCCCACCTGTGGCTGCTTCCCCCAATCAGCCTCACATTTCTCCGCGACAGCCCTCTCCAGGGCTGCTTTCACTGGGATTAATCAAAGCTGAGATTCAGACGCAGCCCCATGCTGCAGCTGGTGACGTGACGGGGCCACACTCCCTCTACTGCGAGCTCCACAATAACTGCAGACGTCGATCCAAGCGAGCTCATGCAGGAACTACGGGCAGCTGCCCTTTCAGGGCATCGCTCACCTGGCAGGTGTTTTACAAAACACAGCACTTCCCCTCTGTAAGGGGACTCCGCCCCCCGCAACTTACTCCCCAGAGGCCTGGTTGGCCTGAGGGACCTGGCTCTCTCTGGGATGTCTATGGTAAAAGAGCCGCTGGGGGGAGGAGTCTTTCCAGTTGAAATCTCTTTACTTCTTTCTCACTGCGCTGTGGTAGCCCTGGCTGCTCCGGCTCGGGGGCTGGTTTTAGCCTTGCTTTCTCCTGCCTTGGTTTGAGGTGGGATCTTGAAAGGCTTCTGGAGCTTGCAGCTTTGATCTTTTGGGGGGCTTTCCTCTGCCCGTGTGGTGCTTGCTGCAGTTCCCTATTACTTAGTGCTGGTCCTGGTCCTGGTGGCCTTTCCGGGGCTCCTGGCAGCTCTGGCCAGTTTCTTGGTGACAAGTTTCCTGTTCAGAGGCACTGGCTTGTTTTTGTGCTTTGTCCTGGGAGTGCAGCTGCTTCCGGCTGAGTGTGAAGGAGCCAAGGTGTCCATGACCTTGGCCTGCATCAAGGTACCTTTGCTCAGAAGGCTCTTGAGTCAAGGGTGACCAGATGTCCCGATTTTATAGGGACAGTCCTGATTTTGGGGACTTTTTCTTATATAGGCTCCTACTACCTCCCCCCCACCCCCGTCCCGATTTTTCACACTTGCTGTCTGGTCACCCTACCTGAGCCCCAACTGAATGCGGTTCTTGTTCTTCTGCACAGCCCAGCCCATGGAGAACAAGGACGGGCAAATGCACATTCACATCGTAACTTTCTTTCATTCAGGGAAACAGAATTGATTTCAGCTGATGGACAGGATTGCTAGGTTACACTGGAAACGATGGTGTGTTCAAATTCATTTCAAGCACCGTTATGCAGTAGCACTCCTGAGCAGACTGAAACAGGAGGATGAAACCCCAAAGGGGGCAGCTGGGAACCACATCATCCATAGTCAAACACTCTGCCATTGAGCTCAGATTTCAGAGGGGTCGCCGTGTTAGTCTGTATCAGCAAAAACAAGGAGGAGTCCTTGTGGCACCTTAGAGACTAACAAACTTATTTGGGCATAAGCTTTCGTGGGCTAAAACCCACTTCATCGGATGCATTGAGATGCACCTTCTTTGGCAATGGCAGGCGGGAGACAGTGATCTTAAGGACAATGAAGGAGAGACCCTGCTTCCAAGAACTCCTGTTCCAATCTGAGACCACGCACGGTTTTGAAATGTGTTTAGTACATTGTATAGGTGTGTATCAACACCACAACTTGCGCAATCTCCACCCCCACTCTCTCACACCAGAGCACAATGACAACTTTTCTGGGACCACACCCTACTCCCCAGCTGTGACCCCTTTTGCAGTTTAAATAACTGATAAAATCCCTCCCCCATCCTGCCCCTGCTACTGCCCCAGCTCTGCTCCGACACCCCCATCTGCTGACAAAGCCCCTGGGAGTCCTGAGACACCCCCCCACACACACTCTGAATCTGGCCCTTCTCTCAGCTGCAAAACCCCTAAAGATCCCGGAGCACTCTCCCTCCCAGCTGGGTCCCCTTTCAGCCACAGGGTCTTTGAGGAACTGCCCTGGCTGATTCCCTCATGGTCTGTGCAAGGACAATCTGCCACTTCTTCCTCACTGGGGGAGCGGTGAGTCTCCCTTCCTGTCACCTTGGAGCCCCGCATTCAATTCCCTGCTGAGGAGGCTGCAATTCTGACACACACAAAACTTTGAGGCTAACTCAGATCTTCCTACTGATCAGCCCTGAGCCAAGTCTCAGGGCGGCAAATTAGTCCAGTGTCTGGGAATGAAATCACAGTAGCCCACGATTCCAGCTCTTTTCTCTTACAGGGATATGGCGGAACCAAAGTCTGTCACTGTTCAGCGTGTGGTGCATCTCCATTTTCTTTGCTACTCATGGTGAGGAATTTCTCCATTTACAGAATTACCAACCCCAAAGGTTCAAAAATCACGAGATCGGCTTTTAAATCATGAGATTAGGTAAAAATAACAGCTTTGGAGTTCTTTTTATTTGCCTTCTGTTTGTTGAGCCTTTAAAGAATCATAGAATATCAGGGTTGGAAGGGACCTCAGGAGGTCATCTAGTCCAACCTCTTGCTCAAAGCAGGACCAATCCCCAACTAAATCATTGGGATCATATTTTGAAGCTTTCTCCACAGCCACGAGGGCTAGAAACTTAATTTTTCTTTAAGAATGAAAGCTGAAATCATCACATCTTCACCTGACTCCAGGAGCTGGGGCTTTAAGGAAAACAAGAATTATCATGAGAATCATGACAAAATCATGAGAGTTGGCAACATGGCCTTTATACAATGTCTTGCTGGCAGGGGAAGGGGAGAGCAAATAGGTGTTTGCTCTCTAATTATTTCCTCTATTTTCTGTTCCTTTTTCTCTTCCAGGATCATTCCTTCCATTTCAGATTGTCCAGTGACCCCGTCCCCACTTAGGAGCAGAAGGATCCCATCAACTCAGGTTGAATCCGAGGGGTGAATTGCTGGCAGCGAGGAGACCTAGCAGCTCTTCTGGGACTGCAGATGAGAAATAGCGCCCTGTTCTCTAGATTCTCCCCCCAGGGGCTCCGGGGAGCAGAACGGGCACGTGTGATGCATTCTGTCCAATATTCCCCTTTGATCCCAGCGCAGGGACATGCCAACTGCCCATTATCCCCAGGCTTCCTTTAGCAGCAGCAAATAAGGGATGTTTCCCATTGCCCAGGAGACCCCAGCCTGGGATTAAAGGCATCTCTGGGTTTTCCCTCTCTCCCTTCCTGGGAATCAAGTTCACGTGTTTACCAACAGTTAAAGAAGCCTCCTCCCTCCCCCCCATTTCCTTTATGTCTGAATTAATCTCTCATTCCTGAGTATCTAGCAAAAGAATCCAATGTCATTTTAGTTCCCGGGGAGTGGAGTTAATTCAGTTCTCAGCCTGCATCCTTTTCAGCCACATTCCTGAGGGCATCGCACCACCCCGTGAGCATTTCATTTCCCTCCTCACTTTCACACGCAGACACCATTTCCTTTACAAGAGCAGCACAATCTTCTTCTGTCTCTTCTCTGAGCCGGGGCGTTCAATTCCATCGAAACCTTCTCTCCTGCAGCAGAGACGTATGGTTAAACAGAGGGGAAGTGACCACCTTCATCTCTGACAGTGAGATGTTCCCTCTCCTCTTTCTTTCTGCGGCTGGTGTTATTTCATGGAGTGCCAGGGATGGAATGAAAGGCCGATTCCCTCCAGGGAAAAGAAAAGAGCCACCAAGCCACTGAATAAAGCTCAGATTCCCAGGGGAAACCTGACCCCTGCTATTGGAATCCCTGAGCTGCAGGAGAGATGAGTGAGAAAAGACTTGTCTCAATTGTCAAGATGGGGAATGAACAACTATCTACAGCCAGGTCATTAACCACAAACACACTCTAATGATGCTGCAGAGAGAAGGGAAATTGGCAGGGAATCTTGTGATTCAGCCCTGGCCACTCTTACACAACTGCACAGCAGTGAATGTATTGGGGAAGCTGGTCTGAGCAAACAATTGGAAATGATAATTCGGTGAAATGCCTTTTCGATGAGAACACCACCGTAGTGCAGTGAGACAACTGGGCTGCTGTCAGCTCTCTAGTATAGACATGGCCGTAGTCTTTTACAACACCACAGAGAGTTTTTTCAGTAGCCAAAACCTCTCCCCTCCACCACCACCTATGGCCAGCTGGTAGGGTGACCAGCCTGCTTTAGCCCCCCTGCTGCACCACTGACTGGGAGGTAAGCCCATGTGCCAACCCCCTGCCCCAGCCCTGAGTCCCACTCCCATGCCTGGAGCACCCTCCTGCACCCCAATCCCCTCATCCCTGGCCTCACCACAGAGCCCCCACCCCCAGCCTAGAGCCCCCACCCCCCTGCACTCCAACCCCCTGCTCCAGCCCTGAGCCCCCCCCAAGCCTGGAGCAACCTCACACCCCAATCCCCTCATCCCTGGCCCCAGCCTAGAGCCCCCACCCCCCTGCACTCCAACCCCCTGCTCCAGCCCTGAGCCCCCCCCAAGCCTGGAGCAACCTCGGACCCCAATCCCCTCATCCCTGGCCCCACCCCAGAGCCCACACCCCCAGCCCAGAGCCCTCACCCACCCTGCACCCCAACCCCCTGCCCAGAGCCCCCTCCCACACCCTGAAACCCTCATCCCCAGCCCCACCCCAGAGCCTTCACTCCCTCCCACACTCCAACCCCCTGCCTCAACCCGCAGCCCCCTCTTGCACCCTGAATCCCTCATTTCTGCCCCACCCTGGAGCCTGCACCCCCAGTTAGAGCCCTCGCCCCCTCCCGCACCCCAACCCTCTGTCCCAGCCCAGTGAAAGTGAGGGGGGGGGGAGCGAACCACCGAGGGAGGGAGAATGTAGTGAACGGGGGCGGAGCCTTGTGGAAGGGGCGGAGCCTCGTGGAAGGGACAGGGCTAGGGTGTTCGGTTTTGTGCAACCCTACCAGCTGGGGAAAAGATTACAGGCAGCAGAGACCTTAAAAACAGTTAAATAACAATAAACCCATCAGACTAAGTGACCAAGTAGTTACAGCAACAGCTTGTTAATCTTTCCTCATCGTTGTAGGCCACGTTTATTCTCCCCCCCATCTTTCTTAAACAACCATTTCCCTCCTTCAGTTCAGGGTCAGTCCCACATTCATCGCTTCCTACACACAACAATTCATACACACACGGTGCAAGAAAAAGCTCATCAAGGAATCAGAGGCACCTGCTGGATCTCTGCCCCGCTGCTTTACAGAATCCACTGGGGGCTGGCCGGGAGTCAAGGGCTGGATCATTTAAACCACAGTGGCAGGCATTAAAAGTAAAAGTTGGCAGGTCAATGTTCCAGCCTTGTTATAACTCCAGAACTTGATCAGATTGAACTGCAGCCATTTTGTGTGTCCAGCCATTGTTAGCTGAAAACCAAATCCCACACAGCTAGGAATGATTGCTAGGACTCTCCCAGGCAGCAAGGCCAAACAGCTGCAGGATCACAGTTTTGCTAATCAGAATGGAAAGGTGGGATAGAAAAGTTAACAGACCATGAGAATGGAAGGGAGTAAATGGATAGCGACCTTGCTGTTAAGAGCCCCTGACATACACATTTTATTGTTGTTGTGACTAGAAATATTAGAAATGCTTTGGTGATCAGAGACAATGAGCAGTTTGTTGAAGTTAGGAGAATTGCTGACCCAGTAGTGGTTACTGTGGGAAATGTGTTTTGTAAGAGTTAGCTACAAAAGATGAAGTAAAAGTAAACACCTAGGAGCAGTCCAAGGGAGCTTTTCTTTGGGCAAGGAGCAGACCCCTAAACTCTCCATCAGCTGGACAGAAGGAAAGCTCACAGTAGCCCAGGTAGGGATCACACCAAACCATCTCAGACTTTGAGTAACTATGTTTGAATCATAGAATATCAGGGTTGGAAGGGACCTCAGGAGGTCATCTAGTCCAACCCCCTGCTCAAAGCAGGACCAATCCCCAGACAGATTTTTGCGCCAGATCCCTAAATGGCCCCCTCAAGGATTGAACTCACAACCATTTTAAGCAGGCCAATGCTCAAACCACTGAGGTGTGTGTGTGTGTGTGTCATTCACCAGATGGCAAGAGCTGTGTCCCCGCTGATTTATTCCTGGCACCACCTGGAGAGAAACAGTTCAGTTACCCCTGCTTTGGGTTCTGAAACCCTGGGTAACATTGTCACAGGCCACCCAGCCACTCTGTGAAAGATACCAAATGGCCCCTTCTCGCTGAAAGAACTTGGGAGTGGCTGTTTCGTTGACACTCACCGAGGTTTGATTCCTGTTTTGTGCATTGTGTTTGAGAATAAAAATCATAACCTCCCCCTTGGCATAATGAATCCATCAGCACATGTTATTGGCCCCGCCCCAATGCAGACAGACTAAGAGAGAAACGCTGTTGATTCAAGGGTAAGACTTCCCAATGCTTGGCCAAATAGGCAATCTCCTCTCTTAAACCATTGTCACTTGTTCGACTTTTTGCTAAGTGGTTACGGTGCTGCGATTTTAAGTGTGAGGTTGTGAGTTGAAAATTGCTAGAGCCTTCGACCAGCTGTAGCTCCGGGGGTTGGAGCAGTGGTCTTGGATTGCCTGGGTCACTGTCTCAAATCTTGCCGGGGCCTAGGTAGCTGTCTCAGATTTGGAATCTCCTCACTGGTGGCTTGTCACTCATTCCTTGATAGCTCATCTCTCCTCAGCATTAACCTCCCTCTACCAAAGGGACCTGGGCAGGGGCTCCATAGCTCAGGGGGCTAGAGCAGTGGTCTTGGACTGCAGATGTTCTGCAGACAGAACAGTCGCCTGGACTCCAGCATGCTAGGTCCTGCACAAACCAGAGCAGAGCCGGTCCCTACCCCTGCCAACCTCCTGCACAGACCAGTCACCCGGACCCCAGCTGCGCTAGGTGCTGCACACACCAGAACAAAGCCAGTCCCTGCCTGTGTGACAAAGTTGGGGATTTTTGTAGTGTTTTACATTAAAAGTGTGTGTGCGCCTCAGTTTCCCCATGTGCTGCATGTTTAACGAGGTGGTGGGAGAGGGTTTGTTGTTGCAGAGGACCAGGTGTGACCTCGCCTAGCAGCTGGGACCTTGGACAACGGCCTGGAGATGGGGGACCCTAACAACTGGTGACCTGGTGACTAAGAGGCCCAGCCCAGCTTGGCAGTCAGCCGGTTCTGGCCAGTGGGAGGACAAAGGGCTGAGGAGAGGGGATCCCGGTGACCTGACCATCCAGTTCCAGCCAGAGGAGGCGAGACTGTAGGGTGACCAGACAGCAAGTGTGAAAAATCGGGACAGGGATGGGGGGTAATAGGAGCCTATACAAGAAAAAGACCCAAAAATCGGGACTGTCCCTATAAAATCGGGACATCTGGTCACTCTAGGCAAGAGGGCCCCAGCGACCTGTTTACCTGGGATGGAAGACATAGGATAGGGGAGGAGCTGTTGAAGAAGATGATATAGGATGCCTTGGCTGGAAGGAGGGGGCTGCTGGACTGGGGAAAGGAGCATCCAGAGCCCTCCTGGATGCAGAAGAGACCTAGATGTACTGTGCTCAGGGGTTGCTAGGCCCGAGGGCCTGGAGAGTTTTCTGCGCTGTGTTCAACGCGCAATAAACCCTCCTGTGTTACGCTGGCTGAGAGTCGTTCCGGGCTAGAGATCAGGATGGCATTATTCCCTCTGGGAGTGGAAGCCCCGGGGGTCCAGAGTGAGTGGACTTGTGAGGGGGCCCACGGCGAGAGACAGGCGTGCTGAAGGCTCAGAGAGGCACGGTTCCAGGAGGAGGAGGGGCCTACGGCTTAACCCCATGAGAGAGTGGACCCCCGAGAAGGGCTGTCGCCCTGAAGGGGGTTTCTCCCAGGGACTGTACAGAGCCGGAAGAGAGCACAAGTCCTGTGAGTCCGTGACACCCTGTCACCCGTCTGCACAGACCAGTTAACTGGACACCCGAGTACTAAGGGATGCACAAAACAGAACAGAGCCAGTCCCTGCCCCTGGGAACCGGGACCGGCTCTAGGCACCAGCAAAGCAAGCACGTGCTTGGGGCGGCACATTTCCAGGGGCGGCATTCCAGCCATCCTTTTTTCCCCCCAGAAAAATCCACCAATGTACGAAAAAATAATAATACACGAAGATCAAAAAAATCTCCAGTAGTGCGGTAGGAGCGTGACGTGAAAAATATCGTGTCACGTCGTGACACGGTCACTCATAATGTGAACGTGCCTAAATGTGTAAATGGTAACGGTTATCGATTAATTAAATCAGGAATCACGATTACTTGTGTGTACTGTGCCGCCCTATCGGCGCCATTCACGCCAATTTCCGCGTCCCGTCGGTGCCAGTGGTTATAGGGCTAAAATGCTGGGACAAAAACGAAAACTACTTTCCGGTGCTTTTTTAAAAAAATCTTTAAACAGTCAAAACAAAACAAAACAACATTGCAAAGTGCAAACGTGTAAAAGCCAAAAAAAAGGGGGGGGGAGGGGAGCGGCCAAAAATGTTTTGCTTGTGGCGGCAAAAAAACTAGAGCCGGCCCTGCTGGGAACTCCCTGTACAGACCAGTCACCTGGAACCCCGAGCGCTAGGTGCTGCACAAACCGGAACAGAGCCGGTCCCTGCCCCTGGGAACTCCCTGGACAGACCAGTCACCTGGAACCCCGAGCGCTAGGTGCTGCACAAACCAGAGCAGAGCCGGTCCCTGCCCCTGGGAACTCCCTGGACAGACCAGTCACCTGGAACCCCGAGCGCTAGGTGCTGTACAAATCAGAACAGAGCCGGTCCCTGCCCCTGGGAACTCCCTGGACAGAGCAGTCTCCTGGAACCCCGAGCGCTAGGTGCTGCACAAACCAGAACAGAGCCGGTCCCTGCCCCTGGGAACTCCCTGGACAGACCAGTCACCTGGAACCCCGAGCGCTAGGTGCTGCACAAACCAGAACAGAGCCGGTCTGTGCCCCTGGGAACTCCCTGGACAGACCAGTCACCTGGAACCCTGAGCGCTAGGTGCTGTACAAATCAGAACAGAGCCGGTCCCTGCCCCTGGGAACTCCCTAGACAGACCAGTCACCTGGAACCCCGAGCGCTAGGTGCTGCACAAACCAGAGCAGAGCCGGTCCCTGCCCCTGGGAACTCCCTGGACAGACCAGTCACCTGGAACCCCGAGCGCTAGGTGCTGTACAAATCAGAACAGAGCCGGTCCCTTCCCCTGGGAACTCCCTGGACAGACCAGTCACCTGGAACCCCGAGCGCTAGGTGCTGCACAAACCAGAGCAGAGCCGGTCCCTGCCCCTGGGAACTCCCTGGACAGACCAGTCACCTGGAACCCCGAGCGCTAGGTGCTGTACAAATCAGAACAGAGCCGGTCCCTGCCCCTGGGAACTCCCTGGACAGAGCAGTCTCCTGGAACCCCGAGCGCTAGGTGCTGCACAAACCAGAACAGAGCCGGTCCCTGCCCCTGGGAACTCCCTGGACAGACCAGTCACCTGGAACCCCGAGCGCTAGGTGCTGCACAAACCAGAACAGAGCCGGTCTGTGCCCCTGGGAACTCCCTGGACAGACCAGTCACCTGGAACCCTGAGCGCTAGGTGCTGTACAAATCAGAACAGAGCCGGTCCCTGCCCCTGGGAACTCCCTAGACAGACCAGTCACCTGGAACCCCGAGCGCTAGGTGCTGCACAAACCAGAGCAGAGCCGGTCCCTGCCCCTGGGAACTCCCTGGACAGACCAGTCACCTGGAACCCCGAGCGCTAGGTGCTGTACAAATCAGAACAGAGCCGGTCCCTTCCCCTGGGAACTCCCTGTACAGACCAGTCTCCTGGAACCCCGAGCGCTAGGTTCTGCACAAACCAGAACAGAGCCGGTCCCTGCCCCTGGGAACTCCCTGGACAGACCAGTCACCTGGAACCCCGAGCGCTAGGTGCTGTACAAATCAGAACAGAGCCGGTCCCTGCCCCTGGGAACTCCCTGGACAGACCAGTCACCTGGAACCCCGAGCGCTAGGTGCTGTACAAATCAGAACAGAGCCGGTCCCTGCCCCTGGGAACTCCCTGGACAGACCAGTCTCCTGGAACCCCGAGCGCTAGGTGCTGCACAAACCAGAACAGAGCCGGTCCCTGCCCCTGGGAACTCCCTGGACAGACCAGTCTCCTGGAACCCCGAGCGCTAGGTGCTGTACAAATCAGAACAGAGCCGGTCCCTGCCCCTGGGAACTCCCTGGACAGACCAGTCACCTGGAACCCCGAGCGCTAGGTGCCGTACAAACCAGAGCAGAGCCGGTCCTTGTCCCGCAGATCTCACCCTGTTCTGGATGAGACGCAGGACAGAGGCCGCCCCGCCCTGGCCACTGGAGCCTCGGGGCTCCGGAACCGCGGTCCCAGCTCGCTCCGCGGGAGAACTACAGCTCCCAGCGTGCACCGGGGCGCGCCTGTTCCCTGTCCCACCTGTGCAGCTGCCCGAACCTGGTCGCAGTGCAGCGCGGCGCGGCCGGAGGGAGGGAGCTCGGAGCGCGCAGGCAGCGCCCGGCGCCAGGTCAGTCCCAGCCCCGCGCGCTCTGCCCGGCCAGGGGGTCGCGCAGCCCGGGCACCTGCCCACTGTGCGTGGGGACTGGCCCGTCCCAGCGGCGCTGCCCCGGCTGCGGGGCACAGGGCGGGGGGCGGCTTTCGGGCTGGGGGGGCTGCCTCCTGCCCGGGGCACCCAGCGGCTGCCCAGGCGGTGGGGCGAGCGCGCCTGGAGCGGAGCCGGCTGCAGGGAGGGGGCGGCCGTTGTCCATGCAGAGAGCGCCCGGCCGCCTGGCCGGCCGGCGTGGTACAGTGGGAAATGCTCCAGCTGCGGGGCGGGAAAGGGGCGCGCCCCGGGTACGATTCTGGGGGGTTGCTGGGGTGGGGGGCGATGAGACCGTCCTAGCGCGCTGCCCCGGCCTCCCTGACACGTGTCTGAGCTGGTTCGGGACACGGGATGTCGGACCGGTCGGGCTGGGCTTTCCTGCAGGGGGGGAGAGAGCTGGGCACAGAGGTGGTGGGGGGGGTCTGGTCATTGGTGTTACCCAGGCTGGCCTTGTGGTTCCCTCTGGCGCTGCTGTCTCTTGGCCAGGGTTAAGCCATCACCAGGGTTAGCCGGCTGCAGCAGCCCGACGCCAGGCCTGGCATTTGGCGTTGGACTGTTGAGAGACCCCACGCACTGGGACCTTAACCCTTGCTCCAACCACGCCCAGGCGGGCCCCAGAGGAGCTGGGGAGGGGTGCTGCCAGCCCCAGGAAATGCCTTGGCTTTGTCTCGGTAGGTCCAGCCTCCGTGGGCACAGACCGCTCCGGTTGGGACTCCGCTGAGCTTCCCAGCCCCACTTCCCCTGTACCATGTGCGTTGTGGGTGGGGACATGAAACAGCACCAACCTCAGGACTGATTCTGACCTCGCTCATCCCAGTGTAACCTAACTCCCCATTTACCCAGGGGACGAGGCCCGGAGCAGCCTCAGGGACCCCCTGGCCTTGTGCAGGCTCCAGCCCAGCCTGTATATGAGTCACTGGGATTAGCCTCCGGTCTGGAGTGAGCAGCTTGAGATAAGTACACATACCAGCCAGCCATAAAAGGCTCCTAGTGGCTGGCTGCATTCTGGCCTCTCACATTCTTATCATTCGCTGATACCAGCTTGTCAGTGCCCTATGCCAGGGGCTCTGGGAGCTGCTGCATGGAATGCCGCCAGACTGCCAGCAGGGACTGGCATTTGCAGGCCCCAGCTGGGATCTGCCACATCCAGTCATTGGGGTTGCTGTGTCCTGCAGCCCGAAATGTAGCAGAGGGGCTATCAGCCCCCAAAGGCGTTGCTGAAACTTAACTGCAACCCAGGGCTGGCTGCGGTTGGGCCTAGGAAGGCCCTTGGTTCAGACCCCTGCGACCTGGGTGGCATGTGACGCTCCTGGCTGTATGGCTCGTTCCCTGGGTGTCCCTGCTCTGCCAGGCTGTAGGAGCTTGGGGGGCCCATGCTCCGCCCACCATGCAGCATGTGGGGAGGCAATTGCCCATTTGAGTGACTGGGCTGAATCTGCTGAGAAAGAGCTGGAGACAGCCAGGTGGAGAGGTGTGAGCAGCCCTGGCGGAGTGTTGACTCTGGACCCTAATGCTGACGGATGGTCGTTAGCTCTCTGGCTGCTGATCGTGTTAGCAGACGCATTTGGGCAATGTGTTATCCAGCGCTGTGCCCAGTGGCCGGTTCGGAATGTGACGACAAACTTATTTCTGTGAGCGGGCAAGCAGATGGGCACCCCCTATGTCATGGGCCGTTCTCTGTGCTCTCGGCTTCCCCAGGCACCTCCCGGTTCCACAGCACTAGGAAACGTTGCTTGATGCCTTGATATAGTGGTGATGGGTGCGTTGGGATGGAGTGAAGAGGGGCTGACTATGTGGTGTCCTGTGCCAGGATCGGCGGTGCTGTGCAATCTGTTTTCATGGTGTTGCTCCCTCCAGCTGTGTGGCACTGACACATCTGGCTCCCCTGGCAGGTCCTTTGCCAAGGAGCTGGGGATGGGTGGGGAAGGCACATTTGGCTTTCGCTTGGGGAAGGTACAGGTTCTTCCAGGCCTTGGAGCATGGAGGCGGGAGATCAGAGCTGGGTGGGAGGCTGCAGTGCCAGGCAGGGAAAGGCCCCCAGCCCAGAGGACCCGGTGCCCTGTGGGGCATGTACCCCTGTGCAGAGTGGGCATGAAGCGCTCCAGATCAGGGCTCTCAGTGGGGGAGAATCGGAACAGGAGGGAACATGGGGGGACTGGGCAGCATCCCAAAGTAGCCAGAGCAGCGGGGCTAGAGATCCCAGCAGGGGGAGGCACACCTGGGTTCCCAGCCACCTCTCCCCTTATCAGCACTGTGGGGATGGTCTGTGGCCTGTCCCCTCAGAGCTCCTCCCTTCCAGCATGGTAGGGGGCATCTCTCCCCCTATTCCATAGAGGGCGGCAAGGGAGACCGGCTCCCACTCGCCTCCCCCGCCCCGTGTCTGACTTCCTGCCCCAACGCTGTTTCTCGGCTCCACTAGGGTGGGGTTGGCTTGCATTTGCCTTTCGGAGGTGCTTCTGGGAGGTTTGAGCACAGACTGGCCCTGAATCCAGAGCCCCCGGCTGGTGGTGCGGACCTGCTGGGGTGGGGGGCTGGGACTGCAGGGACCGGGGAACCTGCTGCTGGGATGCACTAGGCTGCGCTCACTGTTCACAGTTCTCCATTGGCAAGGAGCTCATGCTGCAGAAACCGGCTCGTCTCCGCTCCCCAAGGGGCTCTGCCAGCCGGGCTGGGACTGAGCAGCCAGCCCCAGCCCAGCTGCTGCCAACCCCCTCTCTGGGTTCAGTGAAGTGGCTGCAGGCTAATTGCTCCTCCTGCTCGGAGGCTCGGGAGCAGGGACATCACACAGGGCGTGTGGGCAGACCAGCTAGATGGCAGCACAGGGCAGGCACTGCCAGCCGAACCCCCTGGGGCTGCCAATTTTGCACGCTTCATGGGCCCAAGCTCGTTGGGTGAATGGTTCATCAGTGACCCCTTGCAGAGCCACTGCTGCCAGGGAAAAGTGAGGGCCCAAAACGGCACGTTAAACACCCAGTTTGCACTGGTGCCAATTACGTCACGTGGTGCTGGGCACAGTGCTTCAGGAAGTGGCCCATGGGGCTTAGCTGGGGGCGCTCTCCCCTTGTAGGCAGTGCCAACCCCAATGCCCCAGTACAGTGCTAATGAGCATTGTGCTGCAGGGAGTCGGGCGGGGGCTCAGCAGAGGGCGCTGTCTTCTTGCAGTCAATGCTGACTCCAGTGTGGTGGCGGGGGGGCGCTATGCCCATAGAGATGCCATCTTTCAAAAGAGATGCTGGTTGCTAAAGATCCCAGGGACTTTTTGCAGGAGGGCAGCGCGTTAGCCGCAGAGAGGGGGCCACGTTCCCACTGGCTGGTTTGCTAGTTCCCCTGGCATCCCTGCTCTGCTAGGCCGTGGGGGCTTGGTCAGCCCGTGCTCCGCCCACCGTGCCGGGCAGCGTGGGTGACGGGCTGTGGTGCCCATTGTGTATCTCTCGAGGCCCCGGTAGTTTGCTGTGGGAACCTTCCTCGCTTCCTGTCCCAAACTGCGCTCAGGGTTGCTTGTGTGGCTGTGTAACAAACTGCCCTGTTCCACCTGGCTGCACTTCAGCAGTGGGTGAAATGATTCCTGGGTGCACCCCCTGGGCCTGGTTCTCCAGGGCCGTGTCCTCTGGCCTCATGCTCCCCACTGTGGGTGCCGGGCAGGGGCGGGCTGTGAGAGCGGCTCTTGGGTGTTTGTGTCAGGCAGGGGAGCGAGGCACCTGGGCTGGGCAGCGGGCTGTGCTTTATGAGAGTCACTCCCAGACGCCGGGCACTGCCGCAGCGCCTGCCCTGCTATTAAGGGCTTTGGCGCGTTGGCTCAGCCTGGCTAGAAGTGGCTGTTTGATCTCCTGGCCGGCTCCCAGCACTGACTGCAGCTAGATGGTGCTTGTAAAGATGCACGGCCACGCCTGCCCGGCAGCGCGAGTACACGCCATTCGCATGAGGCAATCGCTGTCTGTTCCTTCTCCCTCCCTGGCTCCACCTCCTGCTGGGGGGGTCTCCTTCCTGTTTGCCTGCTCCCCCAGCTCTGTGGAGGCGCCTGCGAGGACCTCCTCCGTGCAGAATGGCAGCTCCTGCCTCCGCACGGCTTCCTTGGCAGACCCTGAGCTCTGTCAGCTTCCTTCTGCACCAGGCGTGCTCCCATGGGAAAGTGCCTGGGGGGTACCAACAGCCCCACCCCAAACAGAGAGCGTCTGCTTTGATCTGGCCCCTGGGCAGGGGCCTTGCTGGCTATGGGGATAGGGAATGGGACATGGAGCCTTTCCCCTCTAGGGGGCGCTAGCACCAATCTGGCCTCAGGGCAGTGGGACGGGCTGGCTTTGGGGGGAGGGGCAGGGAATGGGACATGGGGCCTTTCCCCTTTAGGGGGCGCTAGCACCAATCTGGCCTCAGGGCAGTGGGACGGGCTGGCTTTGGGGGGGGGGGGAGGGGCAGGGAATGGGACACGGGGCCTTTCCCCTCTAGGGGGCGCTAGCACCAATCTGGACAGTGGGACAGGCTGGCTTCGGGGGGTGGGGAATGGAGCATGACGGGCTGGCTCATGGGGCAGGGAATGGGACTTGGGGGCCTTTCCCTTCTAGGGCACCAGCCCATGTTGCTTGCTAGTGACTGCACCGTCTCCCCTCTCTGCTGCTCCGTGGCTGAGGTGAAGATGAGGCCCAGCCCTTAGGGTAGGGTCCCATCGCCAACCTTGTTGTGGCCAGTGGCACTAACTGACCCCTTCCATATAATCTCAGCAGAGAGGCTGAATGGGCCATGGTCAGCCAGGCCCACTTGACCCCTGGGGGGTGAGGGTCCCGGCTGGGCTGGAGCCTTGTGTCTGTGGGGCTGGGAGTGCAGCTGCTGCGGGACAGCACCAGTCCGGTGCCTGGCGTGTGAGCTGGCATTATCCGCTGGCTCTGGAAAGGGTCTTAGCGCCAGGTCCCGTGCAGGGGGGAGCTCTGGGTGTGGAGACAGGCCCCATCAGGCCTGGCCAGCCCTCCCGGGCCCGGGGCAAGACTCGGTAGCATAGTTACACCCAGGGAATGGCGTTCACCCTCTTCTCATCTGGGGAACATGGAGCCGAGCGTGGGTTGATTTGTCCACTTCTGTTCTTATGCTGCCCCACTGGCAGTGCTGGCTCCAGCCTGCCCTGGGGAGCCAGGGCCGCTGCCTGCAGAGCTCTGTGTCCCCGGGGGCTCTAGTTGGCCCCTTGGCTTCCCCCAGCCCCCCTTGGTGCTGGCTTATCCCAGAACTGCCCTCACTGTCTTGGGCACAGACACACTGGGGGCTCCCCCCCGCTGACAGTGGAGGGGTGTATCCGTTTGCAGTTCCAGCAGCCGTTCTTTTGCCCCGGGGTCCAGTCTCTGTTCTGCTGCAGGCTGGCTGTGGGACGAGTCACTCAGCCTCCCTGGGCCTCGGGTCCCAGCCATACCGCGGGGAGACTGCCGGGACTGCGAGGCGCCCAGGTACTGCGGTGGTGGGGACCGGAGGTGGAGGGGCGTGGGTAACTCATGGTAGTCACCCTGCGGCTGTAGCATCCAGGAGCAGGGGTCCCGCGCGGCGCCCCCCAGTGACACCAGCGCGAGCGGGGCTGGCGCCGATCCTGGGCATTGTGGCAGCCCGGTGGACATGCAGCTCCTGGGAGTGTCTCCGGCAGATCAGCACCAAACAGGCATTTTCCTTAATTCCTATGGGATTCTGACTCCGGGAGCGGCGGGCTCTCGCTGCGCCCCTGTGCTTGAGCAGGACAGTGCTTACCCTATCCCACGCTCACTGGCTAGATTCCCCCTGACTCCCATCATGCCCCAGAGCAGGGTGTTCCCTGCCTGTCTGTGCTGTGGCATCACCATGGGCGAGGGCAGCATGGCCCATGCCAGGCAGAGCCCATGCTATGCTGGTGTGGTGCCGTCTCTGGGGAGCTCTAGGCTGGGCATCCTATGGCCATGCCCGCCAGTGTATGTGCACCCGTTGTGCTGAGCTCTGGAGGGGACGTGTCTCTGGCTCTGTAGCCATCGCATGGCCCAGGGCTGAGCTCTCGAAGAAGCCGAGAGGACAGGGGTGCCTATGAAATCCAGTGGGGCTAGGGTGCCCCAAACTTCCCAGGCTCAGGAGTGAGATGCTCCTGCCCTGGCGTGCTTGAGGGGCTGCTGAGCCAGCGGGGGGCACTGGCGTAGAACCCCATGGTCAGGGAGACTTGGGCCAGCTGGAATTTAAACCTGAGACCCTGGGTTGTGGGGCCCCATCCCACCCTGGGGGGCCCTGCTGATGGGTAGCCTTCCATGCAGGGCAGTCTGTGCTCAGAGGCCCCCACCTGCCAGGATCTGGGGCCGCGAGGCCAGTGCCACTTTGCTTCTGGGTTGAGCCAGGGAAGGGGAGTAGTGCAGTGAGGGGGACCCAGCCCCAGACTCCCGGGCCCTGCAGGGGAGGTGGGCAGTTGGGTCCATGATGGTGTCTCCTGACGGTGACATTCGGGCCGTTGGGCAGGTCTGTCTGCCTGGTGCATCCTGTGGGCTGGGCGGCTCCAGCTGCGCGTTACCTGGCTCTCTGGAATTGGGTGTGGCTGGCTAGGGAACAGGTTTCCCTAGTGGGCGGTGGAAGAGCGAGTGTCTGGGACATGCACAGCGCTGTGTGTTACTCACCTGCCCGCCAGTGCCGCCTGGGAGCCAGGGCCATGCAGGGGGCTGCGTGCCAGCCACACAAGGATGTGTGGGGCCCTCCTGAGGCCCAGCCATGGGCAGCATATGAGGAGAAGCTCCCAGGGTGTTTGGCATGAGACTCTCGCCCCTCAAGTGACTATGTCGGGGCTGCTTGCCCTAGTTATGCAGAGGCTGGTGGCTGGCACCAGCCCTTCACCTGGGCCAGGAG
Source organism: Emys orbicularis (assembly GCF_028017835.1). Taxonomy (NCBI): domain Eukaryota; kingdom Metazoa; phylum Chordata; order Testudines; family Emydidae; genus Emys; species Emys orbicularis. The sequence goes on along the minus strand of NC_088703.1, from coordinate 6,431,628 downwards.
GCTTGGACAGCTGCACACTCCCAAGAGCCGTCTCTTGGGTACCTGCTGGTGTGCCTGCACCTGTTGGGTTTGGTACCCATAACTGCCTGGGACGCTCAGCCGTGTGGTGCTCACTGCTCCGCTTGTCAGGCCGGGGGTGAGCAGGAGTTCTGAGTGGACAGATCCCACGTGCAGCGCTCTCAGGAGCTATGGAGACAGCAGAGGTTGGAAGGAGGATTCCTGGCTTCTGTCCATGGCTCTGGGAGGGGAGTGGGGTCTAGTGGGAAAGAGAGAGGGGCTGGGAACCAGGACTCCTGGATTCTGTTCCCAGCTCTGGAAGGGGATGGGGTCTAGTGGTCAGAGTGGAGAGGGGGCTGGGAGCCAGGACTCCTGGGTTCTGTTCAGAGCTGTGGGAGGGAAGTGGGGTCTAGTGGTTAGTGGGGAAAGGGCTGGGAGATGGGAATCCTAAGACTTCTCCATCTTGTGGCATGACCTTGGCTGAGTCCCTGCTTGTCTGTGCCTTGCTCTCCCTGCGGCCGCTGGAGCTGGTAACGCTGCCCTGGCTCCGGCAGGTCCCTGGGGGCGCTGTGCTCCCTGATGCACTGGCGCAGAGGTGGAGCCCCCTGGCCCAGCGCCGGGTTGTTGGGTTTCACTCTGCTGCCCACGAGGCGGCGGGAGCTTCCCTGCCTGCTTGCTGAAGGGTGAGAGTGCATGAGGCTGCAGCTGGGCAGGGTGGAGGGAGAGAGGACCGCCCTGGTGCTGCCCTCTGCACTGGCACCTCTGCCCCTCTGTCTGGGCGCTGCCCCCATGATGGCGCTAGCTGTGCCTCTCCCTGGCAGGGCTCCCCAGCCAGGGCCCAGATCGAGAGGGGGCGGCGTGAACAGACCCAGCCAGGGTTCCGCAGGGGGGCCCTGGGGCACTAGGGCCGCTGTGAGGGGTCCTGGGGGCAAGTGAGGATAACTTAGAATCATAGACCCATAGGGTTAGAAGGGACCGCAAGGGTCACCTAGTCTAACCCCCTGCCAAGATTCAGGATTAGTTGTGTCTAAATCACCCAAGACAGGTGGCTCCAGCCTCCTTTTTCAAACCTCCATCAAAGGACCTCCCTAGGCAGTTAGGAAGTTTTTCCTGAGATTTAATCTAAATCTGCTGGGCTGGAGTTTGAACCCACCGCCCCTTGTCCTGCCCTCTGTGGCAAGGGAGAACAACTTATCTCCATCTTTCTTATGGCAGCCTTTTCAAGTATTTGAAAACCACTATCCTGTCCCCCCTTAATCTCCTCTTTTCCAGATTAAACACACCCAGTTCCTTCAGCCTTTGTTCATATGGCTTGCATTCCATCCCTCTGATCATCTTTGTCACTCACCTCTGGAGCCTTTCCAGTTTCTCCACACCCTTTCTATACATTGGTGACCAAAACTGGACACAGTACTCCAGGTGAGGCCTAACCAGCATCTAGTAGAGCGGTACTGTCACCTCCCGTGACTTGCAGGCTATGCTTCTGCTAATACAATCCAAAATTGCATTTGCTTTTTTGCAACAGCATCGCATTGTTGACTCTGGTTGAGGTTGGGATCAACCACAACTCCCAGATCTTTCTCAGCCGTGCTGCTGCCAAGCCAGTTACCCCCCCATTCTGTATTTGTTCCCCCCCCCAAGTGTAGCACCTCACAATTGTCTTTGTTGAATTTCATTTTGTTGTCTATACCCCAGTTCTTCAATTTATCAAGATCCTTTTGGATTCTAGCTCTATCCTCCAAAGTGTTGGCAATCTCCCACCCCCAGCTTTGTGTCATCTGCAGATTTGATCAGTGTGCTCGCTATACCTACATCCAAGTCATTAATAAACTTGTTAAACAACATCAGACCCAGAAGAGATCCCTGCGGAACCCCACTGGAGACCGCCCTCCAATCCGACATCATTCCATTTATAGTTACTCTTTGTTTGTGGTGGTTTAACCAGTTGTGTATCACTCAATGGCAGTTCCGCTGAGCCCACATTTCTGCAGCTTACTTATGAGACTGTCATGTGGGACTGTGTCAAAAGCCTGGCTAAAGTCCAGGTTATGATGTCCACTGCATTCCCCCCATCCAGCAAACCAGTTACCCTGTCAAAGAAGGAAATCAAGCTGGTTTGACATGATTTGTTCTTAGTAAATCCATGGTGGCTGCTAGTGATCACCCCTTCAGCCTCCAGGTATTTGCAAATGGAATGTTTTACACATTGCTCTAGTAGATCCCAAGTATCAAGGTCAGGCTGAGTGGTCTCTCGTTCTCCGGCTTCTCCTTTCCTCCCCCTTTTAAAGATGGGCACCATGTTGGCCCTTCTCCTGTCTTCCGGGACTTCTCCTGTCATCCATGAGTTTGTAAATATTCTCGCCAGTGGCTCTGAGATTTCGTCAGCTAATTCCTTCAGCACCTTGGGGTGACTAGCAACCGGCCTTGTTGATTTGAATTCATTCCGGTTGGGCAGAAGATCTGACGTTCTCTACTTATCCCGTCCCCTTTATTGTCTGTGGTAACTTCGCTAGTCGTCCGGTCACATGTTATTTTTTGTGTGAGGACTGAAGCAAAGTAGGCCTTGAGCAGTTACTGGCTCGCCTTCTCCATTGAGCGGGGGCCCCACACCATCCCGGACTTTTCTTCTCCGTCGGATGTATTTGTAGAACCCCTTCTTGTTGTCTCTAACATCCCTGCCAGCTGTAGCTCATTCCTTGCCTTGGCTTTCCTGATTTTGTCCCTACACGCTCGCGCTGTTCCCGTGTACGCTCCTTGGTGACATGCCCCTCCTTCCATTTCCTGTAGGATTCTCAAGCCCTCACTGACTGGCCAGCGGCAATGGGCCTGGGGCCTGTCTCACCTGAAGGGCTGGCGCCCCATTTTCCTCCTGGCCACGGGGACCCCCGGCGCCCCTCGCCTACTTGGAAAGTTTATGCAAAAATGGTTAAGTACAGAGTTGGGGTTGGGGGGATGCGCTTTTCCCATGATCTGAACCCCCCGAAACTTCTCTGGGTCACACACACATGCCAACAGTTGCTTCCTGTTGAGAGCCTGCAAAGTCCCATGGAAGCCGCTGGAGTCCTGCTGAAGCTAGGAGTCAAGTGTGTGCCAAGGGGCTTTCCCAGAGCGGGATCTTACAGGGGTTTGCAAGTGCATTTGGGGGTGGGGGCTGCACTCTATAAGCGTGTTTGGGGCCACGTCTCCCCAGCGTACTGAGCTCCTGGAAAGCAGTGCTGCCCGTGGCTCGTTCCCTGGGTGCCTTGGCTGGATTCTCTGAGGGGGCTGGGGTGACATAGGTTCCTGACACTCCTGGGCTTGGCACTCCCACCATCCCCTTCTCCTGCAGAGTGTCACAGCTGAGCGGCAGCCCCCCAGGGGGACATCTCCTTTCAGCTGCAGGCTGGCCTGGGGAGCTGGTAGGAAGGGGCTGGGGGCGCCCTCTGTCACGGAGTCCCCGGGCGATGCTCTGGAACTGCTCCCCACAAAGCCAGTCAGGACTCTGGGGAGCCTCCTCTCCCTCGGAGCAGACTGTCTTCAGGGCAAGACGCTCACACGGCTTCACCTCCTGGGTCTCTCCTGGGAGCATTCAGCATATGCCCCTCCGTGCGCTTCCCACAGCGAGTCCGCCCAGGCGGGGTCCTGGGGAAGCCAAAGGGTTCTGCACCCCCCACTTCGCAGTCAGACGTGACTCTCAGCCAGCCAGTAAAACAGAGGTTTATTAGTTGACAGGAACACAGTCTAAAACAGAGCTTGTAGGTACAGCGGCGAACGGGACCCCTCGGCTGGGTCCATTATGGGGTTCAGAGAGCCAGACACCCACGTCTGCCCTCACTCCTAGTCCCCAGGTAGCCCCAACTTTCAACCCCCCTCCAGTCCCTCCTTCTCTCGGCTTTGTCTCTTTCCTGGGCCAGGAGGTCACCTGATCTCTTTGTTCACCTTTAGCTATTTCCTTGCAGGGGGGGGAAGGGGCCCTGGCCATTTGTTGCCAGGGAGACAGAGTGTCAGTGATTTATGCACACTGGCCTTTCCCCACCACCTAGAAATGCATAGGGGAAACTGAGGCACCCACACAGTATTCAGAGGAAACATTAAGAACAGTCCCACTTCGTCACACCCTCCATGGCTCTTCCTGTTTCCTCTTGTCCTGGGACCTTCATCCTAGAGCAGAGATGGGTGGGACCAGAGCCTGGAGAGCTGGGCTATTGGAGCAGCGGCGGTGATACACAAGGGGGGACAGGAGTGACCTACAGGGCGATGCTGCTCCGCCCCGGAAGCACCAGGTCAGGCTGCTTCAGCCCCACAGAGCCTCAACCCCCGTGTGCTACAACCCTGTGACGTCTCTGTATCAGTGTCTCCCAACCGTCCCTGCCTCCTCCAGCCTGCGGGATGCATCACGGTGACGCTCAACGCCAGGCTGGGCCTAGGAGACGCTCAGCAAAACCACTGGCCATTCAGCCACACAGGTGTGCCCCAGCTTCCTGGGCTTTGCACGCAGGTGTCTGGGCTTTGCACATCTCTGTGTGTGTGTTTGGGGGGGGGGGTGTATATGTACCTCTGCATGTGCTCAGTGTGTGTGTAGGGTGTACATACCTCTTTGTGTCTGTATGCACAGTGTATGTATGTGTAGGGTGTGTGTGTGTGTAAGGTGTTGTAGCACAGCGGGTACTCACTGCCGGGGCACCTCCTGCTGGTCAGTCCGGGAATTAGCTCAGTCCAGCCTCGGAGCACCTCCTGCTGGCCGGTATCTCCCTACCGGTACCTGCTTCCGCGTCTACCTCCACCACTGTACTTCAGGCACTTCAGGCCCTGTGTCCCTCCCTGACCCCGGTGCCCTTTATCCTGGGGTGCTGTCCCACAGTAGCGCCCCCACACTCTGGGTCTCCCCTCCCAGGGGACCCCCTATGCCCACCTTGCCTCAGTGGCTACTGCCAGTTGTCATCTAGCCCCCGTTCTCTGGGGCAAACTGCAGTCTGTAATGGCCACTCCCCATTGGCAAGGGGGTTGGACCAGCTGCCTTTCTAGCCCCAGCTGTCTCCCTGCAGCCCCAGTACCTCCTTAGGCCTTCCTGCCAGGCCTGAGCTCCCCAGCACTGCTCTGTCGAAGGTACCCTGTCTCTCCCAGGCAGCGAGGTCCTTCCCACTCCAGGGCTGGAGTGAGACTCACATGGCTCCTTACTCACAGCCCTCTTATCAGGCCAGCTGTGCCCTGATTGAGCTGGTCACACCTGTGGCAAGCTCCCCAGCCAGCCTCCCTCAGCTGCTCTCACTCCTTTTATCCCAGGAGCGGGGTAACCGCCCCGCTACAGGTGTATGTACCTCTGTGTGTCTGTATGCACTGTGTGTGTGTAGGGTGTACATTCCTCTGTGTCTGTATGCACTGTGAGTGTATGTAGGGTGTACATTCCTCTGTGTCTGTATGCACTGTGTGTGTATGTAGGGTGTATATACCTCTGTGTGTCTGTACGCACTGTGTGTGTATGTAGGGTGTACATTCCTCTGTGTCTGTATGCACTGTGTGTGTGTGTAGGGTGTACATACCTCTGTGTGTCTGTATGCGTTGCGTGCGTGTGTAGGGTGTACATTCCTCTGTGTATCTGTATGCGCTGTGTGTGTGTGTGTGTGTGTGTGTGTGTGTGTGTGTAGGGTGTATGTTCCTCTGCTCTGTGTGTCTGCATGCACTGTGTGTATCTGGTGTAGGTACCTCTGCATGTACCTATGGTGTGTGTGCACCTGCCTGTTGTGTCTGCATGTGCGTTGTGCGTACCCACCAAGGCAGCACGTCAACACTTGGTAGCAGCCGAGCCCAGCGCTGCCCAGGTGGCAGCGTGGGGAGCAGTCCCTGGCCTCGCCCGCGATGTTGGGAGGCCCTGCCTGCGATGACCCTAACGCTGCTCTCCCAGGGGCATTCTTGGGGGTCACCCAGCTGGTGGATGCTGGGGCAGCGTCCCAGCAAGGCCATGAGCCGGCAGCACTCTGGAGCTGCAGTCCGTGGCCCTAGCTCCTGGTCAGAGAGCGCGGGAGTCATTTCTCCAGGGCAGAGCCCTCCCAGGGCAGTGGGTGCGGGGACGGAGCTCAGCTCGGGCCACAGAGGCACTCCACTGCTGGCGTAACTCCGCGGGGGGGACGGCCCCAGCTGGGAGCTCAGTCCAGGGGCGGGGGGGGGGGGGGGGCTGCCCAGCATGAGAGCAGAGCTGCACGGGTACCAGCATGGCAGAGCGCAGGGGGGCCTAACCCCAGAGCAGGAGGATGAGGGGACGATGGGGCGGAAGCTAGAAAGGCCCTGTCTTCCCCCTAGGATGATCCCTGACCGAATCCATCCCCCGTCAGGGAGTGGCAGAGCCCCCGGCCTGTCCCTACGGTGTTCGCCTTCCCCTCCCTCCACAGGGCTCACACCCTGCCAGGCTTTGTGGATTCTCACTAAGCCCAGGGCCAGGCCCCAGCCCTCCTGGCCAGCCAGGCGGTTCCTGGGCTGTAGATACTCCTGCGGGAGGGCTAGCTGGGTTGCTCTGGGCCCATCCCCTGGCCTGTTTCTCTGGCCTTGGTTAGCGTGGTCTGCAGTGGCGTTAGCGCGCTTGAGGCTCGGGCCGACGTGACGTGAGCGAGGCTCTGACTCCCAGCCCACCCGGGAAGCAGCTCCCTCTCCAGCCTGTGCTCCTGCCAGGAAGGTGACAGGCCCAGGCAGCCTTGTTTCCGTTGGGTATGGGATAGCTGCAGCTCAAAGCCCTTCCCCTTGGCTGGGCCCCGCCAGGTTCTGTCCCGAAAAGCAGACAGAGCGGCTCCGCGCTCCTTCGATTCTTGCCTGGGGAATCCACTCTCCCTCCCCGCGACCCCCGGTCCTGGATTCACCAGGGTGGGGCCAGGATCAGGGTCCTGTCTGTACTTGAAGGCTGCTCCCATGCTGGCTTATCTCAGGCTATGTCCGCACTACACTACAGACCTTACAGCGGCCCAGGAGGTGGGGGTGTTTTTTTCACACCCCTGACCGACAATAATGCCAGTGTAGACACAGCCTCAGTCTTTGCTCCCTCCCTGGGTCTCCAGAGCCAGCCGTGGCCACACGGGGAAACGTCTGAGCTTGCACGTCGCAGCAGCATGCGGCCCGGAGCCTGGCCATTGGCTTCAGGGCCTCGCCTGTGCATAGCTCTGAGTGTCCCTGCAGTGTGGAGGCAGTCCTACCGGGGTAGCGTGGGGGTTTGCAGCGCGTTAGTTACTCCCACACGGGTAGCAGGCCGATCTCCGTATCGCTGCACCTGCATGACGGGTGGTCGTGTACGACCGCGCACAGCTCCGGCGACAGGCGCTGAGTGCAGGGCAGAGCTTAAAGGGGGCAAGTTTAACTCACCTGGCTTTAAACCCCGCTCGGGCTGTGCCCTCACCCCCCCATAAAGCCGCGCGTTTCCAACCCACACTTGCTCTCCTGCTGGCGCCGTGAGGGCTTTCCAAGGCCGTGCAGCAATGCCCTGAGGATACCCAGGCAGGGACTAGTGCTGGCCTCACTTGGCTACCTTGGGTTAACCCTCCCGAGCCTTGTCTCCCTGAGGGTTTTACAGTGAGAGCTGAGCCCGCCCGCACCCTTGTGGCGGGGAAGACACAAGCTGGTCGGCTCTGTGCCCCAGGCCAGAGGTGCCGACTTTCTCATTTCCCAGGGGTGACTCGACCCCGGCTCCACCCCAGGCCCTGCCCTCACTGCACCCCCTTCTCCCAAGGCCCTGCCCCGCCTCTTCCCACCCCTGCCACTTCCCACCCTCACTCCGCCCCCTCACTCCCATCGCCTCCAGCCCCCCACTGAACAGCTGATCACTGGTGGGTAGGAGGTGCTGGGAGGAAGGGGAGGAGCTGATCAGCGGGGCCGCGGGTGGAGTTGGCACCTCTGCCCCAGGCCCCTCCTTTCCCCTGGGAGCAGGGGTCTCATAGTGATCCCACCCTAACTCACTCTGCTCCTTCCCAGACCCCATGGCGAAGTCCCTCCCATTCCTTTCCTCCATGGCCTACTGGTTTCTCCCAGGGCCTGTGCGTTCCACCGCAGCCGTAGCTGGCCACGTCGTCCCCCCGTGGCCTCCCTGCTCTTCCTTCCCTGGCCCTCGGTGCCAGCCTAGCTAGGCCCCGCAATCGGCTGTAGCTCAGGGGTAGCTATGGCTCGGGGTAGGGCTGGCGATGAAGGGCGTCCACAGCTGAGAATTGAATTCGATCCCCTGACCCACCAGCCTGTCCCTCCCAGTCCTGTCCCCCCTGTGGGCTCCGCGCACTCCCTGGGGCCAGCTCCCCTGTTGCACTGGTAGGTTTAATCCCTGCCCCAATTGCGCCTCACTCTCTCGATGCCTTAGCCCTGCCCCCCCCCCCTCCCGTGAGCTCTCCGTGGCTCAGGATGTGGTACCGGGGAGGGGGGAGCACTGTGCTCCATGCTCACAACGTGGCCCCCTAGCCAGCCTCCTTGCCCTGCTGCAGTCGGGGGCCTTGGGCCCCAGGAGCCGCCACCTCCCTGCCCTTTCCCCTGCAGTGATTGTCCCCAGGCACCTTCCTGGCCTGGCAGGGGTGTGTTGTGCCCGGGAGATGGTGTCTCCTGTGCTGTGGGCACCAGCAGTCTCCGCCCACCTGCCCTGCCTGGCTCCAGGAGGAGCTCACATGCAGCGTCCCAGCTGGCCTGAAATTTGGGTGGGGGCTGCAGGGGCATGATGGGGAAGGGGCAGAACAGCTCAGAGCATAGGGTCTGTGTGTGGAGTTGGGCCATGGCCCCAGCTCTGGGGCTGCAGACAGTGCGATCCGGCCTGGACCCCACAGTAACAGCTCCCGGAAAGCCCCAAATCCAGGCAGCACAGCCTCAGCCCTGGGAACTAGCTCGACCCCCTGCCCCACAGCTCTGAACCCCTCGCTGCGTGTCCCCCAGCTCATGTGCTGGTGCCCTCCCCTGCCCCCTTGACTTGCCCCAGGTGCGGCTTCTGCCTGTGGGTGGTAACTGGAGGCCGTGCAGAGCCTTGGTTCAGTGCGTCTGAGGCTGCAGCTCAAAATCCTTCCAGCAAGGGGCCCAACGTGAACCAGCCCCCAGGAGCAGCCAGGCTCTGGGTCCCTGTGGCTGAGGAGGACAGGCCAGGTTCTGGCTGGGCCCAGATAGAGGCACAAGGCTCAGCTCTGGGTTGGGCCACCCCAGTCTTTCTGGACCCATGGCTGGATGTCAGAGTCCCGTGGGATTAGCGTACGTGTGTCCATGTCACCTGTCTGTACCTGTCCATGCGGTCGTCTACGCCCCCCTGCCTGTGCCTCCGGGGGCCCACGTGTATCCTAATGCCACTTGTTCCTTGCTCTCAGGAGACGGTTCTGGGGGCTCTGGTCTGTGTCGTGGTGGTCTCGGGGTGCTGAGGCCAGCCCCTCCTGTGGAGCTGTGGCACTGCTGGTACTGGGGGGAGGGTGTGCTGTGTAGGCCGGGACGTGGTGGCCCTTAGCCTGGTGTGAGGACTGGTTCAGACACAGCGAGCCGGGCTTTGGCCTGGCTCTCACCACGATAACTTCCATTTTGGTGCCACACGCTGGCGCAGGCGTGACGTGTCCGGGGGGTGCCTCGCTCGGGGCAGAGGTGCCCACGGCAGGTAGCTCTGACGGTGATTGCCCGGTGCAGAGCCTCACAATGGATTAATTGTTTTGATTATTATTATTGAAAGCGATTTAAGCCAGTTACAGCATGTGGCCAGGAATGGGCTGCAGGGTCCCTAGGGATTCTGGGTAACAGGGTGGGGGGCAAGTCCAGTCCCCAAGGGATTCTGGGTAACAGGGTGAGGGCTGGGTCCCCTAGGGGAATGGAATGGGCAGGACCCTGGAGGGTTCTGGGTGATGAGAGCGGGGAGGGCAGGTCCCGGCGGGGCTGCTGGGGGGGCGGGGGCAGCAGCCACTCAGAGTGGAGCAGAAGTGCCAGGGGCTGGAGTATCACCGACCTGGTGGGGGTGGTGCCAGGTGGGCTGGGTGCTCGCTGTGTCCCTAGCCCCCGTGTCGGTGGCAGTGCTGGGTCCCGGTGCCCGGGCGTCCCCGGGCCTGTCCCATTTGGTGCTGGATGGCCAGCTGTGGCAATCTGGCTCGCGAGGGCTGGGACTGGCGGCGCATGTGGCCTGGCCAGGTGTCTCTGCTGCTGCTTCCATTGCCCAAGAGCCCTGAGTCAGCCACTCCGCCTGCATTCCCAGGGCCGGGCAGGAGCCAGCCACGCCCCTGGCTCCCAGGGCTGCTTCATAAGGCAGGGGAGCGATACTGAGCACCGGGTGCCTACTCAGCCCATTGGCACTTGGGCAGGGCAAGGGGGAGGCCCTGGCTGAGAAGGCGGCTCTGGGTCCCAATGGCAGTGCTTCTCGTCCCCAGATCGCTGCGACACTGCAGCTGGTGGCCAGTGGCCTCGGAGCCCCCTGCACCATGGCCAGTGAGAAGATGCATGGTGCCCCGGACCTGCTGGACCTCAGCTTCCAGTGTAAGGGCAAAGAGATGGGGGGCGGAGGCGGGGGAGGCCCTGTGCTTTGTGCGCAGTGGTCTTGGGGGGGGGGGGAGAGATGGGGGCTGTGTGGTGACTGGGGGGAGGTGTTTGGGGGGGTGGCCAGGAGCGGGCGCTGGTGGGTGTGTGGTGACTGGGGGCTTGGGGGCAGTGCCTGGGGGTTGGAGGGTGCATGGTGGCTTTCATGGATTTGGGGTGCCAGGGAGTTGGGGTTCTGAGGGGAGCGGAGGGTGCATGGTGGCATGTGGGGTGGCCAGGAGGGTGGGGGATGTAGGGTGGTTGGAGATTTGGTGGTGGTGTGTGGTAGCTGGCAGGGTTGTGAGGTGGACAGGGACTCAGGATGCAGTAGGTTGGGGTTTTGGGGGGTGCAGAGGGTGCATGGTGGCTGGCAAGTGTGTGAGGTGGCCAGGGGGTGGGGGTTGGGGATGCAGTAGGTTGGGGTTCTGGGGGGTGCAGAGTGTGTGTGTGTGTGGTGGCCAGGGGTTCAGGGTGCAGTAGGTTGGGGTTCTGGGGGTGCAGAGGGTGTGTGTGGTGCCCAGGGGTTCGGGGTGCAGTAGGTTGGGGTTCTGGGGGTGCAGAGGGTGTGTGGTGGCTGGCAGGTGTGTGAGGTGGCAGGGGAGTGGGGGTTCAGGGTGCAGTAGGTTGGGGTTCTGGGGGTGCAGAGGGTGTGTGTGGTGCCCAGGGGTTTGGGGTGCAGTAGGTTGGGGTTCTGGGGGTGCAGAGGGTGTGTGTGGTGGCCAGGGGTTCGGGGTGCAGTAGGTTGGGGTTCTGGGGGTGCAGAGTGTGTGTGTGTGTGGTGGCCAGGGGTTCGGGGTGCAGTAAGTTGGGGTTCTGGGAGTTGCGGTAGCTAGTGGATTTTGAGCTAGTTGGTCACAGCCTCCCAGAGCTCTTGGGCTGCGGTTGCTGATCCGGCAGCCCAGGCGTCCCACCAACAGGCCCGAGCTCTCTGCTACCCACCGACTCCTTGGGAGAGGCCTGGAGACGAGCTGGGGATGGGCTGAACCTGGGACCCCGTCGCTCACTGAGTCTATGGGCCTCTCTTGAACTCGCCAGCCTGCCCGAATACACTCAGAGCGGGACAAGGGCCCCGCAGGGCCGTGGCTGCATAGCCAGGCCCAGCCGGGTGCAGAGTCTGCCCTGGCACAGGGCCTCA